>NC_138989.1:72121617-72721617 GCF_964341445.2 Mesoplodon mirus
GGAAAAATTAACAAATTTAAATTCTAAAATTTATAGGGAAATAAAGATCAAGGATAGCCCAAGCATTTCGGGGTTCAAAGTTGAAGAAATTACATTACTAGATATTAATAACTAACAAAAAGCTTTATAAAATTAAGAGTATAAAGGATAAACAAACTCACCAATTTTAAAAGAAAAGGGTCCAAAAACAGACCCATCCCATACACAGTAACCGAACTTCTGAAAAAGTTGACACAGCAGTACAGTGGGGAAAGGATGGTCTTTTCAATAAACAGTGCTGAGTCAATATGGATATCCACATGGGGGGAAAAAATGAATCTTTACCCCTAACTCACACTGTACACAAAAACCAATTCCAGATGGATTATAGATCTAAATGGGAAAGGTAAAACAACAGTTTTAGGAAAAAAATACAGAGGATACTTTCAAAACCTTGGAGTAAGCAAAGATTTCTTAAAACACAAAAAGCACTAAAGAAAAAAGGGAATAATTGATATGTTGGGATATACTTGATAAGCTGGAAAATATTAAGGTTAAGACCTTTTGTTCATCAAGATACCATTTAGAGGGTGAAAAGACAAACCACAGACTAGTAAAAAAATATCTGTAAAACATATCAAACGTAGGACTTATACCTCTAATATGTAAAAAAGCCCCTACAAATCAATAAGAAGACTGATATCCAAAAGAAAAAAGGGTACTCTCAAACTGGACAAATGAGGTTATCCAAACAGTCCATAAAGAGAAAAAGACTTCCTCGGTCACTATGGAAACCAGGGAAATGCAAATTAGGAGACACAAGAGAGAGGAGATATGGGGATATATGTATAACAGATTCACATTGTTATAAAGCAGAAACTAACACATCATTGTAAAGCAATGATACTCCAATAAAGATGTTAAAAAATTTTTTTAATTAAAAAAAAAATAAAACTACTCCCACCAAAACAGCTAAAACAATAGAGAAGGAAGCACTGTCAAGAACTTGGAGCAACTGACCTGTTAGTGACAGTGCACATTGGTATAACCGCTTCAGGGGGTAAGAAAAGAAACTGGCAGTATCTGCTAATGCAAGATTTATGCCTACTTATGACCACTTCTAGGGTATATAAAACAGAAATGTCTGTATATGTTTGCCTTAGGGTTTTTGAAAAAATATTGGTAGTAGCAATATTTCTAATGGCCAAAAACTGGATACCACCTAAGTTCCTTTCAACAACAGAATAAGTAAACTAACTGTAGTTATTCACATACTGGAACAGTATACAACAATGAAAATGACTGATGTATAAAACCTCATGCCAAAATACGGATGAATCTCACAAATAACACTGAGAAGAGAAGTACACTATATGATTCCATTTATGTACAGTTCAAATACAGCCAAAACAAATCAATGGTATTATAAATCAGGACAATGGTTACTTTTGTGAGAGTTAATGACAGGATAAGGGCATGAGAGAGATTTCAAGAGGCTAGAAATGTTCTATTTGTCCAGAAGCTGATTAAACGTGCATGTATATTCAGTTTGTGCAAACTCTCTAAACTATACATTTATAATTGTATACTGTGTATATCTCAATAAAAGTTCCCAAAAATGAGAAAAACCTTGGCTTTAGCAGATACGAACACAAGGAAAAGCAAACTCTAAAATACAAGATTTTCAAATTCAAGCTATGATTCTCTCTCCATTCTTAACATTTTAATCAGCATTTTCACATTTTGCCATCCTTAAGATTCATACCAAAAAGTTAAGAAAGTAACTCTTAATTTCTTAAATATTAAACTTGATGCTTCTGAAAGTAAATTTTTGGATCTAACAATGCTGAAATAGGCCCGGAGACTAAATTTTAAAGGAACAGACATTTACAGTCGACAAAACCTATGTTTAGTTTAGCAAAATACTTCTGGTTATTAATAAGTCTTTAACACTATGAATAGGAGTACAAATTGGTAGATCCTTTTTGAAGGGCCATTTGGTCATTATCTACCAATTTGAAATGAACACAACCCAAGATTCAACAATCTCACTTCTAAATGTCAATCTTATCTTAACACTTACTCAATTTCACAATAATATGTATAAGGAAGTTCAATGCAATGTTTGAAATAGTTAAAAAAAAAAATCTAGGGGGCTTCCCTGGTGGCACAGTGGTTGAGAGTCTGCCTGCCGATGCAGGGGACACGGGTTTGTGCCCCGGTCTGGGAAGATCCCACATGCCGCGGAGCGGCTGGGCCCGTGAGCCATGGCCGCTGAGCCTGCGCGTCCGGAGCCTGTGCTCCGCAACGGGAGAGGCCACAACAGTGAGAGGCCCGTGTACCGCAAAAAAAAAAAAAAAGCAGTAAAATGTGTTAAAAAAAAATCTAAATGGCAATCAATAGAAAACAATTTTTTAAAGTTATAACATATAAAATAAGTTACAAGGATATATTGTACAACACAGGGAATATAGCCAATATTTTATAATAACTATAAATGAAGTGTAACCTTTAAAAATTGTGCATCACTATACTGTACACTTGTAACTTATATAATACTGTACATCAACTATACTTCAATTAAAAAAAATTATGACACATTCACACCAAAGGATAAGGATAATTTATACAGTTTAAAAGAAAACTAAGTCTCATGATAAAATATTTTCTATGACCACGTTAAAAATATGTATTTATATATGTATTTATATGTTATATATGTACATAAATATATATTGAAAAGTTAGGTGGGTCACACAATAAACAATTACTTCTGTAAAGTGGGACTGGAAAAGGAAGAGAGTTTAGGGGAGACTTTTAAAACTACCTATACTTCTGTATCCTTTGCTTTTATATGATAAACAGGTATTTTCATAAAATATTAAATTGCCAATAGAGAATTGAATGTTAACTGCATTTAAACAGTAGTCACGGATGAAGCGCAGGTGTCATGCTGTACCACAAAATATACCTGGTGTACACAGTATCAGGTTTTCTCATTCCCGAAAAACCTTTCTGCAAAAGCGTGCCCTCGAAAATAAGAAGGCTTATGGAAAAAATAAGATTGAGGTAAACCATTTAAACCCATGCAACTTTGTAAAAACATCCCTAGGAAAAATAGTAACTAGTATTCAGGAAATACCTGGACAGACAGGCAGGTGGCTCAGACCTAGAGGCTACACCTCAGAGGATATTTAAAATGTACAAAAACAAGTGAGTGGAAGTGCCCGCTTACAGGTGCTGGGAGTATCCAGATGGAAGGGGAGCTCTGAGCCAACAGGGCTGCCATCCAGGTAGGGACAGAAGGAAGCAAGCGCAACATGAGAATGACCCCCGCTGGGAACCAGGAGCTGGCTGCAGGAGCTCAGGTGTAGTTTTATTAATTTTGACTTTCTTAAAAGGAACCTGAAAGGGAGCCTGCCTCTGTGGCTGAGGGCTTTTCTCCTTCCTGCTACAGGTTCTATTTCTATTCCTGCTCTTCACTACCTAAGAAAAATAGAATATGAACCAACCTCACCTCCGCACTGTACTGACATAATCACTCTACTCATCAATCAAGTATGAGCTACCTGGAGTTAAAGAAACTCTTCTTGAAGCTAAAGAGACTGTACTAAAATAATGGCTACCTTGAAAATAAGTGTTCCCTTTCAAAATTTAACCTTATCTAGATCCTTTGTTTAATTTTAGTTAGCCATCATAGGTTGGAACTTTAGTCAAAAATCAAAATAAATCATAGAACACAGAAGCACAGATATATACAGCAGCATACTTTCACATTATAATCACTCAAATGAACTGATTTGTTATTTTAAGTAAGATCTTTTCCTCGCTTACCCCTAGCATTTAAAAGTAAACTTAAATTTCCATTTTTAGCTGAGCTCATGAACAAATCATTTGATTTCTCTGTATAAAATGAGAAGGGACTAGATTCTTTAATGATCTTTCCTATCTCTAAAATATTTTTCTGCAAGTATGCCTAAATTTCAGGATTGTACTTTTTCCTCTTGCACAGCCCCTGATTTGCAGTCTTTAGATAGTACCTAACCTCAGGACCTTTGAACTTGTTGTAGAAGAGACCAGACCATCTAGTCCAGAGGCTTAAATAAGAAAGGAAGAAAGGAAAAAAGAGTTCTTTTTCCACCTCTGAACTTCTTTTTGATGGAAAGCTGATCTGTTAGATCCAGTATGTAAGAAAGATTCTGACTTATGCTTTGAGAAAAACCTCAGCAGACAACCCTCTAGCTTTCTGCAAAACGTAAAGAACCAAACCCACAAAACTGAAACTTTAAAACTGACCTAACCTAACACAATTATTCAATCAATGAGAAGTGAAGAAAAGTTGAACGACTTGATCAAGGTCAGACATTCTAGTTAATGGCAGGACCACAACTAGAACAGTTAACTCCTAAAGCCAATCCAAGATCAGCTTTCTTTGAAAGCACCACGTTAGGTTCTTAGTAAGATTTGTGTTTACAGTTTTTCACAGTCTGCTGAATTAGATATTATTTATTGATGAAACCTAAATACTTAAAGGCTTTATATCAAACTAAAGATGTTAAAAAAAACCTAGCTGGGACAGAGAAAATGGAAGGAAGTTGTTAATAAGCATGTCATTTTCGGTTATGAAATCTATTTTTGACTTTTTAAGTTATAGAAAACTCACTATGAAAAAAATTCTTCATTCCTGTCTTCTGATACAAGCACCTGGTACCACACAGCTACCATGGAAATATTCCATAAAAATTACTTTTAAGAAAAACTGCAGGATAAACAACAAGGTCCTACTGTATAGCACAGGGAACCATATTCAATACCCTGTGATAAACCATAATGGAAAAGAATATGAAAAAGAATGTATATTTATGTATATCTGAATCACTTTGCTGTAGAGTGGAAATTAACAACATTGTAAATCAACTATACTTCAATAAAATAAATTAAAACAAAAAATGTGTTTACTGTCATAATATAAATAGATTTTATTTCAAGAACTTGCTATTCTTTCCTATTTGCTAAAGTAGTCAGTGCTCCACCATGAGCAGTAATATGTGTAAACACATTCAGCTGGTGTGGGTGTGGAAAATGTATGTGCTTTTTGAAGACGTATTTTAAAAGTTTATTTTTCTGCGGGGCATAACTTTAAAACAGGTTATTTCTAGATGTCTTATATTTACTAATGGACAGGCATAACCATAACTGGTCCTATTAGTAACACAAAATAGCTAACGTTCATTAAGCATTTATTACATGTTAGGTAACTTATAAAACGTTTAAATTCATTTAAGCTTTACCATTCCGCATTTCAAAGACAAGAACAATGAAGTACAGTGCTGAAATTTGATCACAAAACCCAACTCTTAACTGCTATTTCAAAACCCCCAAAACAGTGGCCTACACTGTGCTTTTTTTTTTTTTTGGTTGTTATTTCTAAATTAACTGCCAAGATTAAAACCATTTATATGCTCTTGAAAGGAATCCAGAAAGGTTACATACTATGTGATACCATTGTTATAAAGTTCAAATACAGTCGAAATTAGTCTACAGTGTTAAAGTTCGAGAGTGATGAGAAGGAGCCTGCAGGAGGTTGCGGGGGTGGGGATGTGACTGTGCTACGCTGCTATTCCTGACCTGTGTATTGGTTAAACAGCTGTGACCACGGCAAAAATTTATCAGACTCTACACTTAAATGATTTGTATACATTTTTGCGTGCCAGCTATACTTTTTTAAATAAAAATATTTTTTAAAATTCTCTACATGTCCTCTAGGGCCTCACCATTCCCTAGTTATCTTACAGCCACCCACCTCACTCCCTAATATTATCTGCCCAGTCCTTATGAACTGTTGGGCCTCCTAACTCTGTATTATGGTAAAGTACCTTCAGTCCACAGCAATTTTACAATATACATTTTTTTTTTTTTTTTTTTTTTTTAGCGGTATGCGGGTCTCTCACTATTGTGGCCTCTCCCGTTGCGGAGCACAGGCTCGGGACGCGCAGGCTCAGCGGCCATGGCTCACGGGCCCAGCCGCTCCGTGGCATGTGGGATCTTCCCGGACCGGGGCACGAACCCGTGTCCCCTGCATCGGCAGGTGGACTCTCAACCACTGCACCACCAGGGAAGGCCCTACAATATATAATTAATACCATTATACAATGTATTATTGGGACAAACTATCATAATCGTTAGATCTCACCATCCTAACATACACTGACATTCTAACTGGATGGTAACAATAACACCTAACCAACTACAAAGTAAGACCTGCTTTAAGAAAACTGAGAGAACCTACTGTATAGCACAAGGAACTCTACTCAATGCTCTGTGGTGACCTAAATGGGAAGGAAATCCAAAAAAAGAGGGGATACGTGTATACCTGTAGCTGATTCACTTTGCTGCACAGTAGAAACTAACACAACATTGTAAAGCAACTATACTCCAATAAAAATAATTTTTAAAAAAACTGAATATATGGTAAACATATCTACAAAAGTGGTACACTCATGAATTCAAGATAAAAATCACTCATTGCCGAGTTTCACAGGAAAGAAAATGCATATCTTTTTAAATTTGGCATTTACCCATCAGTGATAAATCTAGCACTGTTTATGACCACTTAAGTGTATCCGGGTATATTTAAGAAGTAACAGTTTGGAGATACCAGTTACAAAAATGTTACCACAGTATATAAAGCACATATATAATTTCATTCTCTAAACGATATGGTTAGGCTACATGTTATGATTCCCACTTTACACGTAGGGAAATGAATATCTGAGTGTGAACTGAACTGACTTCCATCAAAGGATTTTGCAGGCAGAGCTTATTCAAGACAACATTTACTGAAAAATGTCAGGCTCCATGCAATACAGAGGTGAACTTGCATGTCCCTTCTGCTTAGGCTGGGAAGAACAGGACAGCACTTTACAACCCAAAGAGTACATTCAACACTGGGACCTTAAACAAGTCATTTAATCTCCTTCTGACTCAACTTCCTCATTTGTAAAATGCAGATAATTTTAAACATTATTTTGAGGACTGCAGAAGTCAATAAGTGCGCCAATAAGTCCCTTACACAGACCAAATTGGATGTAAGTGACAACTATTTTAATTGCTTAAAAAAATACTGGAGAAGGGTGCCATTCAATGGGTGAAAGACAGTTTTTTCAACAAATGGTGTTGGGAAAACTGGATATCCACATGCAAAAAAATGAAGTTGGACCCTTACTTAACACCATATATAAAAATTAACTCAAAATAGATCAAAGACCTAACTTAGGAGTAAAAACTATAAAATTCTTTGATGAAAACATAGGGATGAATCTCCATGACATTGGATTTGTCAATGATTTCTGGAATATGACACCAAAAGCACAACAACAAAAGAAAAAACCATAGATAAATTGGACTTCAGCAAAATTTTTAAACTTTTGCGCATCAAAGGACACCATTAAGAAACTGAAAAGGCAACCAATGGGAGAAAATATTTGCAAATGATATATCAGAAAAAGGATTAAGACCCAGAATATATAAAGAACTCCTACCACTCCACAACAAAAAACAAACAATCCAATTCAAAATGGGCAAAGGACTTGAACAGACATTTCTCCAAAGACAAATGGCCAACGAGCACGAGAAAAGATGCTCAAAATTACCAGTCATCAAGGAAATGCAAATGAAAACCACCAGATACCACTTCACACTCATCTAGGATGGCCACTAAAATATAAAAGAAGTTGGTATGTAGAGAAATGGGAACTCTCCTGCATTGCTGGTGGAAAGGCAAACTTGTGCAGCTACTGTGGGCAAACAGTTTGCTGGTTTCTCAAAAAGTTATATACAGAATTACCATATAACCTAGGAATTCCACTCACAGATATATACCCAAAAGAACTGAAAACAGGGACTCACAGAGATCCTTGCACACCAATGTTCAGAGCAGTATTATTTACAATAGTCAAAAGATGGAAACAACCCAAATGTCCATCAAAAATATGCGGTATATACATACAACAGAATGTTGTATGTATATATACATATACATATGTATATGTATATATACATATACAACAGGATATTACTCAGCTTTAAAAAGGAAAATCTGACACATACTAGAAGATGGATGAACCTTAAAAACATTATGCTAAAATAAGCCATAAACAAAAGGACAAATATTATATAATTCCACGTAAATGAGTTATCAAGAATAGGCAAATTCATGGAGACAGAAACTAGAAGAGAGGTTACCAGGGGCTGGGGACAGTGGAGAGAAGGTATGGGAATTACTGTTTAATGGGTGCACAGTTTCTGTTTGAGATAATGAAAAGATTCTAGGATATGGATGGGGTAATGACTGTACAACATTGTGAATGCACTAGAACTTCCCCGGCGGTCCAGTGGATAAGACTCCGCGCTTCCAATGCAAGGGGCGCGGGTTCGATCCCTGGTTGGGGAACTAAGATCCCACATGCCATGCAGCGCGGCCAAAAAGATTTTTAAAAAATGTGTGTGTGTGTGTGTGTGTGTGTGTGTGTGTGTAGTGATTATACTTAATGCCACTGAATTGTACATTTTAAAATGGCAAATTTATGTTACATGTATTTCACTACAATTAAAAAAACAACTGAAATACCGGAGAGCCACTGAAGATTCTTAAACAGAAGAATGACAATCTGTATAGTGTTTTAGTAAAAATAATAGGATGGACAAAGCACAGCAGGTGAGAATAAGGAATAAGGCTTCAAGTAGGGATGGAAAGGAAATGGAGAAACAGGTGCTCGAGAAAACTATGTTCTTGGCCTAAAGTGGGATGACAGTAACTTTTCTCACTTCATATAAATCATGTATTACTCTTCATCTCTCCCCCTGCTATGGTTAAGGGGAAAAGAGAGTATATCATTGAGGCACAAAAGTATAAACGCTCCCACTAACTAGAATTAGAAAAGTGAACTAAAAATGAGTTTCGTTGTTAAAATCATCTCTTCCTTTTTCCAACTTCCACCTAGGACTTAACAAATGTATATAGGTATTCCCTCATATTAAGAATGGTCATTATAAAATCAACAAAACTGGGAAGATGAACCTTAAAATCTAATGTACCACCCCTTTCCAATTCTGTATGAGAGAGATTGGTCCCAAGGTAAATCCTAACTTGTTTTCATCTCTACCTACATCCCTCCATCCCCTAAACCTAATCTAATCCTAATGCCACCATCTGTATATTCAACATTTATCGAATCACGTTCGATAGGTTTGAATCACTTTTTGCTCTAAGACTCAAAACACTGCCTTATGTCTATACAGTTACCTGGACAACAAAATGTGTTCATAAACAGTGATATTTGTAGTAGACTTCTCCAAGTTAGTGTAAGTGTAAATAACACCAGGGGGTCAAGGTAGATCAAGAGGAGACTTCTAATCCTTCTCACTGGACACTGACATACACAAGGGGAGGTAAGCAAATACACAAGCTCGCTGAAATCTTGGTTCTGAATGTCTATTTCCAGCACGTCACTCTCATACAGGGACACACTGCACACCCAACATGGAAGATCCGCCAGCTCTGCGACCTATGAATTATGTTGAGGTTTACCAAAGCCAGATAACATCTTTCAAGTGTCCTGTCCTCTTAAATCATCAAGTCAAAAATGGAGTCTACTTGGTCAAAGCCAGATATCTGGACACCTGTCTACGTGTACTGTATATATATATATACCTACTATAATTTCCGTGATCTGATGCAACTTACACAAGGTGGCCTAACTTACAAATCAAAGAAGTAACAGAAACGTTAAGAAAATTAAAAAGCATCCTGATCCAACATTAACTTAATTTCAAATGCATTAGCTTTAGGTCTAAGCACTCCGCGGATTAGTTGGGTAGCTGAATCTTCCTACAGTTTTCCACATATGCAGGTGGTGAAGAGAATCAAACCGTCTGGTAAATTAAATTTTGCAAGTTTCTAAGATGCAAGTGACAGCTGCATCCCGGGAAAGAAAGGGACAGGCGCAAGCAGGGGCGGCTGTGGGAGACTCCCACAGACAAGAAGGGAAAGAGCCGGGTCACCCCCAAGAGCAGAGCCCTTCCGAGGACTCAGAAACAGAGAGCGGGGATCTCGCGGGCTGGGGAATGCGGTCGACCAGGCCCCCGAGCCCGCCAGAGACGCCCCGGTGCACAAACGGGGATTCACACCCAGGAATTGAGGCCTAACCGGGCAGCGGCCTTAGGCTGCGGCCACCGCCGGACATTCCGGAGCAGAACACGACCACAAGGCAGGCGGGATCGGGAAACAGAGAAAGAAAAGCACAGACAGCCGAGACTCACTGGGCTCGGGCCCGGACTCACCCTCGCATGGTGAACTTGACCACGGCGAGTCTGGAGCCCGCGCCGCTCAGCTCCGGCTGGAAATCCGGGTCACTCCCGACCGGCTTCACACCCACCATTCTCAGAAGTCCGGCAGGGCGGCCGCGAAGCCACCGGCTTCAAAACTGAAGAAGACCCGGGAGAGGAAGGAGGGAGGCTCAGGAAGGCCGAGGCCTGGACAGAGGAGGTAGCGAGCGCGGAGTCTTCTCCCGGGGCTCTCAATGCCGAGTCACGCCAGAGAGCGGAGCGGCCGTGGGGGCGGGGATGGGAGCCGGGGTAAAAGGGAGAGGCAAGGAAAGGGAAGGCGTGCGACACCCGGCAGCCACCGCGCAGCAGGTCCGCCGGCGCTTGCGCACCTTGACGTCATTTCCGCGCCGTCCGTTTGCTCCTACTGTCCAATCCTAAAGCGCAACCTGTGGCCCCACCCATCGACTGAGGAGCCCCTCATTGGCTGGAGCGGCGCAGGCGCAGAAGAGGAGCGGGCAAGGCGCAGGTGCAGATTGCGTTTAAGTGCGTGTATTTCTCCGCGGTTCAGAGACTAGGGTGTTTCACCGAGGAGTTTCCCGGTGGGAAACCCTTTTTTCTCCGGGGTTCTTGGCTGCTGCCTAAGGTCTTAAGTTCCCTCCTGAAAATACTTCGAGTATAGTCCTGTCTCATATTCGGGACAAGTCGCCACACTAGACAAAGTAGACTTTAGGAACATTTATTTAGGGATCTCATTACACTTGGGCGCTCTCTGGGTAGTCATACGGCAAATACTAATATTATTCACCTTTCACTTGTGCCTAAAAACATGAAAGCACCGTCTCTCCTTTAGGAACTCACAGTCTGGTGATAGACGCAAACAGTAGTTACAGTAACAAAGAAGTTTGCAAAGGAAACGGTGGAAACAAATGAGATAGGATGGGGCAGGATAAATTTGCTAGGAGATGTGAGCCCTGAATCGAATCTTGATCAGAAAGAAGGGCATAGCCAGATGGTAAGAGATGATAGGGTACTCCAGGCCGAGAAAGCAGCAATGCAAATGCATGGGTTGAGAGGGATGGGGATGATGATGATGATGATGATGATAATAATAATAATAATAGTTAACAAATTATGTGCCAGGCAAGATCCAAGCTCTTTATGTGTATTAGCTCATTTAATCCTCACAACAGCCCTAATTTTCCAAAGTTCACACACCTAATGCAGTCAAGCTGGTGCTCAAGGCAGTCTAACACCAGCGTGTTGATTTAAATATTAGACTAGGAGACAAATCAAATGATTTACCTTTGCTTGTAGCTGGGGTGATGAAATTGAAGAGGAAGATGAAGGTCATGATAACTAGGAAAGGAATTTGTATTTTAACATGAAGACAATGGAGTGGTCACTGCAGGACAATTTTGTGGTTACAAGTGTCTTTAGAAAAAGCGTGGGAGGTAGCCGTGAGGACAAAAAGCAGTGGAACTCCACTTTAGGAGTTTACTGTGGTACTCCAGGAACTGACTTACAGGAGCAGCTGCAGTCAAATGATATACTTGAGAAACAATTAGAAGATAAAAACCACAGGGTTGAGTGAGCAGTCAGACCAATTTGGTGAGATGACAAAGGAAAGAGTCTAGGATAATGCAAACATTTCAATCTTCTGGCTCTTTTTACTGATTTGAGATGCCAGAAGAACATCCAGGTGAGGTGTATGATAGGTAGTGGGAAGGATGAGTCTGAAAGTAAAGAAAGGAGTAGGCTAAAGCTGCAGAGTTGAGAGTCATCAGTTTGGGTGGTAATTGAAGCCCAAGAAATGTAAAAAGAGAAGCCTAAGTGTGCTGCAGAAACATAATTATTCCTAACTTAACACAGCCAGGGCCTTAGTAACTGTTCCTTTCTCATGTGATACCAGAACAGTGTAATGGCTTTAGACACAAGGAGACAAAAGGTTCAGTAATAAATCTCTGCTACTTATTATTTTGTGGCCATGGACAAGCCACTAACCTCTCTGAACTTCACTTTCGTGTCCATGAGAATTGGATTAATAATACCTACTTTCTAGGACTGTGAAGGTTAAAAGTAATAGTAGATGAGATACATAAAGAACTAGAATATAAGGTGCTCAATAAAAGATATTTATAAATAGTGGTGTGTTAGGGCTGCCATAACAAAATGCCACAGACGGGGTGACTTTAAGAGAAATTTATTTTGCAGCTCTGAAGACTGGAAATCCAAGATCAAGGTGTCAGCAGGGTTGGTTTCTCCTAAGGCCTCTCTTCTTGGCTTGTAGATAACCACCTTCTCACTGTGTCCTCATGCACACACACAAGCATGTACACTCCTGGTGTCCCTCTTCTTATAAGGACACCAGGTCTACTGGATTGGGGCCCACCCTCATGACCTCATTTAACCTTATTACCTCCTTAAAGGTCTTGTCTCCAAATATGGTCACATTGGGGATTAGGGGCTTCAACCTGGGTTTGGAGGCACACAATTCAGTACATAGCACATGGATTATTATTATTCCCAAGGGTCCCCTTGGTTTTGTCCAAGACGCAAAGAGAAAGACTCTCAACTAAAGCAGTTATGGTAAATATTAAGTGGGGGAGGGGTTTTATGAAAGCAAGACCTTAGAAATCTACAGATTCCTGAGAGGCAAGATAAAAATAGGGACTGTAAAAGTTAGATCTGACAGATGCATTTCTCTGTTTATTTTCCATCTGTTTCTCCACATCCACTCTCAACCATTCTTCACCCTGCTCTTAGCTCCAGAAAGCTGACCTACAAGAACTAGCTCAATAGGATTCCTTGTTGGAGCTTCTTGTTGAAGCTTAAAGGATAAAAGAGAGTGAGACCCAGTTATTAGTTCTCACAGCTCCCATCCTGCTGTGTTGCCACAGGTCAATTGTGTCTTTACCAAAGGCCATAGCTCCTGTCAGGAGGCTCTTCATACCATTGCCCTTTTTGAGTAGTTCCAGTAACCACTGTCTTTCCTGGTCCCTTCAAGGCTGGGAGTAAGAATCACTCCTGCCTGTTAGTAGAACTCCTAGCCTACTGAGGCTGTCCTTGGAGAAACATACAGCTGTGAGAGATCCTCTCACAATCCAGAGATGCAGGCCAGGTGACAGTTGTTGTCCCAATTCTACTGATGACAAGACTGACTTTCAGAGAAGCATGTAACTATTCCATTTTATAATTATGCACTGCTTAGCCCTGTCAAGGTCACGCTCAACGTTATACAGAAACAGACTTTATATATGTAAATGGAAACATTTAGCAGATGTTATTACAAGGTGATGCTCTTAGGGGTGATTTTTTTCTCATAAATATTTTCTAAATTTCTTCACTAATTATAAATAGTATATATGTAATAATAAAAAAAAGAAAGAGGGCACATCTAGAAAAAAAATCCTACACGAGAATTCTACAAAGAAGATCCAAGTTTCTTCCTTGTCCTATTAGTAATAACTAAAGCAAAAATAATATTCACTGTTAATCGGTCTCCCTGTGTCATTTAACTAATGCTTAATTTCATTAAGTAAAAAAAGATTTTAGTGGATGGAATTTTCCCAAAAGATGTTACTATTTTTCTTCTAAATTTGTATATGCCACCCTGAAAACCTGGAATTACCATGAAAAAAACACAAAAAACCCCAACTTACAGACCCTAAAACCTCTGCAAGAGTGACTTGTGATTATCCTTCTCTCTCCATTCCCGAGATTAACATATTCAGAAATGTCAAATATGCTGCACATAAACTCCTCCTACCCCTTCCCTGACTGGGCCATGGCAGATACCACTATTAGAGGCTACGGTTTCCCAGAGTCTCTGCCTCAGAATTGCGTTTGGCCCCCATTGCCAGAGTCAGCCCTCAAGATAAAAACTATTTGCCATCCCACTCCTTATTATGACTGTCATACCCTGAAATTTGTAGTTCTCAAACTGTAGTGAAGTCATTAAAATGTGGGTTCCCAGTTTCACAGCCAGAGATTCTGATTCAGTAGAGCTGGAGCATGGCCCAGGAATCTAAATTTTAACAAGCACCCAGGGTAGCTGATGCAAGGGGTCCATATTTTGTGAAACATTATTTGATGATGACTTGTCTACTATTATATAACATTTACCATTCACTGAATATGTACAAGGTACTGTGATGATGCTTTTTTTTAACATCTTTATTGGAGTATAATTGCTTTACAATGGTGTGTGATAATGCTTTGAAACACCACTCCTCCAGGGACATCACAAGGGAGACGAGACATTTCTACAAAAGCTAAAAAGGTAGTAAGTGCCATAGCAGAGATATAGATAACATATCATAGTAGCTCAGAAAAAGTAGAGAAAATTTTCAGCTGGAATGAGTACATAATGCTTTATGAAGGCACGTGTTCTAATAGTCAGACCTAGATAAACACAGGAAGGAAATGCATGAACTTCTTCACTTCACAGAAATGACTCCTGACTTTCCTCTTAACTCATCAATAATATAATTTGCTTCAGACTCACTTGTTCTTATCAAGTTCTGCCAGTCAGTAGAGAAAGTCTTTCTGTCATGACCTGTAGCTGCCATGGGTTCACTTTAACTGATTTTACAAATAGATATGTTAAAGATATGTCATACGTGGCTTTATCTCTCCCATAGTCCTTTGCACATAGTAGATACAAAATAAGTATTGGTCAAATGAATGAGTGATTAGGAAGCGTAATGAGTATGAATCTCAGTCCACAAAAACCAGGTGTACAGAAAATATTACTTTGTGTTGTATAACTCAATTGCATTTTGACTCTTAATTCCCGCTCTCTCACCACATCCAACTAGAACAAAAACTTAACATTCTCTCCTCCTCTGCCTGCTTCAGAAATGGTACCAAATTTCTGGGTTTGGGTTGGGAGTGGGGCTTTGGAGGGCAGCTCTCTAGAATCACTGTCTCTGTCTGCTTACTCTCTTCAGGTCGAGCCCTCCCTGTGTCATGTGACCACTTCAGCAAGCGGGACCCTTTGGCTGAGGCTGCCTATGGGCCCAACTGTCTGGATACACCAGTTTGCCATTTCTCTCTGGGTTTTTTTTGTGTGTGTGTGTGTGATACGTGGGCCTCTCACTGCTGTGGCCTCTCTCGTTGCGGAGCACAGGCTCCGGACGCGCAGGCTCAGCGGCCATGGCTCACAGGCCCAGCCGCTCCGCGGCATGTGGGATCCTCCCGGACTGGGGCACGAACCCGCGTCCCCTGCATCGGCAGGCGGACTCTCAACCACTGCGCCACCAGGGAAGCCCTCTCTCTGGGTTTTTACTTCTCCCCTCCACTACAAGGAACCAAGGCTTCAGGCTCTTCTTCTTTAGCCTTTCTACAAGGGAATCTATTTTTAGTGCAGGGGAAACCTCTCTGACTTCATGTTTCTTCAAGGTATTTTGTTTGCACCTGTAATTCCCTTCCCTCAAGGCAGCTATGAGAAATTCTGCAGACAGAGCTGATCCAGCCTACAGTTATGTTTTGTTTGACTGTACCTGCTAGTAAGTGTGTGTGTGCGTGTGCGTGTGCGTGTGTGTATCGGTGATGTTTGAAACTTTATATTACTACATTTTGTTTCCCTTGGTATTTCTAACTGCCTTCTTTCCTTACACTATTTACCTTTATCATAGTATTTATTTCTTTCTAACTTTCCATTATACTGAACATTCTACAGTCGAACTTTGAACAGTACAGGGGTAAGGGGCGCCAACTGTTCCTGCAATGGAAAATCCAAGTATAACTTTACAGTCAGCCCTCCATATGCATAGTTCTGAATATGCGGATTCAGCTAACAATAGTACATATTTTTTAAAATACATTTATTTATTTTTTATTTTTATTTATTTTTTGGCTGTGTTGGGTCTTCATTGCTGTGTGGGGGCTTTCTCTAGTTGCAGCGAGCAGGGGCTACTCTTCGTTGAGGTGCGTGGGCTTCTCATTGTGGTGGCTTCTCTTGTTGCAGGGCACGGGCTCTAGACGCGCGGGCTTCAGTAGTTGTGGCACGTGGACTCAGAAGCTGTGGCTCGCAGGCTCTAGAGTGCCGGCTCAG
This sequence comes from Mesoplodon mirus, assembly GCF_964341445.2. NCBI lineage: Eukaryota > Metazoa > Chordata > Mammalia > Artiodactyla > Ziphiidae > Mesoplodon > Mesoplodon mirus. The sequence goes on from NC_138989.1 coordinate 72,137,978, forward strand.
TAGTTGTGGCTCACAGGCTTAGTTGCTCCGCGGCATGTGGGATCTTCCCAGGCCAGGACTCGAACCCGTGCCCGCTGCATTAGCAGGAGGACTCTTAACCACGGAGCCACCAGGGAAGCCCCCATAGTACATATTTAGTGAAAGAAATCTGCATGTAAGTGGCCCCTAGCAGTTCAGAACTGTGTTGTTCAAGGATCCAGTGTATTTTGTCTCATTTTTTATTGGATATCTTTTTCCTGGGGCCTTTTATCCTCAAGTTTAATCTAGATTGATTGCCTTATATATCAGTTACATGACTGTCATCCTGGGATTTGCCTTCACTGATCAAGCACTAAGAGTCCCTGAATACACTGATTTCCTTTCTTATGATACTGCTCTTTTGGGTATGTACTTGGGAGTAGAATTGTTGGATCTTATGGTAATTCTATGTTTAACTTTTTAAGGAACTGCCAAACTGTTTTCTATAGCAGTGGCACCATTTTACATTCCCACCTGCAATACATGAGGGTTCCAATTTCTCCACATCCTAGCCAGCACTTGTCATTTTCCTTTGGTTTTTTTTTTTGGGGGGGGAGGGGTGGGTAGTGGCCATCCTAATGGCTGTGAAGTGGTAACTCATCGTAGTTTTGATGTGCATTTCCCTAAAGACTGAAGCCATTGAGTATCTTTTCATGTGCTTAGTGGTCATTTGTATATTTTCTTTGGAGAAATGCCTATGCAGGTACTTGGCCCATTTTCAAATTGATTTTTTGGGGGAATTGTAGGATATATATATATACTGGCTATTAATTTCTTATCAGATATATGATTTGCAAATGTTTTCTCCCATTTATGGTTTGTATTTTCACTTTCCTGATAGTGTTCTTTGATGCACAAAAGTTTTTAATTTTGATGAACTTTAATTTGCCTATTTTTTCTTTTGTTATCTGTGCTTTTGGTGGCATATCCAAGAAATTTTTACAAATCCCTTGTCATAAAGATCCGTTATGTTCTCATTAAGAATTTTATAGTTTTAGCACTTACATTTAGTTCTTTGATCCACCATCCACCGTTTTTGAGGTAAACTTCTTCAATTTGATACTAATCATTTCAAAGTGTTCTTGTGGTAGAAAAGATAGGTACAGTTTTCCAGTTTCATATATATTTGAGTGTTTGTTGGGCAGGCATCATGCAATAACTATACAATCTCTGATCTTAGTTTTCTTTGAAATTATAAATTTAGTCCTTTTGTAAAAAGGAAAAAGAATGGAGTTCCCTGGTGGCTTATAAGCCTCGTGCCCTGGGCGGGGAAGGTAAAAAGCCGCATAGCGTGGACCAAAAAAACAAAAACAAAAACAAAAATGTAAAAAGGAAAAAGAAAAGCCAGTTTTCGGGAGTTTGAAAAGCAAGAATAAGAATTTAATGAAGAAAGAACTTATATTCTACAAGAAAGAAAGTCCCCATAAATTGCTCTGAGATATACCTCTTTTAAATAACTAAATTTGTATCTGCAGAAGTACAGGGGTACAGATTTATCGCATAAACCATATAAAATCCTCATTAACTTATCAAAATTACACCTATCTCAACATTCTACGTACAAATAACTGCTGCTTAATAGCTTATTGTTACCTTATACCTGAAGTAGAGAACTTACAAAATTTTATATTATTCCAGTTTAACTAGGTTTGTCAACTGGGTAATTTATTTTCAGAAAAATAATTTCAAGTGAGAAGCTTTGCTTTATTCTTAAAGTTTTGAGGACAAAACTGTGTAATTTATGTAATATAAATATTAAATAGAAAGGATATCTTGTTTCATAATGTCTAAACACTTTCTAGCTGTTATGTATTGAATTTGAAAATTGAATACCATTTCCCATAGTTGTCCCTAGGTGGCGCAATATCTTTTCAAGGAGGTGTGATTTCCCTTAGGTATCAAATCCTCCTATTTACCAGATAGACCGCTTGTCCCGCTAACACTGCATTCTTTAGTTTTGGAAAGTAGGCAATGTCTTGGAGGAGAGAGTTTCCTAGGAAGTTGCAAAGTGATCTATCATTGTCATAAATCGCCTCCTCCTTGAGCATACTGAAGAAACTTGCTGACAATTCTGAGTCTTGGGTGTTTCCCAGAAACGCAAAATAATTTCGTCTTCTGAAATTTATATCTGGGGTTCAGAAATCATTAAACTATCTAGAGTTTCTATTAATAAAGCCAGATATTTAGACAAATATTTTCATCATCTCAGCCTCTGACGTTTCACATTTTAATTTTTTAGAAGAGTATGTTGGGGGTTGGAATTAAATCTTTGGAATTGAAAAATTAAACATAACTAGGTATAACTATGTTTTCACTTAATCAATTGTAAAGAGAGTTATTTTTTTCCTGTAGTAGTGTAGTAGATATTGTCTGGCTAGAATATTCAGAAAGAGAAAAAATGATAAAACTCTTAATAGAGTCTCTCACTGTATTCAAAACTCTTTTTCAGGCATGTCCTTGAGCAAACACACACACACACACACACACACACACACACACACACACCAGCATATGCATCCTCATCAGTCTGTCCATTCTTTTTTTTTTTTTTTTTTTGTGGTACGCGGGCTTCTCACTGTTGTGGCCTCTCCCGTTGCGGAGCACAGGCTCCGGATGCACAGGCTCAGCGGCCATGGCTCACGGGCCCAGCCGCTCCGCTGCATGTGGGATCTTCCCGGACCGGGGCACGAACCCGCGTCCCCTGCATCGGCAGGCGGACTCTCAACCACTGCGCCACCAGGGAAGCCCAGTCTGTCCATTCTTGAATAGCAATACCTGCATACTCTGAGTACATCTGAGAACCAAACACCAAAGACATTCAATAAAAATAAAATGTATGTCAGTGGCTTCCATACAGTAAGGAAGTGGTTATTTACACAGTGTTAAAAACAATATTTCCCACCAAAATTCAGAATATTAGAATCAGAAGGAAAGTTGGAGGGCCAAATGCCAGGCATCATATAATTTTACCTGTAAATATGTCAACTTGCACGTCTGGAAGATAACGATTCCTTTAAAAGTCATAACCAAAACACCATTGTCACACCTAAAATGTTAATGATGCTTCCTTATGCTCATCAAATACCCACTTGATGTTAAAATTTCCTATTTTTCTCCTAATTTACTTTATAACTTATGTGAATCAATATCAAAATAAGGTATATACGTTGCATTGGTTGATGTGTGTCTCTTGTCTCTCATTAAAACTTTGTGTAATCTGTACTTCTTTTTTCCAACTTTGTATTTGAAAATATTCAAATGGACAGAAAAGTTGTAGAAGAAGAAGGAGGAGGAGGTGGAAGGGGGGAGGAGGAGGAAGAGGGAGAAGAAGGTGGTGCTGTGAGAAGAAAGTTACCCCTTTTTTACGGTACGCGGGCCTCTCACTGCTGTGGCCTCTCCCATTGCGGAGCACAGGCTCCGGACACGCAGGCTCAGCGGCCATGGCTCACGGGCCCAGCTGCTCTGCGGCATGTGGGATCTTCCCGGACCGGGGCACGAACCCGTGTCCCCTGCATCGGCTGGCGGACTCTCAACCACTGCGCCACCAGGGAAGCCCGGTACCCCTTCCTGCTAGTCATTGACTGGGGCATTCCCCAAGAAGAGTGTTCTCTTGACTAACTTCAGCTTGCTCAGGCATTCACCAGGGGCTGCCCCAGGAACAGGTGGCCTTAGTTGGAAAGCTGAGGCGACCCAGAAGAAGCTAATAGCAGGAGCAGTGAGCAAACCACTCTCCATGGAGCTAGGAAGTGGATTTTTCTGGAAAGGGAATCTGGCAGTGCATCTCTGTGTCTTCCACAGTCTATTTGTAGCACATGGATCCTCTTCCTCACACAGGTTTGGGGAGCAACCCTTCTTGGGCTCTGATGGTCCCCTCATCCTGATAGGAAACAGAAGAAGGAGGCTAGGAAGACAAACCACAGCCCCTGTTGCTGCAGCTGGTGACAGGACTCCAAGTGGCACTCACCACCTCCTCCCTTAGATCCTAGTTTCCCCTTGCAGATCTTGGTAAGGGGCCCCCAAACTCTCATCAAGAGGAGCATGAGCACCCCCAATCTCATCATCTTCACTCCTACCTAGGAGGTACGAATCTGGAGCACATAGAGATGTTTCTGGTAAAAGACATCCTGTTTCTTGGAAAGAAGTGGTTAGATTCAGTGGAAGTCATGAGATGGGAAAAAAAAGAGAAGTCTCCCCAGTTGACTTTCATGTCATGTGAGAAAGTGCAAAGGGAAACTCTTAAAGGTTTTTTTTAAACATCTTTATTGGAGTATAATTGCTTTACAATGGTGTGTTAGTTTCTGCTTTATAACAAAGTGAATCAGCTATACATATACATATATCGCCATAACTTCTCCCTCTGGCATCTCCCTCCCATGCAAAGAACACTTACACTACTCAGCTGCAACATGATGATGGGTGAGGGCTCTCAGGGCCAACACGAAGCTCCAAACATGACTTGACTTTTAGGGCGATGCGGCCATTAAAGAAAGGATAGAATTAGCAAATTACTAGGCACTGAGGGGAACACCAAAGCACAGATTTACAATCTAGATGAGGAAAAAAACCTGGCACACGTAAAACACTTTGAAAATGCTAGTAATAATGAGGATGCTGTTAGATCACTGGGCAGCATGATGCTCTCCCTTTTTTGAAAAATTTTAAATGGAGGAACAAATCTTTTTGCTTTTTGGAGAACTTAACTTGGAACTTAGGAAGTCCACTTAGTACTGGTGTACTGTAGGGTAATAGCTACTAAATTCTAAAGACAGAATGAGACTTGGGTTTTTTTGTTTTTGTTTGTTTATTTGTTTGTTTTTTGGTACGTGGGCCTCTCACTGCTGTGGCTTCTCCCGTTGTGGAGCACAGGCTCCGGACGCGCAGGCTCAGCGGCCATGGCTCACGGGCCCAGCCGCTCTGCGGCATGTGGGATCTTCCTGGACCGGGGCACGAACCCGTGTCCCCTGCATCGGCAGGCAGTCTCTCAACCACTGCGCCACCAGGGAAGCCCTGTTTTTTTGTTTTTTTAATACCTGTAAGCATTAAAATGTAACATGTTGAAATTCCTGACCCTTATCCCATGGGTTCCATTTATGATTCTGTTTTGGTGAGATAACTATATATTTTTGGTTAAAACGTCAACAACAATGACAACTTACTTGTTTCAGTGTCTCTCTTTCCCTCCTAATTCACATAACGCCTTGCTGCTAGATTAATATTTGTGGCTGAAACACCCTAAGGTGACTGCCAATGAGTCACAGTCTGTATAATCCTCTCTCTTTGAGGGCAGGTGAAACCTGTGACTTGCTTCTAACCCATACAATATGGCAAAGGGGATGGGCTGAAAGTCCCTTGATTAGGTTACTATCTACAGCTTTATCTATGTCATCTGTATCTATAGCTATATGACTCCATCTTTCTTGTGCTCAGTAGAGAGATTCTCTTTGCTGACTTTGAAGAAGTAGGCTGACATGTTGTGAGAAGGTCTGGGTGTCAGGGAACTGTGGGTAGTCTGGAGGACCTGAGGGCCAGGACCCTTAGCCATATAGCCACAAGGAAATGAATGAGCCTGAATGAGCTTGGAATCCGATTCTTCCCTAGTCAAGCCTTCAGATGAGAATGCAGTCTGCCTGACACCTCAGTAACAGCCTTGTGAGATCCTGAGCAGAGGACCCAGCTCAGCTGGGCCTGAACTCCTTTCCCTTGGAAACTGCGAGGTAATAAATGTATGTCATTTTAAGCCACTAAATTTATGGTAGTATTTTATACAACAATAAAAACAAATGCAATATTTTTAGGAAAAGCCCCACTCTATGTATTGGTCAAAAATTTTCAATGGCTTTTCATTGCTTTTAGAATAAAGTCCCAAAAGCTTATAAGGGCAATGAAGGCTTCTTGTCATCTGAACTTATTCTATTTTTTTCCAGGTTATTTTTTATTACTGGGTCTAGGCTCACTCTGATAAAGACTATCATCAACCTAAGAGAGAGCTCCAGGCAAAGACTGCCCATTGAAGGGGTCCTTCATGGGGCAGAAATAGCTGAGTCTTAATATCACGGTTTCTTGTTGTGTACATCTACTTTATGTCCTCTGTACTTCCCCTGAATTTAACTTTCTCTTTATTGTATATACTCATGTTTTACATTTCAATACTAGCAACAAAGTTGTTTTCCTTTCCCAGTTTTCCTATTCCTATCCCTTTTTCTAGACTTCCATAAAATCAAATGTGATTATCCCTTCTCACCCGAACCTAGAAGCAATTTACCTCTTTCTCCACTATTTCTTCTTCTTCTTCTTCTTAAATACATACTCTTTTGCTACTGGTCTCCCTTTTAAAAAAATTAATTAATTAGTTTATTTATTTTTGGCTGCATCGGGTCTTAGCTGCAGCACATGGGATCCTTCATTGTGGTGTGTGGGCTTAGTTGCCCTGTGGCACGTGGGATCTTAGTGCCCTGACCAGGGATTGAACTCGCGTCCCCTGCACTGGAAGGTGGATTCTTAACCACTGGACCACCAGGGAAGTCCCTCTCCACTACTTCTTATGCTGTGTATTGGCAGCACTATATTACAGCCATATATTGAAATCTTGGTGGACATGTGTTATTCACTTTAGCTGCCCAGCATCCAAACACTTTCTGATGTTTAGGGAATTCCCTATTTTATGGGAAGCAGAGCCTGCCTTCCTCTGTAGAAATTAAATCTACCAAATTCTTGCTTTCTCATCTTGCTTTTCAGTTAGAGCTAAATAAATATATGTTGAATCAATTTTTTTGATTATTTAAATGTTTTAAGATTTTGTGTAATTCCTCCAGGGTTATAGTTAGGTTAGAGTATAATATTGAAACGATTAGCATGCTGAAGGCAAAAATCTTAATTTACAGGAAGGTTAAATGGGTAAAACATATATATATGTGTATAAAAATGTGTGAATTTTTCTGAACTCATTAATATTTGAAAATTTATTTTAGTCCTGTGGCTTAGGAGATTACACACATATATAGACTTTGGCAATAAATTTCGCAAACTTGGTGGAGAGGGGCCAGAATGTTAATAGTCTGAAAGTTTCTCATTAATGTTCCAATTAGCCTTTGTATTCCTAGGAAGGTATTTGAAACATAATGTGTTCAATTAATATTTGTTGAATAAAAGAGTCAACTTTATCTAGGAAAGAGAACTAATAGATTTCCTTTATAAACCAAACAAGCTTTAATGTAGCCAAAGACTATCCTTTGGTAAGCACTTTGTGCTTCCTATATTTCCAAAAAGTCCTTATAAAGTGTAAAGGGGATTATGAATTAAACGGCTTAAATGTATTCATCATCACAACAGATAGAGTAAGTATACTGAACCCAGCTGGTGGAGGAATTAATTTCTTCTATTTAACAGCATTTTCCTCTTCCCTGATGTGATTGCCAGGCAGTTAGTCAAAAGCAGAAGAAAATCATAGAATTCCAATTTTCAGTATAAGACAATTTCAGAATTATTGATTTTCAAGTGTTCCATTGACAACACTTCCTTGGTCAACATTATGATTTAGTTTTTCTCATTATGGTGACAGCAGAGCTGGTCTCTACAAATTGACAGAAACAGCAGATAAGAAACAACACCTGAGGGCTTCCCTGGTGGCGCAAGTGGTTGAGAGTCCGCCTGCCGATGCAGGGGACACGGGTTCGTGCCCCGGTCTGGGAGGATCCCACGTGCCGCGGAGCGGCTGCGCCCGTGAGCCATGGCCGCTGAGCCTGCGCGTCCGGAGCCTGTGTGCCGCAACGGGAGAGGCCACAGCAGTGAGAAGCCCGTGTACCGCAAAAAAAAAAAAAAAAAAAAGAAACAACACCTGAGACCTAGAGGATGCTAAATGGCCTAGTGAAGGAAAGGGAGGTATGCCATCTAGGACACTGATGCGTCTGTAATGTGTTGCTGGGAGGAGGATGTCTAAGATGAGGAGAAGGGGAGGGAGAAGTTTGCCATTAGCAGCAGGAAACAAAAAAACAAAGAGTTGTCATCATCCAGTTACACAAAGGGTTAAGTTGCAACCCACTGTAGCTGCCCACAAACAGTGCACATTGAGGGGAATTCAGAATGGAGAAAAATAGGATAAAGTATTCCGTTTTGGATATATGGGCCCGTAGGTAGCTAACATGCATATCTAAGGAAGAATTTCACTGACACCCAGACTCTTGCATCTTCCCATACTTAGAAAAGCACTAAAATCATTAACTTGAGATTATTGGGGGGGTGTGTGCATGTGTGTGCATGTGTGTGTGTGTTTAGCAGTAATCTTTTTACCAAGATGTATGTTTAACTACATGTATTCCCAGCCAAAAAATTTATAGATATGTATATATATACATATATATATACACATACATACATAAATATATATATATACATACATATATGCACTTCTTTCCTACTTCTTCAGAGCTACACAGAGGTTGTTTCCTGGACTATAGTCCTCAGTACTGTCCATGAATAAAACTTAACTCACAACTTTTACATTGTGCTTTTTTCTTCCAGTTGACAGTTTTGGTGACCACAAAGGGTCCTAGAGCTGACTTCTCTCCTTTGCCCAAACTCTACAAGGGTCTGAAGCCTTGCTACCAGCAAGGGCCCCTTGTGCCTGTTCACCTCCTAGGTGAGTCCACATGATTCAGTGAGTTTCTCCTGGTCTTGGATTTCCTGTCCTGGTTGATGATCCTGATTTTTCTTCTGTGGTGTATAAACTCCACATTACGAGCTAGTAGAGTTTCCCTAACTTAAGGTAGTTCAGGAAGGAGGTACCTTGAATTCTAAGTTGAAAGACACTGGGAAGATTTTGCTCAGTTGAAAGACACTGAGGGGATTGCTCAGTTGAAAGGCACTGGGGAGGTTTGGACTGAGTGATTAGGTAGGAGACTGGTCTGTTCTTTTCCTTGAATTGGTTACTTTAACAGTTTGTTGGAATAAAAGAGAAGATACCAGGGCTTCCCTGGTGGCGCAGTGGTTGGGGGTCCGCCTGCCGATGCAGGAGACACGGGTTCGTGCCCCGGTCTGGGAAGATCCCACATGCCGCGGAGTGGCTGGGCCCGTGAGCCATGGCTGCTGAGCCTGCACGTCCGGAGCCTGTGCTTCGCGACGGGAGAGGCCACAGCAGTGAGAGGCATGCGTACCGCAAAAAAAAAAAAAAAAAAAGAAAAAAGAGAAGATACCATATGAGAGCTTTCAGTTCTGAAGATAAGGGACAGAACTCCTCCTGGCCAGTTTACATTTCTCAGGCAACTGACACACTTGCAGGAGTGGTAGAAGCAAGTCTTCATATAGTGCAGCTGTCCCATGGTGAAACCCATTTATTAATTTAAAGAAACTTGCTTGTCTGGGGATGCACACATAGGTCTGGCCATCCAGTGCTCTGAGCACCCATGGCAGTTTTATACTGCAGGAGGGAGAAACCAAGACATGTAAAAGAGCTGAAACAACTCTAGGTTCACACCTAGAGGTATTAAGCTCACAAGCAGCACAATGTCCCATTACACAGTTTTCAATAGTAATTTTATCCAAACATGACATGGGGAACAAAGCTTTGAAAACAGAAGAAAGAGGGGTGACAGATTGCCAACCTCCAACTAACACCCCAGAAAAAAATTACACTGAGATAACCAACCAGAAATTGCTTGGGGGCAACAGTTAAGCCAATTAATCAAGTTAAAGATAGACAAAAGGCCTGGTTCCCTTAGCTTGACCCCTCACTGTGGACCCCAAAAACCTTTTATACAAAAATAGATAAAATGGCTGGGGTTAAAAAAGGAAAATTTCTGGACTCCTTGTAAGACCAAGGAGTCACGGAGTCCTAATGGAGACTAAGGTTAAAGGTATAAGAGTTGATAGACGGGACTTCTCTGGTGGCACAGTGGTTAAGAATCTGCCTGCCAGTGCAGGGGGACATGGGTTCAATCCCTGGTCTGGAAGATCCCACATGCCGCGGAGCAACTAAGCCCGTGTGCCACAACTACTGAGCCTGCATTCTAGAGCCCGCGAGCCACAACTACTGAACCCGCGTGCCACAACTACTGAAGCCCGCATGCCCGTGCTCCGCAACAAAGAGTTGCTACAACTAGAGAAAGCCAGAGCACAGCAATGAAGACCCAACACAGCCAAAAAAATTTTTAAAATTAAAAAGATTAAAAAATAAGATTCAAACTGCTGGAGAGGCTCCCTCACCCAAAATCTAATTCACAGCCTCCTTAAGGTTTTGTCAAGGATGAATGCAAATCTTAAAAGTCTTTTCTGGGAATTCCCTGGTGGTCCAGTGGTTAGGACACTGTACTTTCACTGCTGAGGGTGCAGGTTCAATCCCTGGTCGGGGAACTAAGATCCCATAAGCTGTTCAGAACAGCCCAAAATAAATTAATTAATTAATTAAAAAAAAAGTCTTTTCTGCAAGTAGCAAAAAGACTTAGCCATTTGAGCTGATAAACTTAACTTATTCCACTGTTATTTATAAACTAGTAAGTTTTATATTGTAATACATGTTTCTTGACTAAGTTTTAAAATGAAGCTGTGAGATCTCTGGTTACAGCTGTTTATCTGTCTCTACCTCCAGATGGTATTACCAGATCAATTTGTTAAAGAGCTCTATTTAATTTACTTAAAAGTAGATGTTTATAAATTAAATATTTCTAAATGTTATACCAACTAACCTAAATGAATTTCAACTTTATGTGATCTGGGAGATATTCAATATTAAATTAATATTCAGTATTAAAGATTAAGCTTATTGGTTTAATTAATACAGACATGTCTTACTTGTAATGCACCTAGGTTTACTAAAAGTTATCAAATATTATCTCTGTTATGAAATTTATTGCAAGGAGAATAGCTTGGGACAAGGGCTGACTTGGTCTAATGTCTCATGAAATTTTCATGCATAAGCTAAACATAATTGTTGGGAACAAGTAAATTAAATAGATATAAATGGGGTAAGAGCTTTTAGGTGAACTCTTTAAAAGTAATTTTGTTTTATGGCATTGTGAACAGGGAATGTTGCCTGCCATTCCAGTAAATAAAGAATGTGGCTTGCCATTCCAGTAAACAAGGTTCAAGTCATCAGCCACTGTAGCCCCTCGAACCCCTCCCCCCCCAAATGGTGCACCCTGAGGGGAATTCAGGATAGAGAAAGACAAGAAGCATTATTTGCTTTGGATACTGGCCCTAGATAGTTAAGATGCATATCTAAGGAATAATTTCAATGAGCCCAGATTCTTGCATCTTCCCAGAGATAGAAAAGTACTAAAATCATTAACTTGAGGTGCCTATTTTTGTGATTAGCTGTAATTTTTTGATGTTTGACTATGTGTGTGTGTTTTTTTTCCCTCCAGCAAAAGACTCTTATATATCCTGGCTCTTTTCTTACTTCTTTGGAGCAGTTTCTCAGAGCTATTTGGGAGGTTTCCCCCTGGGCTAGAGTCCTCAACAAGGTCTCCAAATAAAATTTAACTTGCAACTTTTAGGTTGTTTTTTCTTCAGTCAACAGTATGTCTACTTAAAAATACCTTCTCCAGATTTTTGATAACTTGAAACCTTAAAGTTTTGCTGAGTTCAGTTAAATGATAGATGTTTATTAAATATATAGATGATTACCAAGTAAAATAAGATACTGAAACATTAATTACTGAACATAAGCTTCCTTTTACAGAGAAACTAAAGATATTTAGGACTATTTTTGTTTGTTTGTTTTATGGCCACACTGCACGGCATGCGGGCCCTTAGTTCCCTGACCGAGGATTGAACCCATGCCCCCTGCATTGGGAGGGTGGAGTCTTAACCACTGGACCACTAGGGAAGTCCCAGGACTATTAATAAGTATGTTTGGTGCTGCACTGAGAAATTTTCTATAAAAAAATTTTTTTAGAAATCACAAATAGTATTTGTAAGTTTGCCAATCTATAGAATGCGAATGTAAAAGACAATTCATAATCACTTATTTCTTAATTTTTGCTACAAATTAAAGTTTTTAAAGGTTAAGAATTCTAATGTCTAATTAATTAAATTAATAAGGAAAACATCTTCAGATGCAAGGAAAAAAAGATAAAGAATAGAAATGCGTTTTGTTAAGGGAAAAGAAAGTGATTTTGTCTTAAATCTGGTTATTTCTAAATGGGGGAAAAAGGGACAGACAAATAAAGATATAAAGCGTTGTAAAAGGTTTGTGAGAAAGAAGGAATCTTTAGAAAGGAATTCTATGTGTGGTCAGGACTGGCTAAGAGTAGAATAAATTTAAGTATGTAAATAAATTTTAATAGTAAAGGTAAGGTGGTACAAAACTAGAATTTGATTTTCTCTCTGTTAAAAAGAAAAATTTATCTTAAAATATTGTTCTGCTTTTTGATAACATATTGAAAAAAGTTTCTTTCCCTTTTAAGTGATCTGTTAACTTTCTGTATTTTGCCTTTAAAATCTTTTATTGTCACTTTGGTTAACTGAAGAAGTATTGTTTCACAGTGACCTATGATTCTACTTGACCAAGTGTTTTAAAACCTTTTGATATCTTTGAGAAGCTTCCCCAAATCAAATTCTAAATGAATTTCTTTTGATCTCTAGCTCACTTTGGGATGCTTCAGAGGGCTCCTGAAACATCTCAAAGAGAGATACTAAATAATTAGGCATATTTGGTATGTTAAATTACATAGGAAACATTGTCAAATAGTGATGATAAATCTACTTAGTTTATATTGTGTGGGTGTTATTATATGAAATTACTAAAATTTGGATATGTCCTGGTATGTTATCAATCATAAATCTAGTTATTATCTTAATGTATTGCGTGTCACAGAAACAACCAAATTTCCTTGTCAATTGTATTGTAATTAGATCTTTAACCATGCCATTTTCAGTCTTTTGTCATTTATAGACAGCTATTGTTTTACTCTGATGATTTACAAAACTGAAGATCTTCAGGAAGATTCATAAAAAGGACTTTTTGACACATAAATGTTTCTGATAATTTTTAGATTATACCACTGAACTGGGTAAGAAACAACAAAACTGTAATGGAAAACCTGATGGCTTATGAAACTACTAACAAAAGATCTAAATCAATAAGAATTAATTACATGTGACTGAACTGATGAGTAAAATTTACAATTTTATGACTTTTTCTCTTAAATATTGCTGGCTCTTACTATTTTTTTTCCAGATAAGAGTAAAACTTTCCTCTTATGCCAACTATGATGAGCAGCAAGTTGATAAATTATACCTTTGGAAATGAAGATAAGACATTTATCCTTTTCTCTCTACCTGATCTTTCCAGAATTTGGCTTCTCTATCTGGCTCCCCTCTGGATTTGTCGGCTTATTGCGATCCTGATTACAACTAGTTATACTAATTGGTGTTTTAATTTATTCTCTTTGTTGTTTTCAAACGTTTTGTGTCTCTCACTGCTATACTATGACCTTATTAATGCTACCACCTATATTACTTATATCCTATTTTATTTTATTTTATTATTATTATTATTTTTTTGTGGTACGCAGGCCTCCCACCTCTGCGGCCCTCCCATTGCGGAGCACAGGCAGGCCCAGCCACTCCGCGGCATGTGGGATCCTCCCGGACCGGGGCACAAACCCGTGTCCCCTGCATTGGCAGGCAGACTCCCAACCACTGCACCACCAGGGAAGCCCTTATATCCTATTTTATAAGATTGTTGTTCCTTGTTGTTCCATTACTTGATGTGTAACCAGATCTCTGACAAAACTAATGATGGCTAATTGTCTTGAGGCAATTGATCACACATATAGCTCTATACAAAATTACCTATAATAGTACAACTCTAGATATAGGAAAAAGCAACAAGGGAGAAACAATTCCTGGATCATAATAGACTAGTAAAAAACGTAATCCAGAGAATTTTTAGGTTATTAACAGGGCCTAATCCAGATATAGCATTTGAATAGCCTTTCAACAAAATCCTTGCCTGACCCAGGAATGAGCCTTCCTAGTGCTGTGGGACAAATTGGTCATAAAATGCCTCCCCAAACATGGTCAACTTTATGACCAAAAGGAGGGAATATGTAAACAAAAAGAAGAGTCTTGCTCATCATCCAGTTATATTAAGGGTTAATATAACCCACTGCCCTGAGGGGAATTCAGAGTGGAGAAAAATAGGATGGAGTGTTCTGTGCTTTGGATGTATGGCCCCTAAATAATAAAGATGCATTTCTAAGGAAGATTCTTGCATATTCCCATACATAGAAAAGCACTAAAATCATTAACTTGTGATGCCTTTGTGTGTGTGTGTGTGTGTGTGTGTGTGTGATTAGCAATAATCTTTTAAGAAGATGTATGCTTGACCCATGTATTCCCAGCCAAGATGCACTCAGCCACCCCACCACCCCCTGCCCGCCACCCCCCTTGCTGCATGGCTTGCGAGGTCTTAGGCTTGTGCGGTCTTAGTTCCCTGACCAGGGATTGAACCCGGGTCATGGCAGTGAAAGCACCAAGTCCTAACCACTGGACCGCCCGGGAAGTCCCCAAAATTTCATTCTTATAAACTGGCTACTCCCCAACCTCTTAGGAGCAGTCCCCTCAGAGCTACGGAGAGGCTATTTCCAGGTCTATAGTCCTCAGTAAGTTCCTTGAATGAAACTTAACTCACAATTTCTACGTTGTGCATACAGAAGGAATAATAAAACATTCCTTTTGTTGGCTTTTGACCAAACCAACACTTAGCTCTCTTTTGGTAAATTAACAAAGAAATGATCCAGTCTGAAGGAGTTGTTCTCTGTTCTGATGCCTTAATTGGCTGCTTCAGGGCCCCTCCAAGAGGACTTTGCTAATCAAGGTGTGATCCAAGGACCAGCAGGAATGGGCATTACCTGGGAGCTTGTTAGAATGGGAGAATCTCAGACCCCACTCCAGACCTACGGAATCAGAAACTTCATTTAAACAAGCTCCCCAGGTGATTCATACACACAGTAACTTCTGAGGACTGCAATAGAATTCTTACTTGTCCTATAAACGCATTAGTGAGATTACAAAGGAAAAACAAAGCCAGGGAATGAATATATTGTCTATCTTTTTAACACAACTGACTGTTGGTCACCAGCATGGCACCAGTTTTTTCCTTGGCTGCCATTCATTCATTCACTCATTCACCAAATATTTGGGAGGCAGATAAGCAAGCATAATAAGTAATTAACATCTATTGAGCTTGTTTAACCTTCTAGACATCCACGAGGTTATTATGCCTATTTCGTATGTGGGGATATTGAGGAGAAAAAAGAGAAAAAGCAAGATGCCCCAGATGACACTAACAGTGTGCAGAGGAGGAACCGGGATCCGAATACACGCCTCTCTGAATGCAGAACTTACGTCCACCACTCTTTGCCGCCCACACGAGTGTACATTCATTCTCTCCCCTGTACAGGAATGTTGCACAAGGTCAGACTTCCCCTAGTCAAGTAGCCGAGTTCCTCCTCTGGCCCTGTGTATCGGGGCCAACAGCCAAGATCGGGGTCAGAGGAAAACAGTAACCAAGTCCCAGAGCTAACACTTTCCAGGAGTCTGGACCGAGTCTCGGGAGCAGAAGACTAAATCTGCAACATCCTGGTCACAGGACACAAACACCTAGACTTGCCATTTCATCCATCCCTCCATCTTGGTCCTCCCAGCATGGGGCTCCAGGCGAGAAGAAAGGCGAGAAGAGGCGAGAAGAAAGCCTAGACCAGCCTTCCCATAACCAAAATGGCCGCCGCACACTCCCTGCCCACAGCTAACATGGTCGCCTCCGTTTGGTCTCCATGGTAACGCAGGCCGCTCTTTTCGAGCCGGCCTAGGACAGGCTTGTAGGGAAATGAGGGGAGTTTCCCTCCCCCTCATTTTTGCGACAGTTGCCGGGAAAGTCACGGCAGTTGGCGGGTGTCAGCTGATTTACTGCGGCTGCGGCGGCGGCGGCGGCGGCAACGGCGGCAACGGCAGCTTGCAGCCTCTCTGGAGAGACGGAGGCTGGGCTGGGGTTACAGTCCAAAGTTTTCCCACCAGGATTTGCCCACCCCACCTCCTCTCTGGATACGTCCTCGCCTTGTCCTCTTTGCCAGGACGCCTGCAGGTGGTGGGACAGAAAATATCGAGGCATAAGATGAAGCTGTGACAGGTAAAGGGCTTTCGAGCTTCCCCGGGGGGGAACCCAGCGCGGAATGTGCCCTCAACGTGAAGGTCAGAGGCCGGGGGTCAAGGGTCACAGCTCCGCTCCACCTGGGGGCGGTGTCAGCTGTCAGAGCGCTGCTGCTGGAAGCTCTGGTCTGTGCGGCGCCTGCAGCTTCAGGCCCACGACTAGGCGCCTGTGCCTGGAGCGTGGGTCCTGCCAGGGGTCTGTGGGACTCCTTGGCCTAGTGAGTGACATTTGCTACTGGTGACACTGGCTTTGGTCTTGAGATGGGACCGCCTTGCCCGCAGTGGCAATCTAAACGGGGTGAGATGCTTAATGTTAATGGGTGGCTGGTTCTTAACAGTGCTTTTGGGAAATGCTGTGCTTGCTTTTGGGGTACACATAGCCTCTCCTGGTACTCTTTAGTTTGCCCTTGCCTAAGGTGCTGAGACGTCTGTTAGTACACCTGCCCGCTCTCATCCCTTTGCCCTAAGACTTGGTCTAAGAGGATTCCTGCTATGCCTGCTCCCTTACTAGTGGGTCCCAGGGTTCTGAAACTATATGTTTGGAGTTAGCAATTCCCTGCCTCGGATTCAAAAATTGCGTTTTATGTTTTGATTCACTTGCTATGTCAGTTTCTCAGGTCCTAGAATTTGAAACTGTGGCAGCTACAGTTGCATCATAGACAGCACTGGAATTGTTGATGCTGCTGATTTTAGGGTTCAGTGAGAGCTACAGCTTGCTTTTGCATTAGCATTTGCCAGGAGCCCAAAAAGGCAAGCTGTGACTCTTTCCGACGTTTATTGTTTAGGGCTTTATGGGCAGGATGTCAAGAGTTGCCTGTTATATGAGAGAAATTGATTGAGTTTTTTGAAATATACACACACACTTTTTTATAAGTAATTTGTGACAGTATGGAGGTGGAGGACAGCTTAAAAGTGAAAATAATGTGTTGAAATGCCTTTATTATTTCAAATCGGGCAAACAGAACAGTATAAATACGTAGTAAATGCCTTGTTAATTTCCTTTTTTAAAAAAATGTATTTTATTAAGGGACTTCCCTGGTGGTCCAATGGTTAAGACTCCTTGTTTCCACTGGAGGGGGCGTGGGTTCGATCCCTGTTCGGGGAACTAAGATCCTGCATGCCGTGCGGTGCGACCAGAAAAAAAAATTTTTTTTTATTGAAGTACAGTTGATTTATAATGTTGTGTTAGTTTCTGGTGTACAGCAAAGTGAGTGATTCAGTTGTACATATATATAATAGTTTGCATTTGCTAATCCCAAATTCCCAACCTATCCCTCCCCCACCCACCCTCCCTGTGCGCAATCACAAGTCTGTTCTTTATGTTTGTGAGTCTGTATCCGGTTTGTAGATAGGTTCATTTGTGTCATATTTTAGATTCCACACATGCCTTGTTAATTTTCAGAGATTATTGTGAGA
Source organism: Mesoplodon mirus (assembly GCF_964341445.2). NCBI lineage: Eukaryota > Metazoa > Chordata > Mammalia > Artiodactyla > Ziphiidae > Mesoplodon > Mesoplodon mirus. The sequence goes on from NC_138989.1 coordinate 72,155,558, forward strand.
AATTCATTTAAGTGTCTATCTTTATTTTAAAAATGCTTCAAACCCTACTTAACAGCAAGACCGGAGTGTACACTTTGTTTTTTCTTATTGCCACCTGTAGCTAAATTTTAAAAGATCTTGATAATTGGATAACTCAAAGGGACTGGGCTTTGCCTTGTTTGACTATCACTGTGGGAACTTAAATTTTGAGATAGTTAGCCTTTTCTTTCTTTCTTTTTTTTTAATAGGGGGGAGTACCAACCTTTATTTACACTTGGGTTCAAGTTCAGAGCCATCTGAGTATAGCGAAGCGGTAAAAAGCACAGATCCTGGGACTAAGGTTCATATTCCAACACAGAATAATAACTAAGTGACAACCGGCAAATGTTACCAACAGTCTCTTCAGTAAAGTAGACAGAGCATCACCCCAGCTTCTAGCAGCTATCATGGCTGCCTCTGCCCCAGTGTCCACCCTGGGTACTCCACCTCGGAGGCAGCTCAGCTAAGAGAGTGTGCGCTCTGCAGGTCTCAGCTCAGTGGTTAGGGTGGGATTCAGTGAGTTACTGAACCTTGGAGGTAGCCCCTAACTCCAAGACATTCACCAAAGGCAAGAAACAGGAACGCGGACTGGTTCAAGGACTGAGTGAGATCTTACAATTTCCTTTGGTTTTCATTTGGATATAAGCTATGTTTTGAGGAAGCGAGGTGGTCTATCTGTGTGACAGGCTTAACATCGCAAACTCTAAAGGTAGCGAGCTGGTTTTGTGTCTTTGCCCTCGGAAGGTAGGGTGACATTTAGCCTTAGTGGTGTCCTCTATGTTAGGTGAGTCCTTAAAGTTTGTTTTGTACCTCTAATGCAGAGGATTGAGTTAATTTTTTCAATTCAGTCATCATCATTGGGCTGTTCAACGTGTGTCTCCGGTTTTTTTCTGTTCATTGTCTTTTATATCCAGTTTCCACTCCCTTCCCTTGCCCACCAACCCATAGACAATCATTCCGACATGTATGTGTTATTAAATGTGTGTTGTGTTGGGTGCCCACATTTTATATAAATTTATTTAATTATTTGTTTATTTTATTTTTGGCTGCGTTGGGTCTTTGTTGCTGCGCCGGGCGCTCTCCTCTGCGGCGAGCGGGGGGGCTACTCTTCATTGCGGTGCGCGGGCTTCTCACTGCGGTGGCCTTTCCTGCTGTGAAGCGTGGGCTCCAGGTGCACGGGCCTCAGTAGTTGTGGCTCGCGGCCTCTAGAGCACAGACTCAGCAGTTCTGTCGCACGGGCCTAGTGGCTCTGCGGCATGTGGGACCGTCCCAGACCAGGGCTTGAACCTGTGTCCCCTGCACTGGCAGAGCGACTCCCAACCACTGCGTCACCAGGGAAGTCCCCCTGGGCGCCCAAATTTTAAATTTATAGAGATGATATCATGCAAGATCTCATTAAAGTTTTTCCGCTCCCTACTCTCTACTATTTAAGGATCTATTTGTGTTCCTGTCCATTGCTTCTAACTGATACACAGTACTTCAGAATTTCCATCTACTACAGTTTATATGCTGACTGTCCTATTTGTGGATACCCATGTAACGTTCATTTTCCTACCACTTTAGGCAATACTGTGATAAACATACCTTTTAGACCTCTATGATGCTTTCTTTGAGATATATATCCAGCAATGTGATTTCTGGATCATAGGGTTTTCATATATTTTATTGAAGGATTGCCAGATTGTGTTCCAGAACAAGCTGCTGTGGTCTCTACACCTGCAGGCAGTTCAGGAGAGTTTCTGTATCCTTGTAACCCCACCAATGCTTGGTGTTATCCAGCCCCCTGCTTTTTCCAGACGAATGGATACAAAGTGAAATCTCATTTTAAATTACATTTCACTATTAATTCATGAGTTTGAGCCTTTCTTCATGGGCATTTTATCTTTTTGGGTTTTCCCTTTTGTAAAATTGTTTATTCCTTTACCCATTTTTATTTTGAGGTTTCATGCCTTGTTGATCTTCAGAAGCTCCTTGTATTTCCTAGATACTAATACTAGTCCTTTAAATATTGTATCTGTTCCTATTCTGTCATTTGTCTATATAACTTTTTTTATGATGTCCTTCATTGAACAGAAATTTTCTACTTGATATAATCAAATTAAAATTTTTTTGCCTATGGTTTGTGTTTTGGGGGTTTTGTTTAAGAAGTCTTTCCCCAGTTCTGTGTCACAAAGTTACCTATTTTATGTACTACTAACTTTATAGTTTTCCTTTAAATTTATAGGTATTGAATACATCCAGAGTGTCTTTTTACATGTCACAAGGTAGAGACCCAGTTTATTTTCCGTGTAGTGTGCCAGTTTTCCTAGTATCATTCTCTCCTTTCCCCATAGATAAGTGGCGCCACACTTACTGTATATTAACCTCTCATAGAAGCTCTGAAAACTGTATTCTGTTCCTTTGGCTTATTTGTTTGCTCTTGCTCGAATATCATGCTGTTTTAGTACTGTGGCTTTGTATGGTTATTTTTTCCTACATGAGTAAGTTTTCCTATTTATTTTGTTTAGCTTTATTTTGAAATAATTATAGATTAAAGAAGTTGCAAATCTAGTACAGAGAGGTCTGGTTTCCCCAATGGTTACATTTCATATAACTTCACTCAATTTCCCTCAACTGTTACATTTTATGCAACTATGGTGAAATAGCAAAACCAAGAAATTGACATTGTTACAATGCCGGTATATAGTTCTATGCCATTTTATCACCTGTGTAGGTAGATACCTGTAACTACCACTGCCATCAAGATACAGAACTACTCTATCACCACTAAGACCTTTGTGCCACCCCTTTCAAGTCAGTTCCGTCTCCCTTCCTCTATTATCTCTAACTCCTGTTCACTAGTCAATTTTCCATCTATACTTTGATCATTACAAGTGTGCTGTATAAATGGAATTATACAGCATGCGACTTTTTGAGATTGAGATTCATCTGAATTGTTGGGTGAGACAATTTTTGAGAGTCATCCAAATTGTTGTGTAATTTGGGTAGTATTCCATGGTATATATGTACCACAGTTTGTTTAAACATTCACTGGGACATTGGGGCTGTTTTCAGTTTTTTGCTATTACAAGTAAAGCTGCCTATGGAAATTCTTGTACAGTTTTTTTTGTGGATATAATTTTTCACATTTTCTGGGATAAATGCCTAGGAATATGACTGCTAGGTGGTATGGTAAGTGTATGTTTAGTGTTTGAAGAAATTGCCAAACTGTTTTCCAGAGGGGCTGCACCATTTTACATTCCCACCAGCAATGTATGAGAGATTGAGTTTCTTTGCATCCTCGCCAGCATTTGGTAATTGTCACTATAATTCATTGTGGTCTTAATTTATGTTTCCCAAATGGCTAATGATGTTAAATTTCTGGTAAGGCAAGTTTTCCAATTCTTTTTCCATTTTCAAAGTTGGCTTGGCTATTTGTGGATTTTTATTCTTTTCTATATATTTTGGAGCTAGAGTTTCTGAAGACAGAACAACTATAATTTTGGTTTAGTATGCATTGAACTTATAGCTTTATTTTGGGGAGAATTGACATTTTTATAATATTAGATCACCCTATCCAAGAGCATGGAATGGCTTTCCATTTATGACTGAGCAGGAAGAAATTTTTTGCAGTTTTAAAAAATATCGTGAATAGATACTAATTTAAAGTAGATTATCGCTGATAGAAGAAAATGCTGATATTCTACCTTTGTGTGTGTGTGTTCTACTAGACAGAGATCAAAATCCATAGTATAAATCTTGAAATAGTTTTGGTACTTGTAGAGTTAGACCTGGAACTAGGTAGTGCTTTTATTCCTGGTTTATCTGTTACATTTCTCTGTGACACTGTTTTGTTCGTTGCGATGGATAAACTCAATGATTAGAGTGTGGGGGTTTATAGGTTCTAGTCCCATTTTGTTCATTCATTGTTGCACTTTACAGAGAGTTCGTAATCTTACATATATGCATGCCAGTGATCATGGGCAAAACCAACTGAGAGCTTATGTATGGCTCAGTGAGATCCTGTCATCAATAAGAGGATACCTTACCTTTCTACTTATAGATACTATGCTTGTGATGTTAACTTAGAATTTGAACTCTGTGCACATTCATTTGCCTTGATCTGTATCTGATACTTAAAGCCACTTTGCTGATAAGAGCACAAAAGATATTGTTCTAAGAAGTCCTACACCAAGACTGCATTCAGGAAGTCCTGTCCAAGTGGAATTTTTTTGTTTTCTATTAAGTAACGTATACACGATATTCATAAAACAGTAAATATTCTAAATAAAATTAGGCATCTTTTCCAAAATGTGTTGGTGATGTTTAATGAAAATGTAGGTGTTTTGGGCTGATGGTTGCTTGTGTTAGTAGTCATCAAAAAATGTTGGAACAACAAAGTGTTAGGGCCCTGCTCAGTTCAGGGCGGAGAAAATTTCTGAAGTGCTGAGAGTTATTCTGTAGGCTCTTGTAGAATAGAAAACTACTGGAAAGATGTGGCTTTTTAACCACTGCCTCCCATACAGTTAGCAATTGTAATTTATGACCCTTCAAACTCACGGAAAACATGTTACTAGTGTTTTGCACATACATATTTCTCTCTGAATGTTGGTAGTTATTATATGTCAATGATAACAGATTGATAGAATGTGCCAGTTACCTTCTGTTCTCACATTCAAGTTTTTTATTTGGCTGTCTTCCTTAAGGGCTCTTCTTTTTTCTAAACATTTCAAATACAGACAAACAGTAAAAAGCCACCATTAATGGGAATGAAAAGTTCGCTCTAATGCAATATCAGTTTACTTAGTTTGAAACAGTTTTGTGATTCACTAACAGGCCTTGGTGAGTGTGGTAGCGATTAAAGTAAACCATGTTAGGTGATTTGCTGCATAGGTCCTAAGACATGTCTTGTTGTGTATGTGTCACAGAGTAAAAGAGGCTAGAATATAGGTGCAACCTGCAGCTGGGGAAAAGTAATTAGTACATTAACAGGGATTTGATTAAGGAGACTTGTATTAATTGTTGGCACTATTATAGAAAAATTCATTGAAAAGCAACTCTGAAATCCGAAGCATGTAAAATCAAGATGTATTTTAATTTATTGATGGGTACAACATTTTTAAAGCCAAGCAAATGAACGTCATTCATTACTTTGTTCATTGATTCAGTAAATATTTGGGTACCTCATATGTGGCAGAAATTCTAGGTGCTGGGAATACAGTATAGAACAAAACAAACATAAATCATCACCTTCTTGGAGCTTATGTTATAGTGGCAGATTCAGACAAGAAATAAATAAGTATAACACTTGGTATGTTAAATGATTGTAAGTGCTCTGGAGAAGTATAATAAAATACCATTGGAGTGGTGGATTTTGCAATTTATGCTGGTCAGGAAAGGCCTCACTGAGAAGATGACATTTTAGCAGAGACCTAAAGTGGTTGAAGGAGCTCTAAAGATGGACTTGCCGTTACTTGAGATGGGGAAGACTGTGGGAGGGGCAGATTTGGGGAAGAAGACCAGAGACTCACTTTTGAACATGTCAAGTTTGAGAAGCTTATTAGCTATCCAGATGGAAATGTTGAGTAGGACACTGCATATGTGGAATCAGAAGAGAGCCATCAGCTAGAAATTGGGAAATTGTTCATGTATAGCTGGTATTTAAAGCTGCGAGGCTTGGTGAGATCACTGAGGGATGGAGGGAGGGAGTATGGCCAGAGGAGAGAAGTCCAAGGACTAAGCTCTGGGTGTGCCAATATTTAAAGGTCAGAAAATGAGGAAAAATAGAGACTAAAGCCATGGACTTTAGCCTGCTACTAAAGGTAGTAGGAAGATCTGAAGACTTGGGGGCCAAGTGAAAAAGTGTTTCAAGGGAGAGGAAGTATGAACTATGCCAAATGCTGTTGGTAGGTCAAGAAAGATGCGGATTATGACTTGACACTGGGTTTAGCAATGGGGAGGTTTTGGTGACCTTGTCAAGAGCATTTGTGTGACAGGTGGAAACTTTTCTATCATCTATGCATTGACATAAGGAGGGGAATGATGTTACAAATGAGGACATTCTGATTTGGAAAGAGGTACATATTTCCTTAAGGTTACAGTTAATAAATGGGGGAGCTGGGTCTGCCCTAGTTAGTGTGACTCTCAAATCTTCACACTTACTCAACATAGCTTACTGATCCCCATACTGTGACAGTTCATCTTCTAGTTGGGAAACCATGTTTGTTTTTTCTTCTGGGTATTTTAATTTATGAACAAGGAGAAGCTTCAGTGCTCAGTTTAGAGTTTTGATGGCAGTGTGAGGGAAAGCAGTAGGAATGGTTGGGGATGGAGGTGAGATGAGAGGTGGTTCGGGAGATAAGGCTGAAGTTCGTTCTACCAGATGGGATCTGTTTACCCTAAAATGTAGGGGCTTGGTGGGCATAGTTTGCTTTTAGGTTAATCAGTAACTCTTGAAACTGAGGCAGGTTGGTGATGGATAGAGCATAAGTAGCTGCAGAAATTTAAAACGTGATTCATATGCCTCAAAATCTATGAATCATTTTTAAAATTGTGATTTATTTTTGACCAGATAGCTCTACAGTTCTTCAAAACCCAGCTCTTGCTCGCTCAGGGCTGTCTTAGCAATGAGAAGTAAGTGTAGTCTTCTGTTGCCATCTGCTCATGCCACATGTTCTTTTGAAACAGAATACTGGAACTTCCTTTAGCAAAGCCGTCCTAAAGTCTCAAGTTCACTGGGAGTAGATTTCTTGCCACTCAAATAAGAGGGTATTATCTTGTGAACTTAGCGACAAGCTTGATGTTCAGAAGGTGGTGTCCCTCACAACTGTTCAATTCCAGACACCCTTTGTTCTGAGGAAGCAGCTCAGTAATTCCTTCATGCATTTTATGATCTAGCTATCTCATTGCATTATAACAAACAGTCTTCATTACTTGATTCAGTTTTTTCTAAGTCTTCAATGAGTTGATAGCAAAGGCACAAGCACAAAGAAAATTCATAATATTAATGACTACTTCCTTCATCAAACCATGAATTTGACTTTAACACACTTTTTTGACAAATGATGTAGGGATGTTCTGAGAATTTGAATAAACCTTTAAAGATTTCTTTCTTCATTCATTGCAATGGTGGCAAGTAGGTTTAGTTATTTAGTCTGTAGTCCCTGCTTTTCATAATCCCCATTGGTAGGTGGGTAGTGGAGGCCTGCTTGCTCTTGTTCATGTGTGCCTGTTCTCATGAGGGAGAATTGGAGTTTGTTTTTGTCTGCAGGTCTCAGAGGGCCTGCCTTGGGGCACAGGAAGCAAACAGACCAAGACAGTATTGACTCTCTGGTGAAAATGCCTGTATTCCTGGGCTAGAAATACATCTTGCTTTTGCATTTGAGCATTAGAAAGGCAATATAGAGAAATGAACATTGATCTGATACTAGATTTTTCGTATGTAATCTTTTTTTATAGCTTTTAGAAATCACATGGGATACCAGTATCCCATGAGATTTTGCAGAACGGTATGGTCTTATCAGAGTATCACTCCATAGGTTATTCATGGTTTTAAAGGGGAAAAATAGCCTTAGTCAAGTGGTCACAGGTGGCATCACCAATAGTGGGACACTGTGATGTTATGTCTCCTGTGGTGATGCAGTGTGAAGTGTACATCACCTATGAAGGATACTTGCCAAACATGTTTCACTTGAGCCCGATGATGCCTTTAGATCCAACTTCCAGTTTATAGGAAGAACAGGAGATAGATGAACATGTGATAAATGACATTGTAAATAAAATCAGACAAATCTAAAATCTGGAACATTCTACAAGAAATTGGTTTTGTTTAAAGTTAATATGAAGAGTGAAAGTTAATATGAAAAATGAAGTAGGACTGTTCTAGAACTAAAGAGTAAAGAGGCATCACAACCAAATGCAGTGAGTAAAACTTGAATATTTTACTTACTGGTTTAAAAAAAATTATAAAAGATACTTTTTAGACAGTCGAAGTAATTTGAAATTGGACTGGATTTTAGATACTATTAGAGGATTATTATGGTATTGATAATGGTGACTGTGATAATGGCATTGTGTTTATGAAGGAAAATGTTCTTACTTTTAAGCTTGGTTTTTAGGGGTGAATTGTCATGATATGTGTAGGTTATTTTCAAATGGCTCAGCAAAAAAAAAATCTCTATATACACATGTATTGATGAGGGAAATTTGACAAAATATTATTTGTGGAGTGATCTTGAGAGATCTTTATACTATTTTCAAACTTTTTGTATATTCAACATTTTTTGTAATAAAAAGTTGGGGAGAATCACAAGGGGAAAAGTAAATTTCATCTTAAGCCTTTTGTTAAAAGAAAAATCAAATTAAAAAAATATTCCCTTGGGGGACTTCCCTGGCAGTCCAGTGGTTAAGACTCTGCACTTCCACTGAAGCGGGCACAGGTTCTATCCCTGGTCCAGGAAGTAGGATCCCGCATGTCACGCGGCGCAGCCACAAAAACGGATTAATCTCCAAAACATACAAGCAACTAATGCAGCTCAATATCAAAAAAACAAACAACCCAATCCAAAAATGGCAGAATACCTAAATAGACATTTCTCCGAAGAAGATATACAGATTGCCAACAAACACATGAAAGAATGCTCAACATCATTAATCATTAGAGAAATGCAAATCAAAACTACAATGAGGTATCACCTCACACCAGTCAGAATGGCCATCATCAAAAAATCTACAAACAATAAATGCTGGAAAGGGTGTGGAGAAAAGGGAACACTCTTGCACTGCTGGTGGGCATGTGAATTGGTACAGCCATGATGGAGAACAGTATGGAGGTTCCTTAAAAAACTAAAAATAGACCTACCATATGACCCAGCAATCCCACTACTGGGCATATACCCTGAGAAAACCATAATTCAAAAAGAGTCATGTACCAAAATGTTCATTGCAGCTCTATTTACAATAGCCAGGAGATGGAAGCAACCTAAGTGTCCATCATCAGATGAATGAATAAAGAAGATGTGGCACATACATACAATGGAATATTACTCAGCCATAAAAAGAAATGAAATTGAGTTATTTGTAGTGAGGTGGATGGACCTAGAGTCTGTCATACTGAGTGAAGTAAGTCAGAAAGAGAAAAACAAATACCATATGCTAACACATATATATGGAATCTAAGGAAAAAAAAAAAGGTCATGAAGAACCTAGGGGTAAGACAGGAATAAAGACACAGATCTACTAGAGAATGTCCTTGAGGATACGGGGAGGGGGAAAGGTAAGCTGTGACACAGTGAGAGAGTGGCATGGACATATATACACTACCAACGTAAAATAGATAGCTAGTGGGAAGCAGCCGCATAGCACAGGGAGATCAGCTCGGTGGTTTGTGACCACCTAGAGGGGTGGGATAAGGAGGGTGGGAGGGAGGGAGACGCAAGAGGGAAGAGATGGGAACGTATGTATATGTATAGCTGATTCACTTTGTTATGAAGCAGAAACTAACACACCATTGTAAAGCAATTATACTCCAATAAAGATGTTAAAAAAAAATAAAGAGCTCACCTCCACTTTTGTAGAGCAGAAGGGTGAATTTGGAGCTGAGAAACAAAAACTTGATAACTGGCACTGTGAAGGTCTTTTGATGACACCTGTATCAATTTTCATCTGAAAGTTTCACCCCCATTCTTTTTTTTTTTTTTTTTTTTTGTGGTACACGGGCCTCTCACTGTTGTGGCCTCTCCCGTTGTGGAGCACAGGCTCCGGTCTCGCAGGCTCAGCGGCCATGGCTCACGGGCCCAGCCGCTCCGTCGCATGTGGGATCTTCCCGGACCGGGGCACGAACCCGTGTCCCCTGCATCGGCAGGCGGACTCTCAACCACTGCGCCACCAGGGAAGCCCTCACCCCCATTCTTGTTAAAAATTTTGCTAGGTGTACAATTTATTTTTTCCTCAGCACTTGAAAATATCATTCCACGGTCTTTTGGCTTTAATTGAGAAGTCACCTGTCCAAAAAAAAAAAAAAAAAAAATTCCCTTGGGAGTTCCATGGTTGCCTAGTGGTTAGTATTCTAGGCTTTCACTGCTGTGTCGTTCAATCCCTGATAGGGGAACTGAGATTCCACAGGCCGCTGTAAGGTGCAGACAAAAAAAAAAAAAAGAAAAAAAGTCCAAATCTAGTGAAAAACAGGGATGAAAGATCCTCCCTTGTTCCTTGAATTTTTCTTAGGGCTTTCTAGGCCTTCACATAGCTAGGCAGAATAAAGCTGAAAAAATAGGAAGAAGATAATTGGGAGAGTACACTGTACCAGAAACCAAAGAGAGAGGGTTGAGGATTAGCAAATGATCAGCCGTGTCAAACTATTAGCTGTGTAAGACTGAATATAGTGTAAGGACTGACCAAGATGGTTAGAAAGAGTAGGTATCAACAGTCCATTAATGTCAAAGCATCCTCTCTTTCCTCACTTCTCTCCTAAGGCCTTGCTTCTCTCTGCAGTATTGGAGAGTTCTTTCCTGGAGTATCATATTAGAGAAATGTTGACCTCTTCATGTAGAGGGCAATCTTGAGCATCCTTAGATTAGGTATGTTTGAAGATAGAATCTAGATTACATGAGGCCTTTTGTAGTAAGGAAATGGAAACACTGTGTTTAAGACCATGGGTTTCAAGATGTTGATTGTAATTACAGTGAGAGAAACAGATAAAATGAGAGAAAGAATGAATGAGAGAGAGAGAGAGGGAGAAAGAGAGATAGCAATTACTAGATTCACAAGCAGGGGCTATTAACAAGTGAAAGTGTTTTGGACAAAAATGAGATGTGAACATGTTTGAAGGACAAAGCCTAATTTAACTGAAAGACAGATGAAATGGTAGACAGTGAAAGGATAATTAAGGGAGTAAGATCCTTCAAAGAGTCCAGGAAGAATTAGATTTAGCAAAAAAGATAAGATATTCCTTCCTCAGACATACCTTGCTTGGAAAGCTCAATAAATGGTAATTATTGTTATTCTCTGTTTATTCATTCAATAAGTACATATTGGTCACTAGTAAAAGTGACCAAAACTATTCTAGGTGCTGGTAAGTCACCTCAAATCCCAGTGAAATGCAGTTTGCTTGATAATGATTAAATAACAAAGATGGTGGGCTTACGTCGATGATTTGGTTTTACTCTCCAGGGAAACAGATTTTAGTGGAATGGATGCATTTATAAACAAATAACTGCACACAAAGTGACGAGCCTTCTGCACCAGTGTGTAGAAAATCTTGTGAAAACGTGGTTGCAGGAGCAGTGAATCACAGGTGTTGGGACAGGGCACTCACAGCAGAGAGGAGCTCGTGTCGGAACAGGTTATAGGCTAAAGACAAACACTTGTTAAAGTTAAATGGTTTTTTGAAAACTCCATGTTGTGTGTGTATGTGCATCTTTAAAATAAAAGAACCTGGTGAATCAGGGCCATGGATTTTATTTTATTTGTTTATTTATTTTGGCCCTGAACATCTTGCGGCATCTTGGTTCCCCTACCGGGGATCGAGCCTGGGCCCCTTGCAGTGGAAGTGCGGCGTCCTAACCGCTGGACCACCAGAGAAGTCCCGTGGGCCATTTAATTTATTTATTAAACTGTCTTTTGGAATACAGTGAAATACCCAAAGGCCGGGGGGAAAAAAGCCCTTAAGACCAAAGGATTTATCTTGAGAATCAGGATTCCCACTCAATCCAGTCTCTTACTTCTCTTACTCTTCCTTTTCAGAGGTAGTTTTCATTACTTTTTTTTTTAAATTTGGTATCATCACAGAATTATTCTAAACGTTTTTGTGTGTGTATTACAGATGTGTGTAGATACATATATATACCCCTTTTGGAGCCTAAAATGGGAATGTATTTTACACACTGTACTGCACCTTTTCCCCCCACTATATATTTTGGAGATTATTTCATATCTCATGCTGCAGTGTTCCATTGTAAGACTCTCTAATAATTTATTTAATCCCTGATTTATGGACACTAAAGTTCTTTCCATGTACCCATTAACAGTTAGAGAAATTTTCAAGCGCATAAAAACAGTAAGAACAATGTAATGAACCCTCTTGTACTAAAAGGAACTTCAACGCTTATTTTTACAATTTGGGTTCCCTGGCCAGCAGATTCTGAGATGGAGATTAGCACTCAGGTTTATAAGGGAGTGCTCTTAGTCCCGGACACCTGGGGAAAGGAAGCAGGTTTGGCCAGAGGGAGAAGTTGAGCTGTAATGAGTCTCAGCGGAATCTCAGTTGACCCTGGGGGTAGTTCCAAAGATGGAATGAGCCTTCAGAACTATACTGAATTGATATGAGGGGGCCTGGCCTTTACTGTTTATCCCTGGATTGATCAGTTGTTGGATGTGGGCTGTCCTCCTGGAAGGGGGCAAGGTGTCTCCCTTTGGCTGGGGCAGTCGTTAGTGGGGACTGACAGCCCAGTGCTCTCAGCGGCTGGGGTAGTAAGTCCTTTATTCCCGAGGTGGATCTGGATGCGTACCACCCATCACACTTATGATCCCGTTTCACCTTCATCCCTTCCAATACCTCTTACCCGCTCTTCCCCTCCACCATCTCCCACATGCCAGACCCCAGACATCAGATCATTTCATCCATAAATACTACAGTTCTACTTACCTTTGAGTAATGTGTTTTAGTAAAATCTTGATTAACCAGATTGACTGGAGAATGACGTTTTCTGGTCAATGGAATTTTGTGGTAAATGCAGACAACATAGACTAAGGAAGGGTATTTATTTCGTTAGGAATCAGGAGGGCTGTGTGTGCCTGTGAGCTCTGAGATGAGTTTGCAGTGTAATTTTGAGAGAGTTGCCGAAGGACCTAAATGTGGAGGGCGGGAGGAGGGGCTCAGCGGCCCCTTCCCATAGTGAGTAGTTATGTTTAGGCAAAACTTTGTAGTCTTCTTTCCCTTTCATGGCAGATTTTGATAAAACTGCAAAACAGGGTTTAATTTTCTTTTCTATCAACTTTGAATTTGGAAAATGTGAGCAACTAAGCTCTTCTGTGCCTATTTAAATTAAGGGGAAAAAAAGTCCACTAAGGGGATTGCCGCTCACAGAACCTGAGAATAAAACCTCTTAAAGTGGGGTTTGCTCCTGATTCCTATCCTGCTGGATAGGTTTACCGTTCTGGCTCCCCCAGGCTTGGAGTTAGCGCTGATGTTACAGTTTCACAGTCCAGTCACCAACACCTTCCCTGCCTCTTACCCTGGAGCCAGTCTGTTCTTGGTAACAGTGAGAAGTCCGTGTTCCCACTGTAGTGACACCTGGGTTGTTTGTTGTTTTTTAAATTATCTTTAAGGAGGAAGGGCCCCATTGAAGGGTAAACTTGTAATAAATTGGAATTTCAAATATTATGTACTTGTGTTTATAAAGAATAAATATCCACTCAAATAGATCTCTATAAGATGGTAACGAGCTATATACTTCTCTCCATTTCTATATTAGGAAACCAGATTTTTTTTTGTTTTTTGGTCAGTTACAAAAGCCTTTCTTTTACAACTGCTTAAATATCAAAAACAAAAGCAAAACAGCAGGAGGTTGACCCATATTTCATCAACTTTTGCAATGACTTGGTTCACTGATACAGGCAAAGGGTGCTTGGATTTTTCCCGTTCATGTGAGACGCTTTTTGTTGAGTTCTCTGGTGCCGTTTTGTGAACATATTTCCTGAGCTCTAATTTCTCTGAGACCAGATTATGCCTCTGTTCCTCTGTTGCCTCATTATGTTATTTTCCTCTCTCCCTCCCCACCCCCCCATGCTTGCTTACTTTCTCTTATCACTCTGCTTGGAAAGTAATGTTGCCAAATCTGGCTCCCTTTGCACCGATGCCGAATAAAAATACGGAGACAGAGAAATGGAAGATAAGAAATGGAGAGGCTTTTTATTTTTTTTTGCCAGGCAAAGGGAAGACACAGCAGGCCAGTGCCTCAAGAACTGTGCCCCCCTCTTCCTGGGGAATTACAGGGGTTCTTATAGGGGAGTTTGAAGTCCGAATTGAGTGATAAGGATCAAAATGGTGAAGGTCTTGCATTCTTCTTCTTCTTGCATTATTTCAAAACAGTCACTGCTGGAGTCAGGCAACCTGGTAATTGGGTCCGTTAGCCTCTGGGTTATCGGTCTACATATGACCTCCTTTCTGAAATTCAAACAGCTACAAGGGGTTATTTGCTACAAGAGTTTATAGGGAGAGTAAAGAGTAAATACCAGGTGCAGGGTGTAAATTACCTAAATTACACAGGATTAGGGGTGACAGGTTAGTTTTGTCAAGGACAAATCTAACTATAGACACTACAGATTAGTAACAGTTAAAATAAAACTAGGATTGATGAACTCATGCCAGTTTATGTTTCTTCTCTAGCCTGTTCACTGTTCCCTTTATTTTCCTGGTTATCAGGAAAGGAAAAACCTCATTTCAATTTTTGTTGCAACAGTCATAGTCATTCATGTCTTTTTCTTGCCTCTGGCCTTACATATTTCATCAAACCCCATGATTTACTGTTCTTCTATAATGCCTTATATTTTCTTTTTCTTTCAAAACTCTCATCATTTTAGCCAGGTTCTTATCACTGCAGCCAGGCTTATTGCAGTAGCATCCCATTTGGTCTTCCTGTCTGCAGTTTTCTCTGTGTTACTCCAAACTCCATACTATCTCAAATAGTCTTAGCATACTGCTTCTCTGCTTAGATGGATATATAGTTATGGGACCATTAAGTCTCTTTAAACTCTGGTCCTACTCAAGACCATTGTGAAACCTTGTAGTATCTTCTTCCTTCTCAAAACCTAAATTTGTAAATTCTGGTTCGGTGTATAATAATTTATCTCACATATTAGAATCTGAAATTATTGATGACTTCACTAGGCATCAGTATCATAATAATAGTGCCTATTCTTTATGTAGAGGGCGTTTAGTATTTTAAATTGTTTTCTCTTTACTTTTGTTCTTGGAGTACCTTTGTGTAAAAAAACCTGTATCGAAATCTATGTTGTGTTTTTATCAATTTGGTGTGATGAACACCAAGTCCTATCTATTGTATATCTAAAATAGCTCTCATATTCATCTTATTATTACCATTTTCACCACTGCTAACCTTCATCATATATTTATTAAAGACGTCCCATATGGCAGACACTATGCTCCACATCATATGGTGGTAAATACATAGATGTGGTTCTTGTTCTTAGGGAGCTTAAAGACTAGTAGGGGAGACAGCCATTAGACAGAGAAATCCAGAAATAGTAATGAAGTTGTGATACATTTAGGCACCATCTCTCTTACCAGCAGTACTGCAGTAGCCCCACTGCTCTTCAAACCCAGAGTTTTCTCCCTCCCTTTTGTATTGTAGCTAGAGGGATCTTTCTGAAAAGCTAATCAGATTTAAAACAGTTGACCTGTTTTCCATTGCTATCAGGTTAAACTCCAAATTCCTTGAGGTGGGTTACCAAGTTCTTATGATTTGGTGCATGTTGGCTTGTTGCTTCTTGTCTCATTCTTCCTTTGTGCTCTGAATGCCAGCCCTGCTATTTTCACTGTCCAGAAAGAATTGAGATCTCTTACCTTGGGGACTTAGAATATGTGATTCCTTGAGCCTCTTCCTTGGGTAATTACTACTCATTCTCACTCATCATTTCTTCCAAGAACCCTTCCTGGACCCAGTGAAGTATAGGTTAGGATATCCATCTTTTGTGTCTCCATTAGGTCTTGAGATTTGTCCTGTATCACACTCTGTGGTAGTTGTTTGCATGTGTGTAAGCCCCACTGTGTAGGGCAATGTGTCTATTTTATCTACTGTGGTAATTCCATGGTGTAGACACAGAATGGAAACTTGGGAAATGAGATCAGAATTTAATTTGAAAGCTGTCTTAGTATTGGGATTGGAGTCTGTAGTATTATTTCTAACAAAGTCATGCAGAATTGAATTGTCATATTTGTAGATAGAATTGTTTGACAGGCAGATACAGTAGTAGTACTTTTATATTGTGTCAAAAAGTCAGTGAAGGATAGTAACCTCTTGAAAAGGTACAACTTTATTAAATGTTAAGCGACAGTGCTGAAAGAAATCAGTAGATGTGGAAGCAGAATGTGAAGAATAGCAAAATCTGTGTTTTTAACAAGTTAATAGTTGCTGATCATCTGCCATGTGATGGATATTTTACTAGTTGAATTACATATATGATATATCTTAACCTTTATGACAGCTTTCTGAAAGGAGGGTATTATTGTCCATCTTTTACAGATGGGGAAGCCGAGACCTAGAGGGGTAACTTTTTCAAGATTGCATAGAAGAGTCAGGATTTGAATATAGTTCTTCTGACTGTAAGTTCAGTGTTCTTTCAACTATTATTTTTGCTGTTGTTTTTAACTGAAGTATGGTTTTATTTCTGTATAGAACTGAGAAATAGGTGCAATTAGGTGAAATAGAAAAATACATGAAATTAAGGTAACCAAAAGAGATGACTTGATTTTTTATCTCTCAGATCCCTGCTCTTTATGATTTGATTTCTTTGACTTCAAAATGATTCAAAATTAATTCTATAACTACCTCTTGATGAGAAAACTAAGCCTCAGAAATGAGATGATATGCTCAAAGCCTGCATGGTTGGTGGCAAAATGAGGGGTAGAATCTAGAACTGCTGTTACTTGACTCTAAAGCTTTTTCAGTAAAAAAGTTTTATTTAATAGCCAATGTCTAAATATAATTTTAAGTCAGATTTGATACAAACATAGATGAAAATTGAATGTTCTTAGCATTCTTCTGTTTTTAGGAGCATCTAGACGTACAGCATATTTATTTATAACTCTAAAATTTGAAAGGTGGCATTTCCCCTTAATGTATTAGTTACAAAATATGAGTATATTGTACACAATATTTTGGAGAGTTAGTAAGAATTTTCTTCAGAGTTTCTATTACAGTTAATACTATATGGCATTAATCACTTATTCAGTCACTTTTGATTTGGGCCTTTTCCAGAAAAATGTGATTTTTTTTTTTATCCCTGTGAATCCCTAATGTCCTTGCATATAGAGCAGTGAATTTTGAATTCGATCCCCCCCTCCCCCCCCACCTTGGTTGGACAGAAGTTCTTACCTAATTCCTCAGATAAGCAGTTGTCATAGCAGATAAGCTGATGTAGTGTGATCCCTTGGAAAAGATATAGTGAAGTTCTGTAACATTATTTCCTAAGGGAGAATTGCTTTTTGGATCATTAATTTTAGGCTGTGTTCTTTTAAAAGGACATGTCCCTGCTATGAGTTGAATTGTGTTCCCCTAAAATTCATATGTTGAAGTCTTAACCTCTAGTACCTGAGAATGTGCCCTTATTTGGAGGTCTTTATAAAGGTAATCAAGTTAAATGAGGTCATCAGGGTGGGCCCTAACCCAACATGACTGTGTCCTTATACAAAACGGGAGAGACGGGTACGTAGGAGAACACCATGCGAGCATGAAGTTGGCCTTCTACCAGCCAAGGAGAGAGGCGTGGATCAGATCTTTCCCTTCACAACCCTCAAAAGGAACTAACTGTGACACCACCTACTTTCAGACTTCTAGCTCAAGAGCTATGAGACAACAAATTCTGTTTTTTAAGCCACTCAGTTTGTGGTCAGGGCAGTTTTTAGGAAACTAATACAATGTATTCCTTTATGAAGATTCTTAATTGCCCTTAATGAGAATTCTTCTCAGATTCGGATTGACTGTCAGTTCCTGATTTTCGTTAGAATGTGAAGATTTGTTTTAGTTTCTGGAGAAGCTGAGTTAGAGATGGATGTGTTTTCCAATACCTTTATCATGTTATGGGCGATTATTTTCACTTGTTTTAAGAGCTATGAAATGTCTTCTTCTTCCAGGTTTCCCTGAGCTCCTTGTCACTTGAATGCCAGAATGTTCTTTCCTGTTGCATCAGAACAGACACATCTCCCTGTCACACACATATTCCTTAGTGCTGAATCTGTGTATTTGCATTCTCTTCAAGCTAGGCATATGCATCGAATACGAGTGCTCAAATATCGAGAGAAATGTTCTTTCCAGATCTCACCATATTGTGTTAGATGCTGTGAGCTTATTTAATTGAGAGAAATCTTCGGTGATATAACTTAAAAACAAATGCTGTCACCATGGAAGAATGAACTCCTTCCAGATTCTCTTTTTGAGAAAGTCACTGTTGGATATGTTATTCAGCCAGTAACATGCTGTACCAAACTTGTTAAAGTTGGCTCAGTGCTTTGTTTCATTTTCTAATATTAAATAGGAATATGGAAAGAATTGTTAGTGTCATAGTAGTCTATGAACTGCTGAACATGATACATAAATGGTTTTATAAATAGGAAGGGAACTTGGAATTAATTTTTCCCAAGTTGTAGCAAACAACTTCTACTTGTAGCAAACAGATGAAGTTTTGGGAGAGGCAAATTGGTGAAAGCCATGAATTCTAACAAAAAATAAAAGATGTAATATACATAGACTGCTTTTGGTAAACATCATTCATAATTTTTTACTTGCCTAATTTTCTTTCCAGGGAAAGGGATTTTAGTTTTAGTTTTATTTATTTGTTTAAAGAGTGTAAGTAGTGGATTAAAGAAAAGACTTTTACTAAAAGCAACCAGCAGTAGGACCATGGATATTGAACTAGTTTCTTTCATAGAAAGTGGTTATTCCTTTAAGTGTCTCTGAAAATTTCTTAGGACAATCTTAGCGTTCTAAAGAGTCTAGATTATACCCATATCTTTTGTTGCCACGTAGAAACCAAGCCTATCAGTGACTCATAGTGTCTCATAGGTCTGGCAGAGTCTCTGTGTTATATGGAGCCCTCTCTGATTATGCCAGTTTTCATGTCTCTTGAACTTCTCTGAACTAGTATTTAAGTCTTTAATCACACAGTTTATAACACCTAAATCTAGTTGTTTCACTAACTAGATCTTAATTTTGTCATATGAAGGAATAATTCCTTATATTTGTGTTATAAACAGGGTACTCTAATATACACTGCTTAATTGATTATTCATCTCAAATTTAAACACCTTTACCAGAACTAAATTTTTATTATGCAGAAATGAGTTTAAAGTTCTTTATCCCTCAGGTTTCAGAGTTTAGAATAAAAGACATTCTTGACTTTGAGACATAATAGGTTTGTACTAAATATGGTGAATGAGTTTCTCAGTGGGCAATATTCTTTTGAATGTTTAGGACACTGTCAAGAACTCTCAGTTTTTCTTGGACATTGCTAACTATTATTGGTTTGGAGACTTAACAAGATTTGGAGACCTCACTTGCCTTGGTAGCATAGCAGAGTGAGTAAGACCCCGGGTTCTAAGTCAGGCTGCCTGGGTCTTGACTGGGGCTCCATTTCGTCCATTTTCACTTTGCAACTCTTTATGACTCACTGTCTTTACATGTGAAAGAGGAGCGCTAATAGTACTTACTGTGTGATTTGTTGTGAGGATTAATTGAGATTTTAATTAGATTTTATATACTTTGATGTATGTGTCTGTTTTATTTATATATATAATGTTTAGAGGAATTTTTGGCACTTAGGAAGTTCAAGTTGGCTTCATAAGAAAAATGTGTAATATGTTTTAGAAGGAAACATACCATTTGACATTATTCTTATAACATTTCCAGGTTTGAAAGCACAATGGCAGGAAACAGCCTTGTTCTACCCATCGTTCTTTGGGGTCGCAAAGCACCAACCCACTGCATCTCAGCAGTACTTTTAACAGATGATGGGGCCACGATCGTGACTGGATGCCATGATGGGCAAATATGTCTCTGGGATCTTTCAGTAGACTTGGAAGTGAGTGTTTGAAGTGCCTATTGTACTTTTCACATATAAGAAACTACTTAACAAAAAAATAACACAGTTCCAGAATAATTTGACCTCATAATATATCTTCTGTGAGATATATTTGGACTAAAATTGGTATTCAGAATGATTATTTACATTATTCATCAGAGTTGACTTCTGCTGGCTTTTGGCTTGATTTTCAATTATAATAGCTATCCTACCTGGCTTAATATGTTACATTTAACATTTTTCAGAAAATTTCTAACCATATTGAAGGAGGTTTCCAAAAAAGATATTAAAAAACAATTTTGAGCATTTGTACCTTCTAAGGTCAGTGTCTTGAAGAGAACAAAACTTTTTGTAAAACTGTTTGTAGATTTTGTCATATTTATTTTAAAAGTCGCTATGTATTTTTTGCCATCCTTTACTGGTGTGGAATGCTCAGTATGCTCTGCTTCTGGGTGCTGGCTGTCTGTGGAGAGACTCTCTTTTTCCATATTTTAACCTCCAATCTCTGACAACTCTCCCCAGGAATTTTTCTGTAAGGGGAAACAGAGAGAATGGGGTGGTAGCTGGCATGGAATGTAGAAGCAAGAAAGTTGAGAACATTTTTTTTTAACAGGCTTATTGAGATAAAATTTACACGCCATACAATATACTCTTTAAAGTATACAATTTAATGTTTTTTTACTCTTTTCACAGAGTTGTGCAGCCATTACCACAGTCAATTTTAGAACATTTTCATCACCTCGGAAGCAAACCTTGTACTTTGTAGCAGTTACTCCCAATATACCCCCATGTCCCCTGGGCAACCACAAATCTGTTTCCTGTCTCTATAGATCTGCCTATTCTGGACATTTTATGTAAATAGAATCATTTAGTATGTGATCTTTTGTTGGCTTTTTTCACTTAGCATAATATTTTCAAGGTTCATCCATGTTGTAGCATGTATCAATATTTCATTTCTTTTAATGGCCAAATGAAATTCCATTGTATAGGTATACTGCTATTTATTTGTCTGTTGATCAGTTGATGGGCATTTGGGTTGTTTTTACTTTTGACCATAGTGAATAATGCTGCTTTGAACATTTGTGTGTGAGTTTTTGTGTGGACATATGTTTTCGTTGCTCTTAGGTATTCACCTAGGCATGGAATTGCTAGAACTGAAAATATGATCCACATACTTGGATGACATGTCAAGGCTAGGGATACAGTTTGGAAAGCGACTTGGAAATGAGTGTTGTAGAACGTGATATGCCTTCAGGATTGATAGCAAACTACATATGAATCAGCAGTGTAGTGATGAGGAGAACAAAATCCAACCACATTTTATTGGAATTATTACAAGCAATAAGACTTACTCGTAAGATCTTAGAAACCATTCTTTTACTGAATTTTTTGCATGGATTTCACTAGAATGTTATATTTATTTAAATTCAAGTAAGAGGGATTAAAGGGGGAGAGGAGACTGACTAGGAGAGAAATACATCCTTTGAAAGATATTAAGAGAATTGGACTATTTACCCAGGGGAAAAGAAGGCTGAATAAAAAGTGGCTTGGTTATTGTCTTTTGATTCATATGGAGGGCCTTCTTAATGTACTTTATAGCAGTCATTTATGCCTATGAAGGGCCAATAAGAAGTCATGTAACATACAGAGTGGGGAGGGCACAAAATACCTTCTCTTGAGGTCATGGTGTCTTCCCTTCTTTTGTTAGGAAAGGATTCTAAACTGTAGCTAGAACTTCTGCCATCCATATGTTGGTCTCCTTTTACCTGTGGAAAAGGGCAGCCTGGCCTAACATGGTGGCAATAAAATATCTGAGAGATATTGCAGAAGCAGTAGTTTAGTGAGTACCTAGACAGATGGTGATAAGAGTAAAGGAGGGAACCTGTTAATGCAGGTATTGTCTACAGTATAGTGTTTTAATGCTTTGACTACCTATAAAGCTGTAATTGCAGAGAATACAACTATAATTGCAAAGAATAGTATAACACATGGCGCTAATGAACGAAGTGAAACATTATGGTAAGAGCTCAGATGTTGCAGGTGGGTGAGGTTGGCTTCAATCTTGGCTACTGTAGTTAGTGTCTAGCTGTGTGACTTTTGGCAATTTTTAGCCATTTGGTGCCTAAGTCTTGCCATGTTTCAAATAGGATCAACTACACAAGGTTGTGGTAAGAATTCTATGAAGGAATGTGTATTAAGCAGTTATCACAGTGCTTGTACATAGTAAGGATTTATTTAATGAATGTAATTGTAGCATCTCAGGTAGTAGAAAGAAAAAAAGCTAAAGGGGGAAAAAAAAGGAGTGCTGATTGTTGGCTGACTATAGAACTAGTAGCCTCAAAGTTCCAGATTGGAACATTGATGTTAGTGTTTACTCTTAAGAACTGACACATCACATCATTTTATTCTAAACATCACACCTTGCCACTGATAACTTGATAACTGTCACTTTTGAACTGTGGTCTTTGATGATGGATGGTTTTTTGAATATGTTGAACAGATTATCTTTGTACTGATTATGTGTGAAATGTTTATTAGTTAATAACTATGACATAAATTTTTATGGGATATGGTGAGATATAGATAAAAGGTATAAATATAACAATATACCATATTTTAATTTTTCCTCCAGTTATATTAATACTTATTGTGTGAAGCCTCCAACTTCGTTCTTTCTCAAAATTGCTTTGGCTATTTGGTGTCTTTTATGGTTCCCCACAAATTTTATCATGATTTTTTCTATTTTTCTATTTCTGAAAAACACCATTGGAATTTTGATAGGTTTGCATTCACTCTGTAGATGGCTTTGGGTAGTATGGACCTTTTAATAACATTAATTCTTCCAACCCAAGAACGTGGGATATCTTTCCCACGTTATTTATTTCTTCTTCCATTTCTTTCATTAGTGTCTTATAATTTTCAGATTACAGGTGTTTCACCTCCTTGGTTAAATTTATTTCTAAGTAATTTATTCTTTTTGAGGCTATTGTAAGTGGGATTGCTTTCTTAATTTCTCTGTCAGATATCTTGTTGTTATAGAAACAACTGATTTTTGTATGTTTATTTTGTATCATGCAGCTTTTCTGAATTTGTTCGTTAGTTCTAACAGTCTTTTGGTGGAGTCTTTAGGATTTTCTACATATAAGATCATGTCACCTACAACAGAGACAAATTTACTTCTTCCTTTTCAATTTGGATGCTTTGTTTGTTTACTTTTTTGCCCAATTGCTCTGGCTAAGACTTCCAGTATTATGTTGATTAGAAATGTCAAGAGTAGCTATCTTTGTCTTGTTCTTTATCTTAGAGAAAAGGCTGCTAGCTTTCTACTGTTGAATATGATGTTATCTGTGGTCTTGTTGTATATGGCCTTTATTATGTTGGGGTACATTCCTTCTATACCCAATTTGTTGAGAGTTTTTAATCATGAAAGGATATTGAGTTTTGTCAAATGCTTTTATTGCCTCTATTGAGATGATTATGTGATTTTTATACTTCATTCAATTATTTTTGTTCATTTTTTCTAGATTTTGGTGGGAG
Organism: Mesoplodon mirus; assembly: GCF_964341445.2. Classification (NCBI taxonomy): domain Eukaryota; kingdom Metazoa; phylum Chordata; class Mammalia; order Artiodactyla; family Ziphiidae; genus Mesoplodon; species Mesoplodon mirus. The sequence goes on from NC_138989.1 coordinate 72,178,907, forward strand.
TACAGTCAGTTCTAGTTACTCTGTTATGACTGAAAATGGGATTTTCTAGCAAAGCCATGTACATTGAAAATAAAACTAGCAATTGGTAAATTTGATTTTCTTGGGAGAAATTAAAGAATTGACCAAGAGCATATTTTTTCCCAGTGGAGGAACACAGAGTCTCTGTATAGAAATGAGTTTGGTTATATGAGAAAATTTTGGATGTATGAGAAAACATTCTAGGCCTGTTCTAACCATAAACAATGATTGTATTTTTCTTTTAATTATAAGTATGCAAAATATGGCTAAAGTGATTCTGATTCTTTGCAAAATGGATATCATTAAAGGGGCTTTAAAGGTATTAATCATATTCTGTTATTTTTAACTGGGTATTGAGTATGTGGTTATGTATTTTTTTATGTCTTGTACATGTGTTACGAATATTATTTGTATGTATTAAATGTTTAAGAAAGATATCCTGAAATTACTTAAGGCCTTGAAGTAACCTGAAATGATAGCACGCAGTTTGGTACAAAGTAGATGAATTTGGGGGCTGATTGCTAGACTATTTTAGAATAGTGGGTATTAAGCCATCCTTTCATAAGGCACTATGGCACTAAATCGTTAGTCTGTGAAGGTCAGTCTGGCTCCTGATAGTCAACACTGATATCAGCTTTTGGGAGGGTACCTGTTCTCTATTTTTCGTGTTTGGGGATGTTGGTCTAGAGACTCTAAATGTACTTTCAAATCATGCAAAGTATTATTTTAAAAATAGGTGAGGTTAAATTATTTTATATACTCATTCACATTCTTAACCTGATTTCTCAGTGTATTGGAGCTTAGTGCTAAACACTGCCCTGCTTTAAATCCTGGTTCCATCATTCTCTGCATGATATTGGGCAAGTAATGTCACCTCTTGGTTTTCCACTTTTGACTTTAGAACTACATGGTGGGATGATTGTGCGCATTAAATTGGTGGGAGTCAGTGTTTTGCAGCTCTTAGTTTTTGGTGTTCTGAGCAGTTCTTCTCAAATTTGTGTCTGTATATTGTACTGAATATTTAACAGGATTTCTAAAAATGATTACTTAAAAAAATTTGGTACGAATATCAACATATTTGTGTATTTCTAGGTTAATCCTCGAGCACTGTTGTTTGGTCACACAGCTTCAATCACCTGTTTATCTAAAGCTTGTGCTTCTAGTGACAAACAGTATATTGTGAGCGCATCCGAGAGTGGGTAAGTATTTTCTTATTCACTTTTCTCCTCATAAGTCTGTATTGCAAATAGTACCACTGTATTAGTAAGTAGGGAATTTTTTTTTCTTTTGGCGTCTCTTTTAAATAAATGCCTCAGTTGTTTCAACATAAAGATATTTGAAATATGGTTTTCAAAATGAATTTTATCTTTATTAATGATTTTTATAATACTTTGTATTTTATTGTAATTTATGATTATGTTTTTGCCTTGCTTTTGAGAAACTCAGAATACCATAAAATTTAAAGAATGGTCATTAATCCCCAAGGCATGTTTATTGAGTTGGCCGAGAACTCTGAGAGTTTTAAAAAACTTCAGTGATGCTAGGCTAGCATAAATTTGGAAGACGAAGCCATGCAAAAGTTTAAACAGTTATATTGATGTACATTAATGCACTAATATGGCTACATGTATTCCTAAAGCTCAGAATAGAGCTTGCTTTTAGAGAAGTAGGTCATTGAACAGTATTTGTAGGGTCTAGAGTGTGGGGAATTAGAAGAAAAAACTTTTAGAGTGTTTAGAAAATTGTATATTTACACAGTATGTTATTGAGGGAGTTGGGGAACTGGAAGAGAATTACTTAAGAACTTGTCCCTTCCACTCCTCATAATTTATGAATTTAAAAAGAACCTTGTGTAACTGAAAGGCAGCAGCAGGTGAAAATATAGTACCTTTTGGCCAATTAAAGGATAATTCATATTAGAGTGAATATTCTAAACAGATCGGGTGAATTTCCTTTGAAAATTTTATACCATATGAGATATAGGAAAAAGCAACTTAAAGAATACCCTAATATCAGGATCATTACATTTTATTAATGTTGTCTTCTGTTAAATAAATCTTAAGTTTACTTCTTTAAAATACAAGGCATATTGACATTTCTAATTTCAAATGTTGTATCTTTAGTGTGAGATAAAGCTTTTTTCTTTTGGTATGCAGGCAATAAAACTTCTGCAATAAATATGGAATCAAAACTGGAATATTATATTGAATTTGCAAAGATTTGGAATTCAGTTGACCTTAAGTTTTGCTTTTTGCAGTGCTAAGTTTTCTAGTAGGCTGATAACCGATGGAAAATTGCAGTGGTTTAAATTAAAAGTTTATTTCTAGTTTTTGTCACTTGCCCTTCATATATCACTTAGGGCTGTACTCTGCTTCATAATTCTCCTTACTTTGAGGCTGAGGGTGAAGGAGCCGCCGCTATCTGGAATAGAGGCAGAGGAGGAGAGTTCTGGAGGGTCTCCTATCAGTTCTGGTCAGAACTCCTCACAAGACTCCACCAACTAAAAGGGAGCCAGGAGGTGCAGTCCTCCCAGGTGCCCAGAAAGAATGTGGATCAAGGTGGGGGTGGTTAGGTGGGAGGGGAGTTTAGGATGGTGGGTGGGAGGACCAGAATTTTTGATGAACAGCAATAATGACTATATACTATCAATACTTTTTCAGAAATATGTCGGTTTTAATGGAAGATTAATTTTAAACCACTGTGACAAAGTTTAACAGTGCTTCCAAAACTCAGATTTAAAGTCAGCTGTTATCTTATTTTATAGAGAGATGTGCCTCTGGGACGTGAATGATGGCAGATGTATTGAATTTACAAAATTAGCTTGTACACATACGGGCATACAGGTTAGTATCAATTTCTGTAACTGGCCAAGTCAGCACAATTTATTATAGGTGTACAATTGAAAAAATGTTTTGTAAACATTGAGTCTATATGTTTATATGAGAAGTGGGTGGGGATGGGTAATAGGACAGGAAGACTAGAATTAGAGTAGTAAAAGTATTTTTCATTAGACAGTGTAGTGGGGGAGGAAAACAAAGAAGAGGAGACTAATGTTGAAAGATGTAATACGTAAGCCATTGTCACTGCTGCTTCTGCTCTCTCTGACTATCCTGGTTACCCAGGTGAGACCCCCTTTACTGGTTGGGTAAGTGTTCTAGATCCTAAATAATGGAATTCTCTCTTGCTAAAGCCTTTGTGATTCCACTCACGATTGACACTATCCACTTTGGGGTTGATACCCTTTTCCTTGCTTGTGCAGTTGGTTCTTGAGCTCGTGTTTTGACTTCACAACTCTGTAAAAGAAAGGACCATTTCATATGCCTGGCTTACACAGGAATTTGCACAGGAATTTATAGCTTCTCACTTACATTCCTGGTATTCTTCCTTCTTCTTTCATAACTGTCAAATTCTTTGTGCTTCAAACTACTCATCATTTACTGTGTTGAGTGTTGGGAAATTACAATGTATATAGAAAATGTGATTTATGTTCTCAGTGGGGAAGAAGAGGGAAGAGAAGAGAACTCACATTTATAAGAGATATTGTATAGGTGTTTCTTGTATGGTTTCTCATTTAGGCCTCCCCACATCCTTACAAATTAGGTAGGAGTACATCCTTTTAGGTATAAGGAAGCTGATAGCCGGAGTGATTAAATGACTTGCCCCAGTCTCACAGTGAGTCATTCCTGGCACTAGGATCCCAAATCAGCTTTATCTGACTCTAGGGACTGTGTTGTTTCTGTTATATCATACTGCCTCCCTTAAAACAGACAAGTAAAATCATTTGTTGAGGAAGAAAACCTTCTGTGCTAACACAAGTTAGACAAGCAAAGGAAAATTTTCACAGATGGTTAGTGTGATATAAATCTTTAGTGACTACTTATTGCCCTGGCAAAATCCTTTTAAAAGTTGCTTCTTCAATGCTGTTACGGCATATACTTTTTATTTAAAGGGCCTGTATTATTTATTTTTTATCATATGAAGAATCATCAAGATTTGTAAAGAGACAAGGGAAAATAAAATCATTTAGATTCATTGACTTTATAGATAATTTAATTGGAAAATTATATATAAGTATCAAACTCATTGGATATAAATATTTTAACTGTTGTATAATTTTATGATTTAAAAACTTTTGGTTTATGTTTTAGGAAAAATTATCTTTATTCAATATATTTTCAGTGCCTGCTATTTATCAGATCCTGTATTAGGCCTTCCGTATTTAGATTGGCAGCCATCTCTAAGTAGAAGATGCTTTTTGGCATTTACTAGTGTGTGTGACAGGTGTTTCCTGGGTGATCCTCACCCTCTCAGGTTCAGAAGCAGGTTTTAAAAAAAATTTTTGTTTATTTAGTTATTTATTTTTGTCTGCGTTGGGTCTTCATTGCCGCGCGCGGGCTTTCTCTGGTTGCGGCGAGCGGGGGCTACTCTTCGTTGCGGTGCGCAGGCTTCTCATGGCAGTGGCTTCTCTTGTTGCGGAGCACAGGCTTTAGGCGCATGGGCTCAGTAGTTGTGGCACGTGGGCTCAGTAGCTGTGGCTCACGGGCTCTAGAGCACAGGCTCAGTAGTTGTGGTGCACGGGCTTAGTTGCTCCATGGCATGTGGGATATTCCTGGACCAGGGCTTGAACCTGTGTCCCCTGCACTGGCAGGCAGATTCTTAACCACTGCGCCACCAGGGAAGTCCCCAGGTTGTTCTTATATGTGTAGCAATGATGAACCTTGATGGCATTGGCACTTACTGAAATCATAAGGAAGTGCCAACTTATTAAATTATCACATGGGGGCATCCCTTTTTAATATTTGGAAAACCTGTTTCTCCATTAAGGACACCTTTCTTGCCCATATCAAAGTGTCTTGGAAGCTAAATCAGCGTTCGGAAGATGGTTTGAGAATATAACTTTCAAGCAAAAGTGAGAGGCATTTAGTCAGGCATATCTAATAAAATATCCCTGCCCTCAGGACAGAGCTCTTCTCTAGTGACTGCAGTGCACATGTCTTTCCTGGCTGGTGCTGAGTGAGCGCTGACAAAGTTTGCTTACGTGCCCCATCCCTTTCTCCTTCACACATCCTCCCCTTCTGTGGGTCAAGGCTACCTATGGTCACATTATTATATGCATGCGAGAGCCTGGCAGTCCCTGGGAGCCCAGATCGTGTGTTATGGATCAACCTGAGATCTAGAGGTCCCCCCTATGATAGTCTATGTTTTATTAGACCCCTCTCTGGGGTTTAGTGGTGCTACCTTGCACTTAGTTAATGTGCTCCATGCTCAGTGTTTATGTTTAAGAAGTTGTGCTCCTTGTGCAGGGAACTTCATAGTTGAGAAAAGATTGTCTTCCTTCACATGCAACGTTGAGCTCTGAGCAGTGGGTGGATGAGTGTGGGAGCAGACTGGACCTGGGTTTCTTACTTATCTCCCCAGTTGTGGAGTGGTTACAGCATTGCCCCTTGTGCGGTGTCTAGCTTGCCCTCACGTGATTTATATAAGGTCCAATCCCTTGGAAAGTAGTAGTCTGGTTACTAGATGTCTTTACCTTCTAAAAATCCTCTAGGAGAATCATTCCACTAAGAGAGTCACTTTTTCTTTTTTTTGAGGCTAAGGGAAGACAGAACCTTTGATAAGTTGTTGGTCTTAGAGTTATTCTTTCTCTGCTCTTTGCTTGATGGAAACTCATCTTATCCTTTTGAGTTATTCTTGGCATGAGTAACACCATTGTATTGGTTCTTCCTCTGTTTTTCTTCCACAAAGTATAAGTGTGCACTATGAGAATGGTTTATAATGGTTGTTTCACACTCTAATCTAAAATAACACACTTAGATTACTCAGAATTTACTTCTGAGTATATTTGAACAGAATCATCCTTGCTTCTAAATTTTATTTGGTCATAACTAGTAATTATAAACCTATACTCACTGATTCTCATTCATCTCAAACTCATATTATTTTTGTGACCCACGTGAGCTACCCTTTTGCTTTGATTTGTGAAGCTGATTTTATTCAGGTGTTTTATTAATTCATTCAACAACCCTGTTTTAGATGCTACAGGAGAACAAAAAAGAATTATCATGAATTCTGCTCCAAAATAGTTCAAAAAGGAAGATAAGATATTAGGAAGAAAATAATTTTGTTAGATATTTTGAAATATTAATGTAACTTGATGTCTGCACATGTGTAGACATGTGTATATGTAGACGCATGTAATATGTACCATATAGTACATGTCTGGAAATATTACTGGAGAAATTGAGCATCATAATAAGCTTGGTGCATCCATGTGAATCAAGTATCTCAAGTAAAGAATATTTAAAAATCTTCTTCCTTTTAGTTCTACCAGTTCTCTGTTGGAAATCAGAGAGAAGGAAGGCTTCTATGCCATGGCCATTATCCCGAAATCCTCGTGGTGGATGCCACCAGCCTTGAGGTGTTGTACTCCTTAGTATCAAAGATTTCTCCAGATTGGATTAGCTCCATGAGTATTATTCGATCCCACCGAACACAAGGTCAGTGTGCCCTTTAGGAATTTCTACACTATGACTTAATGGTTAGTTTACTGTAGAGTTGTATGATGTGTCACATATTAATATACTTTGTTATATTATATTCTTAGGTTTAAGAAATAACTTCTCTCATGATTTATGGTCTGTCTCTACCTTCATAAAGGAGTCTTTGATTGAATTAAGATTTAAAGTGTTACATTATCTCCATTCCATGGAATAGATCACTAGTTTCTGGCTGTCTTAGAGTGTGTCAGTGATTTTCTGAAGTGGAAGAATATCTTAACCCCTTGGAGGTATGGTAGGAGGAACTATAGTTTATCTGTGTATTTCTTGGACCCGGTTTTGTCACTTGCTGAGGAGGCATAGGAAGTGTTTCCATTTTTTGTGGAGATGATGAAAATGGAGGAGATTACACACAATTAAATTTAATGAAAGGTCCTGGTAAGTGCTTGGTGTGTAGTTGATGCTCAACAAATACAAGTATGTTTTCTTCATTTCTGTTGAAACCTTTCAGTAACAATTGCGAGAACAAAAGTAAAATTGTTCAGGACAAGAACAGTAATTAATACTGAACATGTATATTCCTATATGTCTCTTTTGGAGCCTTTTTTTCCTCCCAAGTGCCTCATAGTTGTATGCTCTTCTGTAAAGGCTGACCTGTAATTAGCACCACTGCCACGCTGTGAGACTTCATTTACTGCGTGCTCACAGTATCGGGCGCATGCTGAGCATTACATGTGGTAACAGTTCTCACAACACCCAGTGGGATAGGTACAGTTGTCTTAGGATGTGTGGATGCGGAGATGGGTGAAGTGTAGCATGGTGGAGTCTTTACTTAAGATCACAGAGCAAGTCTGTGGCTTACTGGTGCCCAGATGGACCCGAGCGGTTACTTTACCACTGTGTTACACCACCTCCATTGGTGAACTGCCTTCAGTTTCGTGGGAGCTTTCCTTTATTACCTCTTATGGTTGGAAATCAGCTTTTTATTCAACAGCCATTCAGCAGATATTTATTGAGTGCCTACTGTCTTCTAGGTACGAAGGATTGAATTACTGAAGGGACTCAAATTCTAGTAAGGGAGGATGATATATAAACAAATGGCAGTTCAGGGTGTGAAATGTGATGAGATAGAGAAATAGCACAGAGGCTAGAATTATTGAAGGCAGTGAAGGGGCTTTGAGGGCAAGTAGGAAGGCAGCCCAGATTAGATGAGGTCTCTAAAAATAGTTTGTACATAGGTACAAAAAACATTATCTAGGTGTGTGTGGGAATTATCCACATGTGAAATATACATGTACACACTGGTCTGAATAGGACAGAATGTAACTTTAATGGAAAATTTTGTGTTGTGCATGCATTTCTAAGTGTTGTCAGTTTATAATGTTGGTAACATACACAATTTTTAATCTGCTTTACCCTATTCTAGTGTGTAGATATTTGAGAATTTTAGATATATTGGTATGTTGCACTTTTACAGTAATTGACAGACTTGTGAGTAGTTGTTCTAGCTTCTTTGTACAGAGATTGTGGAATTGTAATCAGTGCATTTCAGTGCTTTACCTTGCCTATGGAGCCAGGCAGTACAAATAAAGTTTATATTGAAATGTAGCAAACACTGTTTTTTAAATAACAGTAATAACTAACTTTTATAGATGTGTTGAGGGCTATACCTGTGGTGTGTCTTAATTCTCATAACAGGCCACTGAGGTAGGTACTGTCGTTACTTTATTCATTTACATTTGCTTACAGATAAGCAAATTGAATTTAGGCTAGGTTAGTTAAGTTGTGCACAGTTCATTGGTTAATTAGTGAAGAAAATGTGATTTTAACGCATACTCCCTCACTCTGGAGCCTGCATTAGACTGCTATCTAATGCCCCTCCTCTCAGAATTCACGAACATTACTGTCGTGCTGTGACTGCTCCCTCACCCGAAGCTGATGAATTTGGGTTTTATGTCATGTCTTTCTCTTGATCATGGCCTATGGAGGGTGTGGTGTGCAATAAAATGGCGGGCAAGGGAGGTGGGGAAGGGGGAAATGTGTGCCCTGAAGAAAGAAAGTGACTGTGCTCCCCCATGATGAATAACTAAAAGTGAACTTTGAAGAATAGAAGTTGTGTGTTTGATTTTTAGTTTTTTAAATTCTTAAAATTCTTTACTTTTAAAGTAATATTTTAGCCTAGTAATCAAGAATATTTGAAATTATTAAAACTTGTAAGTTAGAAATAAATCAAGCAGCTAAAAAAAAAACTTTTCCTTGAACTCCAAATTTTTTGATCATCTTCATTAACCTGTTTTGAAATCTGTTCCCTGTTATTTCATAAAATATAGAATTAGGTTTGCATGCTAATTGTAAAACATGCTGTTATTTAATTTCATTAAAGCACACCACATAAGGGAATCCCCATAAGGTTAACAGCTGATCTTTTAGCAGAAATTCTGCAAGCCAGAAGGGAGTGGCAGGGCATATTTAAAGTGATGAAGGAGAAGAAACTACAACCAGGATTACTCTACCCAGCAAGGATCTCATTCAGATTTGATGGAGAAATTAAAACCTTTACAGACAAGCAAAAGCTAAGAGAATTCAGCACCACCAAACCAGCTTTACAACAAATGCTAAAGGAACTTCTCTAGGCAGGAAACACAAGAGAAGGAAAAGACCTACAATAATAAACCCAAAACAATTAAGAAAATGGTAATAGGAACATACATATCGATAATTACCTTAAATGTAAATGGATTAAATGCCCCAACGAAAAGACATAGATGGGCTGAATGGATACAAAAACAAGACCCGTATATATGCTGTCTACAAGAGACCCACTTCAGACCTAGGGACACATACAGACTGAAAGTGAGGGGGTGGAAAAAGATACTCCATGCAAATGGAAATCAAAAGAAAGCTGGAGTAGCAATTCCCGTATCAGACAAAATAGACTTTAAAACAAAGACTATTACAAGAGACAAAGGACACTACATAATGATCAAGGGATCCAACCAAGAAGAAGATGTAGCAATTGTAAATATTTATGTACCCAACATAGGAGCACCTCAATACATAAGGAAAATACTAACAGCCATAAAAGGGGAAATTGACAGTAACACAATCATAGTAGGGGACTTTAACACCCCACTTTTCACCAATGGACAGATCATCCAAAGTGAAAATAAATAAGGAAACACAAGTTTTAAATGATACATTAAACAAGATGGACTTAATTGTTATTTATAGGACATTCCATCCAAAAACAACAATATACACATTCTTCTCAAGTGCTCATGGAACATTCTCCAGGATAGATTATATCTTGGGTCACAGGTCAAGCCTTGGTAAATTTAAGAAAATTGAAATCGTATCAAGTATCTTTCCTGACCACAATGCTATGAGACTAGATATCAATTACAGGAAAAAATCTGTAAGAAATACAAACACGTGGAGGCTAAACAACACACTACTTAATAAGCAAGAGATCACTGAAGAAATCAAAGAGGAAATTAAAAAAACCCTAGAAACAAATGACAAATGAAAACACAACAACCCAAACCTATGGAATGCAGCAAAAGCAGTTCTAAGAGGGAAGTTTATAGCAATACAATCCTACCTTAAACAAGAAACATCTCAAAGGCTCCTTAAAAAACTAAAAATAGAACTACCATACGACTCAGCAATCCCACTACTGGGCATATACCCTGAGAAAACTAGGGGGAAGCAGCTGCATAGCACAAGGAGATCAGCTTGGTGCTTTGTGACCAACTAGAGGGGTGGGGTGGGCTAGGGAGGGTGATGGAAGAAAAAAAAAAAAAGCATACCATGGTCCATGTCACTGTTGTAACCATATTATTGTTTAGAAATGTTGTGCTTGTAATTGGCTTGTAATTGGCTTCTTTTTCCTTCTCGGTGTAGAGGACACCGTGGTGGCACTCTCAGTGACGGGCATCTTGAAGGTGTGGATTGTTACCTCGGAAATAAGTGGCCTGCAGGTGAGACAAATGAGGCTGGAAGTCAGTTCTCTGTTTCTGTTCTTATGGAGTCTTACATTTTAGTCATGATAAGCCCCTTCTCTTTTTTACTTAAAGAGGAAGGAAAAAGCTATTCTTTTCAATAGTCTTGTTGACATAGTATAGAAGAGTCCCCTAGTATGCTCTCTCTGTACGTAAATTATTTTTTTTCCCTTTTGAGGGTAGATATCTGCCTTATCAAGGATGCAAAGCAGAGAAACATGCTGTGCAGGATCTGAAGTAGAGAAACACAGAAGAGGATTTTCCTCAACTGCTTCTGTTTAAATTTGAAGTTAAAAGGTAGTTTGCTTGAGGGGAAAAAATAAAGCAAACCACCACAAAGAAGGTATAAAGCAAGTTTTAGTCCTCTGAGTTCTTTGGACTTGAATTCCTTGTTACTTTTTAGCAATAAGAAAGGCAGATCAATTTTCTGGCACTATAGATAGTAATCTCTTCAGTTAGGGAATTTTTAGACATTGAATCTGGGAGAAAGTGCAGGAATTGATGAGTTTTTTTTTTTTTTTAACCTACAAGCACATGTAACTGTAAAAATTAGGATTGACTCAAATTTTTGTCATCTGTCTTTGGCAGTGATGACACTCTGACTCAACATTAGTATTTTAATCTTAAGTAGCTTTGTAGCAAAGATGTTGTACCCAGATGATTTTAGAGTATATCTTTGCTGCTTTTTACTACCTTGGTTCTCACGTGAGGGGCTAAATTGATGAACATATCAATTATTTCAAACAATTATTTCATTTTGTTTTCTTTATCATTGTGTGATAATTTCAACTGACGACCCAGCCAATCCTAAAGTTTTACAGATCTTTCTCTTTTCAGGATACTGAGCCAATATTTGAAGAGGAATCCAAACCAATTTATTGTCAGAATTGCCAAAGCATCTCTTTTTGTGCATTCACACAGAGGTCGCTTCTGGTTGTGTGCTCCAAGTATTGGAGGGTAAGATAACTACATAAGTAAGAAGTTGTATTTTTGCCCTTCATGATATTGGTTTATCAGACTTCCGAAGATAATTGTAAGGTGGAGCTTGGTGTTAGAGTATTTGAAACATTTGGTCTGATTTTGATATCATATTTTGAGATATGGAATTTGGTTGTATATAGTTGTCTTTTTTGTTTTGGTTCATAGAATGCTTCAGTTAATGGTTGTTAGTTCTATTGATCTTAATTTCTGCCTTTTACTACCATATTTTTCATTGTCTTGTCAGTACAGCATGGGCAATGGTGGTGAGTTTTCTGCAAGTTGGCTGTATCTTTGTAGGTTGTTATTATCCCAATTGCCATTCTTTTCTGACATTTTGGAGTTGGCAGGGTCTTCTGTCACTGAAGAGCTAATGATGGAAGGTATATATTACTTTCACATTGCCAGACTTTAATATTTCCATAATAGAAAAAGAGCCATCAAGTTTTGGTCACTTGCTGTGCTCTGTGCTTAGCATATTTTTCAAAGCTTTCCATGTATTATTTGGAAATAACTCTCCAAGGGGTGGTATATTAGTTATCTAATCCTGCGTAACAGATTACTTCAAAAGTTAGTCACTTAAAACAACAAATATGAATCATGTGCTTTTGGTCAGGAATTTGGGTTTCTGTGGGTCAGGAATCTGGGCATGGCTTGTCTGGGTACCTCTGGTCTGGCTGGGTACCTCTGGCCCAGGGTCTCTCGCAGACTGTGATGAAGGTTTCGACCGGGATGACTGCCTCATCCCAAGGCTCACCTAGGAGAGGGTCTGCTTCCAAACTTACTCACCTGGTGGTTGACAGGCCTCAGGTCCTACTGACTGTTGGCTGGAGACCTTAGTTCTTTGCCACGTGGGCCTCTCCCTTAGGACAGCTCACAACACAGGAGCTGCCCTTCCTCAGAATAAGTGAGCAAGAGGGACTTCCCTGGTGGTCCTGTGGTTAAGACTTCATGCTCCCAATTCAGGGGGCACAGGTTCAACCCGTGGCCGGGGAACTAAGATGCCGCACATGCTGCACAATGTGGCCAAAAAAAAAAAAAAAAAGTGAGTAAGAGAAGGTGTAGCCAAGACCCACCTAATCTTAGAGCTGAGATCCCATTACCTCTGCCACATTCAGTTCTCTAGAAACCATCACAAAATGCCACCTGTACTCAAGGGAGAGGATTACCTGAGGATCCTAATACTACCAGGAGTCAGGGATCGGTGGGGCCATTTTAGAGGCCGCCTGCCACGGCAGGGATTGTGGCTTTGCCCATTTCGCAGATGAGGCAACTGAGACGTAGGGGGGATAAATAACTTGGCTAAGGTTATACAAGTGGTGGTGGTTGTACAAGTGACTAAGATTATACAACTCAGGCAGCCTGACTGCAGCAGCTCCTGTCATTACTAGTGTGCTATCCTGTCTCAGAGTGGACAGCCTTGCCATATGACTGTTGTTTGGGAATAAGATTGGAGAAGAAAAGCTAGCAGCTGCTTAGTTGTAGTAGGCCATATGGGATCCTTCCTTTGTCTTAAAACTTAAAACACATCCAAAGAGAAGTAAAACAAAGTGCAGGAGGATACAGTGAAAAACATACACCCTTTTCCCCCAGGGTACTTCCCTTCCCCTCCCCAGAGGCAGTAGCTAATACCAGTTTCTTGTGTGCCCATTGTCAGCATTTTATAATCATGTGAGATCAGCCTTCTCTTAAGTGCACACACAAGAGTGAAAAGACTAGATCAATGGTACAGGATAGAATGCCCAGAGGTAAACCCACGCACACATGGGCACCTAATTTACGACAAAGGAGGCAAGAACATACGATGGAGAAAAGACAGCCGCTTCAATAAGTGGTGCTGGGAAACCTGGACAACTACATGTAAAAGAATGAGATTAGAACACTCCCTAACACCATACATAAACATAAACTCCAAATGGATTAAAGACTTAAATGTAAGACCAGATACTATAAAACTCTTAGAGGAAAACATAGGAAAAACACTCTTTGCCATAAACCACAGCAAGATCTTTTTTGACCCACCTGCTAGAGTAATGGAAATAAAAACAAATATTAAAAAATGGGACTTAATTAAACTTAAAAGCTTTTGCACAGCAAAAGAAACCATTAACAAGACAAAGAGACAACCCTCAGAATGGGAGAAAATATTTGCAAATGAAACAACAGACAAAGGATTAATCTCCAAAATATACAAACAGCTCATGGAGCTCAATATCAAAAAAAACCAAACAATCCAGTTAAAAAATGGGCAGAAGACCTAAATAGACATTTCACAAGGAAGGCATACAGATGGCCAAGAGGCACATGAAAAGATGCTCAACATCACTAATTATTAGAGAAATGCAAATCAAAACTACAATGAGGTATCACCTCACACAGGTCAGAATGGCCATTATCAAAAAAGCTAGAAACAATAAATGCTGGAAAGGGTGTGTTGAAAACGGAACCCTCCTACACTGTTGGTGGGAATATAAATTGATACAACCACTGTGGAAAATAGTATGGAGGTTCCTTAAAAAAACTAAAAATAGAACTACCATACGACCCAGCAGTCCCACCGCTGGGCATATACCCTGAGAAAACCATAATTCAAAAAGAGTCATGTACCACAATGTTCATTGCAGCTCTGTTTACAATAGCCAGTACATGGAAGCAATCTAAGTGTCCATTGACAGATGAATGGATAAAGATGTGGCACATATATACAATGGAATATTACTCAGCCATAAAAAGAAACGAAATTGAGTTATTTGTAGTGAGGTGGATGGACCTAGAGTCTGTCATACAGAGTGAAGTAAGTCAGAAAGAGAAAAAGAAATACCGTATGGTAACACGCATATATATGGAATCTAAAAAAAATTTTTTTCTCCCATTCTGAGGGTTGTCTCTTTGTCTTGTTAATGGTTTCTTTTGCTGTGCAAAAGCTTTTAAGTTTAATTAAGTCCCATTTTTTAATATTTGTTTTTATTTCCGTTACTCTAGCAGGTGGGTCAAAAAAGATCTTGCTGTGGTTTATGGCAAAGAGTGTTTTTCCTATGTTTTCCTCTAAGAGTTCTATAGTATCTGGTCTTACATTTAAGTCTTTAATCCATTTGGAGTTCATGGTACTGATGAACCTAGTTGCAGGGCAGGAATAAAGAGGTAGACATAGAGAATGGACTTGATGACATGGGGTGGGAGGGTGAAGCTGGGGTGAAGTGAGAGTAGCATCGACGTATATACACTACGGAATGTAAAATAGTTGGCTGGTGGGAAGCAGCAGCATAGCACAGGGAAGGAGGCTTAAGAGAGAGGGGATATGGGGACATGTGTATGCATATGGCTGATTTGCTTTGTTGTGCAACAGAAACTAACACGGTGTTGTGAAGCAATTATACTCCAGTAAAGATGTTTTTTTTAAAAAAAAAAGACAACCCACAGAGTGAGGGAAGATAGCTATGGTGTACACTATGATGAGAGACTCGTCTATTATTGATAAAAAACAACTTCTACAGGTCAAGAAGAAAAACACCGACAACCCAGTAGGAAAACGAACAAAAACATTTCACAAGCGAGGAAAGCCAGGTGGCCAGTAAATGTGTAGAAAGGTGTTCAGTTTCATTAATCATCAGGGAAATGCATACGAAAACGACATGTAGATGGTATTGCAACCCACCAGCGTGACTGTCTCAGACAGTTACTGCCAAAAAGAAGTTGTCAGTTTTAATATGGTTAAATTGTCTTATTTTGTTTCATGGTTTTTAAAACAATTGCGAATCTCTTATTCCTCCTAGGTATTTGATGCTGGGGACTACTCCCTGTTGTGCTCGGGTCCGAGTGAAAATGGACAGACATGGACTGGAGGTGACTTTGTCTCGGCAGATAAAGTCATCATTTGGACTGAAAATGGGCAAAGTTATATTTACAAACTACCTGCCAGGTATTCAATAAATAATAAGTTAGGACTTTAATTGAAAGCAAAAGATTCCAAATTTGGGGTATAACCTGAAAGTATGAAAATGTAGAAAGTATAAATATTTAAGTTAGGTAAAAAACTTGAGAACTTAAGTTAGATTTGTAATTGAGGCTTAACTTCTAAGCACAAAAATTAGGTGGAGTTTTTATTTGAAGTAGGGTATGTTAGTAACATTAATTATTTAATTTCATGCCTATATTAAATTAACTATAATTAAAACATCCATATTTTGTCCATTGTCAAAAAAAAGTCATCATATGGTATGATAAAATATTTAATGTCAGTATTTTTACTGAATGTTGTAGTTTTCTCATTTTCAGTTGCCTTCCAGCTAGTGATTCATTCCGCAGTGATGTGGGGAAAGCAGTTGAAAATTTAGTTCCTCCGGTACAACATAGCCTCTTGGATCGAACAGATAAAGAGGTAAAATTCTTCAGGTATCATTTATAATTGGTAGTTATGTTGAAAAATTTTTACAACTATATTATTGGTGTCTTTGGTAGCTAAGCATTTGAAAGATTCAATACAATTCAAGGCTGTGTGTTAGATGCTGTAAAACATTTTGACATGTCAGTTATTATAAGCACAATTTTCAGATTTGCTTATAATATGCCTATAATGTAGCATTCACTTTTCTCCAGGAATAAAAATGGTCTTATACTGATGACAAAGTGCCAGTGACTTTTTGATAAAATTCATATTGATGGTATAAATTGATTTTATACTCATGCAGTTATAAACATAGTGAGAGATGTAATTTTAGAAGGACAAAGATAATTATGTAATAATGCTGACTGATTATTATTTGAACAAGGTATTTCAGTATCTCCCCAAAATCATGTAGTGATTTAAATCATTAGGCATTAGAGATAAAGAAAAAAGACATTTTTTCCCTATAAAAACCAAATTTATTATGACTTCTAAGAACCTACTTAATATCAATTTAAAGTTGAAATGCACTTAGTACTGGGTTATCAACTCTATTCTTTGAGCATTAAGAAAGCAGCTTTGGTTTTGAAAATAAAGTTTCCTTAAGTTCTAGGTTTCCACAGCTTTTTCATTCTGAGCATTTTGTTCCATCTTTATGTGGAGAGATGGTGAGGGGAAGGGAATTAATTTTTACATGAATATTTTGAATATATAGAATTTATACTTCCATATACAATTAAGATCCTCTATGACCTGTCCTTTAGTCTCTTAATTTAAACTCCTACTTACTGCTCTCCAAACTAGATAGTCACTTCCGTTTAAATCAAGGGATAATGAATTAAATAAAAAACATATATGATGGGATTTCCCTGGTGGTCCACTGGTTTGGACTCAGCACTTTCACTGCTGGGGCCTGGGTTCAATCCCTGGTCAGGGAACTAAGATCTTGTAAGCTGCTCAGCATGGCCAAAAAAAAAAACAAACCATGAAACAAAACAAGTATATACCATGTTTCTTTATGTATCAGCTCCCCAATACATTTTAAATTAAAATATATGTACTGTGTGGTGTTAGATACACATTGAAATATGAAATACTGGTTATTACAGCTGTAGCAACTTTTCCTAGTGAAGCATGTTGTTTATCAATTAAAACTTTTAGTAATTTTCAGCCTTTAAGTTAAATCAAGTAATTAACTATGCTTAATGCATATAATGTCTATAGGATAATGCTTTTTAGGAAACAACTGATACCGAATACGGATTATTTGTTAACTATATGTTTAAACACTGAAGTCTGTTTTTTACTGCTTTTTAGGATGAGCTTCTATGCTTTAATGCTCCAGTTTTAGTATATTAATAATCTAAACTTTAAATTTAGGAGTCCACCACTATTTAGTATTTTCAAATAAGTGGTCTCACTGAAGACACAGGATCTTAAGCAGAAAAATGATTTGTTTTAAAAATGAAAGTATACACAACACCCTAATGAATGGTTTTTGTTCCTAGTAGTTTATAGCAAATATATCAGGTTAGGTTCAAGTGGATTATGTAAATGTCATCAAGTGTCATGCCATTAGTTGAAAAATATTCTCATAATAAAAAAAAAAAGAGTCCTCTAGTTGTACAGGCTTGGTAGTTTAGTTTTGCATCTACTCTCGGAGACTAATCAGGGATGGGCAGAAAGCCCAGATTAGCCTGTCCTCCCCTTTTGACCTTTTAAGTAGAGAATTTTCTTTTTGGTAAAGAGGGGTGTATCTTTGTATTAATTGCTTAATAGCAGGCAAATAATTGCATTGTGGTTCTTATAAAGCGGAGAAAAAGAATAAAAATATTAATTCTAGAGAAAGACTATAAATTTAGTTTTCATTTGTGTTTGGTGTACTGGATCTGGGTATTAGTTGATGTGTGTTTCAATGCTACAAAATTAATTAAAATATTATTGAATACTCATTCTATAAATGCACTTTTTTTTTTTTACTCTGGTACCGAGGCAAAGTACTTAACATCCTAATCTGAAAAAAATGTTAATGTGTGAAATATTTTGTTTAAAAAGATAGCTAAGGGTATTTGAACAATTTTTTTTTTTACAGTTGCTAATTTGTCCTCCTGTTACTCGGTTCTTCTATGGATGTAAGGAATACTTCCACAAACTATTGATTCAGGGTGATTCTTCTGGAAGATTGAATATTTGGAACATATCAGACACACCTGATAAACAGGAAGGTACAGGAGGTACTAGTAAATCACTTGCAGTAATTTCTCAATTTTTTAAATTTAACAGCCTAAATACCAGCCACTGTATAGCAAATTCATAATGTACATATGTCATTTTCTTCTTAGAACTATAGTTGATGACAGTTATTCTTTGGTATATTACTGAATCATCTGTAAGCACATTTATTTTTATATGTTTAATGTTTTTTCTAAAATGCTTAAATGTTTTTCTTTTATACCAAACAAAACCTCCACAGAGCTGGAAATGACAACTTCTGTTAGTTTGCAAGAGGCATTTGATAAGCTGAATCCTTGTCCTGCCGGAATTATCGATCAGCTGAGTGTCATTCCCAATAGTAATGAACCTCTTAAGGTGACCGCAAGTGTGTACATACCAGCCCACGGGCGACTCGTTTGTGGCCGTGAAGATGGAAGCATCGTTATTGTACCTGCCACGCAGACAGCCATAGTGCAGCTGCTGCAAGGGGAGCACATGCTGCGCAGAGGTACCCTGAAGATCTCCTAGTGTCTAAAGTGTTTTGAGAACTCTGTAACCATGAACTTGACAATGTCTACACTCTTTGTTTTTAACAAATACAACGAATCCGTGTAGTTGTTAGTGTGCAATGGAGTTGGGAGAATTTAATGTGCAGTTAATAAAATACACTCCAGTTGACCCTTGAACAACTCAGGGGGTTAGGGGCACTGACCCTCTGCACAGTTGAAAATCTGCACGTTACTTTACACTTGGCCCTCTGTGTCCTTGGATTCAATCAGCTGCCCCTGTGTAGTACTATAGTAAATATTGAAAAAAATCTGCGTATAAGTGGACCTGTGCAGTTCAAGCCTCTGTTGTTCAAGGATCAACTGTACTTAGTGTCTATTATTGGAATAAACACCATGTAATGACTGTAAATAAAGAGGTATCTAATTTTATCTCTTTGATATGTGTTAATAATTCCATTTATTATTGGGCACCTATATAGTGTACTAGTAATTATCATATTATCAGTAATACTGGTAACCTTTTAGAACAATGTTGTCCAGTAGAACGATATATGTAACAATATAGGTGATTTTCTAATAGGCACATTAAGAAAAGTAAAAATGAAGCAGGAGAAATTAATTTTAATAATATATTTTCTTTAACCTAGTACAGAAAACTATTTTCATTTCAACTTGTAATCAACATAAAAATTACTAATGGGATATTTTACATTTTTGGGGTGCTAAGTCTTTGAAATCTCATGTATATTTTACATTCATAGCACATATGAATCCACTCTAGCCACACTGAAGGAGTTCATTAGTCTCATGTGGTATGTAGCTACTGTATTTCTAGAACTACAGAGCAGTTCTAGAAAACTAGAAGCCTTTTCAATGATAAAATGTATAGCTAAATCCAAAACCTCGTTCACAGGTTGGCCACCTCACAGGACACTCCGTGGTCATCGGAACAAAGTCACATGTTTGTTGTATCCGCATCAGGTCTCAGCTCGTTACGATCAAAGATATCTGATATCTGGAGGCGTGGATTTTTCGGTCATAATTTGGGACATTTTTTCTGGAGAAATGAAACACATCTTCTGTGTCCATGGTGGTGAGATTACTCAGCTTCTGGTTCCACCTGAAAACTGCAGTGTAAGTTGATCATGAAAGATTATTTCACTGTGGTAGACTCAAGTTGTGTTGCTATCAGGCTTAATATAAATGAAATCCAGAGTAACTTAAAATGTGACAGGAGAATTAAAAAATCCTTTTAATTTAAAAACTAAACAGTGGTAATGTGATGTTTAGACAAAGTTACAATTATTACCATTGGGCACATAGACGTAGAAGATGCACATAGTTTTTTTTTTCTGTTATTAGCTCCTAAATAGCATAGCTTGTCCCCGAAATATAGTAGTAATTTAGAGTATGTTTACTGAAGTTTCAATTTTTTGTTCTAAAGTAGTTTAAGTATCCCCAAAGTCATTCACTAATCTCATTATTTTCAGCTTCATCTGAGCAAAAAGATAGTAAACGTATACTTTGGTAGTTTGAAGCAAAATACTTCTCATTACTTATAAATAGAGTTCGTTTATTTTGATATTTTTTTGTGGCTGCGCCGTGCAGCTTGTGAGATCTTAGTTTTCTGACCAAGGGTCAAACCTGGGCCCTGGCAGTGGAAGCACTGAGTCCTAACCACTGGACTGCCAGGAAATTCCCTAGAGTTCGTTTAAATAAACAATTATTGTGACAAGAGGAAAGTATAACAGGCACTGAAAGTGATTTTGGAAAATTTTGTACATACCTTTGTGAAAGCAGATTGCTTTCTTAGTGATGTGCGTGTAGGTTAGGCCATGATGTCAAATATAAACAGCCCAATAATTTTAGAAGTAGGAGATTTTAGGAGAACTTAGGATGGATGAATAACAGACCCATACTTTATTTTACTGTTTGTTAATCATGAACTTGTTCATGTGATTAACCACTTCTGTTGGCATCATCACTATGCCCACACACTCACACGTGTGTGTGCACACACGTACACAAACACACAGACACACCGTCTTCTTGCACACATATTTCATGCTTATCATAATCCCTTCAGCATCACCAGTTATGGTGTTACTGAAATGAAAAGCATTTGACTTCTGTATCTGATCCAGTGTTCACAAGGAGTCTCATTTCGAAGCTCAGAAAATCTTCCTTGGCCTTTCTACTTACTTAATCTTCCTGGTAATGTATGTTATCTGCCATGTTCTGCCAGTGCTAGATTTCATTTGACTTGATACTGGTGATGTTGTAGGAGGTTCTAATACCAGTGTCTCTCTCTCTCTTTTTTTCCCCTGCCAGTTTTGAAAATTCAGATAATTATCTTCTTCCTTCTTTTTAAAAATTTTTTGCCTTTTTCTTTCTTCCCAGTTGGTTGTTCGTTTCTTTTAATCTTCATCACTGAGAAGAATTATTGTGTATTTATTTAAATAACCAATTGTATGTCTATTTTAGTGAAATAGATATCATTGTCATTATACTAAGTTATAACACTGTTAGAACCCCTGCCCTAAACTTTATTTAACAGTACTTAATGCCCCATAATAAAACATGAGTTTTTGGATCTCTGACTGCAAATTTGGGGAAATATCTAATTTTTTGATGCTGAAATTGATAATTTAGATTATTTTATTTCAGTTTAGTGCAACCATTTCTGATTTGGCTGGTTTTTGTTTTCATAAGAATAAAACACTGAAAATTAACTAGAGTGTGTGTGTGTGTGTGTGTGTGTGTGTGAGTGTGTACTTTTTTAATTACAGGTATTAAAAGGAAAGTTTTTTTGAGTGGTTTCCATAAGGTCATGTTTTCTTTTTGAACTACATTAATATATTTTTTAGCTTACATATTAATATGAGAGCATTTTCTAGTTTCTTTTAAAAAAATTTCAAGTGGGTATTTAATATAATAAAAAATTTTTGATCAACTGCATTTAGAAATAATCTGTAGTGAGTAAAAGCTACCTAACAGACATATATGCAACTAAATAGAGAATGGTCTCCTTACTAGACTAGGTGCCCGCCAGAGGTGCTAGTTGCCTGGGAAATATGAAGAAGAGAGACACAGACAAGGAAGTCTGGCACTTGGAAAATAATTTACTCATTATAGGCTTAACAGTAGAATTTTCTTGTTTTTAATTAACTTTCAAAAGTACTGATTAAGACAAGTTTGCTTTTAGCTTTGTGATAATTTGACAAGTAAATAATGCCTGCCTAGTTATTAAGCTGTTCATTTAGCTGGTAGTTTTAGGTCCAGCAGCTAATATGTTTGAAAATCAAAGAGCCTAACTGATTAATAAAAAGTTAAGAATTTGATATTTGCTAAATGTTTAGCAGATGACTATTTTGCTGAGATTAGAGTTAACAACATCATATGCTGATTTTAATACTTGGATTGTCCTCATAAATTGATCCAATGTCATTTTCTTTTAGCAAAAAAAAATTTTACTTTAAAGTGATCTGGTAGTTGGAAGATTATAAATATTTACCAACTGTAATGATTAAAGATAAATACTGAAAAGTTTGTCATCTGCTTTTTTGATTAGAATAGGGTTTTGGTTTTTATCTTAGGTAGATTGGGAAAGAAGTTGAGTTTTGATTTCTTGCAATTTTTTTTTTACCCCAGGAAAAGATGTTCTAAAACAGAGAAATGTTGGTTGCATTTTAAAAATGACTTAAATTGTAATTAAGAATGTACAATTATGATGAATTTTTCTGTCTTAATTTGTGGTCATTTCATGTTTACCAAAATATAGGAAGTTGTTAAGAAAAAGTACTGAGCAAAATCATTGTCTCCTGGCTTTGGTAGACAGTGAATGAAAAATGACATCCTGCCTGCTGGGTAGAAAGGATGCTGTGGCTGGAGATGAGCTTTGAGGACAGACTATACGCCCTTTCACAACTCCACACACATGCACATCTTACTTGTCTACTGTCTAGGTGTTTCTTTGTCATCCTTTCTTTCCCCACTCCTTCATTTTTGTGCTCTTTCAGCATTTTTTTTTACCTGAAATCTTTCCAAATTCTTGCTATAGATTAGTATTACTTTAGCGCCAGACTCAGTGGTTCTATACACTTTATTTTTAATAAACTATTTCTCTATTCCTTTATTAATGGGAGTTCTAATTATTTAAACATTTTGACATGTTCATAGATGATAAACATTTCCTATAGTGTTATGTAGAGTATCTGCATTGAATAGATTTTATGTTTATTGCACATTGAAGGTATTTGTTTTTCATTTTTTAGAGGAATTTTATTTATTTATTTTTTCCCAAATAGTAAAACTCCATTTAGGCAAAGTGCTTTGAAATTGAGTTTGATTCCCTCAATAGTCTAGTTAACTGAGATTTAACCTTCACATGGTACAGATTATTTTAAAGAATTAAAATACAGTAAGAAAATTTAAAAGTTTCCTGAAAATATCCTTTGAGATAGGAAATCTTGAAGCAATTCAGGATTGTATAGTGCCAAAGGGTTATTGACAAAAATCCTACAAGTTTTTTGGGGCAGTATTACTATCTGCCAAGTAATGCATTTCAGTGTTCCAAGAAATATAAACTTATATTTTAGGAGGAGAGTCAGGCAAGTATTTAAGTAAGTCTGTTACAAGGCTGACTATAAATGGTAAAGGAGAGATCCTAGCAAAATGCTTTGGTGGATAAGGGCAGGGGCATATCATAGGTACTCAGAGAAACAAAGAGCTTTGGTAAACTCTCAAAAAAACTCTCAGTTAGTGAGATTTGACTAACTGTATATTGACTTCATGAGGGGTGGTAGAACTTGCAGTTTTGAGATCTCTATTATTAGGTTATGTGCTGTCTCTATTTCTTTCTCCTTAAGATTATGGAATGTAGAGGAAAAAATTAAGTTTGCAGTGGCTTTTTTTTTTTGTGGTTCGGTTTCTTAAGAAAACAAAATGTACTATCCATACACATGAAAGAAATATATACATATAATGTATATAGGTATGAAAAGTATGTGTACTGTATATATATATGAAATATATATGAAAGGAAACAGAAGTGAAACTGTCTACTAAAATAGTATCTGAATATTATATAACATAATACAAAATATATACTATAAATATAAATATAAAAGAAAGTTCTGTGCCATTTTTGTTTGTCATTCCAAGTTGTGCTTATTGCTTTTAAATGAGTGGTTTTGATCTTATATATTGCTATTCAGATGTAATGGTTCTTAGGCAGTTTTAATAAGATTCATGTTTAAAATGGAACCTTCATATTGTTATTAAATAAGACTGCCACTTCAAATACTCATATAGAAAACTTTTTAGAAAATTCTTTTTAAAAACAGGCTTGTTAAAATTTTAAGTGCCTTACTGTTTTCAGTTTTCATCTGCACTTGGAATGTTATTTACTGTAGTGTCTTAAAATATTTTATAAATAGGTATATAAAATGCAAAAGGTATTAAAGGTTATCAATAAAAAGCAAGTCTCTTTTTCCCTCTTGTTCTCCAGCTATGTCATTCCCTTCATCCTGAGTGCAATATTTTATAATCCTACAGAGACTTTCTGTACTGTTTTTAAAAAATGTTTATACAGTTTTTAAAGGTTACTTTCCATTTACAGTCACTACAAAATATTGGCTATATTCCCCTTGTTGTACAATATATGCTTAAGCCTACTGTAACACCCGATAGTTTGTACCTTTCACTCCCTCACTCCTATATTGCCCCTCCCTCCCCCTGCCCACTGGTAACCACTAGTTTGTTCTCTGTATCTTATACTATTTTTAAAAATATTTATTTATTTGTTTGGTTGCGCTGGGCCTTAGTTGCGGCAGGTGGGCTCCTTAGTTGTGGCTCTTGGCCTCCTTAGTTGCGGCTTGCGGGCTCCTTAATTGGCATGCAAACTCTTAGTTGCGGCATGCATGTGGGATCTAGTTCCCTGACCAGGGATTGAACCCAGGCCTCCTGCATTGGGAGTGCAGAGTCTTAACCACAGTGTCACCAGGGAAATCCCTGTACTATGTTTTAATACTTCAGAGCTATAGCATTTTAGTTTAATCTTATTCTAATAACTGAGACATTTAAGCAACACTGAGAGGTTAGAGATAGAATGATTTCCAGATTTGAATAGCTGTCACAGGTAGGCTTGGGTGAATTTCCAAAATCTGAACTCTAGGCTAGGGGAGGCCAAAAGAGTGTGCCCAATGCCTGCGGAGTCTGAGGAAGAGAGCAGCTGAAAGGGAGGGCAGATATTTTTAAGGCTGCTGGTAGTAAAATTATTAAAATTGAATTGGAAAGATAAATACCAAATTCAGATTCTGTTTGCTTTTGAGAGTGACGGGAATGAGTATTGAAGGGAACAAAAAATGTGACTTTTTAAAGTGTTGTGTTTTATTTACTTTTAGTAAATATATATCTAATATTACTTCCCTCTCCCATTGGCATGGATGATTAGATTGTCACAGCTTTTTGCTGCTGCTAGAATTTTATTCAGAACAGAATTTTTCGAAAATGTTTCAAAATAAATTTTGAAGCATATATAATATATATGTTTCTCAGTGTGAACATATAGGCTAAGTTCTCTAATAGATTAGTTTAAAATGATTACTTTTCATTATATCTTATTAAACTTGTATTGTCACATGCCTCCAAAATTTTCCAGAAGGGGGCAGCATGGGTTTGTGAAAATGGGAATATCAGGCACCTAACCTGTTTGTTCCTTCATCTGACAATGTTAAACCCCTAGCTCTTGCGGCAGATATGATAATATGTATGGTATATGTGACTATATGTTTGCTAGTGCGTAATGTTCGCTGCCGGTAAGAACAATTAACAAATTAGGTTTTCTTTTTAACATATTATCCTTTCTTTCTGAAAAAGTACCTAAGCTTCTGCCTGAATTAGCTCTTTTCTTACCTTTTTGAATTTGGACTTGTGTTACCAGTTTAATTGGATGTTACATTTAAAAAGCAATGTCTAGAATTATGGCATAGTCTCTGAAGCCAGAGTAAACTTTGGTGATGTAAAGGAAGCAAAAGCAGAAAGCAGAACTAATCTTTTTCTAAAATATATCACAGTGTACATAATGTTCTGTAATATTCTTTTTTCCCATAACACTTAATTCTCTTAGATTTTGAGACTACTTTCATATGTTTTATATATTCAGCATCATCTTTTTGAAATTAATTTTTATTTAAAAAAATTACATAACACATTGTTATGGAAAATACAGATATTTTCTAAAGATGGTCTAAGTGTATTCCAACATTTTTTTTTTTTGCGGTATGCGGGCCTCCTACCATTGTGGCCTCTCCCGTTGCGGAGCACAGGCTCCGGACGCGGAGGCTCAGCGGCCATGGCTCACGGGCCCAGCCGCTCCGTGGCATGTGGGATCCTCCCGGACTGGGGCACGAACCCGTATCCCCTGCATCGGCAGGCGGACTCTCAACCACTGTGCCACCAGGGAAGCCCCCAACATTTTTAATGATAGTCTGTCACTTATTTAATTTTATTTAGAAATTTAAGAATTTTACCTTCTAATTTTTTTTTCTCTTATCAACAGTGGGGGTTGAGAATTAAGATAACTAAATAATTTTGCACATCTGGAATGATTCTTAGGATAAATTCTTAAATGTGAAATTTCTTTATAAAAGGGCATATTAATTTTTTTTTTTTTTTTTTTTTTTTGCGGTACGTGGGCCTCGCGCTGTTGTGGCCTCTCCCGTTGCGGAGCACAGGCTCTGGACACGCAGGCTCAACGGCCATGGCTCACGGGCCCAGCCGCTCTGCGGCATGTGGGATCTTCCCGGACCGGGGCACGAACCCGTGTCCCCTGCATCGGCAGGCGGGCTCTCAACCACTGCGCCACCAGGGAAGCCCGGGCATATTAATTTTTAAAGTCTTTTGAATACATATTACCAAATTGTCCTTCAAAAGCTTAGGAATAGGTTTGTACCACCTATTTACCTTCATAATTCTTCATCATCCTGTTGATAATCTTTCAAATGTAGGTAATTTTCTAGACTTATAAGTAGCTGTATGAAGAGTATGTATACGCGTATAGCACTCATCCTCATTTTGAAAGCACGAATGCTGTAATATACCAAGGCTGTATTGGTTATCCATTCTGATTGCTGCATGTTTTCCAAATTTTTACTACTGTCATATTTTATTCAAGATAAAAAATTAATTTTTCCTATTATGGATAGTGTCTGAATATTCAAATTTCATAGTACACCCTGTCTCTCGTGTAGGAAGCTAAGAGAATCAATAATACACCAAGAGACTGTCAGTGAGGATCCCTTCAACAGTCATGAGACAGATTGCATCCCTATTCTGGCTGTGCTAATATTGTGTCAAACATTTTAGAAATTCATTTATTTATTACCTTTTTTTTGCCTTATAAGGTTGGTTTATTGAAGTATAGTTGATTTACAATGTTGTATTAGTTTCAGGTATATAGCAAAGTGACTCAGTTTTTGTTTTTTTTTTAAATAAATTTATTTATTTATTTGTTTGGCTGCATTGGGTCTTCGTTGCTGTGTGTGGGCTTTCTCTAGTTGAGGTGAGCAGGGGCTACTCTTCATTGGGGTGCGCAGGCTTCTCGTTGCGGTGGTTTCTCTTGTTGCGGAGCACAGGCTCTAGGTGCGTGGGCTTCAGTAGTTGTGGCTCGTGGGCTCTAGAGTGCAGGCTCAGTAGTTGCGGCGCACGGACTAAGTTGCTCCGCGGCATGTGGGATCTTCCCCGACCAGGGCTTGAGCCTGTGTCTCCTGCTTTGTCAGGCGGATTCTTAACCACTGCACCACCAGGGAAGTCCCCAGTTTTTTAAAATATATATATGTATATATATATATATACAAACACACATACATACATATATATGTCTGTATATATTCTTTTCAGATTCTTTTCCATTATAGGTTATTACAAGATATTGAGTATAGCTCCCTGTGCTATATAGAGTAGGTCCTTGTTGTTTATTTTATATATAATAGTGTGTATATGTTAATCCCAAACCCCTAATTTATCCCTCCCCCCCTCCGCAGACACTTAGATATTCCTCTGTTTGGAGAGGTTTCTTTAGATCATTAGCATATTCTTGGTAGCAAAGAAGATTACATTGGGTATGAAATTTATTTTTAGTAATAGTCAGAAATGATTTGGTGCTAAACATTGTAAATGAAGTGGTTGATTAAATTGACTCAGTGGCTGAAGAGAGTATGGCACAGAGCAAAGACAATTTTTCTCCAGTAACTTAATCATAAAGCAATTTTAAAATGAGTTAAAATTTATTTTAAGATGGCAGAAATTGTTAGAAAAAAATGGATGACTTTTTAAGGTGACTGTTCAATTAGATGCAATATATATCTGAGTGCCAACCATTTTCCAGGTGCCTTCAAGAGCCCGGTGTATACTAGTGGGGGTTAGGTTTCTCTTGTGTTCTTTGATATAGACTTCAAAAGCAAGCCAGCATCCTTTGTAAACAAAGAGGTATTTTTAGAATATATATTCTAGTAATTTATCTCTAAGAAAGATATACAGGGGCTTCCCTTGTGGTGCAGTGGTTGAGAGTCTGCCTGCCGATGCAGGGGACACGGGTTCAAGCCCTGGTCTGGGAGGATCCCACATGCCGCGGAGCGGCTAGGCCCGTGAGCCACAACTGCTGAGCCTGCGCGTCTGGAGCCTGTGCTCCTCAATGAGAGGCCACGATAGTGAGAGGCCCGTGCACTGCGATGAAGAGTGGCCCCCGCTTGCCACAACTAGAGAAAGCCCTTGCACAGAAACGAAGACCCAACACAGCCAAAATAAATAAATTAATTAATAAACTCCTACCCCCAACATCTTCTTTAAAAAAAAAAAAGAGAAAAGAAAGATACACAGACTCTTTCAGTTAGAAAATTTCCAGTTAGAAAAATGGGGACAGTATCAACCCGTTTATTTCCATGAGAAAGGAAAAAAGATATTCCATAGTTATGTCAGAGGTATTGTAAATTCAGTGTTTATTTCTTGTAAGGATACTGGTATGAGCGGAATAAATAGGTTGAAGCCAAGCAGGCAGATTGAGAGTTACTAGGTCAGATGGATGGGGCCATTCAAGTTCAAGGTAGGAGCTAGAATAGAAGTGTGGGACCAGCAGCCACTGGGAGTCCTAATTCAGTGCATGCTGAGAAGTGAGGCCCTTTGTGATGGAAGATGTTAGTCCCTGAACGTGTGCCACCGAGGTTTGGGTGTGGGGTGGACAATAACTGGGGACAGCTGACTGCTGTGGGGAGAGGGTAAAAGGGTAGCACTTTTGAGATCCTTTAAAAAACCTTAGACTATCTTCAGAGTCTGCAGATGTGACTATCTCAGTCTCTAAAACCCATAAATATGTAATTGAAATTAAAGAAAGCACTTTAATGATTAAAGGCATGAAGTCAAAAACTGTCAGGTAAATTCAATGGAAAAAGATGTGTGAGGAAATATTCAGGGAACAGTGGAAGGTGGTCATTGAGTTGTTGGATTGAGAGCTTTTATTGACTCAAATTGTTAAAAGTGCTAAAAACTTCATTAATGTGATTTTAAGGTAATACGTGAGTGATGGTAATGATCATGTGGGTGGAACTATTCAGATTAAATTAAAGCAGAGCTATTAATATGAGAAGAAAGCATTGAAAAGGGGAAACTAACCTAATAGAAAAATTATGAATGTCTCCGTATTTCCTGGTGAATACCTAAACGTTGGCAACTCCCTCGGAAAATGATACAACTACATTATAAAAAATAGAACTTATGGTATATAATGACATAATACTAATAATGGTAAAGAGAATACTAACTACCATCATCTTTTGTATGCATGATGTATAGTCACTGTGCTGATTTCTTTACATATATTTCATTTAATTCACCCAGTGATTCTGTGAGGCCTAGTAATTGCTGTTAACCTCATTGTACAGAAAGATGAGGCTCAGAGAGGTTAAGTAACTTGCTCAAGTCACACAGTTAGCAAGTGGCAGAGCTGGAATTTGATCCTAAATAGTCCAACCTGAGGGCCTGAACTTGACCACCAAGCATACCACCTCCTACTAGGTGTAATTTTGTATTTAAAAATAGTTGCATTTCTCCAACTTTGACTATATATTTTTTATTACTGATTTATATAAGTAAATATGATTTTGATGCATACTTAATTTTAAATGCCTAATTTATTTAGTATCTTTCAATTTGTAGAACAAAACACAGTCATTCTTTTCAATTCCTGTATTTCAAATTTTTCTTTAGAGAATTGTGCATGGCTCAATTCTTTGGTAATTCATGTTTTAGTTTTTCATCTTTGATTATTTAGGTTTGGATTTTCTTAGTTTTAGCCCCGTTTCACCTTCTTTTACTTGTCACACATTACTTGCTTTTAAGAATATGATGTAAGATTTAACTGCAATTTTATAAAATTAACATATACACAGTTAAATTTTTTTGAAAACAGAGGTAGCTAAGAAGGTAAAAGGTCACCTGTTATCCTTCTACATAAAAGAGAAACACAGTTAACATTTTGATATTTTTTCCTCTAGCCTTGTAAAATTCACTTACTATGCACTTGTGATTATATTGTATAGTTATCTATGCACATTGCATCTTCATTTAATATTTTAATAAATACTTTCTCAAGTTATTCTTATTCGTGAAAGTAATTTTTAGTAATTATATAACATTACATTATGTGAGCGTACAATATTTACTTAGCAGTTCTCCTCCTTTGGATGTGTAGATTGTTCCCAATTTGAACTATTGTAAATAATATTGAATATCTTTGTAAAACTTGTTTTCATTTATGATTATTTCCTTGGGTAGATTCCATGAATATTTTTTGGATTAGAACCTCAGAATTTTTGGGTAATAGGTTATTAACATTTTTAAGTCTATTGAGACCGATTACCTAATTATTTTCTACCCTCAGTGCCTATTTCATTGTCCCTTGCCAACACAAGATGTTTTTATTTACTTCCATGACTCAGTTTCCACATCTGTAAGATGGAAATAATAATAGTATCTACTTCAAAGGGTTGTTGTGAGACTATGATGAATTACTGCCAAGGATTTAGAATAATACCTAGCACAGAGTAAGAACCCAATAAACGTTGGTTGTTTCGTATTATATAATTACTACAGTCTTTGGCTAAATTGATAGGTGGAAAGAGTATTTTATTGTTCAAATTTGCATTTCTTTGATTACTAGAGGTAATGAAGTTTTTCTATGAGGATTTTAGTGAGTTTTTTTTTTTTTTTTCATTTGAGGCATAGATTGTCCTTTGCTCATTTTTTTCTGTTGGGGATATTAGTGCTTGTATGAGTGCTTAACTTAATTGAAATATTAAGCTTATGTGCTTTCTATTATTGTTGTTGAAATTTTCTTCTGGTTTATTATTTACTTTGATTTTTTAACCTACAGATAATTTACATTCCTATGTAATCTAATTTATCTTTTTCCTATTTAGCTTCTTTCATATTTTTGAATCCTGGGATCTTACCCGCCCCCCCCCCCCGAAATTTGGTGAAATTTGATTAAAAAGCAATGGCTGGATTAAAACAAACATCAAATACTTTAATCTATCTGAAATTTATTTATGCATGTGGGGTGAGGAAAGGATAAAAATCATCTGTTCTTCCCTAAAGTAACAGATTATCTCAACATCATTTATTAAATAAAATTTTCTTTGATAGGCAATGTCTTCTTAATCTTACACTAAATTCTTCATATTTATTTGCTGCTTTATTAATAAGGAAGCAGTTGAAGAAAGATGGAGTCCTGACTAGCCCGCTATTTCTTCACTGTTATCTTTTGTATGTAGTGAATGGACAAAGATATTAAAACTGGTCCCTAAAAGTCTTATTTTTATGTAGAACATAACTATCCTAATAGATGGTTAGTAAGTGTTTTGGTTGGACCACATGGTCTTATTTTCTAAAATAGCTATTAAAGAAACAGCTGTCTACCCCACCCCACCCCCTTCTTTTTAAAAGAAGGATGAACTATGGATTTCTGAAAAAAAATTTTTTTTTAATCTAGTTTTGTGAAAGTGTGGACACGGCATTAACATTTGTAGGCTCTTTTTTCCCCTTCAGGTAGGATATTTAAAAGTGATAAATGATGCATCTTAACTGCATATTTATGTTCCAGAGAAGGAGTTCTGAGAAGTCAAGAAATAATGATTAAGAGAATAGTAGGATTGATTTATGAGTGAAAGAAGCTGGTCATTTATAGCTTGTCTAATGATGGGCATATTTAAAAGGAGAGACAATAGTTAGTGTTCATAGATTTAGAGAATATTCAAAGAGAAACATTGTTTTGGGCAGGAGATTGCTCCTGGAATGATATGAAGAAAAGAGTAATTTAGTTTAGAAAACAAATTGGCAAAAGTATTATATATATATATATATATATATATATATATATATATATATATATATATATATGTATATATATATATATATGTATGTATATATATATAATTTACACTGGGAACTGTTGGAAGGCAGAATCATCTCCCCAGAGAGCTAGTGTGTGGGATAAACTAGCTGTCTCTAGTTTCTGTAATTCATGGCAAATGCTTAGGAACAGGTTACATAAGAGGTTTCTGGGAATGGTTTAAAATGAAGTCTTGTAAAATGTGTAAGGTCAGGCTGGATGACCTAGGTGGTACATTCTGACTCTGTCAGATCTTGTGATAGCTTGTGGCATTGCCTTGCTCAGCACTAATGTACCGTGAGGATTATTTACTGGCAAATTCAGTGAGAGCTTACTTGGTTGAGGATCAGAATTGCTTGAAAAATAATAATTGGTCTTGGAATATATTTGTTTTGATCTGGTATCTTCCTCACTTTCCCTGCCCCAATTAATTTTTTCACCAAATCAAAGTAAATATTAAATATGGTTAAAGACTCTGTTGCTTTTTGTTAGCTCCTTCTTTTATTTACCTTTTGATAACATTGGTGCATTTTCTTTCTAGGGAAGAACTAATACAGTGTTTGGAACATGATTTTGAATAATTTTCACCTGTAAAGTACTGACCAAGTTGATCAGATGCTCAATCCATGCTGTACAAGTTCTGTTCCATAACAAAAAAATATTTTTTTTAATGGTATATGTATGTTACACTCTTTCAGTCAGTTGATAGCAGTGGGTGTTAAAGTGGAATCTGTGAGACAGTTAATTGGGGCATGGGAATAAAATATTAAAGCTCTTCTTTCTTTTTTTTTTAAACCTTAACAAATTGAGCTTATGAACATTTACTAGATGGAAGGACATTGGTGCCTCACTTGCTTCATACATCAGATGGGCACATATCACCTGGGCCAAGAGTGGGTCTGCCACCTCCAGGAGGGCGACCTCAGTGCCCTCACCAGGTGTGCTTCCAATGAAAATATGTTTGCTTCGGAGAGTTGCAGATTGTACTGTATAGGTCTTAACCTAACCATCACAAAATGGGCAGAGAAAATAGTGATGGAAGTCTTTCCGATGAAAAGGAAATATCTTTTCATTAACCACATAACGAGGTTCAAACAATGATCATTTGATCGATCTGGCAAGAAGGCAGCCACAAAATTCATGATTCTATAAAATATGTGTTTACATCTACTATTGTTAACAGTGAAAACTTTCTAAAGATACAGTGCTTTGAGGTATTGGCTAATGCTAATATAAAGTTATTAACATTAGCAAGACATTTAAGAAAATATTTCATTTTATCTTATATTTGTTTATTTAAACTGAGTCATACTTTTAAAGTATATATTCTGTGCATGTCTTACAATGTACATGATATTATTGGCACAAAGTACATATACAATGTATAAATATACATATAGTGAGAATACATTACAGAGTTTTTTAAATGAATAAGTGTGTGATTGAACAAGTTTGGAACATAAATACTTTTCAGATAATTTAGTTAAAGATATGAGGTTCACATTCTTTAGTTCTTGTATTATTGTTCTAATTACACAATTTAAATGTCTTATAAAAATATCCTCGATGTTAAGTCATGTTTAGGTGACTTTTTCAGGTTGAAATGGAAGAAAGCGAAGTAGAATGGAATTAATCAAATTATAGAATCAGTCATTGTAGGTGAAGTAAGTGTTCAGTAACCAAGATGTCTAGAATTTAATAATTTAATAATAAAAGAATTATGCTAATTCAACTCATTTGTGAGGAAGCTGCGTCTAAATCAAAGAGAGATTGATGTTATCTAATATTCTTTAAGAAGTGCTTCTTCAATAGTTTTGAGTGCAGATAAGGAGAAGCCAAGTTAATTGTGTTTCAGCAAATCTTTTAAGTGCTTTCATTTAACAGGTAGCTGAGAATTATTTATCATTACTCTGTTCATTGTTTGAATTAAAATTAATACCAAAGTGGTGCTTGAGAATGGTCTTTTTCCCTTTTATATTTAAATAGGCTAGACATTTGCTTTGTTTATACCATTAATTTGTTTTCACAGAGCCTGTGAAGGTAACCATCAACTCAGAATTAATTAGGGGAATCAAAATTAATGAGGATTTACTGTATTGGGTCATTTCCACTCTAGGCCAGTTTTCTTCACACGAATTGGACTAGCAGTTTCTTGAAAGAAGAAAAATTAGATTTATTTAAATCCATATTTAAAAAGCAGAGAACCATCTTTTCTTGTGAGTTAAGTACCTCTAATAACTGTGCTTTCTTGGACTTAGTAATATTGATTTTTTTTGTTTGTTTTCAGTCTTGATTATTTTGGCTATTTCTAGACTGTTGTTCATTACAGTAAAGCTAGACTTAACTCTTCAGATGCTTATTTTCGTTTACATGGAAGGTATAACATTTTTGTTTGGGGCCAAACATTTTTTTGCAGATGAGGCATGTCATTTGTCAGTTTTCATCATTATTGCACTATATGGATGAAGAACAGAACTATTCTTTAAAAGATATTGATGTAAATATATGTGTTAGAAAAGAACGTATCATGTGGGACTGAAAAGCTAGAATTTTTGGAATTCAGTCATTTTTTTCCTTCAGAAAATTACATCCCATTATCTACTTTTTAAAATACACCCTATAATATTATTTAATATTAGCTTTGTATGTTCTTTGTTTTTACTAATAAGAGTGATAACATGAAGTAGAGCTTTTAAATCTTTTTATGAGGATGGATTGCATTTTCTTGAATTTTAAGAAATTATCCACCTGCATATAAATGGCAAGGGTGAAAGTTCTGACGGTGAAACTTATGAGGGGTTGATGCCGGAGGTCAAGTTCCTCGTGGGAATAGGGAAGCCTTTTTTGTTTGCTTAAGTCTGCAGTCCTCTCTCTGGTAGGTTATAAACTGCAGTAGGAGATATCTGGCAGAGAGAATGCGTGGGTCAGTGCTTCTCAGTAGTTTTGTTGTCACCTCAGATGTTGAGATCTACCAGCAGAACATAATTCGAAAAACACCAAACATAGTGAAGAAGATTGGTAAAAAATCACCTTTTAAAAGCAAACAAACAAACTTCACCCTGACTCATGCCTCGTTTTCTCTATGAAAAGGAATGACAAGAATTATGTGAACATTAATGAAATGATTGTCAACTTGGGGACTGGCCAGTCGGCTAGTTAGGTCTATGGCATTAATTAAGGATTAGCTCATTTTAAAGATTTCAGAGACCTTGTGAGTCATAGTAACAGAATCAAAAGTAGTGGCAGGGGTGAGTACTGTGGCAGATCAGTGCCTGATTAAAAGATGTGAATAGATGAAAAGGAATGCCGTTTAGGACTCATTCTTTTTAGTGACTCATACACAGAGAAAAAGATGACTGTTAAGATTTATTTTCTCTGATGAGAAAAATAAATAAAATCACCATTTTTTAGCAGATTGGTGTTGGAAAATAGAAAATAGTTAACCATTAATGTAGCAATCATCCTTTTTTGTAAATTGAGTGATGGATATATGTGATAAATACAAAGTCAGTATTAATGATTATCTGTAGAAACGCAAAGCCTCCATTGTATTAAACTGTCTTATCTTTGCTTAGCAACGTACATCGGGTGAAACTCAAAAATATTTTTATTTATTTATTTTAATATTTATTTATTTTATTTGTTTATTTTTGGCTGTGTTGGGTCTTTGTTGCTGCGCACGGGCTTTCTCTAGTTGCAGCGAGCGTGGGCTACTCTTTGTAGAGGTGCGCAGGCTTCTCATTGCAGTGGCTTCTCTTGTTGTGGAACATGGGCTCTAGGCGCGTGGGCTTCAGTAGTTGTGGCACGCGGGCTCAGTAGTTGTGGCTCTCAGGCTCTAGAGTGCAGCCTTAGTAGTTGTGGCGCATGGCATGG
Organism: Mesoplodon mirus; assembly: GCF_964341445.2. Classification (NCBI taxonomy): domain Eukaryota; kingdom Metazoa; phylum Chordata; class Mammalia; order Artiodactyla; family Ziphiidae; genus Mesoplodon; species Mesoplodon mirus. The sequence continues at coordinate 72,214,825 of NC_138989.1, forward strand.
GCTTAGTTGCTCCGCGGCATGTGGGATCTTCCCGGACCAGGGCTTGAACCCGTGTCGCCTGCATTGGCAGGCGGATTCTTAACCACTGTGCCACCAGAGAAGCCCACTCAAAAATATTTTATGTGGTGTGAAGTATAATAACTGAAAATAAAGGCATCATGTTATATTTCTGCCACGTTTTATTCTAACATTGCCTATATTTATTTATTTATTTATTTATTTTTTTTTTTTTTGCGGTATGCGGGCCTCTCACTGTTGTGGCCTCCCCCGTTGCGGAGCACAGGCTCCGGATGCGCAGGCCCAGCGGCCATGGCTCACGGGCCCAGCCGCTCCGCGGCATATGGGATCCTCCCAGACCGGGGCACGAACCCGTATCCCCTGCATCGGCAGGCGGACTCTCAACCACTGCGCCACCAGGGAGGCCCATTGCCTATATTTAAATGATATTTTTGTAGTTTGCCACTTTATTTTGACTTATTGCTTAATTACAAAGCAAAGTTTTGCATGCCATAGTCAGCTACGCCTCAGTCCTTAATGTCTTTTTAAAGAAAGAAATCATGTTTTATGTTTCCATTGAATGCTTATCAGGGAGCATGAAATAAATAAGCTTAACAAATGCTTAAGAAAATTCTATATGTTGTTTTAGTAAAGGTTTATAACATGATCTTCCTGAACTTAGTTTTCTTAACTTTTAAAATTAATAAATGCTTACTATGCTGATTATAGTTTTTAAATCATTATGAAAGAAAACGTACAAGTAAAGCTAACAGAACCAAAGATTAAAACACCTGAATTTAAGAACAAAGTAAATAGTTAAATCTGACTCTTTTTTAAAATTAATGCTCTGCTTCATTCAAAAATTGATTTTAGGTTGTTTACAAAAATAAACATTATTCAGTTAGGTAAAAATAAAGCTAAATCATGGTGAAGAGAAAATGAAAGAAAAAGTAGATGAGACCACCTAGAGTCCACATTCAGAAATGTATGCCCACACACCACACTGTCATGGATAGAAAATTCAGTCCTAAGTTTCTTAGTATCCAAAACATTGAAGGAATCCATTGTAGCAGCTTTCCCCAAAGTCTGTTCCTCAAAAACTACGTCTTACAAGATTATGATGGTCTTTATTCCTGTCCTGCCCCTAGACAGGAATAAAGACACAGACGTAGAGAATGGACTTGAGGACATGGAGAGGGGGAAGGGTAAGCTGGGACGAAGTGAGAGAGTAGCATCGACATATATACAGTACCAAGTGTAACATAGATAACTAGTGGGAAGCAGCCGCATAGCACAGGGAGATCAGCTCGGTGCTTTGTGACCACCTAGAGGGGTGGGATAGAGAGGGTGGGAGGGAGATGCAAGAGGGAGGAGATACGGGGATATATGTATATGTAGCTGATACACTTTGTTATACAGCAGCAGCTAACACACCATTGTAAAGCAATTATATTCCAATAAAGATGTTACCAAAAAAAAAGATTATGATGGTCAAATGAAATTATATTCATGTTAGCATGTTAAAGTTTCTTAGAAGTTCTACGGATAAAAACAACTGTAATGTGTTTCCCATGCACATGTGGTCACACACGCACGCCCGCCCCCGCCCCACCCCACTCTTTTTCATCTGATACCTGTCAACATTTCCCATTGAGATGGACCAATCAGGGAGAGATATCATTCTTTAGCTAAAAAACGTCTGCTTAGGCAAAGCCCAGCTGGGTGACGTTTGAGAAGTTTCTCCTCTGGATCCCACAGAAGGGATAATATGTATGTGGTGCCGTGGGCCTCATCTTCAGTAAATAGCCACAATATACACAATAAGGAGTTTCAGATGGCTGTTTTCATATGGTTTCACCTCAGTGTGAACCGGAAGCATAATCTAATAAATCACTACAAAGTTTTAAGTTGCTTGTAAATTGTCTTCCAAACCTATAAAGACGTTAATTTTTAATTTTCTAGGTTATGGATTCAGTTCTCTGATGCTAGTGAAAAATCTTTACCATCTTTGATTATTTCTATTATATTCCATCTTGTTCTAAAAAGGAATGGAAGGGCCCAAACTAGAGATGAGCAGGAAGTACAGAGCAGGATGTTTAACGGGCTCTTGTATGTTAGCTGAGGTCGTGTGCCTGCTGGCATTAGAGACAGAAGCTGTGAAACACATCTACAGGTAACACAAACTATCGGTGGCTCTTAAGAAATGACTGTGGTAGAGGGACCTTGAGGGTATTGCTTTTGAGCAAAGGAGCAGGGAAGAGCATGGGTCTAAATGATAGAGTCACAAACAGAAAGAAGCACTGCAGAAAGCAGCTCTAGCTGCTAGCAAAGGGAAGTTCAGACAGTGGAAAGGGAACACATAATAACAGGTCAATTTTTTTCCAGCTTTGCCTGTTCATATATAGCAATTATTTTAGTAAGGTCATCTTCAAATTTGAACAGCAGATTTTCCTAGGCGTCTTTCTCTTCTTTAATCTAGTGTTAATTTAGTATTTTTCAAAGTGTTGTGATGATTGAACTAGGCGTTTTATGTATAATATAAAAGAAGAAAATTGTCAACACATCCTAATGTCGTGGTTAGTGTTTTCAGCAGCAGTGAATGTATAATTAATTTTGATTTAATTGAGGACAAGATCCATTTTCTTCTGAATTTAATCTAAGTGTAATTAAGATTTATTCTTCTTTTCAGGCAAGAGTGCAGTACTGCATCTGCTCTGTAGCCAGTGACCACTCAGTAGGACTCCTAAGTTTGCGAGAGAAAAAATGCATTATGCTGGCATCTCGTCATCTTTTCCCCATTCAAGTAATCAAGTGGAGGCCTTCTGACGATTACCTAGTAGTGGGATGTTCAGACGGCTCCGTGTATGTCTGGCAAATGGATACCGGTAAGAAAAATGTTGAGAGAGACTAGAAAATTAAATGAGTATATTTGACTTCCTAAATGAAAAATCTTTTATATGAGGAAAAAACCCCTGAGATGTCAAAAGTTTGCTACTTTTATTTCTCACCACTGCTTTTTTTTTTTTTTTTTTTTTGTGATATGCGGGCCTCTCACTGTTGTGGCCTCTCCCATCGTGGAGCACAGGCTCCGGACATGCAGGCTCAGCGGCCATGGCTCACGGGCCCAGCCGCTCCGCGTCATGTGGGATCCTCCCGGACCGGGGCACGAACCCGTGTCCCCTGCATCGGCAGGCGGACTCTCAACCACTGTGCCACCAGGGAAGCCCTCACCACTGCTTTTTATAAGTGTTCTTATCATTATCAACAAAGAAATATTTAGATGTCCTCTTATTTGTTGTACTATCTGGAATACTTGTAGAGTAGTTCACTGATCTTTAGAGGAATGTGGTTGATGACAGTATACAGATTAGGACAGGCATGCAGACACTAGACAAGTAAGTGATTTCTATATAATTCATGAGGCAAATTGTAAGATCAAGGAACCATTTTTGTCTTAAGTTCAGAAACAGTGGAAAAAATAAAATTCTCTTCTATTTGAAGAGCAGAAAAACCATACAGGGCCATTAATAGAAGGAGGTAATTGAAATGAAAATTTTAAGTTCTAGAGAGAACATTTAAAATTTCAAGGTTCAGAAATTTTATGTATGTGGCATAATACAGAACAAGTAATGTTTAGCTTAAAGGTATAGGCCATGATATATAAGATTTATACGCAGAATCTTATGGTTTTCCCTGGGAAATTTTAAAGTATGTAACTAAATGTTTATTAGTTTGGGCTTTTAAAAACACAGCTTATTCTAGTTTTACTATTCTGAGTCATCATCTATCAGTGATTAAAACCTTTCTTTACATTCCTAATTGTGCTATATAATATTTCTACTATTTTCGTCTTCATGAAGCTTTTTTCATTTTTGTTTTTAAATAGTCCTTTTTGAAATCGGACTATATGTATTTTTTTGCTTGTGCTGTGGTGCAGGAGGGAGTGTTCCTAGGCCTTTTTGGAGCAAGTAGCCATAATCTTCAGCTATCTTTCATTTATAGTCCTGGTTTTATCTGGTACTACATAGGCAATTTTGACAAGAGGAAGAGTTCTTGAAGAGTGTCAAATTCTTTGCTTTTGTGTTTAACATTTCTTTTTCTCGTCTGATTGTAAAAGAGTTTCTTACTTTTTTGTCAAATTTTGAAAGCACAAAAGTGTTAGAAAAGAAAGACGAACTCAAATCCCATTACTCAGTGGTGAATTTTGGCATATTTCTCTTTAGTCTCATTTCTGTGCATTTTTAAAAACAGAATTGCTGTCTTGCTGTTATATTACATATATAATTTTGTATCTTACTTTTGTGTTCCTTTTTGTTTTATCCTGTCTGCTGAGCAGCCCTGTTTCATGTTTGCTGGTTTGGTCCATCTTACAAACTAAATACAGTTGACCCTTGAACAATGTGAGGGTTAGGACGCTCACCTTCTGCATAGTTGAAAAACCGTGTATAACTTAAAGGCGGCCCTCCATTCCCATGTTTCCTCCATATCCGACATTTCCCATCCTTGGATTCAAATGACCGTGGATTTTGTGGTACTGTAGTATTTACTGGTGAAAAAAATCTGTATGTATGTGGACCTGTGCAGTTCAAACCTGTGTTGTTCAAGGTCAACTATATACAGAGTTTGTCTTGGGCTCTGGAGTCAGACTCCTTGGTTTGAATTTAAGATCAACCATTTGAGGGCCTTCCCTATTGGTCCAGTGGTTAAGACTTTGCCTTCCAATGCAGGGGGTGTGGGTTCCATCCCTGGTTGGGGAGCTGGGATCCCACATGCCTCGTGGCTGAGGAACCAAAACATAAAGCAGAAGCGGTATTGTGACAAATTCAATAAAGACTTTAAAAATGGTCTACATCAAAAAAGAAAAAAATCTTTAAGATCAACCATTTGATAGCACTGTGATCTATGGCAAGTCTCTCGATTTACTCATCTGTAAAATAAAGATAATAATAGTTCCCGTTTATAGTGTTTCTGGGAGAATAAAATGAGAGAATATTTACCTTGTGTATAGTAGATGTAATGTAAATGTGTATCCGTGTATGTTTGTGTACTTTAAGTTTGTGTGTATACTTTCATATGTGTATATTTCCTATTATTGTTATTTAACAAATATGCTTAACTTGTTACTTTATTGAGCTTGGGGATATGACCTTACCTACAAAGAAATATTTTCTATGAGAATTAGTATTAAAGAAAGTAAGTTATAGTGAAGATAGTTATAAAACACTATTTTAAAATACTATACATATTAAATTAACAATTGATATATTATAAATACAAGAGTATGGTAAACATGTAGGACTTAAAACATTAAATTAATATGATAAAGGAAGAGTATCATTTTCCTGAATTTCTTTAGATGCTTAAATATATGATACTTGACTACTTCAGATACTTTAAATACATCTACAAAGAATATGAAATTCTTTACAAATGAGACCTTACTGGAAGACAAAGTTACTTTTCCAGTAGTTTCCCTAGTAGGAAATGACAAATAGCTCCTGACTGTATGTTTACTGGAGGATGTTATTTTTATAACCAGTTTAGTATAATTAAGCCCAATACATAATGTTGCAATTTAACAATTATCTTCTGACCTTCAGGAGGATTTTGGTAAATGATCAGTCAGTAAAGGCATTCTTAAATCAAGATAAAGATAGAGAAGCAGAATAAATTTTGGACTTCAACCATCATAGGAGGTGTACACTCTTTTTCCTTCTTGCTGTTCAGGCTTTAGCTAGTAATATAAAGGTCCCTGAGGAGCCAGTAAGGCACATCCTGAAGGTATTGACATTATTTATTTATTAAATTTATTTATTTATTAAATAAATAAAAAATGAAGCAAAATAAGTCAGATTTGGCCAAGGTTTGATGTATGAAATGTATTTAAACTCTGAGAAGATACTTTGCCCTTCTACTTAGTGTTTTGGGAATGTATTTTTACAAGTGAAGCCATATTACATTAAAATTACACATGCATTTTGTGCAGTTTTCTGTTTGCCATTTTGAATTACACTGATTTTCTAGCTTGAAAACACTTAAAAATGTCTTTATGCTTTTATGCAGCATTTTCTTTTAGTTGTTTTTCCCTTCAAATGGGTAGTTTTTATTTTCAGTGTTTATTTCCTAATGACATGAAGTTGAAGCTAGTAATATAAAACTTAATTACAGAGGTAGAGGTCCAGAGTCTTTTGTTCTTTTATTGTATCATCTTAATTATATGCAATAGTGCTAAATAGTGTTGTAGAGGCTGTGGAAATTATTATTCTTTCACGTCTCTGGGTAGTTAGAAAATTAGTCAAACAACTAGCAACAAGATTTGGCTGGCTGGACCTCTTGACTCCTATTTAGGAACTTATTAAAGGTGGGTCAACTGACCTAGATAGTGGCTGCTTCTCCATGGAGTTATGTTCTGTAGGGATCAACTCTCCATTCTTCACATTTGATGTTCCCAGTAAGCATGCAGTGGTGTTCTCACAGGCCTATGACAAGGTCAAAATCCTGTCTATTTGGGAAACAGTGGCATGCTTTAAAGTAATGACTGGTGCTACAAGACGTTCTTCTTATATGACTATTTCCAAGCCTTAACACCACTCTTATCTGCACATTTTTATCATCTTTGCTACATAATAAAAATGATTCATCATATACCTATTCCTAGAGGGACAGTTATTAGGTGTTCTTGTACAAATGTAAACACCAGTAGTGATTGCCAAATATTATTAGAAATTAGTGTATGAAGTCTTAACCAATTTACTTTGTTCTGTTATCTTTTTTCTTTTCATTTATTTTCTGTCCCTCCAAGTTTTCTGAAATATTCCTGTTTTTGCAATAACTTCATGAAATATGTGTTTGAATCATTTTTTAAAACTTAGTTATCCAATAAAATATAGCAGAGAATATGAATTAATGTATATTTGTCTACTGGCACAACATGTATAAAGCAACATATATAAAGCATGGATATCAAACAAAATTAATTTTGATTTATTTATATTGATGGTTTTGCCTTGTTACTAAAATAACCGAAGAGAATCAGGAGGTGGTCCTTCAGTCCAGTCTTTTTTTATTAGTAAAGGGTTTAGTAGCAAGTATTTTCTTCACATATTTGACCTTTTGCCTGCAGGGTTTAATACAGTAGAGATTTGATTTTATGTTTCTGTTTCACAGCATATGGCATTACATCATCAACTTTTCTATATCTTCTACATTTTTATTTTCCATTGTATTACAAAAATACCATAAGATAGGATAGGCAAAGACACAGAGGATGAAATGGTTAAGAAAAAATTGGCACTTTTCGAAAATCTCAGTAAAACTAAGTATAATCAGTTTCTTTTTTCCCTTTGGATTCACTTTGAAATTTTGAAGGAAGAGGTTGTTAGAGTGGAAATATGACTGTCTTTTCTACTTTCCTCCTCATAAGTCCTCTGTGCAGTTAATTACTAAGTCCTTCCCATTAGGTACTCCTCCCTTCCCTTTTTTCTTTCCAGTGTACTATTCTTATATCAGGCTATATTTTTTCACACCTAGGATATCTTTATTGGTGTCTCTGTCCTCTATTTCTACCTTCTAATCCATCCTGTACTCTGTTGGCAAATTAATCATAGGAAGTAAAACAATAACAACCACACTTGGTTCATGCCACTGTCTTAATGAAAAAAACATAAGTAATTTTAGTTCATGTAGCCTTTAAGAAAAGGCCCTCCACAGTGTGGTACATTCCTACCTTTGTCTTATCTCTTACTGTTCTTTTACACAGACATGTTACTCTGTGTGAAGAATAGTTCTAATCAAGAATAATTGGGTCACTGTCTACCACTTCTTGTCTTTTGCACCATCCATATTGTTGCTCATGGTCTTCATTCATTTGGAACATTATTTCTTTCTATTTGCTTATTTGTTTAAACAGTATATTATCTTTTAAGGAAATTTGAATATAGAAACAAAATGTGACACATTTTCCCCTGTAGTTACCATTTCTGTTGCTCTTCATTGCTTTGTGTAGATCCAGATTTCCATCTGGAATGATTTCCCTTTTGCCTAATATTTAATATTTCTTGCCATGCATGTCTATGGGTGATTCTTTCAGCTTCTGTATATCTGAAAAACATTTTATTTCACCGTCATTTTGAAGATTTTTTTTTTCTGGGTATAGCATTCTAGACGAACAGTTTTTTGTTTTTTCCTGTCAGTATTCCACTATCTTCTTGCTAGCATTATTTCCGGTAAAAAAATCTGCTGTCATCCTTATCTTTGTTCCTCTATATATGCTGTGTCTGTTTTTTTCTGACTTTTAAAAGTTTTTCTCTTTATAATTAGTTTTGAGCCGTTTAGTTATAGTTTTCTGCATATTTCTTGTGCTTAAGGTTTGTTGTACTTCTTGGATCTGTGGGTGTATAGTTCTTAACAAATTTGGAAGCTTTTGGCCATTATTTATTCAAATATGTTTTTGATGATTGATATCCCCCCTCTTTTCTCTCTTTGGAGACTCCAGTTATATGCCTATTAGGCTACTTGAAATTGCCCACAACTCTAGGATTATTTTTTCATTTTTAATGTTATTTTTTCTGTGTCTCATTTTATAATTTCTAGTCTATGTTTTCAAGTTTACTGAGCTTTTCTTCTACAATGTCTAATATGCTTTTGTTCCCGTTGAGTGTATTTTTCATCTCAGACGTTGTAGTTTTCATCTTTGAAAACTACAGGTTTGATTTTGGATATCTTCCATGTCTCTCTATTCAAACTTTTTGAACATCTGGAGTACAATTATAATAACTTTTAATGGTTTTGTCTGCTAATTAAAAAAATTCTGTTTCAGTGGTTTTTATTGATTTTATTTTTCCCCTCATTATAGATTATATTTTCCTGCTTTTCTCCAGAATAGCCTAAAGGTGGTTCTAGGGTGGAAGCAGGGAGATTAGCTTGTATGCTGTTGTCCCTAGGCAATAAACAATGGTGGATTATTAGACTAGAGTGATGGCAGTGGAGCTGGTGAAAAGTGGTTGAAGTATGAGTATATTTTGCAGATAGAACCAACAGGATTTGCTGATAGTTGGCTGAGGAGCATAAAAGAATGAGATGGGCCAAAGATGACTCCAAGGTTTCAATCATGAGAAACTTGAAGGATGCAATTCATTTTAAGATATTGAGAAGTCAGAGAGAGGAGTAGATTTTGGGAATATCAGGAATTCGATTTTTGATATATTAAGTGGAGTTGAATATTAGATATTCAAGTAGAGATGTTGATTTGTAAATTGTACAGTTGATGCTTGAACAACACAGGTTTGAACTGCTTGGGTATTTTTTTCAATAGTAAATACCACAATACTACATGATCTGCAGTTGGTTGAATCTGCAGGTATAACTGTGGATACGGCGAGCTGACTATATAGCTACATGTGGATTTTCAACAGCATAGAATGTTGGTGCCCCTAATCCTTGTGCTATTCAAGGGTCAACTGTATATATGAGTCAACTGTATATATGAGGGTCAACTGTATATATGAGTCTGTAGTTCAAGGGAGGGTCTGTAGTCTGTAGTTCAAGTCAGAGTGGGTGGTACAAATGTGGGAAATCTTAGCATATAGAAGATATGTAAAGTCATGACACTGGATATATCACCAAGGGAATGTAGGTTGATAATGGTTGGGGCACTCAGGGTTTAAATGTGCTTCTGTGATGTAAAAAACCAGCAAAGGAGGCTAAAATGGACCTGCCAGGAAAAAGAAGAAAATAAAGGGTATGCTTGCCTGGAAGCCAAGTGACAAAATGTGTTTCAAGGAGTGGAGAGGAAGATCGAGAGCTGCTGACAGTAAATGATAGTAAAATGAGGACTGAGAACTGGCTATTAGATTTAGCAATGTGGAGAGTAGGTTCTGTGCACATTTGGTGTAAAATCTGATTTGAGTAAGTTCAAAGGAAGATGGGAGGAGAAAAATTTGGAGGTGGCAAAAATAGGCAGCTCTTTAGAGTATGATTATGAAAAATGGGATACATACCTAGTTAACCCACCTGGGTTAACTGTGTGTGTGTGTGTGTGTGTGTGTGTGTTTTAAACAGGTGAAATAATTGCATGTTTATAAGCTGATGGGAATGATCTGGTAGATAGGGAAAACTGATGAAGAGAGAGGAGAATTGTTGACATGGTGTCTTTGGGCAGACAAGAGAGGGATGGGGTGTAAGCCACAGGTGTGTTAGTAGGAGCCTGGATAGTTCATTCATAATTATTGAGTAATGTGACTGGAGATGTGGTAGTGGGAGTTTGTGGAACTTCTTTTTTAATTGCTTCTTTCTCTATGAAATAGGAAACAAAACTTTTCATCCAGATGAGGACAGGAAATGGAATGGTGGGATTGGAAGAGAAAGAAAGTATGGAATAATGAACTAGGAGAGTAGGAAAATGAAAGGTCTGTGGTCACTATTAAGGTCCCACCGAGATCAGTGGTCAGGAAATTCAAGTGGCTCTTTCAGTATGTTCATCATTCATGTCCATCTTCATTGTAAGGTGCAGAGTAGGTGGAGAGTTGAATTCAACTAGTGTTGAAATGATTCTATAAGATTGACATATAGTTTTAGAGGAAGGTAAAATTATAGAAATTGCTGTTTGTAATAGACTAATGGTGTGGCGTGATCAAGGAGACCATCTTGGAAGTGGAAAGAAAGTAGAAAAGCCTGGAGGAAATTGTTGAAATCTTGGCTCTGAACTTGAGTTTATTGGGAAGTTGTGGTAGGGCCTTATGGAAAAGGAAATGATTAAGGTAATGCTACATGGAAGATCATTAGAGGAAGGAAATAAACAAGAAAATGTTTCTGGGAGGCACTGATAAAACATATTCCTACATTAAAAAATGTCCATGCATTTTCCTATCCTAAAAAATGACTTAGAGTCTTCTAGAGTTGTGTAATGATTGTGAATATATATGTCTTCCAGGCGCACTGGACCGGTGTGTGATGGGGATCACAGCGGTAGAGATACTGAATGCTTGTGATGAAGCAGCTCCTGCTGCCGTTGACTCACTTAGCCACCCAGCAGTCAACTTAAAACAAGCTATGACACGACGCAGTCTTGCTGCTCTTAAAAACATGGCCCATCATAAGCTACAAACTCTTGCAACTAACCTCTTGGCTTCGGAGGCATCTGACAAAGTAAGTTTTGTATGTGGGCTCACGTGTCCCCATTCAACTTCATTTAATAATGCAGCTTTGGCACGTCTTAGGGGATCATTTTTGGGAGATGACACCGGTGAAAAATAAGCTTCTGATTTTTATTTAGGTTTTCCAGCACAGTTTTTAAGTATTTCACCTATTTGGCGGTCTGAAAAAGTGACTTGTTCTTACCATTCAAACTATTTTAAAATGATTCCAACAGACTTAAGTGACTTCAGTTTCTGAAACTAGAGCAAACGTTTTATGTATAATCTGTCTTTCTGACTTTCTGACGGTCTTCCTGTAGAAAGGTTGAGCACGAGCTAATATCTTCAGGAGAAAAAAGTAACAATTTAGGCATAATTCGGATGTTTCTAATTGTGGCTTATCTTTTATTTGAAAAGTAGGTTCTGATTTTATTAGGATTAGGCCATTTAAAGATTTAAGAAGATATGTGAGAGTAAGTATGGTGAGGTTGCACAAGTGCTGGCATTTTTCTGCAAGACCGAAGCTCGATCCCACTTTCCCTACTGACACTTAAAATCAATGCACCAGTTACTTCTTCAGTTAACAGAAGATTTTCCTACTAAAAGAAGAACAGTCAACCCCAGTTCATTAATTGGCTACTTGTGTTTAGTTTTGTAGAGACTAGTCACTACTTTGTTTGTGGTATTTGTGTTCTGTGGTATTATTAGAACTAGTTTGTCTCTGGTAATGGATAAATGAATCCTAGAGATGATCCCAGTATTTTATCTGAATCACTACTTCAAATTCCTACTTCCATCTTAGAATTCATTAGAATTATGAATGGGTAACCAAATACCTTTATTTTCATTCTCTCTTATACCTGATTCCTATTTTTTAGATGGTGAGATGTGGAATAAATAACAAAGAGGTTGAAAGGGTCATGTACAAACTTGAAAATTTGCCCATGAATTAGCGAGTGCTAATGACATAGGAAATACTATAGGCAGCTCCACTGACCCATATCCTCCAGTAATTGGCAGTAATATTTGATCATTCTGTCTTTCCCCCAAATATTAATGTGTTATTGGCTTTGTTATATTGTATGTTTCATAGATTAGAATTGTGAAATCCTTCTGTGATTGTTTTTCATGCTTTCTGTTCCATGCTCTAAAGTTTGAATAGAAGTCAGGCTTAAAGGCATTTGCCATGCGTATAATTTCTTTAAAGAGGTCATGTGGATGTTCCCTAGGAATTCAGTATTCATAGCACATTGTCTGATGTTCTATATAATTTTAATGTTGAGCAAACTTATAAAACAATACATTCAAGCACAAGCATGTATGTTTTGTAGTTCCCAAATTTATTCTTTTTCTTGTTGGTATCCCCTAGAAGTAAAAATTTGGAAAAATAATTATATAACTAGAAAATTAAAGAAAAGTAAGTGGTACAGTAACATTTATGAATGGCTTTTGTAAGTGGTCATGGTCCATTATGTGATTTTTACAATCTTGTTTGTCCCTGTGTTAATAGCACATTTTATAGTGCAATTAGTGATAAAAGCACCAGATATCAGGGACAGTACACTTATGTATTGTAAAATATATTGCTCGTGAACCTCCTCAGTCTTGTAGCAGTGGTAATTGTTGCCTGGCCTACAAGGAAAACAATTATAGGAGGGGAAAAGGCTTAGGAAGCTGAGGCTGCAGGAGGATAATCACTTTATGAAAAATGTATGTTGGCTGGACCATTAGGGATTTCTCAAACTATTTTCTCATGTTGACTTAGAGTCTCCTTCTGAGGGGAATATTTAAAGAGCCATCCTCTGGATGGCTTTCTAACCTCAAGAGAAATGAAGCCCACGCAAAGTTGAAAAAAAAAGTAACCAAAACGTAACTAAGAGCCTCTCAGTGGTACAGGACTTACTCTAGGGTATTGGATCTGATTTTTTTTCCATGGGTCTCTCAACGGAAAGTGAAACCTCTATGGGAATACTCTATATAAAGTATCCTTGTTTTCCCTTGTTAGAGTAGTGTTAGCACCTGGGCTATTTGGAAGTAACAAATATTTTACATTGTTAATTAGGTTAATTATGCCAGACATATACAGCTTTACAAGCAAAGATAATTTACTGTCCTGTGATTTTTTTTTTCTTTCACTGGAAGAGCAAGAAGGTGTTAAGTAGAATTATCCTTTATTATTGCATCTAATCTTTGGAAGGTGTGTGTACTCAAAACCCTGTGTATTCCACTTATGACATGTATCTTATATTTCTCCTTGTGTTATAATAACACATATACTTACCTAATTCTCCCTACTGAAATCCAGTCTTCTTTTTTCTTAAATTAATTTTTATTGGAGTATAGTTGATTTACAATGTTGTGTTAGTTTCAGGTGTACAGCAAAGTGAATCATTTATACATATATACACTCTTTTTTTAGATTCTTTTCCCACATAGGTCATTACAGAGTATTGCGTAGAGTTCCCTGTGCTATACAGTAGGTTCTTATTAGTTAACTATTTTATATATAGTAGTGTATATATGTCAATCCCAGTCTCCCAATTTATCCACCCCCCACCCCATCCTTTCCTCCTTGGTAACTGTAGTTTGTTTTATACATCTGTGACTCTATGAAATCCAGTCTTCTTGCAGACAGGGATTATGACTTATTTATCTCATCTCTGTGTTTTCCCCATGACGTCTCCTAGCAGCTGTGCAAAAAATATTTGTTGAACTGGATCATGTGTAACAAAGTGCTGATAGCCTCTGCTGCAGCCTCTTTGCCCATCTCTTCTTCATTCCCCTCACAGTTGATTGTTTTGACTTGACAGTCAAATCTCTCCCTATTCATGAGACTCTAGATGTGGAGTGTTTATTAGGTACTTTGCCCTCTGTTCAGTTTTGCATTCTCTCTGTTTGGTTTTGGTGGGCACGTTGGTCCCAGCATAACTCATTCTCCTTCCTTGCCATCTCTGTATTTTCAAACATCCTGAAAGTATCTCAACTTCCACCCCCTCCTTTACTCCTGTTTCTTGTGGCTCTAGGCCAGGGTTCCTCAACCCCAGCACTATTGACCTTTTGGGCTAGATAATTTTTTGCTGTGGGGGACTGTCCTTTGTATCGTAGGATGTCAGAGAAGCATTTTTCCTCTACCCACTGCATGCACATAGCACTCCCTCTCCCCTAAGCATGACAGTCAAAAAGGTTTTTAGACATTGACAAATGCTTGCTGGGGGGGCAAAATTGCCTCTGGATTAAAAGCACTGCTTTGCGGAAAAAAAGTTGAGAAATGGTGAAGATCCTACATCCTACTTTTGTGTCTTTCTTTTCCCCTCCCCAGTTTTCTTCTTTAATGTCTCTCCTCTTTGAGAATGGGGAAGTCAGCCTCAACCCTCATGCCTTCTGTCCACTGTGGCAGAAATAGTTCTTGCATTCTCTCTGGGCTCACACCTTTCTGTTCAGACCTTTCCTAAAACACTTCACTTTGTGTGTGGTATTTTTTTGTTTGTTTGTTGAGCTTCTTGAGGACAGGGGTTGAGTTTCTCCCCCTTTTATTTCCAGTGCTTAACATAGTATATGGAGCATAACAAGTACCCAGGAAATGTAGTGTGAAGTTAGTTTGCAAGTGTAGATTGGAGTCATGTGGAATCAACTCAAATAGAAAGCCGAGGACTTAATTCAATGAGTAATGACACAATATTGTGTAGTCTTAAAAGGAGGTATTTGTTTGCTTAAGAATGATTTTGCCATGTCTGACACTTATATGCAGACCACTTTATAAATGTTGACTTGGGAAATGAATTGTGATGCTCCTGGGATGATACAGTGAGAGGTGTGGGAACTGGAAAGGATTAGGCAGTGGAAATGTAGACGAGGGATAACTTGTAAGCTGTTGTGTAGGTTGAATAAATAGGACTTCACAAATGAGCAAGAGAGCATTTGAGACATACAGGTTGATTTCCAAGATCTAAGCCTGGGTAAAGGGAGAATGGTGGAGCTGTTAACAGAAATAAACAACTCATGGCATAGGTTTTGAAGTTGATTGTAACAGGAGACATTTGCCTCTTCTGTGTAGTGTTGAGAGATGGGGTACATGTGGCGGGAGCAAACAACCTCCAAGAAAGGAATGATACGATGCTGGGGTAGAGTAGGGATGGGATTTTATTTCCTAAATGACCACTGTAATGGAGTGCCTGAATTCGACTGCAGCTGACATTTTGGGGTGCCTACTATCATTAGATTATTCCAGATATGCTGTTCTCCTTAATTCTCATTACAAATAGATGAGTTAGTTATCCTCAGATTTGCAAATGATGAACCTAAAGGACATTTGGTTAGAACAGAGATTGGCAAATTTTTTTCTGTAAAGGGTTACATAGTAAAAAAACTTAGGTTTTGTACATCATATTGCTTCTGTCACAGTGATTCAACTCTGCCATTACAGTGGCATTAAAGCAGCTATAGACACTATGTACATGGACTGGCTCCCAATAAAACTTTATTTATGAAAACAGGCAATGGGCTGGATTTGGCCCCTGGGTCATAGTTTGCTGACCCCTGCATCTGAAGATGGCATTATTAATATCAAGGTTGTGGGTACTGTTCCCCCATGGAATGGCCTTTGCTTCATTTTTGAAAAGCAGTTCAAAGGAGTGGTTTAGAGCCCAAGTTCTAGTCACAGGTGTATCTGTGTTCCAATTGCATCTCTGTAACTTCCTGCCTGTTGGTGACCTTGGACAAGTAACCTCCAGTGGCCTAGCTTAAACATATAATTGAAAACAAATCTTTGTAAAGGAAGTAAAGGTTGACAGTCGATTAGAGCAATGAAATAACATCAAGACTTGGGGAATAAAAAAGAGCGTATGGAGTTAGTAATTAGTAAAGTCATTGGTCATCATTAAGAGCTGTTTTGGTAGAATTAGTTGGGTCAGAAGTCAGGATACAGCGAGCTAGGAATGAGCATGAGGTGAAGTGGAGGCACAGTGTGTGGAAGAAGTTTGCTTTTGGAGAAATAATAGATTAGTAGCTTCAGTGGCTGCAGGGTTAAGAGCAGAGTTTATGCTTTGGGAGCTCACTGAACACTTTTGTTGGTGGAGGGAGTGATTGGTGGGGCCATGGAAGAGGACATGGTGTTGAGAATAGAGTTGGAAAGTTCACCCTTATTAGAAATTGTTTCCATATAATCTGTAGTGATGAAAAGAGGGAGGTGAATATAACAAATTATTTTCAGTGGAAGAAGAGAAGAGTAGGCTGTGATATCTGTTTTAAAAAAAGGAAGTGGTTATAATCCCTTGAAGGTAGAGTCATCTTCTTCTTTTCTTTTAATCCCTCATTAAACTCAGGATAAGTAGCATATTGGATTAGAAGTTTGAGGACTTGTAAGATATAAATAACTAGGAGATCATAGCTGGCATGTCATGGCATTTGAGGAATGCATAAATGAATATGTCAAGAAGAATGTCTGGGCATATCAGGTGATCTTTTTGACAAGTTTTTCCACAAAGCATTTGCCAGACACTGGTTCTTGGTGAGGAGATCTTGGTGGACGCCTTGGGCCAATGGGATTTTATTAGTAAAGCTAGAAAGTGCTTGCAGCCATGGAATTCATTTTTTAGGCCTACTGTGTGTAATTTTTTATTGGACCCCGTTACATCTTGGGCATTGTTGTATCAATCAGAATCACCCTATTTATATTGAAAAATGATGAGGTTGAAGAAATTGAACATTGACCAGGATGATTTATCTTTTACCTTCCATCTCTCTCTCTGTTGTCTAATTAGTCAAAACCCTGAAAAAATGAATGGACTATATATGCAAAGGTCAGTAACTTTGTATTCTTTGTAACTAGGCAAGAGAATGGAATTTACAAGTCAAATATAACCTGCTGAGAACATACTCTGTGTTTTTTGCTTGCAGAATTCACTCTGTTAAAAAAAAATTGTACTGATTGAATTGACTTTATGATTCACTGTGAAAAGGGCGCTTGTAAGGTACAGACAGAGACAAGCCAAATGACGTTATGTACAGGGTACCAGGCATTGTCTGGTGAACTGTTTTCAGCCTTAGAAAAATTCTTATGATAAGCCTGACCTTTGAAGTATCAATTAAACTTGCTTAACATTCTGCTCCAAAAGTTTAATGAATATTTTAAAAGAAAATATGAATATGTTAATTGTATATTTATTATATACTTTGAAGTATATATGAGTTCAGTTTTGGGTTTTTCTAAATGGTTATTAAGACAAAAATTTTCTATTACACTAATTGTTGTCTAATTGTTAATAAAATTAAGGAGACTTAGCTAAGCTGCCCGGCCTTAAGAAAACAAAGGAATGAATGTCTCTGTAGGAGGAGAATAAACGTTTATTAAATGCCTTTGTGACCAGTGATTCCCTTCGATGGAGGATAATAATTAGAAACTGAATGCAGATGCTGTGTGCACTCATTGCTCCTGGGATGACGTTGCATCCGGGCCCTTTCAGTAGTATTATGTATGTTTACATGAATACACACTTACACAAACATGTACGTCTTTAAGTATCTCTCTATCTTCCTAAATATATTAAATACCTTGGGTTAGCACCATTACCTCCAATTCCAACCAAACACCACAGTGTTGGCTGTAGCCTCCCCTCCTGGCTTGTTGTAACTCTCTTCTTCACCTGTGAGAAACCTCTCCCAGTATTTTCAGTGTATTTATTTGCTCAGTTCCCCCTTTGTGTAAACAATTTCCCACTCACCCCAAATCTCTTTTTTAGGTGTGCCCACCAAAAGCTTGCCTCCCACAAAGAAAAAGAAGTTTCATTTCTTCTTGATTGTTAACGTTTTCTTTCTTGTCACCTTCTGCTTCTCTTAGGCTTTATGAATTGTATTCATTCATTCTTGTGTTTCTTTCCATTCAGGCTTCTTTGCTAAAGTGATGTTTTATTTTTAATTCTTTTTTTTTAACATCTTTATTGGAGTATAATTGCTTTACAATGGCGTGTTAGTTTCTGCTTTATAACAAAGTGAATCAGTTATACATATACATATGTCCCCATACCTCTTCCCTCTTGCATCTCCCTCCCTCCCACCCTCCCTCCCCCTCCCCCGCCAGGTGGTCACAAAGCACCGAGCTGATCTCCCTGTGCTATGCAGCTGCTTCCCACTAGCTATCTGTTTTACGTTTGGTAGTGTATATATGTCCATGACACTCTCTCACATTGTCCCAGCTTACCCTTCCCCCTCCCAGTATCCTCAAGTCCATTCTCTAGTAGGTCTGCAACTTTATTCCCATCTTACTCCTAGGTTCTTCATGACCAGTTTTTTTTGTTTGTTTGTTTTTTACATTCCATCTATATATTTTAGCATACGGTATTTGTTTTTCTCTTTCTGACTTACTTCACTCTGTATGACAGTCTCTAGGTCCATCCACCTCACTACAAATAACTCAGTTCCGTTCCTTTTTATGGCTGAGTAATATTCCATTGTATATATGTGCCACATCTTCTTTATCCATTCATCTGTTGATGGCTTGGGTGTATCTTTAACCAAAAAGCATTTGCTCTAGTGCTTTTGAATACATTTAGTTTGCTTTTCTACAGTAATGACCTTGGGTTTGGCCAGAATCTTCGGCTGGATTGTGAATAGGCATTTTCTTTGCCTTTTTGCCAAATAAATGCTTTTAATGTCAAAACAGGAGATAGTGTGACAGTTTAATCAGATACCAAGATATAAGCATAAAGAAAGCAAAAGAAAAGTGGTATCAAAAATACATGAGAGGGGGCCTCCCTGGTGGCGCAGTGGTTGAGAGTCCGCCTGCCGATGCAGGGGATACGGGTTCGTGCCCCGGTCTGGGAGGATCCCATATGCCGCGGAGCGGCTGGGCCCGTGAGCCATGGCCGCTGGGCCTGCGCATCCGGAGCCTGTGCTCCGCAACGGGAGAGGCCACAACAGTGAGAGGCCCGCATACCGCAAAAAAAAAAAAAATACATGAGAGGGCTTCCCTGGTGGTGCAGTGGTTGAGAGTCCGCTTGCTGATGCAGGGGATGCAGGTTCGTGCCCAGGTCCGGGAAGATCCCACATGCCGCGGAGCGGCTGGGCCCGTGAGCCATGGCCGCTGAGCCTGCGCATCTAGAGCCTGTGCTCCGCGACGGGAGAGGCCACAGCGGTGAGAGGCCTGCGTACCGCAAAAATAAAAAAATAAATAATTAAATAAAACCATGGAAGCAGATGAGATCCTTCAGAGATAGCAAATGGGCTGAGATAGACTCTCGGGATACCACCTGAAGGAGAGGGAGAGGAAACGATGCGGAGACAAAGTGGCGTGAGGAGAACCAGGAGGATGTGCTGACTTGCAAACAGGGAATCGGGTGTTTCAAGAAGGGTGGAGCAATCAATTGTGTCAAACGCAAGAGCTGAGTGTTAGAAGGATTGAAACGTGTGTGTCAGTGAGGTCATTGGTATCCGTTTTCAGAACTGTCTCCCCACGATGTGGGGGACAGCAGCGTGATTGTGGCGGGTTAAGGAGCGAATGGGAGGTGTGAAACTAGAAGGAGCCCGTGCGGAATACTTTGGAAAAGTTGGGATGACAAGGGAAGTAGAAGGAGAATAATAGCCAGAGGGAAATCCAGTCTTGAAGACAGGTTAGAGTGTCTGTGGATAAAGGGTAAAGAGCCAGTGGAGAGAGGCAGGTTCATGATCAAGGTGGGGAGGAGACAGCTGATGAAGCTGGGTTCCACAGCCGGTGACAGGGTGGCAGAGGGAAGGCGCTTGGCTTTGACATGAAGGAAAACTTCATTTTCTCAAACTGAGGTTTAAGGAAAGAAGCCATCTCCATAACATAAAAGTGCAAGTACTGATGTAGACGCTGCAGAAGGTTCTCATTTACAAAGGTGGCTACACTAAACAATGGATTTCCAACAGATGAAACAGCCTTCTTTTGGAAGAAGACACCATCTCGGACTTTCATAGCTGGAGAGGAGAACTTAGTACCTTGGCTTCAAAGTGCTAGAGGAGGACTTCCCTGGTGGTGCCGTGGTTAAGAATCTGCCTGCCAATGCAGGGAACATGGGTTCGAGCCCTGGTCTGGGAAGATCCCACATGCTGCGGAGCAGCTAAGCCCGTGTGCCACAACTGCTGAGCCCATGTGCCACAACTACTGAGCCTGCGCTCTAGAGCCCGTGCTCCACAACAAGAGAAGCCACCACAGTGAGAAGCCCGTGCACCGCAACAAAGAGTAGCCCCCGCTCACCGCAACTTGAGAAAGCCCGCGCGCAGCAACAGAAGACCCAACACAGCCAAGAATAAATAAATAAGTAAATAAATAAAAGTGATTACAGGCATGTGTTAAAAAAAAAAAAACGAAGTGCCAAAGTACAGGCTGATTCTCTTGATAGGGGCTAGTGCAGCTGGTGACTTGAAGCTGAAGCCAGTGCTCATATACCATTCTGAAAACCCTAGTGCCCTTAAGAAATAGGCTAAGTCTACTCTGCCTGTGCTCTGTAAATGGAACAACAAAGCACATCTGTTTACAACATGGTTTGCTGAATATTTTAAGCCCGCCATTAAGACATGTTGCTCAGAAAAAAATGATTCCTTTCAAAATATAACTGCTCGTTGACAGTGTGCCTGGTGGTTACCTAAGAGCTCTGATGGAGGTGGACAGTGAGATTCATGTTGTTTTCATGCCTGCTAACACAACATCCATTCTGCAGCCCACGGATCAAGGGGTAATTTCGACTTTTAAGTCTTATTATTTAAGAAATACATTTTGTGAGGATATAGCCGTCACGGGTGGTGATTCCTCTGATGGATCTGGGCAAAGTAAATTGAAAAGGTTTCACCATTCTAGATGCCATAGGACGTTTGTGATTCATGGAAAGAGGTCAGAATATCAGCATTAATAGGAATTTGGAAGAAATTAATTCCAACCCTCATGGATGACTTTGAGAGGTTCAAGACTTCAGTGGAGGAAGTAACTATAGATGTGGTGGAAACAGCAAGAGAACTAGAATTAGAAGCGTAGCCTGAAGATGTGACCGAATGGCTGCAACCTCGTGATAGAACTTGAACAGATGAGGAAGGAGTGGTTTCTTCATAGGAAATCTGCTGGTGAAGATGCTTTGAAGATTGTTGAAATGACAACAAACGATTTCGACTACGACATACACTTAGTTGTTACAGCAGCAGCAGGGTTTGAGAGGATTGACTCCAATTTTGAAAGAAGTTCTGTGGGTAAAATACTATTAAACAGCATAGCCTGCTACAGAGGGATCGTTAATGGAAGGAAGAGTCCATCGACGCAGCAAACTGCACTGTTGTCTTATTTTAAGAGATTGCCCCAGCTGCCCCAGCCTTCAGCAGCCATCACCTTGATAAAGTCAGCAGCCACCGATGTTGAGGAGACCCTCCACCAGCAAAAAGATCTCGACTTCCTGAGGGCTCAGATGATGGTTAACAATTTTTTAGCAATAAAGTATTTTTAATTAAGGTAGGTACACTTTTTAGACATGCTATTGCACGGTTAATAGACTACAGAATACTGTAAAACATAAGTTGTATATGCACCGGGAAACCAGGAAATTCATGTGACTCCCTTTATTGTGATCTTATTCGCTTTATGGTGGTGGTCTGGAACCGAACCCACAGTGACTCTCAGGTGCGCCTGTGTATTCAGAGGTCTTTCCATTGTCTTCCACACATCTCTCTCTTCTTAGTTTGTGTAAAGATACTTGTTTTTCTTAATCACAGTCACACCTCAGTAACAATCACCTAGCAGCCATTAGCCTTGGTGAAACTTAACATTTTCTCAGGGGAGTGGGTGGGTATAAAGGAAGAGGTAGAAAAAAGAGACAAAAGGAGGGGATTCATCATCATAAATCAGGATTTTCGTTTTTTACAGTCTAACGTAAATTGGTTCCCACTCTTTTTCACCTGTATTTCAGTAAATGTAATATATACAGTTGACCCTTGAACAACACGGGTTTGAACTGTGCGGGCCCACTTATATGTGGATTTCTTTTCAGTCGTAAGCACCACAGTACAACACAATCCAGCGCTGGTTGTATTTGTGGACATGGAGGAACCGCGAATATTGGAGGGCCGACTATAAATTTCACGCAGATTTTTGACTACACGGATGGGTCGATGCATGTAACCTCTGAGTTTTTCAAGGGTCAGCTGTACTTACTATTTGTTGTGTCTGGAGTGGCCTTGTTCCATGCCCCCTGCCCTCTGAGCCCGTCACCTAGCTAACTCCCACTCATCTCAGGAGCCTCAGTTCTATGACCATTATCTCCGCGAAGGTTCTGAATTTTTTCAGGTAATGCTGCTGAGTTTAGCAGAGTCAGTTGAATCTTCTCAGATCCTCTGGCACTTGGCTTATGTTTCCATTCTGGTACTTATTGTCTTGTACCAATATATGGAAGCAAGGAGATATACTTGTTTACATGGCTATTTCTCTGTATCAGGGTTTCTTGACTTTAGCACTACTGACATTTTGTGCTGGATAATTCTTTGTTCTGAGGGCTGCCCCGTGCATTGTAACATGTTTCTCGGCATCCCTGGCCTCTACCCACTGGCCATTAACACCCTCTCTAATTGTGACTAACAATGATGTCTGCAGACGTGGCCAAATGTCCTTTGGGGCTGGGGGGAAAAATCACCCCTGGCTGAGATCCACTGCTTTATATCAGACTAAGAGCTCCTCCGAGGACCACTTGATATTCTTGCTTGTGCTTCCAGTGCCCAGCACAGAGTGTTCACTGAACTACTGTGAACGAAGCAGTGTTCGAAGGTTGATTAATGTCGGGTGGACTCACTTTTTCCCTCACCCCCACCCCTCCATCTCTAGAGTCTCTACAGAACGAACGCTGAGAACCTCTTGATGTCTAGAATCAAACGTCAGGCAGATACAGGAGGACCTGGGCTTCCTGCCATAACCTAACCATTGACGAGCTATGAGACCTGTGTGACTGACTGATCTCTGAGCTTCCATTTGTTTTTAACTTTAAGGTGGGGAAGGGGTGTAATAAGGTTGTAATGAAGTTAAATGAGCAACATGTTTGAAAACATTTATCTCAATAGGTATTCAGCACGCACTTGTTTAATGCTCCTGATTGATTGATTGGTTGCATTTATTCAGCACACACTGAGTGCGTACGATAAGCCGGGCCACGCGTGAGAACAGTTGGAGAGTGCATTAGTCACACCCACACCCAGCAGACTGTGGCACTGAGGAGTTCCTGCTCTGATGTGGGGGACAAACGTGCGGTTCACTGTGGTGAGCGCTCGACTAGACTGTATGAGCTGAGTGCGACAGAGACCTAGGAGGACGAGCTGACCTGCAGAGTTGTTGGGAAGGCTCTTCTGAAGAGCCATTTGTGTAGAGGCTTGACATCAGGAAGAAAAGTGGGCAAGAACATCCCAGGCAAAGACAACACCACGTGCAGATGTGGGTGGGGATGGTGTCTGGGCATAGTGAGATAGTGCAGCAGTGGTGGGAGAAGAGGGTTAGAAACAAGCTAGGATCTGCTTGAGTGTGAATATTTCTTAGTCCTAGGGAACTAAGATCCTGCAAGCTGCACAGTGTGGCCAAAAAAAAAAAAGAAATATAAAAAGTGTTTATATTTAACACTTATAATTAACTTTTGAGTAATTTACATTTCATTTATGTCATATGAAATAAATTACAGTACAGTATAAAACCTTAAAACCTCTCAATAGCTAAACTACCTCTCTGGTTTATGCTTATTAATGTACTTTTTAATGAAAACACATGAAAGGAAGTGAAATAACATCAAATGTAATGAGTATATTGTAATTCATACCTAATCATAAAATCCTGTTCTATCCAAAATCAAATATTTAGAATAAGTATATTGTCTAATTCCAACTTAAAAATGGATTCTCTGAGAGAGCTCATCTCACTGTGTTTTCTTAACCATTAGTATTCAGTAACAGCAATATGGCAGCAGAGGGCACCAAATATCCATTTCAGTCTTAGACATTTTCTTGATAGTTACACTTTTTGTGTTTCCCTCTCCACTCTCCCCTGCCTCTTTCTCTTCCTTATTCCCTCCCTTCCTTTTTCCTAATACTTAAAATCATTAACATTAAAACCATACTATTTTTTTTATAGCAGATGGTGGGATTTTTCTCCTTAGCTAATTTTAGAATGTTTTAGAAGTACATTAAGACATCAGTGTGTTTTTATTTGTTGAAACTTATGCATTTAACATTATGCATCAGAATTTCAGAAGTTCTTTTAAAGATTCTTATTCAATAAAATATCCTATCCATAATCAAGAGTAAAATTATTTTTCTTACCACTATATTTGTAGGTAATAAACTAGTTCTTTACACTGTACTTAGGAAATTAAAAATTATTTAGAACATGCATTATAAATGATATCTACCTAATTATTTTATAAAATATTATTTAATATTTTTCAATACATATTTTTTCTTGTATTCTATTTTAGAACTCAGTATTGATATTTATAGAAGCGTGTGTGTGTGTGTTAGATATGTAACATTTCCTAGTCTTATTATTAGTATCCTTGATCTCTGGTTTCAAAGTGGATTCAGATTTTTAAAAAATCATCCACTTTTCTTCTTTACACTTTAGCATCAAATCAGCCAATATTTAATGCTCACTTTATAAATCAACTTTAGGTAGAGATCTGAACTGTTTGATATGATTATAGGTTGGTCTCAAGGCTCTTTAAGGAAAAATAATAAATTATTTTATCAGGTAACCTTAAAAATAGTCCCCGAAACTATGGCATTAAAAAACAATTCAGAAATAAGTAAGCTTTTAAATTGGGACCATTGAAGTGAATGGTGCAAGAGTAAAGTTATTGCCTATGTTTTAAATATCTCTTAGTCATTAGATAAGATGAAATTAGGCTAAAATATTATTGTAACACTGGTTTTAGGGGACAAAGCTATCAGGTGTTTCAGCAGACATGACTTAACCTAGCATATATTCAAATATTTAATAACAATAAATGCTATAGCAAAGATATGTCAACATTTTCTCCTCTGCAGATTGTATGATATCGCTTTGGTTTCTTTGTTATTGTTGCTGGAGGCTTCTGCCTATGCTGTGCGTGTGTGTGCGTGTGCTGAAAAACACCCATGCTTGAATAAGGATTAATCGCATGATCATAGTTCTGTCACTTTGCTTGGGTTTTCACTTGAGACAATTTTATCTGCTACTCTTTATGTGATTGTCACAGGTTCACTTTCAGTGATGAGCAAGCAATCCAATAATTTTTTCCTCTTTTTGCATTTCTGTAATATTTTAAGTCAGGTTCCTTATTTAGTATCTGAAATGGCTAAATCTGTGTTTTCTTCAACACAGAAAACGTAAGGTTAGAATAGGCTTAGTACTTGCAATGAAAATGTCAAATATATCTGTCTTATTAGCTTCTAAATAAAGTGTGTGTATATGTGTTTTACATTTACCATTGGGTTTTACTAGCAAATTTGAGACCATTTCATTTGTATATACCTTATGATTTAGCTTTTCTGCTGGCCTTTTTCAAGTAAGTGTTTAAGTTATTGCCTTAAGTACAGAGGCTTTATTTTCTCCCAAGCATATTGCATAAAATGGGTACTTCACGAATATCTGTTGAACTGAATTTAATCTTCCTCCATGATAATGCAAAAATGAGTTTGTGAGCACACATTTCAGATGTTCTTTAATAAAGGTGGCAGGGCAAATATACTAACATTCCCGTTGAAGAATTTCCAGGGTCAGATGGCCTGTCCTTGAAGTTGTTAGGAATGTAAGATGATTTGAATGAGTGAGTGTGCTGTAGATGGGTGTATCTTATGATTAAGCCAAGAGGCCCTTGGAGTTTGGTAGATGTTTTTGTTCATTTTCCATTAGCTAATCGTAGTGTAACATACTAGATACCACACATATCAGTGATCAACTCTGTCATCTTCATGTATGTAGCTAAAGTGTTACCCTCACAACTTTGCTGGATATCTGTATTTTGTGGTAATGAGACTTTATTACTGTGAAGTCAGTAAAATCCATTGTCAGGCATTACAGGTCGTATGCAGGAGTTGGTGATGTTAGAAATTATAGTTGACCTACGGGACGTGGGGATGAGACATTTTCTCTCCTTTCCTTCAGTCTCCCTCTGTTCTCTTCTCATCTGCTTTCATTGTTGTCTTCCTTCTTTCTTTCTTTTTCCCCTCTCTTTTTCTGACTGTGCATTGCTATTAGATACAGTTTTTGCCCCAGTGACACCATCAGTAGGACCAAGAGGCTGATAAGAGGAGTTGCACACAGTCACACCCAGATACCGTGGTTCCAGACACTAGATAACCTTTCAGTTGTCTGAGCATACAGGCTGTCTGCTGGCACACCTCCCAGAAAGAGGTGGACACCTGGGGTGATCCTGGGGTGCTGAAAGGGGCACACATGTGGTTGACGTCAGAGGAGGGAGCTTAAAAGCCAACCTTGTGTCCTCACTCTGGCCTTTGTTTCTTCAAGCTACTCTTGCTGCTTCAATAATTTCCTTATCAAACGTGTCTAATTTTTTTACTCTTTGGTAGTAATGGTTTCTTTTTCTCCTAAAAAACTTTTGTAGAATTTTTACTGGAAAGACAGTATTTACTAAAGGACTGTGTTTACCGAATGTTGTTTTTATTCCCTCAGACCTAGTGTCATGTCTGTCTACCTAATATTTTACCCTTTGCTGTGACATAACCAACCCTAATGCCTAGCATAGTACCTAGGTCATAGCAACAGATTAGTATGTGGCAGCTATCATTGTTATTAATAATTTTTATATTAACAGTATATTAGATATAATATATTTATTATAAATATATAATTTAATGTATCTTTCAGTCCAGTTAGTGTCGGCAGGTACAAATCATTAAGCATAGTGTTTTTTGTTTTAATAAATCTTTATTGGAGTCCAGTTGCTTCACAATACTATGTTAGTTTCTGTTGTACAACAAAGTGAATCAGCCACATGCATACATATGTCCCCATATCCCCTCCCTCTTGAGCCTACCTCCCACCCTCCCTATCCCACCCCTCTAGGTCATCGCAAAGCACCGACCTGATCTCCCTGTGCTATGCAGCTGCTTCCCACTAGCTATCTATTTTACATTTGGTAGTGTATATACGTCGATGCTACTCTCACTTCACCCCAGCTTCCCCCTCCCACGCCGTGTCCTCAAGTCCATTCTCTATGTCTCCATCTTTATCTCTGCCCTGCAACTAGGTTCATCAGTACCTTTTTTTTGTTTGTTTTTTCTTTTAGATTCCATATATATGCGTTAACATACGGTATTTGTTTTTCTCTTTCTGTCTTACTTCACTTTGTATGATAGACTCTAGGTCCATCCACCTCACTACAAATAACTCAATTTCATTTCTTTTTATGGCTGAGTAATATTCCATTGTATTCATGTGCCATATCTTCTTTATCCATTCATCTGTTGATGGACGTTTAGGTTGGTTCCATGTCCTGGCTATTGTAAATAGTGCTGCAGGGAACATTATGGTGCATGTCTCTTTTTGAATTATGGTTTTCTCAGGGTATATGCCCAGTAGTAGGATTGCTGGGTTACATGGTAGTTCTATTTTTAGTTTTTTAAGGAACCTCCATACTGTTTTCCACAGTGGTTGTATCAATTTATATTCCCACCAACAGTGCAGGAGGGTTCCCTTTTCATCACACCCTTTCCAGCATTTATTGTTTCTAGCTTTTTTGATAATGGCCATTCTGACCTGCGTGAGGTGATACCTCACTGTAGTTTTGATTTGCATTTCTCTAATAATTAGTGATGTTGAGCATCTTTTCATGTGCCTCTTGGCCATCTGTATGCCTTCCTTGTGAAATGTCTATTTAGGTCTTCTGCCCATTTTTTAACTGGATTGTTTGTTTTTTTGATATTGAGCTCCATGAGCTGTTTGTATATTTTGGAGATTAATCCTTTGTCTGTTGTTTCATTTGCAAATATTTTCTCCCATCTGAGGGCTCTCTCTTTGTCTTGTTAATGGTTTCTTTTGCTGTGCAAAAGCTTTTAAGTTTAATTAAGTTCAATTTTTTAATATTTGTTTTTATTTCCATTATCTAGGAGGTGGGTCAAAAAAGATCTTGCTGTGGTTTATGTCAAGGAGTGTTTTTCCTATGTTTTCCTCTAAGAGTTTTGTAGTGTCTGGTCTTAACATTTAAGTCTTTAATCCATTTGGAGTTTATGTTTGTGTATGGTGTTAGGGAGTGTTCTAATTTCATTCTTTTACATGTAGCTGTCCAGTTTTCCCAGCACCACTTATTGAAGAGGCTGTCTTTTCTCCACTGTATGTTCTTGCCTCCTTTGTTGTAAATTAGGTGCCCATACGTGCGTGGGTTTACCTCTGGGCATTCTATCCTCTACCATTGATCTATATTTCTGTTTTTGTGCCTGTACCATACTGTCTTGATTACTGTAGCTTTGTAGTATAGTTTGAAGTCAGGGAGCCTGATTCTTCCAGCTCCGTTTTTCTGTCTCAAGATTGCTTTGGCTATTCAGGGTCTTTTGTGTTTCCATGAAAATTGTAAAATTTTTTGTTCTAATTCTGTTTAGAATGCCATTGGTAGTTTGATGGGGATTGCATTGAATCTGTAGATTGCTTTGGGTAGTATAGTCATTTTCACAGTATTGATTCTTCCAATCCGAAAACATTGTATATTTCTACATCTGTTTATGTCATTTTTGATTTCTTTCTTCAGTGTTTTATAGTTTTCTTAGTACAAGTCTGTCGCCTCCTTAGGTAGGTTTATTCCTAGGGATTTTATTCTTTTTGTTGCAATGGTAAATGGGATTGTTTCCTTAATTTCTGTTTCTGATCTTTCATTGTTAGTGTATAGGAATGCCAGAGATTTCTGTGCATTAATTTTGTATCCTGCAACCTTATCAAATTCATTGATTCGTTCTAGTATTTTTCTGGTAGCATCTTTAGGACTTTCTAGGTATAGTATCATGTCATCTGCAAATAGTAACAGTTTTACTTCTTCTTTTCCAATTTGTATTCCTTTTATTTATTTTTCTTCTCTGATTGCCATGGCTAGGACTTCCAAAACTATGCCGAATAAGAGTGGCGAGAGTAGACATCCTTGTCTTGTTCCTGATCTTAGTGGAAATGGTTTCAGTTTTTCACCATTGAGTATGATGTTTGTTGTGGGTTTGTCATATATGGCCTTTATTATGT
This sequence comes from Mesoplodon mirus, assembly GCF_964341445.2. Classification (NCBI taxonomy): domain Eukaryota; kingdom Metazoa; phylum Chordata; class Mammalia; order Artiodactyla; family Ziphiidae; genus Mesoplodon; species Mesoplodon mirus. The sequence continues at coordinate 72,244,141 of NC_138989.1, forward strand.
TGAGGTAGGTTCCCTCTGTGCCCATTTTCTGGAGAGTTTTTATCATAAATGGGTGTTGAATTTTGTCAAAAGCTTCTTCTGCATCTATTGAGATGATCATATGGTTTTTTTTTCTTAATTTGTTAATGTGATATACCACATTGATTGATTTGTGTATATTGAAGAATCCTTGCATCCCTGGGTTAAATCCCTCTTGATCATGGTGTATGATCCTTTTAATGTGCTGTTGGATTCTGTTTGCTAGTATTTTGTTCAGGATTTTTGCATCTATGTTCATCAGTGATATTGGTCTATAATTTTCTTTTTTTGTGATATCTTTTTTATTTTTGGTATCAGGGTGATGGTGACTTCATAGAATGAATTTGGGAATGTTTCTCCCTCTGCAAATTTTTGGAAGTTTGAGAAGGATCGGTGTTAGCTCTTCTCTATGTTTGATAGAATTCCCCTGTGAAGCCATCTGGTCCTGGACTTTTGTTTGTTGGAAGTTTTTGAATTATGGTTTCAATTTCATTACTTGTGATAGGTCTGTTTATATTTTCGAATTCTTCTTGGTTTAGTCTTGGAAAAATTGAACCTGTCCAAGAATTTGTCCATTTCTTCGTGGTTGTCCATTTTATTGGCATATAGTTGTTTGTAGTAATCTCTTATAAACCTTTGTATTTCTTCAGTGTCAGTGGTGATTTTCTCCTTTTTCATTTCTAATTTTATTGATTTGCATCCTCTCCCTTTTTTTCTTGATGAGTCTGGCTAAACGTTTATCAATTTTGCTTATATTCTCAAAGAACCAGCTTTTACTTTTATTGATCTTTGCAGTTGTTTTCTTCATTTCTATTTCATTTATTTCTGCTCTGATCTTTATGATTTCTTTCCTTCTATTGACTTGGGGTTTTCTTTGTTCTTCTTTGTCAAGTTGTTTTAAGTGTAAGGTTAGATTGTTTATTTGAGATTTTTCTTGTTTCTCGAGGTGAGATTGAATTGCTATAAACTTCCCTCTTAGAACTGCTTTTCCTGTGTCCCATACATTTTGGGTTGTCATGTTTTTGTTGTCATTTGTTTCTATGTATTTTTTAATTCCTTCTTTGATTTTTTCAGTGATCTCTTGGTTATTTAGTAGCTCACTGTTTAGACTCCATGTATTTGTGTTTTTTACAGTTTTTTTCCTCTAGTTGATTTCCAATCTGATAGCGTTGTGGTCAGAAAAGATGTTTGATGTGATTTCAGTTTTCTTAAATTTTCCAAGGCTTGATTTGTGACCCAAGATGTGATCTATCCTGGAAAATGGTCTGTGTGCACTTGAGAAGAAAGTGTATTCTGCCACTTTTGGGTGGAATGTTCTATAAATATCAATTAAATCTATCTGGTCTATTGTGTCATGTAGAACTTGTGTTTCCTTATATATTTTCTGTTTGGATGATCTGTCCATTGTTGTAAGTGGGGTGTTAAAGTCCCCTTCTATTATTGTGTTACTGTCAATTTCTCCTTTCATGGTTGTTAGCATTTGCCTTATGTATTGAGGTGCTCCTGTGTTGGGTGCATAAACATTTATAATTGTTATATCTTCTTCTTGGATTGATCCTTTGAACACTATGTAGTGTCCCTCCTTATCTCTTGTAACAGTCTTTATTTTAAAGTCTATTTTATCTGATATGAATATTGCTACTCCAGCTTTCTTTTGATTTCCATTTGCATGGAATATCTTGTTCCAAACCTTCACTTTCAGTCTGTATGTGTCCCTAGGTCTGAAGTGGGTCTCTTGTAGACAGCACATATATGGGTCTTGTTTTTGTATCCATTGAGCCAGTCTGTGTCTTTTGGTTGGGGTATTTAATCCATTTACATTTAAGGTTATTATCGATATGTATGTTCCTATTACCATTTTCTTAATTGTTTTGGGTTTGTTTTTGTAGGTCTTTTTCTTCTCTTCTGTTTCCTGCCTAGAGAAATTTCTTTAGCATTTGTTGTAAAGCTGGTTTGATGGTGCTGAATTCTCTTAGCTTTTGCTCGTCTGGAAAGCTTTTGATTTTTCCATCAAATCTGAATGAGATCCTTGCTGGGTAGAGTAATCTTGGTTGTAGGTTTTTCTCTTTCATCACTTTAAGTATATCCTGCCCCTCCCTTCTGGTCTGCAGAGTTTCTGCTGAAAAATAAGCTGATAACCTTATGGGAATTCCTTTATATGTTATTTTTTGTTTTTCCCTTGCTGCTTTTAATATTTTTTCTTTGAATTTAATTTTTATTAGTTTGATTAATATGTGTCTTGGTGTGTTTTTCTTAGGGTTTATCCTGTATAGGACTCTCTGTGCTTCCTGGACTTGGTTGACTATTTCCTTTCCCATGTTAGGGAAGTTTTCCACTATAATCTCTTCAAATATTTTCTCAGTCCCTTTCTTTTTCTCTTCTTCTTCTGGGACCCCTATAATTCAAATGTTGGTGTGTTTACTGTTGTCCCAGAGGTCTCTGAGATTGTCTTCAATTCTTTTCATTCTTTTTTATTTATTCTGCTCCTTGGCAGTTGGCAGTTATTTCCACCGTTTTGTCTTCCAGCTCACTTATTTGTTCTTCTGCCTCAGTTATTCTGTTATTGATTCCTTCTAGTGTTTTTTTCATTTCAGTTATTGTGTTGTTCATCTCTGTTTGTTTGTTCTTTAGTTCTTCTAGATCTTTGTTAAACATTTCTTGTATTTTCTCAGTCCCTGCCTCCACTCTATTTCTGAGATTCAGTATCATCTTTACTGTCATTACTCTGAATTCTTTTTCAGGTAGATTGCCTATTTCCTTTTCATTTATTTGGTCTTGTAGGTTTTTACCTTGCTCCTTCATCTGTGATGTATTTTTTTGCTGTCTCATTGTTTTTTTATTTTTAAAATTTTTTTTACTGAGTGGGATTGTGTTCCTGTCTTACTCATTGTTTGGCCTGAGGTTTCTGACACTGGAGTTTGTAGGCTGTTGGATAGAGCTGGGTCTTGATGCAGAGGTGATGACCTCCGTGAGACCTCACTCCAATGAATATTCCCTGGGGTCTGAGGTTCTCTGTTAGTCCAGTGGTTCGGACTTGGAACTCCCACTGCAGGAGCTTTGGCCTGACCCCCAGCTCGTGAACCAAGATGCTGTAAGCTGTGTGGGGTGGCAAAAAGAAAAAAAAAAAGAACAATAACAAAGTAAAAAATAAAATTAGACTACGAAACTAACAGATACATTAGAAAGAATATAAAAATAAAAATGTAGATGAATCAACAACCAGAAGGTATATTGGTGCCACAATAGTTAAAAAGAGGAGGAAAAAGAAAAAAAAGAAAAAAAATGTTTTTAAGAAAGGGGGGAAATGCCTTGGCTGTGGAGGGTGGGGCGTAAGCAAGGGTGAGGTTTGGTGGTGGGCGGGGCCTATGCTCAGGAGCCACAGGGCTGGAAAAGACCCTGGGGGCTGTTGGGGGTGGGGCTTAGGCTCAAGGAACAGAAGGGGCCCAGGCGTGCCCCCAACCCCTGGTCTCAGGGTGTGGGGGGACCTCACCTGGGAGCCCACCAGGCTTCCTGGGCTGGAGTGGGCAAGGTAAATGCCCTCCACTCCTCTCCCACTCCTCCCAGAGGGCCCCTCCCCCTGCCTCTGCTGATCTCCCTTGCCTACCTCCTGTGCCCCAAAGGACCCACGTGGCCTGGGTGGGACCTTGGAGGGCAGGGGACCAGCCTGGGAGCTCAGCAGGCTCCCTGTGCCAAGGTGGGTGGGGCAAACACCCTCTGCTCCTCTCCCACTCCTCCTGAGGGCCCCTCCCACCTGCCTCTCCTGATTTCCCCAGCCCCAGGGGCGCCAATCCTGTCTGGTCTCTTCTTCTCCTCCCCACTCAGTCCCCCATGTCCTACCAGTTCACTTGGGGGTTCCTCCCATCTCCTTGGGCATCAGAGTCCTCCACCAGCGGCCGGCAGGTGCCCTAGTTGTGGGGAGATGCTAACTTGGCATCTTCCCACACTGCTATCTTCTAAACATAGTGTTTGACATTACACATTTAGTGTTTGAAAAAGGAAATACTAAGCATGGTGGTGGGAGAAATAAAACAGTAGCATATGCATCCTTCAACCCATCCCATCTTCTACATTTTCCGTACTATTGCATACTTTTATCTTCCCTCATCTCGATGGCTTCTGTTTCCTCCAGGTTTATATTCATTATCCTGATCTTGCTTCTTTTCAGCCAACATTGCTGGTGGATAAATAGTTATAAAATTACATTTGACCATGTTACTCCCCTTATTAAAGCCTTTAGATAGGAGCTCTCTTACTTTATTGTATAAAGCCATCTAGGGTTTCATTAGGCAGATTCTGATTCATTCCAAGAGACATTGATTCAGGTCTGATATCAGGCCCAGGAACCTGTACTTTAACAAGCATCCCTGGTGTTCTGAGAGAAGCACTGTTTTAACGGCTCCTAAGCCTGCAAGAGAAAGTTCAAAAGCCTTAGTGTGGACATCTGTGCTCTCAGTGAACCATGCCTTGCATTCTTTGTCTTGGTCATCAACCTGAACACCCATCCTGTGATGTTTCCTGCCTTTATCCTTTTTCACATCCTGCTATCTTTCTGCCCTTGCATACCTCAAGTTATCCCTTTGGTGAGGTTCTCCCTGATCACCCAAGGTGGAGTTGGTACTTTCTCTTTCTCTGTTGTTTTTCTTTTTTTTTTTTGGTTGCATTGGGTCTTCGTTGCCGTGCACAGGCTTTCTCTTGTTGTGGTGAGCAAGGGCTACTCTTCGTTGTGGTGCGCAGGCTTTTCATTATGGTGGCTTCTCATTGCAGAGCACAGGCTCTAGGCGTGTGGGCTTCAGTAGTTGTGGCATGCAGGCTCAGTAGTTGTGGCACACGGGCTTAGTTGCTCCGCGGCATGTGGGATCTTCCCAGACCAGGGCTCGAGCCTGTGTCCCCTGCATTGGCAGGCGTATTCTTAACCACTGAGCTACCAGGGAAGTCCCTTTCTGTTGTGTTTCTTATTGTACCTTCCAACTGCCCTTTATTTGTAGCACCATTCATCCTACATAGTAATGTCATTATTCGTTAGTTTTGAGTTGCATGACTAGAAAATCATCTTATTTATCTTTGTATCCTTAGTGCCTTGCACAAACATAGGTAAATGTGGAATGAATGAGTTAAACAGAGGAATGAAATTCAGAAAGTCTTGATTATTTTTTTTACTTCATATTTTGTGTAGTGTAAATTTATCATTACTGCTTATGCACCTTAGGTTCTTAAGCTATAGGATGGAAATAATATTTATTTTCTACCTTCCTTTAAACACCATTTATTCAATTCAGAGCAGAGGTTTATACAAAGGAAGCAGAATTAGTGATAATTCTGGAAATAATTTTTGAAGGGTTAATTATGATATTTATCTGTCAGTGGTAGTAGATTAAAGTGTTCATAAATATTTCTTAAACTAGTTTAAAGCATAAACTGTAGATGTTCTAAGTAGAACATGTTCTCTATTGAGGGAAAAGAATTTATGGAGAGGGAGAGACTGAAGGTAAAGTAAAAAAGGAGGAATTTGATGGTGCAGCAACTTAAAAGGATGAGTAGCTGTGATTAATGCATTATTCTTTCAGGTGAAACAGTAGTATTACATTCTCAGAGATAGAATTTGCATATAAGTTATTGAAACAATTTTTAATCTGTTCTATGAGTAAAAAGAGTCCCTGCTTCAATAATTAACTTTCATTTTCTTTTTTTAAAAAAGATTGACAGTTTTATAATTGTTTCAGCGTAAAGTTCTTCTAATTGTTTAAGTTCATATCTTTTATATGCTGTTGATTGGCAAAGTTAGTGTGTTACTTTTAATGATATAGATACCTAAAAAGACAGCTTAATAAGCATTTAAATCCCTTTGATTATTTATTGTTCATTAATGAATGCATGAAATTAAATACTTTGAATTATAGCCATCTTTTAAAAATATTTGTTGCAGGGAAATTTACCTAAATATTCTCATAACTCCCTGATGGTTCAAGCAATAAAGACAAACCTAACAGACCCGGACATACACGTGCTTTTCTTTGATGTGGAAGCGTTGATTATTCAACTCCTGACTGAAGAAGCCTCTAGGCCGAATACTGCGCTTATTTCCCCAGAGAATCTGCAAAAAGCATCTGGCGCTTCAGACAAAGGGGGCTCTTTTCTAACTGGAAAACGAGCAGCAGTTCTCTTCCAACAAGTGAAAGAAACTATCAAAGAGAACATAAAGGAACATCTCCTTGATGATGAAGAGGAGGATGAGGAGATAATGAGACAGAGGCGGGAAGAAAGTGATCCCGAATACCGGGCCAGCAAATCTAAGCCACTGACCCTGTTAGAATATAATCTGACTATGGACACCGCAAAATTGTTCATGTCCTGCCTTCATGCCTGGGGTTTGAACGATGTTCTGGATGAAGTCTGTCTTGATCGCCTTGGAATGCTGAAACCCCACTGCACAGTATCGTTCGGCCTCTTATCAAGAGGGGGTCATATGTCACTGATGCTTCCTGGTTATAATCAGGCTGCTTGTAAACTATCACACGGGAAAGCAGAAGTGGGAAGGAAGCTGCTGGCAACGGAGGGAGTAGGAAAGGGAACTTACGGAGTGTCCCGGGCCGTCACCACACAACATCTCCTGTCTATCATATCTTTGGCAAATACCTTAATGAGTATGACCAATGCAACTTTTATTGGTGATCATATGAAGAAGGGCCCTACCAGGTGTGACCATGATAGTTTGATTTTATTCTTATGTTTCAAAAAAAAAAAGAAACCTGTTTTATTTTTGTCACTTATTACCTTTTTTTTGGGAGGGGACGCTCTATACACCTTGGCATTTTTGTGTCATCTCATTGTTTCCCCTTTAAATTTTAAATACAACATGCATGACTTAAAATATAATCAAATTGTACAGTTTTATCTATACTTAGACATACTTAGTAGCTATTTAAAAAAAACTTAGAATGAGGGAGGAGGTCAGAGTTCAGCTTTAACAAATGATAGACTAGCTCTTCAGTAAATATAATCTTAGATTGTATCTATTTACAGTTTGCACTAACATTTAATTCAAATTGTATATTTGGTTAAAATGTGTGACCCACGTGATGAATGGTAAGTGTTCAGTGGCTGGCTTCAGCATTTTGTGAGAAGTATAGTCAGAATTTCTCAATGGGAAAAGAGGAAACAACTTTTTAAAGTGCAGGAGAGTATTCTTTTAATATTTCTACATATTTAACCCGAGTTGCTATTTCTCATTTTCCAGAAGTCACAAAGACAACTTTTTAAACTCTGGTTTTATTATACTTTATTGAGAGCCGACCACATTTAGGACTTTTTAAAATCTAACATACTAAAGTAGCACTTACCTAGTGTCTGGCTCTGTTGTAAGCACTTTACAGATGTTATCTCCTTAATGCCCTTACCCCTATAAGGTAGGTACTTTTATTATCCTTTTGTTACAGATGATAGAGCTGAGACACAGAGAGGTGAAGTAACTTGCCCAAGGTCACACAAGTAGTAAATGGTAGGGCCGGAATTCAAAAGGGGACAGTCTGCCTGTGGAGTGGAAGATTTCTTAATGCCTTATTTTTTTTTCAGATTTTAGGGCTGAATATTTTGAAACTCAGTATATTGTTCCATAAGTTCATTTGGACCAATGATGTGGGGTGGGCTGAAATATCAGCATGCTAATACTGAAGAATGAAGGGTTAATTATGATATTTATCTGTCAGTGGTAGTAGATTAAAGTGTTCATAAATATTTCTTAAACTAGTTTAAAGCATAAACTGTAGATGTAAAATTTTTACTTCCTATTTGTTAATCATTTAATTTTCTGTATTAAAATCTGAAACAGAAAATGTTAATAGGTACAAAACAAAAAAACCCTATCTTTTTGGAACAGCAAATTGAAAATGTTCTGTTATGTGTTTCTTTTGCAATTCATTTGGAACTAGAAAGCTTAATATTTTAAATGGCTCTGGAATTATGAAACTATGAATGTGTATATATACATGTATTTTCTTCTTCTTTTTAAAGGCCACCTAGACCAGGCACCCCAGACCTTTCTAAGGCAAGGGGTTCTCCTCCAACTTCCAGTAATATTGTGCAAGGACAGATTAAACAAGGTAAAATTAAATCTTATTAAGTAATTGACATGACATTTCAGCTCTAGAAACTGAGGAGGCATAGCTAATGTATAATCATAACATTTTGTTTGTCTCAGATTGTTAAATAGAGAAAAGTTGTTATATTCCAGATGTAAATATGGATAATTAAGATGTTAGTTAAAAATAAATCAGATTTATTTAGAAATTGATAAATGAGCGTATTTCACATAATTTTATTGTACTGTCTTTGGCCTAATTTTTATGCATTAGGGGCACCTTAACTTGACAACGCTAGTGCCTTAATGTGTGTATCTTGAGTCTATAAGTTATGTCTATTTTTTCAACTACATTTAGAAATGTTTAAATTCATATTTCCATACTATAGCTATTCTTGTGTCATTTGCCAGTAGTTCATGCATTGTAATCCATAGTGGAAATAGTTTCTTTTTATTTAGTCATTATATACTTTAACTTTTTGTTCACAGCTTTTGTTTTGTTAGGGGATAGAAGAAAGATTGAGTTTTTCTTCCTTTATTTTCTTTTACACTCATTTTAAGACTGACAAGTGAGCTAATCAGAGTTCAGCGGGGAGTCACTTCTGCTTAGAGAGCTTTCCTTTGGGCTAAGTTGAAGGTTCTGCTTGTAAATGGTGACATTGTAGGATGTTCTTTTTTCAAAAAATTTCTTTAAGGTTTTAAAGAGTCAGTGAACAGTTCCGCAAGATTTTTTTGGTGAACAATAGGCCTCCAACTTCATGCCTACAACTTCCCTCTTTCCTAGAACAGGTCCTCTGCACTCTTAGCTGACTGTTTGTCCTTACTTTAATATCCTTAAATGGTATGCTTGGTTTTTAGTTTCAGGTGCTGTGTCGTAGCTTCTCATTATGGAAGATAAGCTCCCCCCACTCTCTATGCCACTCCTATCCTTCATTTCCAGCCCCATGTGGTCACCCCTCTTATTCCCCTGTCCTCTCATCAAGCCTTTATACTCATTTTATAATAGTCTATATGAAAATATATAAAAGTTTTAATTAGATAACTTTATACTTGTGTATGTGTGAAATACACACAGAAAAGTGCACAAAACAAATATGCAGCTCAGTGATTTTTACAAGCTAAACACCCATGTAACTATATCCCCGGACAAGACATAGAACATTGCCAGTACTCCTGAAGCCTCCTACATGTTCCCTCCCAATCAGTATACCTTCCTCTTCCAAAGGTAACTACTATCTTGACTTTTAGGAAATCATTTCCTTGCTTTCCCTTATGGTTGTACCACCTAAGTTTAAATCCCTAAACACCGTGGTTTAGTTTTGCCTGTGTTTTGAATTTTATATGCGTTCAGTTAGTCATGGAGTATGTATTCTTTTGTGTTTGGCCACTTTGTGAGATTTATCAGTGTTGTTGCACGTGACTATAGTTTGTTCATTTTCATTGTTCATTTTATTGCTGTATACTATTCTGATGAATGAATAGACCACAATTTTTTCATCCATTTCTTGGTCAATAGACATTTGGATTATTTCCAGTGTTTCATTTTCATAAATAATTCTGCTATGAACATTCTTGTATTTGAATCTTAGAGTATATTATAAGCTTTTCTGTTGTGTATGTAACCAAAAGTGGAATTTCTGCATATATTTATCTTCAGCTTTAATTGTGGATAATGTTAACATGTTTTCCTAAGTGAGAGACATATACATCCATCAAACTGGCTAAGGGGAAAAAGATGGAAATTGTTGTGTTAGCTGGGATATAGATCAGTGAGACCTCTCATATATAGCTGGTAAGATATCCTAGCCAACACTTAATACTTTCCATGTTTTTCACTTTAGCCATTTTGGTATGGCTAGTATATCTGACATATCAGTATTTTCATTCCTGATTAATATTTTTGTGTCCTATTTAAGAAATTACCCTGATATTTCTACTCTGAAATGAGGATATTCTTCTTTATTTTCTTTTGGAAGCTTTCTTATTTTACCTTTCTCATTTAGATCTATAATCTGCCTAGACCTTAATTTTGTGTATTATGTGAAGCAGGGATCCTGATTTGATTTTACTTCCATATACCAAATTGGTACAGCATGATTTATTAAAGAGATGATTCTTTCCCCACTGCTTTGTAGTGCCATTTTTGTCATAAATATAATGTCCTTATATATGGTAGTCTATTTCTGAGCTGTTTGAGCACTTTGATTTGTTTGTGTATCATTGTGCCTTAATTACTGTGGCTCTGTAATAAGACTTGATATTTAATAGATCAAGTCTTCCCACCTGTTTTTCTTAAAGAATGTCTTGACTATTCTTGTCCTTTTGAATTTCAGTATAAACTTTAGAACTGTTTTATTATTATCACAAGTGCCTATTGTGATTTTAACTTTGATTTTATTGAATTTGTGTATCACTTTGGGGAGAATTATTATCTTAATGGGGTTCACTCATTTAATCCATCAACTTGATATATCTCTACATTTATTTAGGTCTTATTTAGCTATCATAACTCTGTATAGTTTTCTATGTAGAGGTCTTATATTTCTTTTGTTAGATTTATTCCTAGATATTAGATTTTTAAAATACTCTATTTAATATCTAATTGATATTAAATTTCTTCATTTTCTGTGCCCCTGATATAGAAATGCAGTTGACTTTTGTATATTGACCTTGTATCAAAGAATCTTGCTAAATTCACCGATTAAAGGTAATACTTTTCCGTAGATTCTTTTGATCATATGGACAATCATATGGAACAACTTTTTTATTTCCAGTATCAAAGGGAGAACTTTTAAGATTTCATAATTATGATAATTCCTATATGCTTTTTTTTAAAATTTATTTATTTTTGGCTGTGTTGGGTCTTCATTTCTGTGCGAGGGCTTTCTCTAGTTGTGGCAAGTGGGGGCCACTCTTCATCGCAGTGCGCGGGCCTCTCACTGTTGCGGCCTCTCTTGTTGTGGAGCACAGGCTCCGGACGCACAGGCTCAGCGGCCATGGCTCACAGGCCCAGCCGCTCCGTGGCATGTGGGATCCTCCCAGACCAGGGCTCGAACCCGTGTCCCCTGCACTAGCAGGCAGATTCCCAACCACTGCGCCACCAGGGACGCCCTCCTATATGCTTTTACAGATAATTTAGGAAGTTAACTCTTCTTTTCCTTTGCTAAGTGTTTATCATCAGTGTATGTTGGATTTTATCATGCTTTTTCTGTATCTATTGAGGTGACTGTATAATTTTTTTTACTCTATTAATGTGATGAATTTACAACCCAGTTTTGCATTCCAGAATAAAACCAATCTTGTGATGCATTATTGTCTTATATATTGTTGCATTTAATTTAATATTTTTTATTTAGGAAAACATTTTCTTCTAATATTTATGTAAGGTTTTACGTTATTCAAGTTTCAGCAAATGGATTGGGGAATCTTCCTTTTCCATTTTTAGGTAGAATTTGTGTGAGATTGGCATTAATTATTTCATAACTGTGCAGTGGAATTTGCTGGGGTTAGACCTAGAGTTTTCTTTGTGGGGAGTTGTAAAATTCTGGGTTCAGTTTTTCTCATTGTTATAGAACTTCAGATTTTCTGTTTCTTTTTGTGTCAGTTTCATTAAGTAGTACATATTTAGGGATTTTTCCAGTTCTAAATTTTCAAACGTGTTTGCATTTGAAAAGATAACATCTTATCTTTTTAATTTCTGTAGTATCTGTGGTGATGTCTCCATTTTTATTCCTGATATTAATCATTTGTAACTTTCTTTTTTCTTGATCGGTCTTACCGGGGCTTTATCAATCTTTTTAATTCATAGTGCCTCTGTTTATCCTTTCTAATGCATATTTCTTCCTGGTTCACTAAATTTCGGTCTTCTCCCACTTCCTTGGGATTCAGTATGCTGTTATTATTAATTTTTTAAATAAGTTTATTTATTTTATTTATTTATTTCTGTCTGCATTGGGTCTTTGTTGCTGTGTGTGGGCTTTCTCTAGTGGTGGCAAGCGGGGGCTACTCTTCGTTGCGGTGCGCGGGCTTCTCATTGCGATGGCTTCTCTTGTTGCAGAGCATGGGCTCTAGGCACGCGGGCTTAAGTAGTTGTGGCTCGCGGGCTCTAAAACATAGATTCAGTAGTTGTGGCACACGGGCTTAGTTGCTCTGTGACATGTGGGATCTTCCCAGACCAGGGTTCAAACTCGTGTCCCCTGCATTGGCAGGCGGATTCTTAACCACTGCGCCACCAGGGAAGTCCAGTTATTATTAATTTTTAAAAACTTTTTATGATTGATGGTTACTTACTAATGTCAAATTGAAGTTAGAGCAGACATCATTGCCTCATTCCCAATCTTAGGGATAAAGCATTCAGTCTTTTACTATTAAGTATGATGTTAGCGATAAGTTTTTCTTAGATGAGCTGGATGTTGAGGAAGTTCCCTCCTATTACTAGTTTGCTGAAATTTTAAAATTATGAACGGATGTTAGATTTTGTCAGATGATTTTTCTGCATCTATTGAAATTATCAAATGAATTTTCTCCTTTATTTTCTCAATAAGTCCAAGAACATTGACTTCTGAATTTTAAAAAACCTTGCAATCCTGGGGTAGATCACACTTGGTCATGATGAATTATCCTTTTTATAGATTATTGGATATAATTTGCTAAAATTTTGTTAAGAGTTTTTATGTGTATGATCATGAGGGATTTTGGTCTAGAGTTTTTCATTTCAATAATGTGTTTGTTCAATTTTGGTAACAGGATAATGCTGGTCTCACAGAATGACTTAGGATGTTATCCCTTTTCTTGTGTTTTCTGGAAGGGCATGTGTAGAATTGATACTGTTTTTTACTTGTTTGATCTGTTTCACCAGTGAATATATGTGGGCATAGGGTTTTCTTTATGGGAAGATTTTTTAACTACAAATTTAAATGCTTTAATAGATACAGAGCTATTTAGGTTTTTTTTTTTTTAATTCATCTTGGGTGAACTTTGGTAATTTGTGTCAAATTTATTGGCAAAAAGTTGTTTAATATTCTCTTATTTTCCTTTCAATATCATATCTGTAGAATTTGAAATGACATCCCCTATCTCATTTCTGTTATTCATAACTTATGTTTTTTCTCTTTTTTCCTGATCAGTCTAGCTAGTAACTTAGCAGTTTTATAGTTCTTAACCAGCTTTTGGTTTCATCAGTTTTTAATCTGTTGTTCTTCTGTTTTCTATTTCATTTATTTCTGCTTTGCTTGTTATTATTTCATTTGTTTTGCTTTAAATTTGCTTGTATTTTTTATTTTTATTTTTTTAGAGTACAACCTGAGGTCATGGATATAAAACTTTTCTTCTTACCTAATATAGGCAGTCAGCACTACAAATTTACCCTAAGTACAGCTTTAGTAGCATCCCACATATTTCGATATGTTTTCCTTTTACTTTTTCTTTTGACATTTTCTTTTATCCCTGGGTAATTTATTATTGAGTTAAATTTGCAAACATTTGGGAACTTTCCAAGGATCTTTCTGCTATTGATTTCTAATTTATGGTCAGATAATATACTTTGTATGGTTTGGATTCTTTGAATATTGAGACTTGTTTTATGGCCCTAAGTATGGTCTTTCTTGGTCAGTATACTGTGTGCACTTCAGATGACTGTGTATTCTGCTCTTGTTGGGTGGAGTGTTTCATAAATGTCAGGTCACGTTGCTTAAGAGTATTCAAGTTTAGCATATATTAGGTGATTTTTCTGCCCACTGGTTCTATCATTTAGATAAGGGTATTGAATTCTGCAGCAGTTGTGGATGTGTTTATTCCTCCCTGCATTTCTATCAGTTTTTGCTTAATATATTTTGAAGCTCTCTTTATTGGGTGCATAAACCTTTAGAATTGTTATTTCTTATTGATCAACGATGCATTCTATATTTCACCGCCATGATGGTATTGAATTTGCCCCCCTGGCCAGATCTGAGGATTTTAAGGTTGGAGTGCTTTAATGTTGCTCCTCTCGGAAAAGCCTTGAATCTTGAGAGCAGCGAAGAAGGAACTAAAAATTGTCCTTTTCTAAAGCATTTACTTAAGGTGATAGATTTAGGAATTTCCATTTGGAACAGCACAGATGCTTGTCTTATAAAGTAAATGAAGGTTAGCAATCTATACTGAGAATTACATAGTAAAATGCTTTAGGATGGCATTATAAAACTCATTTTCTATTTGAATATTGAAATGTAATATTTCTTTAACATATATTTGTTAAGCACTTTTGTTTTTCCTCCAAACAACTCTAATGTATACTGTCTTGAATACTATATGTCTATTTAGAAGATAACACACGAACACACGAACATAACACACAAACATAACCAATGTAGGGTAGGAGGTGGTGCTGTACAGATAAAGGGCTTTGATTCCTTGACTGCTCTTCAGCAGAGTATTATTTAGTCTCATCTCTCTACTCTGACTTCTTTTACATTAGTTTTCTTTTAAACATTTTCATCTTTCCTTATGTTTTCTTTTCCTAACTCACACTGTAGCCCACATTGACTCACAATCTATTTTCAAGTTGGATTGCAAACATGAATATGCTTCTTTTTGATAAACTGTCACTTTATGTTGGTTAATACTTGTTCAGCTCCAAAATAATCTATATGGAATAAAGACTTTAGCTGGGAATTGGACCTTTTACAGGCATTTGGGTCTGAGAATAAAAATGATATAAATAGTTTTGCTGACATAATTTCTCCTAAACAATATCAGGGTATTTCATGGGCAAATAATTTCTTCACAAGAAGTTTATTTTGTCTAGCAGTTGGCTTGTTAATTCAGTGTTTTCCAATAATTAACATTTACTGACAGTCGTACTTTTTGATAGAGGCAGTATTCATTTATTAGATACTTGTTTTGCAGTTTATAAAATATCTCACTTGAGGAAGGGATCAGAGATGTCAACTAAGTAAATTTTTGTTCATGGTCATACATCCCTGAGTCTGCCCATGGCTTTAGGCTTTTCTATATTCTGACATATTGTACTTCTCTTTATCAATTCAGTAATTTCATGGTGAAAGTCTTTGGTCTGTGCCTCTTGTGCGTATCTTGACTGTGACCATATCTTTATGTTAGTAGTTACATCTTTACTCAGGGGTAGGTGTGGAGCTAAGTCTAGGCAACTTAAAGATTTAAAGTTATGTTACATTATTTGCAATTTTATTTTTAAGAAGTGGATCCAATTTAGGTTGTCTAAACTTAGAAGTAAGAGGTAGTTGTTCCTAAATTATAACCAATAGTTACTCACCATCCTTTTCCAGGATCTATAGCAAAAAACCAGGAGTACCTATGCCAGGCTAATGAAGGGGCCTGCGAATCGCCTTAAAATTTTGTGTTTGAACTTATGTACCCTTTAAAAAAATTGCTATAGCTATAATTTAGTTGCAGAGGCTCTAACTTTGGTCTGCTTTGGAAGCTCAGAGGGCAGGGCTGTTTTTTCTTTTTTGTTCACTGATCTATCACAAGTGCTTGGAACAGTGGCTGGTACATAGAAGGAGCTCAGTAAATATTTGTTGATTGAATGAATCTATAGATACCTACTCTTTATGCTTCTAGAGTCAATATGTCAATAACTAGGAACTGAGGCTGTAAGGGCTGACAAGAGATCCCTGCCTTCAGGGAGCTTATATCTAGTGGAGGAGATCCAGAGGAGGGGAGTTTATGGTTTTATTTGGCTGCTTATTTGCTTTTCCTACCAGACTCTGAGTACTTTGAGAGCAGCATCTTGGTCTAATCTTTATGTTTTTATATGCTTAGCTTAGTACCTGGCATGGAGTAGGCACTGATTACATTAATCAAATGAAAGAAAATTTTGATAGCCTTCATATGTCTAATTCAAGTTAGTCTTTATATTATAATTTTATCTTTCACTATAATGAACTCTCTCCACATGGTTTTTGTCTTGCTCATTTATTTATTTTGGATGTTAATGGAGACCTTTTACAAAAGGTTGTGTTTCTTTTGGTTTTTCTTTTTTTTTGACTCTTTGGTTGAAGTTATAGGCCAACATAAAACTATCACTCCATCTGAACTTACTCCAATTCTTATGTAATCCAGTGGTGATCTAGAGGCTAAGTAGTGTTACTGTATTTTTCAAACATTATCAACACTTTCATATTTTGCCTTGATGCCTATCTGTCTGTTTGTCAGAGTACCATCTTGGGCTGTTTACTCATTCTGATTTATGGTAGCTCCTCATCCTTTCTACTTCCTGGAGCTTTGTGTTCCCTTAGCGCCCTTAGCTATTTGTGCTCTTCTTTTACGTGTTTTAAGGATATCCTTTTTTCCTTATGATGTTTGGTTAATGATTTATCCTAATGCTTCATGTTGATTTAAAAGATGATGAGAATGCCTCTCTACCTAAGATAAAAGTGTAGACATAAAAGAAGTTTACAGAAAGGCAGATGTTGCTCTAAGATCTCTGTATTAGATGGCATACCCAGTGCGGAAGGCCTTTGTATTAAGTACATGGTGATTGACTCTGTTTCCTCATTTCTAATTTTCTCATGTTTTCCCCTCCTCTATCCTCTCCCTCTCAAAGCTTCATGATTCTCATATAACACTTTAGATAAAGTGATTCATTGTAAAATAATTTTATTTATCCTTTTAGTGTTTAGCTTTGAAAAAACTTCCTTTTTCAGCATTGCATTTGGTTTTCTGTACCTTCTAGGTTATCTTTTTTTTTCTTCTGAAAAGTGTATTGAGAGGGCTATTTGTGTATATCTGCCGGGAGGGTAATGAGGTTTAGACCAATATGCAGGGAGCACTTGCTACCAAAAGTATGTTGCTTTCTTCCCTATATAGATTTTTCATATCACAATGGCGATTGGCAAAAATGGAGCTTAGATTTAGATTTCAAATGAAGACTGAGGTAGACCTGTTCAAAGACAGAAACCATGGCTATTGTCATTTTGAGTACTTCTATATATGCCATTTAAAGAGCATATGTGTGCACATATATGTTGTCACACATGTTTATCTTCATCTGTCTTTTCATGTGAGAGTAAGCCGTTGTGAAGAGGCTCTTAGCTGCAACATTACTTAAAGAACTTTCTCAGGTAAAATAAGAGAACTTGTGTCAGTTCTGTCACCATTTTGAAGCTGTGCTGGGACTATTTTCCCTTGTGTTTTACTGATCCTTAATAAGAGGAGCAAATTGGTAAGAGGAGCAAAAAGTTGACATGGCAGCTTTTCTATTTTAAGAAATTGAATGCTTGCTTATGTTTTATGGTATAAATCTTCGATGTTCAGTGCCGTACATAACTTATTCAGATTTATTATGTGTCATTAAATCTTGAGCTTTTTATTATGGTAGTGTACTTTTTTCTTCTAATTTCTATTGCTGATTTTTCTATATGTGGACAGTTTTTAAAGCTGTAGTAGAGTTTAATTTCAGTATTCTCTATGAATTATGAAAATAGTTCTAGATTCTTCAGTTTCAGTTATGAGGTAGTCTGAATAAAGTATTTTTTGATGATGATGCAGAGATTTTTAAAGCATAGTAAATCTGATTCCTTGATTTCTATTACAGTATTTTTTTTCATTTTAAGTGCCCAGAGAATTTATTAAAGGAAAGTGTAAAAGGCTTTTTCTACATGCAATACCATTTAAACAGGACCCCAGAAATATAATACTCAGAGCATCTGTTTATTTCTCTCATTACAAATAAAGCTATATATATTGAACATTATTCTATTAAGACATATTCTTATTCTAGCAGTTTTGCCAGTAGCATTTCTAGTTTTCTTTCGACTTGTGATTTAGGGAAAACATTATAGTTTAATCCCACTCCTTATTTGACCTAGCTAGGGGAATGATCACTCAGTCCTAAACTTTGGTTTGTTTGTATTGAATTTTTTCACCTTACCATTCTAGTGTCCTTTCAGAATTAATGATAAAGTCAGACGAAGTTAACCCAGACTTTTCAAGAATAATAATTTCTCCTTTATTTAAAGTGAAATTATAGAAAACCCCCAACTGTTGGAAACCACCAGAGGAACTCACTCAACAATTTTGGTGGCATGAAAGCTAAAACCTGTAAATTTACTCCTTGCCACCAAAGGCTTACCAACTTTTTGCATGGGGCATTGAATATTTTATAGGCCATAATTACTGAATTTGTATTTTAAAATGATTTAAAAATGAGAAATTATTCAATAGAATAAGTAGAAATATTGTGGATTTCTTTGCAAGATTACAATGGAATTCTTAGATCTTATGAAATATACAATTGAGAGTAATTCTAATCCTTTCATAAGTATAACATTATAAAGTACTTGTAATTTCATAAGGAACAAAAAACAGGTCTGTTATAATAAAAAGAATGATAAGTTCCCAGATAAAATTTTCATGTGTGCAAGAGGTGCTTCTTAGGGTTTATGGAGTTGGATTTCCTGTTTTGTATTACTGCTCATATACTTCTTTTAGTTCTCCGGTTTACCTCACACGTGTCTGATTGACATTATGATGCATTCGTGAGGAAATTATGAAAAGTTGTTTTCATGCAACTGTCCTGTAGTTACAAAAGAACTTCACTGCATGAAAAGCAAACATATCATTCAGCAGACAATGCTTAATCTGTTCAGGAGCCCAAACCTATTGCTGTTCAATGACAGAAGAAAGGAGAGGGATTAATTTGAAGATGCTTGTGCATGACATATGGTAATTTCTCCATAGGAAGGAAGTGTCAAATGGTGACCTCTAAATCTTAACGTTGACCTTCAGTTGTAGAATGTGTGTGCCATACGGTCCTTTTGCCTTTTCATGTGATAATTTAAGCTGAACATTTTCCTGGGAACATAACTTTTTTGGGGGGAGGGTGGGTGTTGTTCCATCTATTCTATAAGGATTATAGCATTCACAGTAATAATTTTAGAATATAAAGCATTTGTATCATAAAAATATTTTTTAAACTGAAGAATGGAGCTATGTTAGGAGTCTTCTAACGAGTTAAGTATATTTAATTTAACTTTAAATTGTTATATTTTAAAAGTTGTATTTTACAAGTTGGTATAATTTAAATTGAGTTTTTATAAAATGAGTAATAAATTGAAATGATCTCAGTGAATATTGGTTTGAGAGATTACAAAATAATTTAAGCATAATGTTAGGAAATAAATTATTAGAAAAAAATGTAATTGACAGTCCGAAGACCAAAATAAACTTTTCATCATGTGATACACTTTAAAAATTGAATTACATTTTTGCGAATTCTTAATATGTTTATTGTCATTTTTTTCATTGTAGCCTTAGTTGTTTTAGAACTTCTTTTTATATTAGATAACACATCATTCAACTATAAATAGATTTTGGTTTGAACTACACTGTGATTGCTATTCAATAAAATATATCATTTTACTGCCATAATCCTTAATAATCATACCTTTCTGATTAAAACATCATTTTTCAGTTCTACGTTTACTATATTTTGCCAACTTTGTTTTTTAGTATTCACTAACACTGAGCTTTTTTTCAGAAACCACTGTATCTCAATTCTCTCCTCTTTTATTTCTTCTATTTTCTGCTGCAAGTTGCTGCACCTGTCGTTTCTGCTCGGTCTGAGGCTGATCACTCTGGCTCTGACCCTGCTTCTACTCCTGCTTTACATACCTGTTTCTTAGTAAATGAAGGTATTCTCTCTCAACTTTCTAACAACTTTCTTTCAATCTGTGCTTGATTCTAGTATATGTTCTTTTTATCTAATTTATACATTCATCTGCTTTGTTATGTGTGAGATCCTAAAGTTTCCATTTTATAACTTGATTTGCTAATGTCAGTGATAAGGGTCGATTATAAAAATGTAATGTTATTCCTGGCTGGTATAAACCATGTTTCCTGTAATCTAGAATGCTATTAAAGAAGTGCAAAGATGCTAATCTATGATATGAAATAGGCGTTAAAAAGGGGGTTGGTTTTCATGATGATGTTTGCCATGTGATCTCTGGTGTTAGAGCTAATTAATTTATTTTACATGTATCATTACTCTGTGACAGACACTCTTTATTCTCTGTACACAACATGTGCCCTGGTTAGAGGGGAAAGTATTTTTGGAGCTCTGAAAATGTTAATGGAATCTACAAACCTTTATTCCCCAAGAGCTATCTAGGATTATTGATACTGACTGGAAGCTTAACGGAACTTGTGAGCTGTGAGTTATATCCAGTCTCTTCATTGTGGGCTCAATCTTCACCAGTTTATATAAAATAAAAATGAGTAAATTTACAAAATCTCATATGTAACCCAGAATGATTCTAACTCTTCACTAAAAGCAATAATACCAGTCTATTCAAACAGAAAGAATGATACAATATCTATAAAATACAGAGCCCGTGTTCTAAGTACCATTCCTTCGGAAAGAAAACATGGTACCGTAAAAGTATAATTCATTTTTTGTTTGGTTTCCCTGTCATAGACCTGTACTAAGGTTTGTATGTGAAGATTGGATTTTAGCAAAAATAATTAGGGTCATATTTGTTAAGCTATTGTGAAAGGTAGTAATTCGTTGATTCAAAAACAAGCTGTTGACTTTGGACCATGGTGAGAATCATCTTCATATTAAAATTTAGCTCATAAATACACTTCATACTTTTATGAGACATTAAAACATTTAAGAAGTTACTAGGTAGTAATTTGTTTATATATATTTGTGTGTGTATGTATGTATGTATATGTATGTATATATATTCCTCTGTTGAAAATAAATTATAACCTAAGATATGTGTGCTCATCACCTTAATTAATGTAATTATATATTCTTAGTTGTTGAGAATTTCCTTACTGAAAGGGTGAATCTTTACATAGGTGGCTTGTCTCTCTCGCCCTCTCTCACTCACACCCTCTTTAGCAATCCCAATAATCATTTTGAGTTTTATGGTAGGGTTTTTGTTGTTGTTGTTTTAGACTACTACAGCTTAGATTATTTCAGAACACTGATTTGCTAAAATTTTGTGGTCACAGATAACTCACCTTGTAATATGAACACTTTTAAAATAGGGTGGAAATGATTACTTGAGAATGTCTGGATACTAGTACTTTTAAGTATTGCAGTGGTTTACATTGTGGTCTTTATATAATCAATTTCCATATTGTGGAATAGAATTTTGGAAAAAACAACTTTTATTCCCATAGATTAGAGTTAATGATACTTAAAATTTTATAAATTTTATATTAAGTTTTTATTTTGGGGAATGTAGGAATTCATTTTTTCCTCTCAAACTTGGTGTTAGTTTACTTAAGTTATGATTGTGACTAAACTTCTGATTCATTTTGTAAGAAAAGGGATCAATAAGTACGTTAATTAAAGGCCCTCTGGCAGAGAATAGAAAACACCTCTGTTGACTGATATGAAGGTAATACCAGATGGCCAGGCCTTAAGTGACATGAACTTATCTTTGGATATCTGTGTGAGTGCGCTTTTAACTGTCAGTAGGTTCAAATCTAGAGCTCTGGTATGTGTCTATTTCTGTGCTTTTCTAAACCTGAATATATGTCTTATTTTAGAGGGAATGTTAAGAAATGTGTTTTTCTTGTGGAATTCGTATATACTTAATGTGGAAATTTATTTTTATTTGTTTTAAAACTTTTAGAGTTCTTAGAGCTGAAATTTGAGAGGAAATACATTTAGAAATGAAATACATTTGTTATATCTTTATACAAAATATCTAGTAATAAATTGAAATCATAACATAATTGAGCAGATCTCCCCTTTTTGGTTTAGGTTTGGTATACTTACATGCAGAAAAATATTTGAATTAGGGGGAATACCAAAGTGTTTATAATATATTACATTTTAACAGGATGGAGTCAGTTGGCTGCGATGCATTGTGTTATGCTGCCAGACCTGCTGGGATTGGACAAATTTAGGCCCCCGCTTCTAGAGATGCTGGCTCGGAGGTGGCAAGACCGATGCTTGGAGGTAAGATCGAGGTGATGTGGATAGAAAGCAAAAACATCAAAAAAGCACTGGACAAGTGTAAATTTGAAACAAAATTTTTTTTTTTTTTGCGGTACGCGGGCCTCCCACTGTTGTGGCCTCTCCCGTTGCGGAGCACAGCCTCTGGACGCGCAGGCTCAGCGGCCATGGCTCACGGGCCCAGCTGCTCCACGGCATGTGGGATCTTCCCGGACCGGGGCACGAACCCGTGTCCCCTGCATCGGCAGGCTGACTCTCAACCACTGCGCCACTAGGGAAGCCCCAAAATGTTATTTTTATCTGACTTCTTATCACCTGTTTATTATGTGATAGAAAATATGGATCCAGTGATTCTAAACAGTAATGTTTCAACTTGCATATTTGTTTACTTCTTTTTTTAATCTAGTGAGTATTTGATCAAAAGTTTTATATACTTATGGAACAGTTTCTTAAGTATCGATTTCTGTACAGATCATACACATACATGCACACACACATACATACAACCCACCTCCCCCCAGATTGCACGTTCACGTATAATCACATCGATCAAATTCTAAGTGAATAACCATAGTCCAGTGGAAGGTCCTGTGTTATAATAGAAGGGGAAGGTCTTTGGAATTAGAAGAGACGTGGGTTTAAAAATCAGTTCTGCCAGTTATTAACTTTGTGACCCTAGGCGATGTACTTAACCTATTTGAAGCTCATTTGTAAAGTGGGGATAATAATATATTCCTCACAGGATTGCTGTCAGGATCCAATAAGATAATGCAAGTAGCACAGTAAGTACAGAGCCTGACACATGGTAGGAGCTCAGTAAATGGTAGCTGTTATTTTGTGTTAATGGACTTGTGTGGTATTAGATATTCCTTGGAATATAATATCACCAGGGATTTGGAAATGTTTTATGGAGATTTTGCTTATTATAGTATTTGACCCATATAGCTATAACAGTTTATGTCATTCAAAAGTTTTAATTTACCAAATTTAAATAGCATCGTGTCCCTTTCCTGGTCTCCCTTCCCTCAACTCCAAGTGGAATTGCAGCATACTGAAATTTTCATGGTTTTGCATTTGAATAATGTTTGAATTCACTTCAAAAGTTAGTTATAGTTAAAAACAATTTTTATTTGAATTCTTATCAGATGCTACCGAGTTATCTTTTCAATTATAAATACTCAATAAATTGATTGGTACATACCTTGACAGTTGTCTAGCTTCTTTGAACCAGTGGGCGTGGCACTTTGGCCAAAATAAAACTAAACTAAACTAAAACTTCAACATAAAAGTGTGTGCCATATTGAAAGAAAAATTGAGATAATATAATTTTGAAAAATAGTTTCCTTTTATAGAATTAATGCCATTTCATAGGAGTATATTTGCTTGTTTGTAGAAAACAAATTGTTTAAGCCAGTCTTAGGTATACGTGAATTGTGTGGATTAATACATATATGTTTGTGTAAGCAATATCTATTTAGCATTATAATTGAAAGAAATCCACCAGACAAGGTTAAATTTCTTCAGGCTGAAAGAGAAAACATTTAATAATTCTAACAGTGATTTTTTAACAATAATATTTATATGGAAATTTAAAAAATTGAAAATGCCAAATTAAAGTACAAGAATATTTTTGTGCAAGCCTTGGAAAATGAAGTTTCAAACCCCAAACTGATTAAACGTTCAAACATTATTCGTGTTAAAGTATTTTTAAGTGAAAATCTTTGATTTGCTTGCATCCAGTTTATTCAACTTTAGTACTTACTTCATTGTTTGGTTAGTAGTATTTCTCATGTAAATAAATGTGGTTTGTATATTTTCTAGCTTTCATTATGAACTTGCTCATGTTTAAACACCTCACTCACTGGTCTGCTTCCGTTTTTTGCATTTGGTTCTGTGGTCTTAGGTCAGAGAAGCCGCACAGGCCCTGCTTCTAGCAGAACTGAGAAGAATTGAGCAGGCGGGACGGAAGGAGGCCATTGATACCTGGGCTCCTTACTTACCTCAGTACATGGACCACGTCATATCACGTGAGAGCTCTCATGCTTTTCTACAAAGCTTTTCCTGCATGTGTAGGAAAGTACCAAAACTTGCACTTACACTTGCTACTGCCTATTACCAAAAGTGAGTCATTGACCTTAAGGTGAAAACAGGGGATCCTCAAATTCTGCTCATTCATTTTCTGAATCCTTACAGTTTGGAGTTTGGTTTTGTAAAAAGTTATGTAAAATAAATATCTAAATATTCACAAATTCACTGACCCCTTATAAAGTTAACCCTGAATCGAAAATTCTACCCTGTTAACACTAGCATCTGTCTCTGCCTATTTCATTATTATGATTGTGGGTACCAACTTTTTAGATATTGATCTGATATGTAAGTACAAATACAAGGCAGATCATTCCAAGTGGAAGTTGGAATTGTGAATCCTTAAGAATTATCTGGTAGATTTAGACCAGTGTACTATTGAAAAAGAGAAAAATAGCAAGGATTTTGACTGAAGAATCTTTCAAAAGAGTATAATTTCAATGGACTGGAAAAGATCATGGGAAAAATTGTTGAAATTCTGGAATAGCTTTTGTAAAGTAAAACCTTTGCAATTATGCTGCTAGGTCTAAAGTGCATTGAAGAAAAGTTACAGTGTGCTGTGATAATTTTTTTCTTTTTAGGAAAAGGATGCTTCATTCCCAACTCATCATTTAATTCGTTCTTTATTCTCCTAAAGAAGAATTCAGAATTAAAGGTTTAGCCTGTTATACTGTGTATAAGATAAATCAGTTTCACTTTTTTAAAAGGATAAAGTCTCAATGAATCTTTAAAAAAACTTTTTTACTATGGAAATTTGTCCTGGGTATAGGTGCATTCATTTTAAGTGACCTTTTGTCAATACCAGTTATTCTCATTTATGAGATACTCATTATACATGTCAAGACAAACAATACATGATTGTATAAGATAGAAAATGAAAATAAGATTAAAAAAGGGTTATAATTGTTATAACTGGTATAAGTCTACCAGATGTTTGCCAGTGGTGACTATAGTGGTTGTTTAATCAAGTATGTGACCTTGGACACTTAACCTTTTTTCAGACTCAGTTTTGTCACAGATGAAATGAAGATGATATAGTAGGACTTTATATGATTATTTTAAGTATGTAGTGAGTGAATCTTTGTTAAGCACATGGAACAGTGCCTAAGCAGTCGTAAGCTCTATGTATTTGTTAAATAAACACATTTATAATCTATAAAAATGCAAATATATATTTCACATATAACCAAAACATCACACATTAACAACTCTAGTTACAAATTCTTTAACCTAAATAGGTAACAGACTGTTTACTGAGAGAGTATTGGTTTTTATTTGCTTACTGGGAACTTTTCTATTTTAATAAAAGGAAATTAAGTTAAAAATCCCAGGGTCTTTAGACATATGGACTCTATGTAAGGTATTCAGCTTAAAGTTCCTATTTAAGTATGTATAGGTTTAAAATTTTGTAGAATATAAAAAAAATTGGGATGAAAAAGCTCTCCTTTTGAGTAGTTGAATAGTCTGGCATGGTGCTCTTTGTTCAGTAACTTGTGGCTATTAACTTCATAGTATTCAGGAAAATTGAATTAGCTCATCAACTCATCATAAACCTTACTGAATATAAATGCTCAAATTTAAGGACAAACTATGAGTATAGTACTGTAAAGTAGACTGAAGGTGAAACTAAATAGCAAATTGCTAGAGATTCTTTTAAGAGGAGAACACTATGAAATTAGGAAATATGGAGAAACATTTTCAAGACAGCTTTATTTAGAATGGACTAGTGTAGAGTGGGAGATTGATTCAAGAAGAATAAGTAGATGGGAGGCTGTTACAGAAGGGGGGGTATGGGACCAGACCAAAATGTAGATAGGGGAAGAATAAAAGACAATTCTAAGCCTTAATTACAGATTACGTATAAAGGTCTAAGGAAAACATGAGAGGTTAGTACAGTGTTGTATTTTTGACAGTTTAGGAAGAGAGTTGCCATTAGCAATGGTGGTGGATGCCATTTTATTTTATTTTTCTTGGAAAGAAGAGAATGGTTTTTTCATCACTGTTTAAATAAGCACAAACTAGATTGTTCTTATGTCAAATTTAAACCTTTCCATTTACGTAAATTAAAGTTCTTGGTATTTAGCAACAGTATCTAGGAGTACTTTATAAATTAACGGAATGCTGGCTAACTTAAAACTTTAATCTTACCACTTACTCTAAAATTGTATGTTTAGTGAAAGAATAAACAAATATGCATTCTGCATGTAACTAAAACACCTCATACTAACAACTCCTGCTATAATATGTTAGTTTATTCTGGAACTTTTACATTGACTGAGTGTAAAATTAGTCTTAGTTTGCTTTACTGAGAGCTTTCTATTTTAATAAAAGGATGTCAAGCTAAAGGAGTAGGGATTCTGAATGTGTGAAAGGAGAAGAAGGCATACAAAAACTGAGGAATGACCACATAGGGCTGTTGGACAGATTTGCTGTCCAAAGGGATCAAAAGGTTATGGAGCCAGCTGGTGGACAGCCCACGCCTGCCATCAGCGTGCTTGTAGTGAAATTGCTCTACCACGGCCATTTATGTTTGAGGAAGTGATTGCTGTGGCAAGTGGCAGCGTAAAGCGTTCTTTAGAGACTGAATGCCTCTTTCTAGCATAGAAATCCTTTTAATCACTGAAGTAGGTAAAATATTAAGCAATACATCTGGTAAATACACCATACATCAGATATTTTCTTATAATTTAATCATCCGAGCATTAAAAAATATGCATTA
This sequence comes from Mesoplodon mirus, assembly GCF_964341445.2. Lineage (NCBI taxonomy): Eukaryota > Metazoa > Chordata > Mammalia > Artiodactyla > Ziphiidae > Mesoplodon > Mesoplodon mirus. Next base: position 72,270,970 of record NC_138989.1, read on the forward strand.
ATTGCCTAAGCAATATGGGCAGCTCCTAAGTTATGACCGAGCTTGGTCTAAGAGTCCCTCTGTTAGATATTTGTCTGAAACTCAGAAACTGCTTTTACCTGAAGAGCAGAAGGTCATCCTGGGCTGATGGACTGTGATAGCCCTTCCTCTTAGAGACCTGGAGTCTGGGGGTAGTAACTAAAGTGGGTAGGAACTTGCTCTGACTTCACACTCAGTAGGTGATTGAGCCGGGACTAAGATGACAATTCAATTCAATTGGGCGTTACTGACTGGGATCTTCTGGAATTTTATTTAGGTATATGATGCAGTAACAGCCTTTTGTACATTTGAGAGCCTAAGGAAAGCAGTGGGTCAGAATCCAGTTGCTTTTCTTAGGACTGTTGAGAGCATTGGAGGAGAAGCTTTTTGTAAAGCATACAGCACAGTACATAATACATGTAGTGAATGCGGTTTGGCAGTCCACTTCTCTTTCCTGTATTGGTTTCTATAGTTTTGTTCTCCTTATTGTCACCACCTCAGAATTCACTCTAATTTATTTTGCCCAGGGATTCTGGCAGTAAACCAACAATCACTGGGGAGGAAAAAGGAACAATACTCTGCCTTAACTGAAAATCCAGTTCACAAATTTTTATAAAAGCCAAGTCCTAATTGAGTGATATGAGAATTTTGCTTCCGATAATGAAGCTCTGTCCTTGAACCTGTTAGGGAACATTTTATCCCTCACAAATGCAGACAGGATGTACACTTTTTTCTCTTCAATTTATTTACTTTGGTTGCACCAGGTCTTAGTTGCAGCAGGCGGGCTCCTTAGTTGTGGCTCACCGGCTCCTTTAGTTGCGGCACGTGTGCTCCGTAATTGCGGCTCACGGACGCCTTAGTTGTGGCATGTGAACTCTTAGTTGCGGCATGTGTGTGGGATCTAGTGCCCTGACCAGGGATCGAACCCACGTCCCCTACATTGGAAGGCGGATTCTTAACCACTGTGCCACCAGGGAAGTCCCAGGATGTAAACTTTTGATACCTAATTTCTGATTGAAAATTTGGGGATGAGTGCACTGTGATTCTTATGCTGGTTACAGGACCGGAATTATAAATACTGCATACATTCTTGTGATAGTGACTTAAATAAATATTGTAAATATTTTCTGAGTTATCACTCTTCAGCATGTATTCGTAACCACTTTTATGTTCTAGAACACTTTAAAAAATTTTTACTGATTGTTCTTACTAAGGACGGATTACTGTTAATTTGTGAAACTGTTGTATTATGGTGCAGGTGAAGGTAAAATGTTACGAGTTGTCTCAGATTTATTTTGAAGGGAAGATATTTTGCTGAACCCAATTTTATAGTTTTCTTATTTGTGACATTCTACATGTAGTGTTTTGATAATAGACTTTTTTTTTTTAACGAGGTCAAGCACCTGCTAGTTTATGAAATACACCCACACTTGCCCTTCATTCTGGGCAGTGACTACTTAGGTAAATGCTGATGCTTCCTGATTTCCTTTGGCCTGTGTTTCAGGGTGACCTTACAGGGCATAAGGTCACAAGCGTAATTATTTCTTGTACGTTGTGTTCTGCTTGCTCACCGTGGCTCATCTCCTTTAATTTCAGAAACATTAAACACATAAAAGTTACTACCATTATATAAATCAAAATCTTTTCCAAAGAGGGTGCTATTGTAATTTTATGCAGTTATGGCTGGTATAGTATTAATTTGTAAATTTATCATCTCAGATATTGATAAAAGGATGTGTAACACATCGTGTTTAATATGTATTGATGTCATCAGAAAGAACAATCCTTTGTTCTTATCGAGTCCCTGCCTTTTTAGCTTCCTTTTGTGTTAAGGTTACCAGGGTTAGGCTAGTCTTTTTATCCCCCTTGGAAACAGAATAGGATTTCTTTGTTCAGTGAAAGACAGACACTCCTAGTAAATGTTTTGGGTTTGACTTTCAACAAGCTCCACTGTAGTACCTATTTTAACCTGGAATTGAAGTCACTTTTCTGATGGTTATAAAGTAGTGGTCATTCTGAGCACAAATGTAGATGGACCAACACATACAAGAAGGTAAGATGGAACTATATATTACAGAGGTAGTGGAAAACTATTTTGTAGCTAGAAAAATAATTTAAATATTAGTGCATTCTTTGGTAAGCAGGTATTTTCAGGGTTTGCTGGTGGGGAGAGGATGCGGAAAAGTATAGTGAGGGGTGTTGATTTAAGTGAATCTCTCCACCCCTCCCCTCCCCCCGAAAGGCCTTAAACTACGTAGCAATCCTTCCTTCTTTTTTCTGTATGCCTCAGTTGTTTGGAATTCTCTAACAGTCTTGTTAGGAATGACTTTCTAGATAACTGAGGGTTTAAAAATCACTAGGTGCAAATTCTAAAAAAAAAATCAACCCTTTGTGTTGAAATATTTCAAAATGTCTCTGGCTTATTGAACATCTTCTCAGTAGCCAGAATTGTTGTTTTGGCCCAGGCTGTAAAATTACCACCATTTGATTATTAAAGAGAGTAGACTTACCTGAACATAAAAGTACCCAGATTGCTATGCCTCTTGCATTTCATATTCTATTTTTTAAAATAATTTTTCTTTCTCCTCTTTTGATTGTCTAGTAATTGGTACCAATTTTTATTGCTGTCAGGCTGTTTTGTCTCACCCTGAGTAGCTCCTGTCCTGATTTCTAATTTACCGTGTCCAGTGTTCTGAGGCATGCAGAAAAGCCAAGTTAACAAACTTATTTCAGTTAAATTTAAAATAAGAGTAAATTGGCTGAGAATAAGGTCTCTCTGATGAAAAGAAACCCCCAAGCTTTAGTGTAAGCACTTTGTGGAGCCCCTTTTGGCACCTCAGCTTCTGCCTACTTTACTTGACTGCTTTCTCAGGTCTTCCCTGGCATTCTGCGTGTATGTATCTTTTGGAGAAAAATATTCTAATAAAATTGGGGAAAGAAAGGTGGAAATCATTTGGTTGTTCACGAAGAACTGATATTTCTAAAAAGACCCCTTTTATAACTAATGCCTGTTTTGTGAATCAGCTGCAATTAAAGCATGAGATTTCCTTAGAAATCTATAACAGTTGTCTTACGGCGTTCACAAAACCAGTTGGAAATGACTGTGCATTGTGATTAGAAAGGGAAAGTATTAAATTATGCCTAAGTGATGTACATGGAAAGTACTTCATGTTCTGTGGGAATTCCTGTATCGTGAGGCAGAAAGGGTTTGTCTTAAGACAAACTGTATTATGCACAGCGCACTGTATTTGTAACGTATCTGTTTGCAGTAGTTTCATTGAGACCTAAGGGATTTGTTCCTCTTTCTTCTTCCGGAGTGCCAGAGCTGTTGAGCTTACTTTTAAGTACTTTAGACTGATCATGTGTTTCACAGCTTAAACTGTTCTACTTATCTATATTTGGCTACTAACCTAAGAGAATAAGTGAAATTTCTTCTTAATCGGTCACAGCTATCTAAAGGAAAATCCTTTTGTTTCATGTGACTGGAGTTCTTTGAGGTAATATTTAATATTTTTGTAATTTTCCTATTTTCCTTTGAACAAGTTTTGGAACTTAGAGTAGTAAAGTGGTAAATTAAAAATGAAAGCATTGTTGGTTATTTAGACCTTACTGCTAAGTAATAGACAAGAAACTCTGAAACCCAGTGAGGCTGTGGGTTAGGAACTCCGCAGGATTAAGCGTGAAGTCCTCTATATTAACAGGCTATAATGATATAGCCAGCAGTCTGGTTTCAGGTTATCAGTAGGAGCCTGGTGCCAGTTTTCCACCTTGTGGAACAAAGCAAGGAGCGGAGCGTGAGGAAATTCAATAACTCGTTCCTTGGTGAGCAGTGAGGAGTTGAGATTCCATCGAGTGTGAGGCTCCTTGCCTGCTTCCTTCCTCCCCATTCCATTCATGGAATGCTGGTTATCAACTGGCTCCTGTGGAAAAGCTTCTGGAGTGTCAAGGATTTGAAATAATTTCAGTTATTTTCTCATGTCCCTGCCTTCTCCTCTGACAGGCCTCCCACTCTCCCTCCCTTCAATGCAGAAATGAACTCTGCTAGAGCTGTAGTCCATGGCAAGGCCCCTAGGAGGCATGGCTGGCTTTCTCTGAGGTGTTTGTACACTAACTACCTGCTTTAAGAAGTTGAAGGTACTTAAGCCTATGCAGACGACTTATAAAAGAAAAACTCATTCAACTGGTGACACATTGTTTTACAAAAATGGTGTTCAAATTGAAATGCCTGGTGTACCTTTAGCGGAGGTTCTAGTGGCCTTTGCTATAATAAATGACTTAATATTAGTTGCCATGAAGAGTATGATATTGATTTGTGCCGTTAGTCTCTTGCTGATTTGCCGAAGAACAAAAATGTATAATGCTCATGGAAATAAAGTACTTTACAAAACACTGCACACGAATACTGGCACATGTCTTTGTAATAGAACAAGTGTCTAGTAAGCTTTTGAGTATAAATTTTCTTTATTCTCGTACAGATTATTTCAGTACAGATACTTAGAGTCCTGTTGAACTTGATTTTACAGAGCAAAAAGCTGAATTGATGGTCTTGTGATGTATTAAATCTTCAGATACTGAATATGCACGAACAAATCCAACTTTGATGGGATGTGAAATGTTTAGAGTTTTGCACCACATTTCTAATTTTATTATTGCCTTATACTGACTGGATATTATGTATAATTGCATTATTTTAATATTTTAATTCAAAGCCTTGCTATGAGCTGCATGTGACTGAATAGATCTTACCGTTTGGAAGGAAAACAGTAACTTAGAGTTATTATAAGAAAAAATTACGTGAACCTATTTTGCCTGTAATATTTATATTGTAATAGCAAATGGTAGATTTTGTTCTAGTGTTGTTTATAAATTCTGGGATTAAAATTATCAAATTATGCTAAAATATTTTTGCCTAATTCGTTCTCCTTCCTGTTCCCTGCTTTTTGGGGGAAGAATGATATTTTATATTTTATTTCTCCTTAGTAATATTGTCCCAAAGATTTATTACGTCTACTATCTATTTTTATTAAGCAAGTTTTGATACAAACAAGCATTTTAAATGTGTTTTAATATTGTGCATGTGCATGACATTTGCAGACTTGGTTAGTATTTTAACACCTCCAGTACACAAACATAAAGAAAAAAAATTGTTTTATTGGTTTGAGCACCCGAATTGACCCCAGCAAGACTGAGATTGATCTGGTTTCTTTAAGCCTGTTAAATGCCAATCCAGTCATCTGTAACAGTACTTAGTATTTTGGTAATTTTTCTGTCCATATTTTCTGTTTGTTCTATAAAACTTACCCATCACTTGAAAAAGATTCTCCGTGCTTGATTTAGAGATGAAAACAACCACAACCACCTATTTGATTGCTTTTTGTTTTTAAAAATTGTCTCTACAGTTAACGTCAGTGTTCTAATCACAGTTCTTTTTTGTAATCCTTATGAAAGGACTTTATATTTTATTAGGAAAAGAGGATGAGACAGACTTACATTTGAAATGTGGACTGGACTAAAGAACACTTAGCTTTGGGGAATGGAAATAGAAGAGGAAGGATGGGTCTTAATATTTGAATTATTCCCACTGATTTTTAAGAAATATAATTAACCTACATCCCTCTGGTAATTAAACATTATTAAATAAGTTCTGGCATACCTTGTGGATACAAAGACATAAATTTAGCTTATTTCTGAGAATTTTTCTGTCTCAGGCATGAAGTAAAGAAGGCTTTTTCTTTACTTTCTGCTAAGGGGTGGCTAGCAGGTCTTACTCAGGTTTTGTTTTGTTTTGATTTTTGCTTGCTTGTTTTCTTTCTCCTAAAGCAAGGTGAGTCTTCAAAATAAATAATATCAGAGTCAGAGCAACTAAATTAGGAGTGAATCTCTGAACCTGGGTGATGGGTAGAGGATTGGGTATTTGTAGTCTTAATCTGAAGTGTCATGGTGCTTTTCATAAAATACTTACATAAGGTTGAAAGTGACCACATAATCTTGGGTATAATCTATTCTATGGTATGATCAGGATCCTGAGACCATCCCAAGCTCTCCCATATAGAAGTTGGATGGGCACTTGGGACCAGAGGCCTTTCCCATTCCATTTCATCACTTCTGTGTCCACTTCTATGGAGAAGATATTCAAGCATAGTGATTCTCAACAGGTGTAGAGTGAGAGGCAGGAGAGATGAGTTTCAAAAGGTGATTCTCCTAAACATTACTCCCTCCTCAACCAAGAATCTGTAATCATTCACTTTGTAGTTGACATTAATTAGGTAGAAAAATACTGTCTTTTCGGAGGATTTTTCTAATGATGAATAAGCAACAAATTTACCGAAACCGATTATTAGTTGGCAAGTCCAATGGAAAGAGGGGTGTTGGAAGGTCTGGCAGCTCTTTCTGCTTCACCACGCATTAGCTGTGACCCCAGAGAGATCCCTAAGCCTCTACACTTCCTTATGTGTTTCACAGTTTCCATTTATGTGAAAGGAGAAGAATGAACAAATCTGTATTTTTTAAACCTTTTTGATAGTAAACTTCTATGTGAAATCTTAATCAGAGTTCCAAACTATAAAACATTTAAAAAAATTAAATAATTTCTTTAGGCAGTTTAAATCTGTGTGTGTGTGTTTGAAAAATAATTTCTTGTGCATTGAAACCCTCATGCTCTTCATTTGTATTCTGACATTCGTCATCGAAAACTAGTTAACTGTCTGTTTTCCAAAAGCCTCTCGCTCTAGCCAGTGGTTCCCCTCCTCCATGCCCCACCGCACCCCCCGCCACCACCACCAGCGCACACAATGGTACAGGGCAGAGTTACAAACTTTACCTCGATAAACAGAATTCCTAAGTTTTGTTACCATGCAGAACGACGTTTAGTTTCTGTATAACCCTTACCATTCTGTATGGCTACCTGTGAAATATGTTCTACTTCTCCAGCAGATGACTGTGTTCTTAATAGAGCTTCAGAGTAGCTTGTACCTAGTAGAGTGCTAGCAGAGTGTGGGCTTTAAACGTATTGTCTGAAATGCTCCCCGTTTTGTGTGCTCCTCATTTCTTTAATTGGTTGCGTGGTGTTCCATTTTGTGGGTGGACCATGTTTTATTCAGCAAGTTTCCTATTGATGGGCATTTGGGTTGTTTCCAGATTTTTGATATTATGGACAGGGCTGCAGTAAGTAGACTTGTGCATATGTCTTTTCATTTTTTGATAGTGTATCTTGGCTACATTCCAAGAGGTGAGATTGCTGAGTCCAAGGATGAATGTGTGTCTAATCTTTTGTTAGATATTGCCAAGTTCTTTGCCATAGAGGCTGTACCATTTTGCATTCTCAATGATGATGTATTTGAAGGCCTGTTTCTTTACATCATTTCCAAAAGAGTATACTGTCATGCTTTTGGAATGTTGTGACTCTGATAGATGAGAAGTGAAACGTCAGTGTTGTCTTATTTTGTATTTTTATTGTTAAGAATGAGTTTATCATCTTTTCATATATGTGTCTTGTATTTCTTTTAAAGTAACAGTTCATGTCTCTGGCTCATTTTTATATGGGGTTGTTTGATTAAATGTTTTTGATATATGGTTCAAGTATTTCCTGGTTTGTTATTTTTCTTTTTACTTTGCTTATAATGTTTTTTTTTTCTCATCACCCAATTTATTGACCCTTTCTCGCACTGTTTCAGGATTTTGTGTCAAAATTATGGGAGTTTTCCTTGCTATTGGAATTCCCCATATCATTTCCAGTTTTTTCCTTACATGTCATTTGGAATTGGTCCTGCTTAAGTGTGTAAAAAATGGATATTATCTTTTTCCATATGGCTATCTGTTTGTCTCCAAAGCACTTACTATACCAAGTTTCTATATGTAGTTTTGTCTGTTTTCTAGTTTGTTCCATTGGCCTGTAGATAATTCATATTTTAATATTTAGTAATTCTGGCTCAAGCCCTTCTTTTTGAGGCTTCTCCTGGCTGTTCTTGCTTGTTTGTTTTTCCGAATGAACTTTGTAATCAACCTATTTAGCTCTAGGAGGGGAAAAACCTGATGGCATTTTCATTGGGATTCCATCTAATTTACAAACAAACTTAGGGAGAACTGATTTTTTTATAATGTTGGATTTCTACCCAAGAATATAGAATGTCCTTTGATTTATTCAAGTCTACTTTTTTGTCATTCGGGAGATTTAAAATTTTCCTTACATAGTTTTGGACATGTATTAAGTTGTTGCTTAGGTAGCTAATTTTATTGTACTTATAACATTTAACTGGCTTTTGTCTGTATACGTGAATACTGTTGATTTTGTTAGTTACATAACCTGATACTATTATAAAAATTTCTTACTGATTCTATAAGTGTTTCCATTGATTCTTTGGGGTTTTTCAGATATATGTAATTATATCATTTGGAAATAGAGACAGTCTTCCCTCTTCTTTTTCAACTGCTATGCCTCTGACTGCTTTCTTCTATACAGTTGTATTAGCTAATACCTCCAACACAATGTTAAATAGGGACTATGACTATAAAAAAGATTTTATTATATAGTAATAATGAGTTTCTGTATTTTGAAGGTAGAATTTTTTAGTTTGCAGTTGAAGCTACACCATTTGGCTAACTCACATTCTTCCAGTTGGTGGGATTTGTAGGACACCTATACACATAGTATCACTGGGAGTGGTGCCTCCCCCTCAGATTACTGAGGGACTTCACCGGGAGAGTATCTGTCTTTTTCAACTCCACTCGAAGATTTCTTTATTACCCCACCATCTCACTCTCCCTTCTCCCTACTACGCAGGTGGTCTCATGACTTTGGGGAAGTAAATCTAGTTATTTTTCATCTAAAAATGGAGTACCTTTGAATCACAGATATGTATGTATGTATCTACTGATTATGTATGTTTGTTCAAGACTATTGATTTTAAAGTCAACCTTTTTAGAAAACTCAACAAAAAATCAGCTGATATAAAAAAGATTTCTACATTGATAATATGGTAGGGTTTCACTTGAAATATGCTAATGTTTCTAAAATTTAAATTTCCACCAAAAATACTTAATAGTGTTTTACTACTAAAAATGAGATACGATGATCTAATATGTCATCTGTCATCAAGTTTGCAGGAGGATAGCTTTGTTTCAGTAATTATGTTGAATAATACAAAAGAAGAAAAAAATCAAATGCCTACTAAATCCATGCAATGTGGTAGGTGCTTTTACATTTTCTTCAATTTCATTAGATTAAAATGTACTGATGAGTGATCTAAAAGGTATGCATGAAATGGAAGGAAATTAAAAGGGAAGATAAGGGCCTCCCTGGTGGCGCAGTGGTTGAGAGTCCGCCTGCCAATGCAGGGGATACGGGTTCGTGCCCCGGTCTGGGAGGATCCCATATGCCGCGGAGCGGCTGGGCCCGTGAGCCATGGCCGCTGAGCCTGCGCGTCCGGAGCCTGTGCTCCGCAACGGGAGAGGCCACAGCAGTGAGAGGCCCGCGTACCGCAAAAAAAAAAAAAAAAAAAAAAGGGAAGGTAAGAAAATCAAGACCATCTCCACATTTTCTACTGTAGTTCTTAAAGTAGTTTTGTTTGTTTGTTTTTGGTTTTGTTCTTGTTTTTTAGTTAGAGAAAGAGGAAAGAAATCAAACCGCAGTTGTATCTTTAAGGATTGAAGACCCTCCCCTTTGTTTGAACCTTAATAGTGGAATCTTATATGCAGGAGAAAAAAGTCACCCTCTAGTAGTTTATTGGAGATAAATAGAAAATTTAGGGGTTTAGTCTCTGTTTGGTAATTAATTAGTTCCACACAGTTTTTAAAATATAATTGACATACAACAGGTATAAATAGGATACATAGGAAAAGGGGAAGAAGCAATTAATTCTGACTGAAGACTAAATTCATTAAAACATTCCAATTTCAAATTTCTTTGCCAGGTTGGTGATCATTCTCGAGGTACTGTATCTCTTCATTAGAGTAATAGATTTTTCCCATTCTCAAAGAAATAACCCCATCTCTTGGATTCATCAGAATAAACTTTTATCAGTCTGTCTCAAAATATAGCCAGCAAAAATGTAAAGCAACGTTAAGTCATTTGACCAAATTGTATTGTACACATATTCAAGAGTATGACATTGTTCTAGATGCTGGATATTAAAAGAAAATGATATCCCATTTAATTCGGTGGTCTCCATCTCCACTTGGATGTTTATAGCTACATTAAACCTATCATCTTCATCTATAAATTTTCTTTTTTCTATTTTTTTCTATCACTCTTTGTCATTGCCACCCATTTTATTACATACATACGTATCTCCTAGCTAAATATGCACTAATTTTGGAAGTGTTCCTATAATCTATTATATGATGATTGATGGTTTATTAATGGATTAAAGACTAAAATATTTCTTTGGTTAAAAGCATTTTATTTTAAAAAGATGTAATGATTTTATTTTTATAATAGAAAATTTAATCATAATAACTAGATAATAATCACTATATGGAGAAAGCGTCTCAATCAGCCTTGGTGGGAACAGCACATTTCTATCAGTAATAGTGATTATACGGCAGGGGCAGAGCGAGTTGATGTTGATAGGATCTCTTTGGATGAAATATATCTCATTTCACCTGAGTTGGAGGTTTTGACTAGGAACTCTGAGACTCATTAGACTAGAGCAGTGCTTCCTAACCCAGAACAATTTTTTACACTCCCACCCCTACATTTGGCAACACTTGGAGACATTTTTGTTTGTCCCAACAGGGGGGAGGGTGTGATACTGGCATGGAGTGGCTTATCCAGTGCAAAGTATCAGTAGTGATTAAGTTAAGAAACCCTGGGCTATAGTAATTAAGAACGGTAAATTTGTTTCCTTCTCTCCAGTTACATTTATAAGATTATATGCATATGCTTACATGATTGGGGTTGATACAGCAGTTGAGTAGATAATATTTTTCAATGGTGTTTATATAAAATTAAATTACCTAGTATATTTTCTTTTGCATTTAGAATTTTCTGTTTCTTTTAAGAAAAACGGTTTTCTTTCTTTCTTTTTTTTTTTTTTTTTTTTTTTTTTTTGCTGTATGCGGGCCTCTCACCGTTGTGGCCTCTCCCGTTGCGGAGCACAGGCTCCGGACGCACAGGCTCAGCGGCCATGGCTCACGGGCCCAGCCGCTCCGCGGCATATGGGATCCTCCCAGACCGGGGCACGAACCCGTATCCCCCGCATCGGCAGGCGGACTCTCAACCACTGCGCCACCAGGGAGGCCCTTCTTTCTTTCTTTTTGTTTTTTTTTTTCTGCTCCGTGACTTGCGGCATCTTAGTTTCCCGACCAGGGATTGAACCCAGGCCTTTGTCAGTGAAAGCTCAGAACAGAGTCCTAACCATTAGACCTCCAGGGAATTCCCAGGAAAAACAGTTTTCTTAATATATACATTATATAATGTCTATGATAGACTTTTAGACTCTTAATAAGAGTATATAAAATAGATATCATACATAGGGCATATGCTAAAACTTCCTTTATGAATGCTCTGCATATTTAAATAATAAAAGATTAAAAAACAACTTGAAGTAAATGTCCTCCTCAATCTATATATCACAGCATATTTTTTATCTTTTCTCCCTCTTTCGTTCCCTTCCTCATTCAGTAGCTATTTATTCAGTACTAAACGTAGCTGTGGGCCCTGGGGAATATAATGACGCACGAGGTAGTCATGGTCCCTGTCTTCATGGAGCTTATTGTCTCTTTTAGGAAGTCAGGTAACCAAATCAGCAATAAAACAGGGTGGTAAGAGCTATTATAGAGACAGTTTACAACTATGGGAATGCCCAGTGTAGCCAAGGGCAATGACGTGTCAACAGCTGGAAGATAATCACAGTATGTGGAAATGACAGGGGCTAATGTCAAAGAATGTATTCAGAAGGCAGTATTAAAGCTTTTTAAAAGGTTGGAGCAGTTTGAACTCTATGAAGTCATTTTAATTTTATATAAATTGAGAATTTCTTTTTATGCAGCGTAAGTAAATAAGAAGGATAAAGGGAACAGAATGACAATATCTTAATTAAATTTAATTGAGGTCACATATTTGTGTTCTTTTTGTCAAATATTTTGGTTCTACTTCTTTATTCCTCAGAACTGTGATTTTTTTAATACTCATTACAAATACTCAAAAACTTATTACAGTATTCCTGGCACTATTTTGGGTGCTGTGGAAGTCATAAAAGAGCTGAAAACATGCAGGTATTTATAATATAGTTGTACATATGTTTCATATAACATTTAATGAAGCATTAATATATAAAGCACTTCTTAGATAAGTGCTTGGTACATACCAAACAGTTTATATTTTTATATATTGGCCTCTATTTTATTTTCATCACAGTTATTATTGTAAGTAAGGAGCATTTGAAAAGAATGTGTGAACCTGCCTGGTAACCTGTGGATATATACCTGTTTATGCTGAAAGAATTAAACATATTTTAACGATGTGCTGTGGAACCCTCCAGGCGAAATTAGTGTTGAGGGCGGAGTGGCTGCAGAATTAGATTTCCTGGATTCTCGTGACACCAGGTGGATTGGAATCATTCATTCAGCCTCTTGAAAGCACAGTTTTGTATTGTCGGCATTCTCTGCAAGAGTGGGTGATCTACTTTGTTGATCTTCTCAAGTTTCTTTAATGATAGTTTTTTTTTTTTTTTTTTTTTAGTGATTCTGTAATTCTTTTCCTGGTTCTTTCCCACCCCCAGCAACCCCTGCCTGCTGCCAGACTAGGGGGAAAAAATGTGATTTCTAATCTCAGGGTGGCTGCTTAATTTTAAAACATATTTAAAATTTTGTTTTTGGTGGGATTAATTAAATAACGAAAGTTTATATTCTCCGCACATTGTAGTTTCTTTGCCATCTTAGTACTCATGTGATGCATTTTTCATTCTTTTTATAACTTTGTTTGCAAGTTAATTCTTTAAAAGCTCTGCCAGAGGCAGTGATTGGTGCTCTTAGTTAATTCAACTTTCCATCCTCCTCTAAATCATTGGCTAGATATGAATAGTCTTTAAAATGAATTGTGAGATTTAATCAGTGTAATGTAGTAGAATAATGATGTGCATCTATAGAGGTGTTATGCTCATTACAGTGCATGGATGTTTATATCTTCAGCAGTTTGATGCCATTTTATCATGTTTCCAGGCTGAAGTAAACACATTTCATGCATCTGCTTACTTAGTTTTCTTTGAGGTCTAGCATTTTACTTCTTTCTTTATATTCCATGAATGAATATATAATTACAGTTTGAGACATGATTTGTGTCATTATGATAATGAAGTAACACAGTCTTCATAAAAATAAATATAGGTAGTAAGTACTGCATTTTGATGTCCTTCAGGCTAAGGTCCAGGACCTTATTTTTTGTTCCCAAATGATCGAGCACCAAGCTCTTAGCAGGCACTTAACTGAGGAATAGACCTTTTATTTATTTATTTTTAAAATTTATTTTTAAATTTTTTTACTTTTTAAAAATTTATTTATTTTTTATTTTTGGCTGCATTGGGTCTTAGTTGCAGCATGCAGGAATTGTGGAATTGCTCGGTCATTTGGTAAATGTGAGTGTAATTATAAAAAAAACCCTGCCAAACTGTTTTCCACAATAGCTGCAAAATTTTACATTCCTGCTAGCAGTGAATGGTATTTCCTGTTGGTCTGTATCCTTGCCAGCATGATATAGTCAGGCTTTTTTTTTTTTTAATTAAAAAAATTTTTTGAAAATTTTGGTCATTCTAAGACATGCGTAGTGATGTCTCATTGTGATTTTAATTTGCATTTCCCTAATGACTAGTGATGTTGAGCTTGTTTTCACATGATTATTTGCAATCCATATATCCTCTTTGGTGAAATGTCTGTTTAGGTCTTTTGTCCAAGGTTCTTTTTCTTTTAGGTTGCTTGTTTTCTTATCATTGGGTCTTTAGAGTTCTTCATATATACAGGTCCTTTAATAGATATGTAATCTTTTCAAATATTTTTCTTCAGTCTTTGGCTTGTCTTCATTTTCTTAACAATATCATTTACAGAACAAAAGTTTTAAATTTTGATAAAGTCCAATTTATCAGTTATATCTTTCATGACTCATGCTTTTAGTCATCTAAAAACTCATTGGCAAGCCCAAAGTCATGCATATGTTTACTTCCAGAAGTGTTACAGCTTTCCATTTATATTATGACTTGGTTTTTCCATTTGTTTGTTTATAAGTAGCATTCTTGCTTGTTTCATCTTTTTTAACATATACCATATCTTCTACCATATCTTAACTTACTATCCATACTTAACACAGCTTAACGAGTTTTGCCTCTAGTCTCACAAGCCCTTGTTTATTTACTATCTATACTTATCACTTCTTAATGGGTTTCATCCATGCAAATGTTTTTCTTGTTATCTGTAGAAGAACTTAATATTCTCAAATAATGAAGTCAGAGCACATCACAATATTTATCTAAGTTAATACTGTGAGAAATTATTGGCATATCACAAATGCCTTTTGTGTGATCTTACTTCAGAATATTGCTACCAATTAAATGTGTCATCTACTAGGATAGTATTAAAACGAGTCCTGTGTCTTTATTTTCAAATCAATTATTCATAGTGTGTTAAGAGATTAAGAGGTCAAAAGCTTTCCTACTTATGTGTGGGTGTGTGCGCACGCATGTGTGTAGGATTGGCAATAACAGAAGTAATCATAAGATAAATTTGTTCTTCGAAATGTAAATATTCTGTTTTTGACTGCAAGTGGCTTATATATAAACAGATGTCCTAAGATGTCTGCCAATGTAGTTCTAAAAGGAGTGAAGCAGCGCTTAATAAAAGTTTAAAAAAAGACAACTAAATGAGTTCATGAAATAGAAAAAAAGGTCGAATGTTGAATACTGAAGGTAGTAAGTACTTCTAGAGAAAAACATAATTTAATAAAATAAGCCAAAATTAGTAATAATAAAAGCAATGGTAATAGTATTAATGATATTAATAAAGCTGTTTATTGAGCACTTATTATATCCCAGGTACTGCACTAAGCTATACCACTTGAATCCATTATTGAATTTAATAGCTAATGTACAACTGTCTCATGTCTTGTTTTCATTGAGTTGCATACGAGGATACAAGGCAGCTTGGCTGAGTTGCCAGAAGTTATTGCTTTTCACTGGTTGCCTTTTTGGGACTGTCTGCAAGTATAGATCAAACTCTCTGCCTTCATAATTGTCTTCAAACAGCTACTTCTGGCTCTATACAAACTAAATTTCTGGACTGTGCTGATGAGAAAGAGAAGTTATATGGTTACCCTTACTTGTCCTAAAATCTCAAGTCTTAAAGTTCTTGTTTACTGTCATTGCACGGCCACCAACCCTGGCAGTCTTGTGGTTATATTTACCACCTGTTAACTGTTCTCTCCATGTACCATGCTGGAGCCTTAAAGAGTAAAAACATATTCCCTTCCTGCTTCATATTTTCTGTTAGCACCCTGTTTCTCATTGCCTTTAGGGCTCTCACCTTAACTGACCTTTTAGCCTTATTTTTGCCTCTCCACACACCTTGTATGCTTTTGCTACCCACTTCTGTAGCTACATCAGGATGCTTTAGCATATTGTCCTGTCTTCCTTGAATTTTTTTTTACTTTTTGTCATTCCATGGTAAATTCTCATATATACTTTAAGATGCAAATCAAATATTTCCATTCCATGAGGTTCTTTTTGACATGTGCTCTCTTCCTCACCCCATCCCAAGCAGACTTAACTGATTTTTCTTCAGATGCTCACTGTATTTTCACTTAAAAAATCTATATTTTCTACAAAGCTCTAAGTTTCTCTAAAGTCCTTGAGTTTTCCCCTTTTCATTTTTATCCCCTTTACCTAGCACAACCATCCTTCCAAAAAAAAGTCGAAAACTCTTCCCTCCTTGTCCATCCCTATGTTCAATGCCCCCCCTCAAAAAAAACTCTTGATTTTCTCCCCATTTATACCATCTTTATTTTTTAAAAAATCTAGATCATTGGTTTTCAAACATTTGAAACAAAGTGGTATCCTTTCTTCAAATGAAAACTTGCATACACTGTGCTTGCGCACACAGTCCCACAGATAAAAAGGTAAAGTTGGGGAGTTTGGAGGGCTCCGTTTTCCTCCTGGCACTTCTAGGGAACTCGTAAGGGCTCCAAGAAGTAAGGTTTGCTGCTTTAGACAGTAGAAAGTTTTGCACTGGCCTTGTTGCTATGTCTGTTTTTGAGTGCTTCCAAATCATTCTTCATGTTGTTTCAGGAGAGATCTTTCTAAAACACAAATCAAATTATTTCTCATGCTTATATTTTGTTAGAGTCCCCATGGCCTCACCTCACATGTGAGCTTCTTGGGAGGTAAGGGTGTCTCCTTCACTTTGTGTCACTAGCACCTGGTATGGCTAGTTCCTGGCACGGGCTTGGTATGTAGTAGCCTGGGTGTTGAAGATAATGAGGGAACTTGGCACGGTTACCCATTTTCTTCATATTTGTGGCTTTGCTTTACTCAGATTGGCAGTGCCAGCCTCTTTCTTATTCAGATCTCTCCCATCTTTCAGGCCCAGCCCAAATCTTCACTCCCTATTTCAAAGCTATCCTTAGCTTTAGCAGCTTTTATCAGTTTACCTTTCTTTGATTTCTAAAGCAAGTTACTGTGATTATAAAGAATAACATGCTGATTTATTTAGTGCGCCTTTTTTGTTACCGCTTGGTGGTATAACCTCTGTCTGGGTAACCCTAGCAACAACAACAAAAGCCATAAATGGTTTCAAAGGTACTTTCTCATCCAGGAGGATATACTTTACCCAGTTTTGAGATATATACTTCGGGTTTCTCAGTCAGCCAGAGGTCATTATTTTAAGTTTATGCTTTAGTACAGTTGTGTGTCAAGACAGATTTGCCTTTGTTTCTCAACATGTTGTAGGTTGAACAATAAATCTTCTTTTTATTGTGTCTTCTGAAACCAAAATTGCTGTTGAGTCAGCTCATAGCCTGCAAATCAAACAGAAATCTTTGAAAAAGTACATGCAAAGAATTAAAAGTATTAGGTGTGATTTTTACCTTGGATGTGTTTCAGGTTCTTGTTGGGAAAGAGGAATAATAAAGCTTTATCCCCTTACATTAATATTCTATTGCTATAGTATACTTCCTAATTATGTTTTCTGTTCCTTGTGTATTTTTCAGTAAGTGTGTTTCCTCTGTTGCTTTCAGAATTGTTTATAATTGCATTTCATGTGAGAGCAGTTTTCTTAAAAAAAATAATAAAGTGCTAACTAGGAAAAATGTATTTCATCCCATTAAAAATAACTATCAAAACTTATGTTACCAAATGACTATTATATTCGTATTCAGGCTTGAAGACATTTTGTCTATTTTTAACTATATTTTTCATTTCTCTAATTGCTCTGTGGCCTTTAATAAACTAACTTGTTTTTGATAAATTGAAATGATCTCTAGATTTAGGGATAAATACCTTCACCATTTCTTATAGGAAGGCTTTTCTCTGAGACATCTATAATGTTATATTTTATATTTTTGATGTTATTGGGGAAGGAAAAGTGGATACTGTGTCTTTAATGGAAAGCAAAAGGTTATCTTTCTCTGGCCTTTGTGTGTATGTGCTGATGTGGATGTAGGCAGCCAGACAGGCAATGTGTGCAGAGAGACTAGGGAACTGGCTGCGGATCGATAGACGTGGTGTGAAGTGAATTAATGCGAGGCAGACCGTCTGTCTGTCATAAGGATTGTGGGGAATGCGGAGCGGTGTGGTCAGTCAATGAGGAGATCTGCTTCCAATAAATTCAAGCCTGCTGCCTGAAAATAAATTCTAGATATGCACCCCCTCCCTTCCTTACTGTGAAATTTTAGTTTATTCAAAGTAAATGTATATCAGATTCTTGCCTCATGTACTTTAATTGGACCACTGGAAAACCACAGTTGGGAAAAACTGATGAAATAAAAATACCTGCTATTCTTTTAGATCCAGTTTTCAATCTCAGTGGAAATCTATATTTTAATGGGAATCAGAAATATAATGTTTGTTAATATTTATAAATATTCTGGTATACCTTTTTCTTTCTGAGTCCTAAGAATATTGTTTAACACTTCCCTCTACTCTTCAATAAAATAATAATGAATTTAAATGGTTTTATATTGCAGTACTGGTTAAAGTGCCGTGTTTTAAAGGTTATTCTATTAAAATTTAGTATTTAGTCTTTGATTGTTAAGTTAATCACATGACACTGAAGTCTTCTGAGTTCACATTATTAATCATTACTCAGATATTATTAGCCAATAGGAAAAAAAATGTTTATAAAGGTATTGGGTTGGCCAAAAATTTCCTTGGGATTTTTCCATAACAACAGAAACCCAATAATTTACAAGCTTTTGAAAGATAAATCTTATAATAATGTGATTTTACAGAAGGGAAGAGGCAAGTGCAGTTTTATCATTGATTTTGAAAACTGTATTTCCATATTTACATGAAAAAATGTTTTCCTAAAGTGATTAAAAATATTGCATACAAATGGGACAGTTGTCTATGTACATCTCTCACAATGAATAGTGGTGTAAGTATTTAGAAATCTGGATGGCGTGAAAATCTCATCATACTCTTCCCTGTCCTCTGTTTCTTACTTCTGCCGCTGCCACAGCCAAGCCTCCTTCCTTTCTCTGCTGGGTCCAGACTTACTGATAGCAGTTTTCTCCTCCATTCCATTTTGTCCTTGTTCTCCTTCTGATTCACAGTGTAGAACCCATGTATACCTATTGTCTGGCATAATGTGTATTCATTTGTTTAATTTTGTGAATCTGGATTTGGTTTTTTAAGTACCTCATATTTTCCCATTACTTCTTTGTATCTTTTTTTTTATTGTATCTCTTTGTTGTACCTTTTTATTATATGTTTTTCACCAAAGCACACTTACTATTATTTTATAGTATATTTAAATAGCATATTTGTGTCATGGGATTGAAGGTTTTGAGTTCTATTCACGATATATTTATTGAATCACTATTATTTTATAGTATATTTAAATAGCATAATTTGTGTCATGGGATTGAAGGTATTGAGTTCTATTCATGATGTATTTATTGAATCTTTATGAGATGTTCTTTACTGCCAAGTATTTTGTGGATATTCAGAAAATAAATGTCTTAGATTTTATGGCATAGTTTGACAGATAAGATCACTTACATCAAGTACATAAGAAAATAGCAAAGTAGTGCCATATATTTAATTGACACTGCTTATAATCTTGATTATCAATATGCAAGAAACTGAAGCCTCTGTGTCGGTGTCCTAATATTTCTCAGGAATATTTCATCATCTTACTGATAGTGGAGAGTGATGAGGTGACTTTTATGTTTCAAAAAGTTTAGTTTTTTAATACCAGGAAGAAAGTAATACATTTTTTTCCTGGTCTTTGTGTTTCATTGCAAATAGCATTGTATTGTGGCATAACCTCAATTCTTTTTAGTGACAGTGATGTAGTACCTTCTATTGTATCTTTTTTTTTTAAGTTAGGTTTATTGACTGTAATTTATATGTAGTAAAATTCACTCTTTTTAGTGTACAGTTCTGTGATTTTAAACAAATGTAGATAGTCATATTTCTACTCCCACGATTAAAATATAGATTATTTTCATTATTCTAAAATATTTGCTTAGACCATTTTGTAGTCAGTCTTCCTATCACACCCCTAGCCTCTGGCAATCACTGATTTGATTTGTATCCTATAGTTTTGCCTTATGCAGGATGTCTGCTGTCTATTATGTCTGCCTATTATAAGACAGTAATGTAGCATGTAACTAAATACTGTGGAGATTAGAAATATGGAGGTTATGGCTGGGAATTTTTAAAAATGTTTCTTTTTTTTTTTTGGCAGGTAATGATTAGCATGCTTAGAAGGGTTAAATAATGGATTTTGCTCATCTTTTACCATAACTTTATGGTCCAAAAGTTCAAAAGGAAATCTATCATTTCCTTAAAACAAACTTATTAAAATTAGCTTTAAATGATCTGTGCCATTTGTATTTGATTGTAGTAATTTGGCCTTTCCATTCTCAGTATCTCTTACCTTTATATCTTCCAACAAAGGTTGGAATCTTAGGTATTTTGTTATCATGACAATGCCCAGTTAGACTTCAAGTTAAGATATTTTAGCTGATCCTTAAAAATGGAAATATATAGAATTTTGAAGTAAACAAATCTTTTTGTATTGATTTGTAACAAAATAACCCAGAAAATTTGACTATAAGAACTAACAGAATGAGTTACAGATATGGTCAAAATCAAGAATATAGTTTAATTTTTTAAATTAAAAAGGGAACATTACTCCTTCCTGACACAAGAAAAACATTCAGGGTGAATTTGTTTTCTTATTGCATAAGTGTTCTATGTGGCCCTTGTCTCCCTGTTTTCTTCAGCTACACGGCAGAAATGATACCAAAAGAGTACACAGAAGTGGTATGGATTTCTTGGTTGATCTGGAATGGTAGAAAAGCAAACTTTTTTTTTTTTTTTTTTTTGCGGTACGCGGGCCTCTCACTGTTGTGGCCTCTCCCGTTGCAGAGCACAGGCTCCGGACGCGCAGGCTCAGCGGCCATGGCTCACGGGCCCAGCCGCTCTGCGGCGTGTGGGATCTTCCCGGACCGGGGCACGAACCCGTGTCCCCTTCATCGGCAGGGGGACTCTCAACCGCTGCGCCACCAGGGAAGCCCCAAACTTTTTAAAAACAGCTTCTTTGAGATATAATTCATATGCCATTAAATTCACACTTAAAACTGTACAATCCAGTGGCTTTTAGCATATTCTGAGTTATGCAGCTATCACGACTATCAATTTCAGAACATTTTCATTACACCAAAAAGAAACGATAGACTCATTAGTATAACTAGATGGGATCATGCAACATGTGCTCTTTTGTGGCTGGTTTCTTTTACTTAGTGCTTCATTTCCTTGTATTGCTGATTAATATCCCATTGTATGACTTTATCACAATTATCTATTCATCAGTAAATTGTGGTATATTTATACATTTATTCATCAGTCTTTGGACATTCAGATTGTTTATACACTCTGGCTTTTATAAGTAATGCTGCTGTGAACATTCCTGTACAAGTCTTTGTGTGGACATATGTTTTCATTCCCTGGCAGTGGAATTGCTGGGTCACAGGATAACTCTATGCTTAACCTTTTGAGGAACCACCAGACTGTTTACTGTAGAGTGCTGAGAGTGCTTTATATAGTCTAGGTACTAGTCCCTTGTTGGGTATGTGATTTGTGAATCTTTTCTCTTAAGTCTGTGGCTTGTCTTTTTAACCTCATAATAGGGTCATTTATAGAGGAAAAGTTCTTAATTTTAGTGAAGTCCACTTTACTAGTTTTTCCTTTTATGGATTGTGCTTTTGGTGTCAAGTCTGGCCTCAGGTACCAAAGATTTTCTCCTATTTTTTTTTAAAGTTTTATAGTTTTATGGTCTACATTTAAGTCCATGGTTGATTTTGAGTTGATTTTTAAATAAAGTGTGAGCCATAGTTCAAAGTTCATACTTTTTGTGTGTGGATATCCAGTTGTAGTAGCCCATTTGTTGAAAAGGCTATCTTTCCTCCATTGATTTGCTTTTTGCACCTCTGTCAAATAACATTGGACATATTTGTGTTTGTCTTTTTCTGGTTTTCTATTCTGTTTGCTTAACCTAAAACCAAATAGTTTTAATAACTTTAAATGATAAGTCTTGAATGGGGCAGGCTGATTTTTCCTACCTTATTTTTTTTTTTCAAAAATTCTTTTAGCTATTCTAGTTCCTTTGTCTTTCTATATAATTTTAGAAATATTTGGCTATATGTACAAAAAATTGTGCTGGGATTTTGATAGGAATTACATTAAACCTGTAAACAGAAAATTGACATCATTACTATGTAGAATCTTTCAACCTATGAACATGGTGTGTCTCTCCATTCCATTTATTTATATCTTTGATGTTTCATCAGTGTTTTGTAGGTTTCATCTATTTTTTTTGTATTTACATCTAAGTATTTCAGTCTTTTGAACCAGTGTTACTAGTATTTTTCTTTTAAGTTTAGGTGTCCATGTATTATTCATTGTTAGCATATAGAAATATAATTAAGAATTTTTTTCTTGTATTTTGCAGCCTTGCTGTACTCACTTATTAGTTTGCATATTTTTTGTAGATTCCTTTAGATTTTCCACATAGACAGTTATTTTTTCATTGAGTAGGATTACCTCATCCATTCCAAACTGTATGTGTTTTCTTTTCTTGCTTTATTGCACTGGCTGGAAATTTCCAATGCTGGGGTTTTTTTGTTTGTTTGTTTGTTTTTACATCTTTATTGGAGTATAATTGCTTTACAATGTTGTGTTAGTTTCTGCTGTATAATGAAGTGCTATATGTATACATATATCCCCATATCCCCTCCCTCTTGCGCCTCCCTGCCACCCTCCCTATCCCACCCCTCTAGGTGGTCACAGAGCACTGAGCTGATCTCCCTGTGCTATGCAGCTGCTTCCCACTAGCTATCTATTTTACATTTGGTAGTGTATATATGTCCATGCCACTCTCTCACTTTGTCCCAGCTTACTCTCCCCTGCTCCCTGTGTCCTCAAGTCCATTCTCTACGTCTGCATCTTTTTTCCTGTCCTGCCCCTAGGTTCATCAGAACGATTTTTTGTTTTTAGATTCCATATATATGTGTTAGCATATGGTATTTGTTTTTCTCTTTCTGACTGACTTCACTCTGTATGACAGACTCTAGGTCCGTCCACCTCACTACAAATAACTCAGTTTTGTTTCTTTTTATGGCTGAGTAATATTCCAATGTATATATGTTAAATAAGAGTGGCATTGTGGACATCTTTGCTTCATGTTTGATCACAGGAGGAAAGCATTCAGCCTTTCACTGTTAAGTATAATGTCAGCTGCAGATTTTTAGTAGGTGCTCTTATTAACTTGAACAAGTTCCTCTCTCTCTTCTATTTGTATTTTTCTGAGAGTTTTTTTAAATCATGAATTGATGTCAATTTTTATCAAGTTATTGACATGTTCATGATTTTTTTTCTTCTTTAGCCTCTTAATATTTTGGATTACATTGATTTTTTGAATTAATGTAAGGATCGTGTTACACTGATTCAAAAATCAATGTAATACTTATATTTTGTCAAGGATTTTTGAGACTATATTCATGAGAGATATTGATTTGTAGTTTTATTTTTTTTGTTGTTTGTACACTTGACCCTTGAACAACATGGGTTTGAACTGAGTGAGTTCACTTATATGTGGATTTTTTTCAGTAGTAAATACTACAGTACTACACGATCTGTGGTTGGTTGTATCCATGGATACAGAGGGCCAGCTATAAGTTACACCCAGATTTTTGACTACACAGAGGTTTGGTGCCCCTAACCCCTGCATTGTTCAAGGGTCAACTCTATTTTCTTTTCTTCTGCCAAGAGATATAGGATTTTATAACCCTTACTTTGTTTTGGAAAGCATCGATCAAAGAACCAGTTTCAGCATAGATACTTCTTGGTCTTTCAGCCTTGGTTACTTTGAGATATACAGGTTTGCTTCTTAAGCTCTGTTCCAAAATACTGAATGCCCTCAGTTGAACAGTTGTCTAGTATAGCCCAAAAACACCATGGAGGACTTCACAGTAATTATACTCAATATCATGTGATTCCATGACTTCTTATGTTTGTGCTGTGATATTCTGTCATGCATCCTATCCTGCCCTGAGCAACTCAGTCCCTGGAAGGACTTACTGGTAAAAGGATATTGGGGTTGAAATGGGAAGATCTACACATCAATACTGGTTCTTGAATTTAGTAGCTGTATTATGCCAAGCAAGTATTTGACCTCTCTTATTAAATGAGATAAATTTAAATGGATTTATAAACTTGTTACACATAAATGCTAGCTTTATTTTCATGGAATCCCTTAATTTTACAGGAAAGGAAAATACTAATAATAAATGATTGTTGCCATCTAAACTGTTCCTTAATATCATTTCCCTGTTTCTCTGATCATTTTCAGAATTATCAAGTGTTAAGCATGGAATGAGACTGAAAGATTTCAGAGATTTATATTTTGTTTTAATAATCTGAAACAACGATCTTTGATTTTGTGCTTAAGCAGTAAGTCTGTAGAAATGTAGCATTTACCTTCTTATCTCTTCTTTGTGATTATTTTACTGATAACCATCTTTAATCAAATAATTAACATAATATTATTTTTCTAGTAATTCCCCTTCTTTATTTTAAAATTTTATCTTGAAAACCTAACAACAAAAGTGATGCTGTAAAGGGATGGCCTTTGTCATTTTTTGTCATTGGGGACCATTCATTTAGCACTGTTCATTCTTTTGTTGGAGCAATACTGAACAAAGTGGTTGCACTAAAATGATGTTCTCCTCCCCAAATTTAAATTGTTAGGCCTTGGAACTGCCTACTGGTAGGTCTACTTCTGGATCATTCATGGTGGTTAATGACTAAGATTCTTCCTCTTGGTGCCTTTCATAAACCTGAGGCAGCAAGGTTGAATTTCATATAGAAATTCAGTTAATGCATCTTGGAAGAAAAGAAATCCTGGAATATTTGTAGCTTCTGGTTTTAAAAATATTGTGTTGGATTTTATATGTGCAGTTATCGAAGTACTTATTAAGAAGATTTGATTAAAAGGTTCAACTCCTGAAGTAACTTCCAGTGGGTGAGATTTTTATATACCATGTTTGAGCAATACCTCTTGGTAACCATGTGTAAAATATTGGACACCCCCTCCTATCCATTGCCAAATTAGATGCAAATTGACAACAAAATATAGACATTCTCCTCTTTTTGAAAGTTTGCTTTACAACCCTTCACTTTTATGAAAGATTGTCGTTAGTACCTGTTTTTGCTGATTGAAAGATAGCTAAAGAGGATTTTCGCTTTTATGAAAAAAGACAAAAGGCAATAATAGCACTCAGCATTTGTTCAGCAGTGAGCTGTTACAGAGCCAGGCACACCAAGAGCGGCTTAGAGTGGCACCACCAAGCTCCTTCCCTGGGAACTATGCTCAGCATCTCAGCATCAAGCTGCCATTGGTTTGAATTGTGTCTGTGAGCATCTGTGCTTTGTCTTGAATTCTGTGCATTTGTTAGGAAGATGTGTCCTAAGGTGATTGCTTCTTTGCTTTATGTTATTCTGGCTTACAAAAGGTTTCACAGCAGTGCCCTACTTTCAGATAGTGGAGGGGGGGAACCTATGTATCATCAAAGATGGGAAAATAGGTAAGTAAGGAAAAGACCTTTGTATGAATTTTCAAATTCTCAGGTGGTTTACAGAATGGAAGTTTTTGGTGCCCTGATCTAGTTCACCTGTCTGCTTTCAGTTAGGTTCTGTCAGTTCCATAATTATCTGACCTCGTATCTAATTCCTTCAGAGACAGAGAGATATTATGCTCTTGGGGCAACGCATTTCAGGTCTTTTACACAGAATCAGAACACAAATCCCTCTTGTCATCATCCTTCTTCCCAGCCCCCAAATTATAAGCAAACTAATATTAAAGAGAAGTAAACTTTTTAAATAGTCCTTCACTTTCTATGTTTTTTTCTCCCTCTTTTTAGCATAATTATGTCTAAATTTGCTAAAGTAACTGTAGCAAAAACGTTGAAAGGAATCAAGTAAAACTATAATTTACTTCATCATTTTTCTGTTCCCAGATCTTAGTTAAAAGTCAATATAGTTTGCATCCATGTACATATATATATATATATAAAGCAATAGAACACACATGAATATTTTGTTCATTAATTTCTGTCTCTCCCTAATTTTGATTAATATATTGTATTTTTTAACATACTGCATTTGCATCCAGTAAGTCAATTAAAACGCTTTAAGAGTTTTGGTCCACCTTTTTTTCTTTATATAAATTTATCTATTTTATTTATTTATTTTTGGCTGCGTTGGGTCTTCGTTGCTGCGAGGGGGCTTTCTCTAGTTGCCGTGAGCAGGGGCTACTCTTCTCTGCGGTGCGTGGGGCTTCTCATTGCTGTGGCTTCTGTTGCGGAGCATGGGCTCCAGGCGCATAGGCTTCAGCAGTTGTGGCTCGCCGGCTCTAGAGCGCAGGCTCAGTAGTTGTGGTGCACGGGCTTAGTTGCTCCGCAGCATGTGGGGATCTTCCTGGACCAGGGCTCGAACCCATGTCCCCTGCATTGGCAGGAGGATTCTCAACCACTGCGCCACCAGGGAAGCCCCACCTTTCTTTTAGTTTTTAAAAACTAACCCTTGTGCTTCCCATTTGTTTTAGCTGGGGTCTCAGCAGAAGCCATGCAGACTATTACCACTGCTCCTGATGCCTCAGGGCCAGAAGCCAAAGTCCAAGAGGAAGAGCACGACCTTGTGGATGATGACATCACCACTGGTAAGCATGCTATCTTTAAGGTCCAGTATTGGAAAATGCTTTTAGGTCGTTTACAGTGGGATTAAATATGTTGATGGAAGGGATGGAAACTTGCACTGATGGAGTGTTTAGTTTTTGCTACCCTTTAGTGCCCTTTTTGATATTGAAGTAGAAAGAAGCAGACTGTTTATTTGGTCCAGGTTTGCTCATTGTTGCTATAACAATGAACCTGCTAGCTGTGCATTTGATTTTCTGGGAACCTTCTAATTCAGAGGCTAGGATCATTACTAAAGCCTTGGAACATGTAGAGGAATACACTTATTGTGTTATGAAAAGTTTTGCAATTATAGTAGGGTAAACTGAAAATATCGAAGTTGTAATAGCAATTTATGCAGCACAGGCTACATGAGGAAACTTACAGATACTCTTTGTACCTATATTATAGAAATGAATGCTGCTTTTTCAAATTACTTACATTGTTTGGGTATTGAACATTCTTATCTGTATTATTTATCACATGATCAGGCATAAGGTAAAATTTATGAAAGCCATACACTGCATATGTTCAGCCTATCTTTTTATAGGCTTAAAGCAGTTTCAATTACTGGATCTCCAAATGCATTCAGCTCAATTTCTTTCAGTGCACAGAGGATAAAAACAACCTAGTATAAATATTTTTATTGGTAATAAGAATGATAAACTCTTATTTTTGGTGCAGATGGTTAAAATGTAAAATCTGACCATATAAATCTACAACTATTGTGAAGCAAGAAGCATTAACTTAATAGTAATCAATAATTTGAAAAGAAGCATGCCCAGGAAATATCAGTAAAATTTTTAACAATCATTAAAGGGAGGAAAAAAAAACAAAGGGAAGTTGTAATTCTTTTCTCTCCCTTTTTCCTTTTAAAGCTCTGTGTAGCAGGTTCTTTACTGTTATCACCTGACTGCCCTTAAATTTCTTTCACTGGGAAGAAGTTGAGGGAGCCTTATGATCTCCCTTGAAAATTTACAAAGCCTATATTTACAAACCTATAGACTTGTGCCACTGCTGCAAATAAGTAGTTGACTACATTGAGGAGCTGGTTTTCAGCAAAAATGAGATGCTGGTGGTCGATCTTACTTTTTACTGTATCAATTCATTGATTTAAAAAACCTCATCCACCTTAAATATAAATTATTTTGCAAACTTCCAAGTTTGCTGAAAGTCATTTGTACTTCACAGTTATGGAACTTGTTTCAGCAGCAACTAGAGGAAATTATTTCATTTGCAGATTTTTAAAAACTATTTCTTGCTTTATTCAGTTTTCACTGCTTTTTAAAAAATAATGCTATAGATATGTTTTGTTATTCCCTCTAAATTTTAAAGGTTTTCTTGTTGATAAAAAGTCGTGGTTTAAGGCTTCCCTGGTGGCGCAGTGGTTGAGAGTCCACCTGCCAATGCAGGGGACATGGGTTCGTGCCCCGGTCCGGGAAGATCCCACATGCTGCGGAGCGGCTAGGCCCGTGAGCCATGGCCACTGGGCCTGCGCATCCGGAGCCTGTGCTCCACAACCGGAGAGGCAGTGAGAGGCCCGCGTACCGCAAAAAAAAAAAAAGTCGTGGTTTAAG
This sequence comes from Mesoplodon mirus, assembly GCF_964341445.2. NCBI lineage: Eukaryota > Metazoa > Chordata > Mammalia > Artiodactyla > Ziphiidae > Mesoplodon > Mesoplodon mirus. The sequence goes on from NC_138989.1 coordinate 72,298,999, forward strand.
TAATAGAAAGAAGTTGCCTCTGCAGTAGTAGAATAGCTCCATTTGCATTCCAGAATAAAAGCTGAATTTTTGAGCTCTCTAGTATTATTAAATCAGTACATTGAAATTTTGAATTATGCTCTGCCGAAGTCACAAGACAGCATTATAGCACATGACTGTGTGCTTACTTTATTGTTAAAAAAATCGAGAAAAAATGAAAAATCTAGTTTGGTGAGTCAGTTAATGCTACATAAACTGGTCTTCCCTGGTGGCGCAGTGGTTGAGAGCCCGCCTGCCGATGCAGGGGACACGGGTTCGTGCCCCGGTCCGGGAAGATCCCATATGCCGCGGAGCGGCTGGGCCCGTGAGCCATGGCCGCTGAGCCTGCGCGTCCGGAGCCTGTGCTCCGCAGTGCGAGAGAGGCCGCAACAGTGAGAAGCCCGCGTACCGCAAAAAAAAAAAAAATAAATAAATGCTACATAAACTATATTTTACTCTGTAAGAGTTCAATTAAATGTATGTGATGTATGGCTTTTATCAGTTGATTTACTCATTTCATGCCATGAGTACTAGAAGCAAGAGTGCTCAATATCCCACGCATTTACATAACAAAGAAGGCTTCCGTAACACGTTGTCAGAGCAACTGGCATGCTGCAGCCTGTAGATCGTCAGGTTACCTTTAGATTGTGTGACTTGGTTAAGATGTGGTATAGATTTGTGTGAGGGTTTAGAAGAAAACCATATTTCTTTTTAGTGACTAGAATCCTATAGAAGTTGCATTATGAAAAATATGGTAGGTGCGTTGAGAGAAACCTGTTTCAAGCAAAATAATCTTATTTTGGGATAACCAGCATTGTGTAGCACAGGAGGTACTACAAAAGGGAACGCCGGCCAATTTAACCGCTCACTTTGAAAAATCTGATTTTTCCCCTGGCTGTTTAAAAGGAATTCCTCTAATAATATCACCTCAAAACAAATAGAAATCGGGCTTCCCTGGTGGCGCAGTGGTTGAGAGTCCGCCTGCCGAGGCAGGGGACACGGGTTCGTGCCCCGGTCCGGGAGGATCCCACATGCCGCGGAGCGGCTGGGCCCGTGAGCCATGGCCGCTGAGCCTGTGCGTCCGGAACCTGTGCGTCCGGAGCCTGTGCTCCGCAACGGGAGAGGCCACAACAGTGAGAGGCCCGCGTACCGCAAAAAAAAAAAAAAAAAAAGAAAGAAAACAAGTAGAAATTATATCATGACAGATATTTGCTTGTATTTGAATGAATTCTTATTTGAATGCTGTAGCTAGGCTAATATACATAGTTGTATTAATTTTATTTTTGTAGTAATCTGGGGCTTCATTCTTCAATTAACTGAATTCAACAGCTGACCAAGATAGCAATTAAAATATGAAGTATAATTTAGTGCTTTTGGATAGGCAGAATTTCATATTTGAAATTTTTCTTTTGAGTAAGAGCAAATGAGGTATGAATACTGTCTTAACGACACTTGGATCTGAGCTTAGCAGTCTTTGTTAGTGTTTGCCGTATAAAAGTAAAGAAGCATGGATAAAGCTGTGTAAGTGTTGGCGATGATCAATTGGAACTAATTAAATTTATTTGAAATGAAGAGTCTTAACTGGAAGAGGACAGCTGGAAAAACTGGGAAGAAAAAATGGAGTCTTGATTGAGACAATTGAAACCTTCACCCTGTCATTTAAAAAATATGCTGCAGCTTCTTTCTAAATCTCTCTTTGGAAAGCTAGTATCTATTGATCGGCTCTACAAAGTAATGCCAGTGTGCCTTGGTCAACACACACCCTTGGTTGTACTTAGCATTCCAGCCTAAGGTTTATCAGATTCTTTCCTTTAACCAGATGTCTTAAATTACATATCAAAGCCGTATTAGCCACTTTCACAGATTAATACTGTTTTATGTAGGAAAAATATTAAAACCTATTCCTAATTTTTAAAACTATTGTACAGTATGCATGGGAAATATACTCCCCCCTCCAAGGGAATTGTTTCAGGTTCTGCAATACTCTGTGTATTTAAAATCTATTTTAACAACAGTAGTACTGCTTTCTTGAAAGTAAAAAGAACGGCGTTAAGATTCTTTCTAGATTATTTATCACTTTAGAGTCGCAAGAATATTATTCTATACCTGTGCATTTGCTTTTGTATGTGTACTTTTGGTATTGCAACTTAAATGTTTATGTAGATATATAGTCAGCATTTGTAAATAACATGTTATTTTCATTACAATATGAAGAGGTGATAATTATGTTAGTGGAGTAAATCTCCCTAAAAACTGATAGACAGAAAAAATTTTAGATAAATCATAATCTGTTTTTATAAGGTAGGCCTTTTAGGTGAGTTTGTTAATTATCTTTATGCAGTTTTCACTGAGGTAAAGGATGGCATTCTGTGTGAGGATGAAGCTGTACCTCCCCTAAATGTGGCATTTTAAAACATCCTCCCTTAATATCAGGTTACAAAGGATTTTGGAAGGGTTTCACTCACAAACCTGTATGGACCCCTTTAAGAAAGTCACTGTATTCTCCTGTGGGTCATACTACAGTGTCCTACCCCTTGTTCAATACGGCAAGGGCACAAACTGACCATCTAACAGTGATAAAGAGTCAGGAGCCACTGACATTGTCAAAAGGAGACAACGTGATACTAGATCAGCAGCACAGTGGACAGATTCAACTGCTCACAACAAATGCACCGATGATACACGGATTTGGATGGGTGTGTTGACTCGATATTTGTTGTATTTTTTGTAGCATTTAAATTTAATTTATAAAAAAAGATGAGAAATGATATGGAAAAAGAAAAAATAGAGAAAGGTAAGAGAATTTGAAAGCAGTATCAATTGTTAACTTACTCTGTACCAACCACTTTATTCTTGACACTACCAACGTTTCTTTGAAGTGTGTTCTAGTATATTTGTCCAGATACAGAGAGGAGGAAACAAGCTCAGGGGAGGTCATGTTCATGGGACTGAAAATGAGTCCTGCCTGACTCCAGAGCTGATGTGTAGGCTTGAGCACCACCCCGCACTGCCTCGTAGTCTCCAACTCATTGAAGTTTGGCATCTTTTCACTTTCTTTTGAACTGGGAGATGATGTCACCATCCACCTTTATTGCTTCCAATAGCGAGCATAAGCCTGATATTTGCCGGCTATCTTATTGTCTAGAAGGCAAACTTGTTATTCTAAATTTAGAGCAAGAGTTTATCTCCCTTAAGGGGGAAAATCAGCACGTATTTGTTCTTTAAATGTTCTTTTAAAATTTGTTCTTTAAATTATTTAGGACTGCTATGATGTTAAGACTGTAAATACAGTTAGTGTTCATTACTAAACAGTTATTACATACAGGTAAAATGAAATTTGTATTGTTCTGTCTAGCTTTTTGAAGTCACCAATATAAAACCGACACCTTAACATAGATTCACACAGCAGTCAACATTTCTAGTATATTAAGTTAGAGCTGAAAAGCACGTCTTGTCTGAGACTAAATATTGATTGATTAATTTTACCATTTACTGAGGCTCTGTTCATAAAATGTTTATACATTTGTTTTGACTGAAAGATAGGAAATTCATCCTGTTAAAGATAAGCTCTGAGGAACAAAATTTAGGGCATTATCTATTCAGAAATCAGAAGCACTTTCTTAGTAGAGAGACAGAGGCCTTATAATTCGTAAACTAGAATAAGACTTTCTGCATTGCACCATTTCCCTTTCTCATTCTTTAATTTATAACTGACAGTCTAAAAACAGTACAGATCTATGTGAATTTTAAATCATTTGTTTTAAACTGTTACCACTACTCTTGTGATTGACTTCAGAATGTTAGCTACTACAAAATATGAGTTTACTGTTATTAAGATTTTGGATAATTATAAATGACTAATGCTGTGGTTTACTTACCATGCAGTTTTCTTTTTTAAGAAAAATAAGCGTGAATTTCATAGTTTTCTGAAATATGTCTTCAAGTAATTTACCTTTGTATACTTTTTTTTTAATCTTGGAGAAGAAAATTTAAATTAAAATATTTTTTGCTGTTTAGTGTTTAATATCTAATACTCAGTTTTAGTTATACGTTGATAGGATGTTAAGTAGAATATTTCTGAATATGGTATTTGAGAGTTGACAGGAATATTAAAATACAGCCCAAAGTATGGCTTTTTGTCATTCATTTTCTCTTTTCATATTTTCCACTCTGGGTGATTGACTTTCCCTTTTCTTTGGTTTTAACTACCACATCCATGTTAAAGACTATCAAATCTGTATCTCCAGCCTAGGCTTGTGTTCTGAGTGTCAGATTAATATGTCCTCCTGCCCAAATGTCCCATAGATACCTAAATACCAAGTCCAAAGTGAGCTCATATTTATTTCTAAAACTCATCTCCTTTTATATTTATATCTCATAAAAGGCATCACTGAGGGTACCATCAACTGCCTAACACCCCGCACCAGAAACCAAGGAATAATCCTGGCTTTCTTACTTTCCAACAGTGTCCACTGGTAGTTGGTACCAGTTCTTGTAAACTATACCTCTTAAATATCTCCCAATGATCTTCCCCTTCTCCATTTCCACAGAGATACCTACGTCCAGACTTTAATTTTTTCTACTTTGGATTATTATTATATTCTCCAGTAAACATCTTCCTGTCTCCGTTCCCTCCCCTTCCAGTTCATGTCTTTCATTACTCTGAGAGTTTCAGAAGCCAGTTCATCACCTTTCACCCTCACTAAGTGCTGCTTAATGGTTTCCCATTAATTATAGCACAAAACCCAAACACCTTAGGAGATATCTAGGGCTCTTCAAATACCTGACCCCTGGCTCTAGCTTCAATGGCTGCTGTAGCAATACTGAACTTAGTTTCCCCGGAGTACCCTGCTGTTTCATGACCCTTACTTTGCCTGTGCCCCTCCATCTGGCTGCTATGCTCTCAGTTCCCTCACATGTGAGGTGAAGTTCTGAGAGTTCTCTTCAAACCCAGTGTGAGTGTCACCATCTTCCCGAAGCCCTCCTGGACCCCCTTATGTAAGATCTCCCAGTTCGTTGTATGCGTTTCTGCTGTTGCACTTTGTAACACTGTTAAGTGACCGTTTACTTATCCTCTGTGAGTCACGTGTGTGCATATGACTTTTACCTCTGTATATTTCTAGCACTAAAACAGTGCCCTGGTCCATAGCATCCTCTCAGTAAATGTTTATTGAACGAATGATTGAATTAGCGAAGCCATATGATCAACTCATTTCAAAGAGCATTCCTTATATACTATATATTTATTTATATATATTTACTATTCTTATGTAATATATATATGTATCTCCCTAACCTCCCCACTTCTCCTTAGTGGGTATTCAATGGCTCAGAAAGTGTTTGTAACAGGTCAGTGAAGGAATATAGGCTTATTTCTGGATAAACTGTCTCTTGCCTTTGTGAAAATGAGATTTGGAGAAGATTTAGGAGCATAAGCAGAGAAACAGACTCTTAGGACTCTCAGAGAGTTCCCTTTTTGTGGCCTGCACTGACCAGACAGTGGCAATGTGCTTATGAACAGTGGTCTGAGTTGTCTCTTGAGGCACACTTTTCCCTCTGGGTGTGTCTCTCCCGTTGCCCTGGGAGCTGTGCCACCTCATTTCTAGGCTCAGCTCTGTCAATGAAAACAAAAATCTCTTGTGTTTTTTCTGGAACTAGAGGTACCAGAGTAGCTGTTATCCAAGAGATCCCCCTGGGGCTTGGGACGCCACTGCTGGAGAAGCAAGGTGGCTTGTATGGGAGTAGCGGAGAGATGGGGAAGTGGGGAGATGCTCACGGGAGGGAGAGAAATACAGAGTTTTTCCAGGAGGCCTGACATTTAAGCACACGCCACTAAAGAATGAGAGTGTGGAATCCTGTTGTGTGATGGTGTACATAGTGTTTTTGTGCCATTCCCCCAGGTGTCTGCAGTCAGTCATTTAGCACTAGGAAAACGTGCTTTTTATTGTCCATTGAAAATTGCAAGTTAACGTACCCAGATTTATTGTGTTTAAGCTTATGTTTAAAAGCTTGGCCTGGGGTTACTTGCCTGCAGAAAAGCACAAAAGGAAAAGAGGCAGGAACAAGGACCAAAACATGGCTAATAAATACCATTAGAATCTTCAGTTTCACCTTAAAACTATTTTTAGACTCTTAAAGATGGAAAATCTGCTTATCAATGTATTTTGACCAAGAAAGTCTTGGTCATTTAACTCATTTAAATGAATTAAATATCATAAAGAATCAGAAGTGCTATAACATACATTACTTCAGATAGCTGTTACATTGGCACCAAATCTTTTATAATGATATTTTCTGATAATAGCACTTTTATTTTTTTAATGTGTGTGTATTGACTGCATATAATACTTAGGCAAGGGGCTGGTCAGGTAAACAGTAATTGATACCATCTTAGAAAACTGTTCTAAAATAACATATTTTAAAACCAGGAACTTAATAGCTATCACAACAGCTCATTAGTATTTACTAAGTACCTAATAAGTATCAGGACAGGCTCTTTTTTTTTTTTTTTTTTTTTTTTTAGCGGTACACGGGCTTCTCACCGCTGTGGCCTCTCCCATTGCGGAGCACAGGCTCCGGACGCGCAGACTCAACGGCCATGGCTCACAGGCCCAGCCGCTCCGGGGTATGTGGGATCCTCCCGGACCAGGGCACGAACCCATGTCTCCTGCATCGGCAGGCGGACTCCCAAACACTGCGCCACCAGGGAAGCCCAGGACAGGCTCTTTTTAATCCTCACAGCTCACTGTAATTGTCCTCATTATTGCTCCTGTTTTACAAGAGAGGGAAATAAGGCATAGAGTAACTTTCCACATAAAGGCCACAGATAGGAAATGACAGAGTCAGGATTGGAATCCAGGCCATCTGCCTCTAGAGCTTGTGCTCTTAAATGGAAGTAATTATCAAAACCAGATCATTTAAAAAATCATATAAGAACAAAAAGAAACAAATATATTCTTTATGGCATGTCGTTTTCTCTTTGTGTGATATAGAAACTTCTATTTTAATTTTTAATATAGTTTAATTTTTAACGTAGTACAAGGAAATATTCAAAATGTATAGAAAAGACATGCTGTTTTCTTAAAAAATAAACATGGATAATTAGTATAGGAAGATAATTTTACATATTTTCTAGATAAAATTAGGATTATTTTATGTTTGTATGAAACCACATACATAGTTACACTAACATGTACACAATATTAGATCATAAAGGCTTAAGGTTTGGTTTTTGGATTTAATAGTGTATATATTTTTTGATAAATTTAGACTCAATAGGAACAAAGAAGAAATATTTAGCTGGATAAGAATGTTGTAGCTGTTAAAAAATAAAAACCCTCCATGGGAGTGAATAACCTTCAGGATGAACTTAAAATTTGGCCTTTTGTGAGCTGTGTAATAATACCTCACGGATAAGAATGAATTTCATTAGATTGTGGCACACTATTATATATCTGTATATTACATGAATTGCCCTTATAATTGATATCAAACCCATATGACCAAAAGTTGTAATTCACAAAAGTAATGACAGCAATGTCTCATAATTCACAGACTTTATGTCATACCTGTGAATGATTACTTTTACGTGCAAGCCATGTTAAAGGGGAAAAACAGGTTTTAAAACGGATGTGGAATTTTGAAGAGTTCTTCTCCCTGATACTTTCTAGTCACTTTTAGTACGCAAAGAGATAAACTGACTACTATCCTTGAATTTTCCCATGATTTCTTGGATTAAAATTAATTGTCATGCATAAAGGCCTTTATTCTTAATTCGAAATTTTAAATCATAAGTGGAAGTTAGTATTTACTATTTGAGGTGAAGACAGTCATAAATCTGAATGTATTTTCTCCACATGATGTAATACACTAGAAAGAGGAGCCTTCCCTCACAGGTAGGATAAAATCAAGTGAGAATATTTACTCTTTTTTTGGGGGGGGGATTATGGTATATCCTAAATAAAAATGCGTGAATTAAATGAAGTAAACCTAATTTAAAAGGATTCAGAGAAACTGAATTAGCTACTCTCTCTTTGCCCTTTTTGTATATACATATTTTTTCCAGTGTTGTTGGTATCCCCTGAAAGAAGTGTGAGGAATATCCAATTTGATTCAACAGAACATTAATAAACACCTTGTATTTTTCTATCAGCACATTCTGGGGAGGATATAACAGAGCAAGCATCCTAGTTGAGAAGCTGAAGGTGAAATTTTACAGAGAGGCTATATATTTACACATAGCTCTACACACCCACACACACTTGTATGACATACATGTACCTAGGGCAGACTTTAGGTAGGAAAATTCAGAGCACTGGGGATTAGGTAAGGGTAGGAATTGCATTTGAGGTAAGCCTGCATTTGTGACAGAGGTGGAGAGACACGGGAAGAAAAACTTTTGAGGTAAAGCTGTTCATTTAGGACTTGATTTGAAATGAAGGCTCTGTGGAGGGCTGAGAAGAGTGGCCAGGCTGGAGCTGATGGCCAGGCAGTACCGTCCAGGATGGAGGGTCTACTGTCAGGTCAGGTGTGTTCATGTGGAATGTAGCAGATTCTACATCTTGTACTATGTGTTACTTTAAAGCAGGGCTTATTATTAAAGGGATTTATGATGTTGATGGTGTGTATCGGCTTCATGCCCAATGTGCTTAATTCTACTCCCATGGCTTTTCTTTTCATTCAACAGTTAGTTTTGATCACCTTCTAGGTATTGAGTACTTACTAGTTGTTGAGTGTAGGGTGGAGTTTATGCTTCAGAGGGCAACTGATGACTGGTTGTGTTTATTGTTTGTTGGGAAATTTTTACCTGAAGAACTGTTACTCATGAAGGTATAATAAACTCCTGTTACTGTGAGGCAAAACTTACATTTCATATGTATGTCTAAGAGTGAATCCATAGATTACATGGAAACTGAAAAGCAAAGTGAAATCAGCTGGATGAAAAGCCAGTCTGCAGTAGTAAATATGTAATTAGAATATTTTTAGAATAAATATGGTTACAGCTTAGGCCCTGATCGCTCATTCTCTGTGCTCACATTTCAGCCTCCCTGCTTATTCACTGTGTGGCCTTGTGCAAGTTAACTTGACCATGCCAAGCCTCAGTTTTCTCACCTGAAATCTGAGGATAGTGAGATCGTTAGAGGATTAAATGAGATGATTCATGTAATCTTCTTAGCAGAACAATTGGCACATAGTAAATGCTCGAGAAATACTATATGCCCCCTCCCTTCCTTCCCCCCGCCATTACCACCAACATCCTTAAGTGATTTGCTTTAATAAATAGAATAAATGGTTTGTAACTAACATAAATCATTTATAAATTAGTTCTTCCTGATGATGATGTTTTTTCTAAGTAGTTTGATCATCACTCCCAGGGATATAAATTTACTAGATAAATTTACACTTTATAGATAGAGAAATAAGCTGCATCCAAATTTCTGTGCATATTTTTAGAAATTCCTAAAAGCTGGCTCATGAAATATAGATGAATTATTATATTTTCTTAAACACTTTTATATAGCTTCTTTTACCACATTTATTGTCTGAGTTGAATCTGACTGAGAAGAGTGAATCATTTATAAAATAGAAATAATGACAGCTTTAAAAGATACTTAAGGTAGCTAAGGGAGAGTTAATCTGCATATTCAAACCCATGTTTGGCCAGTGGTGGTCAGTGAGGGATGGGAGAGAGACAGTGATGCTGAAAAGCTTCCTGAGGAATCTGATGCAGCCATTGAGCTGAGAGTCACTGCTAGACTTAGGAAAGCATATTTAAAAGATGATAAAACTAACACAACATTGTAAATCAACTATACTCCAATAAAAAATTTTTTTAAAAAGGTGATAAAATGTAAAGGATAAAAGGAAATCTTCACATACTGTCATTAATAGTCTTGCCAAGAAAGAAAAAGGAGAAACATTTAATGCAGCTGTCATACCTGCAAAGGATGCTTACGTTTTAGCTGAGGTTTTTAAAAGGTATGTTCTAGATATTTGGCAAGCTCACGATTTACTTCCCAGGCTGGCTTGACTTCTTCTCCCTAGCCTGTTTCCCTATATTCCAGATTTGTACAACTGGGTGAGATTTTGGAGGTAAATTATTGAAAGCTATAGAAAACCAAGTTAAGAATAGCAACAAAAGATAATTATTAACTGCACAGAAGAAAAAAAAGTAGTACCGAAAAAGTTATCATGATTGACCAACCACATGGTTAAGCTGTGAGTAGCATGCACATCTTCATGAAAATGTAAACATTGATGATGATATCATAGTTTTAATAAGAATTATGATATGATAAATTGGGAGGCAGAGGAAGAAGGCAGAAGACAGATTGTGTGTGAATGTGGTGTGTGCATGAGTGAATCTGTGTGCGTGTGAGAGTGAATATGGGTGGGCGGTGTGTGTGTGAATGAATGAGACACATGTAAGTAATATGTGAAAGAGAACCTAGTTTTCATTGACTGTAATGGGGAATCATAAGCCTAAAGATAAGATAAGCCTAAAACTGAAAAATTAGAAGTAGCAACACGGGATTTTCTAAAAGAGCCCAAAGTGGTTGTTTTGGCAGAGTGGAAAATGGGGATGGGATTGAGGGGCTGTTGCTTTTTTATACTAACTTGTGGAACTGTTTGACTCTTTAAACAGGTAGAGTTTCATGAAATAACGACTACATTTAGAAGTAAAAATAAAAAATTTAAAAACTAGGACAAGGGAGCACATAACCAAAGGTAATAGTGAAAAGTGACATGAAATAATGTCATCAAGTCTAAGCCAGAATGAGCTGGAAACAAGCAGTGACTCTTTAAACAGGTAGAGTTTCATGAAATAAAGACTACATTTAAAAGTAAAAATAAAAAATTTAAAAACTAGAACAAGGGAGCACAGAACCAAAGGTAATAGTGAAAAGTGACATGAAATAATGTCATCAAGCCTGAGCCAGAATGAGCTGGAAACAAGCAGTGTGTGTTTCTGCCCACCCCCCTTTCCATCCTTGTTTCCCAGCTGTGTTCCAAAGAAGGGCAAGACGAGAGAGAGAGAGAGAGAGAGAGAGAGAGAGAGAGAGAGAGAGAAAGAAAGAAAGAAAGATACACACACTGTGGTGTGAGCTAGTATAAGATGGAAAGAGAGCGGGGAGAGACATTCAGAAAGCTCAGTTGATGTAAGGAGAAGAGTCAAGGGAACGTAGATTTTTTTAAGTCAGTTTCTTTTCGTGATCTAATGAACAGCATCCAAGGGTCATGAGAACTTGCTGCAGTGATGACAGAATGGTTGGTTGATTTTGAAAATGAAAATGTGAAGAATGAAAATAAAAATCTACAACCAAAAGTCTTTTTAAAAATGAGGCTAAATTGGATCTAAGAAACTCTAAATTGGTTAGTGTACTGTTCAACTATACCAAAAATTTGCAGTGGATTTAAAAATATGATTTAGGAGCACTTAGAAGAAGATGTGAGAACCAGTACAAGGTGTCCTGAGCCTTCCCACACACTTGACTTTTCTCACGGTGCTTCAACTGTGTTGATTTTGTTACTATCCATCACCTAAAATAATTTTGCTGCTTTGGTGCAAGATGTATACTATTCATCATAAAATGACTTCTATACTCTTCTGTGGGCTTTCACTGCATAGAGTGGACAATGGAACGGGCTCTTCTCCTGTTCATGGAAAGCTTTTTCTCATGATGAATTTGGATTGTCTAGAATTCGGCTTGACATCTCTTGTTACTGTCATTACTTACACAAGTATCATTGCTAATGCCTTACTCATTATTCTCTCATGACGAATTTATCAAATGACTTAGGGATTAGGGAAGAGAACTTCTGAAAAATAGGAAACAGTCTATAAAGCAAATCTCAGCAGTGCAGCCCAGGATTCAGCAGGATAGCAAATAAACACATCAGTAGTGGCAGTCAGGGCTCCCACGCTACCTCTAAATCGTCTCTGGATACAGCCCCTTGCACCTGATATACTTGTGATACCAAGGTATGTGTCTGACTCACTCATATATATTTATGTGGAAGTTGCTGCCCATTGTAGCAAACAAACGATGTTTTAGAGGACCTGGCTTGATGTCCCAGTGTACTTTTTACTGTTTAATGTGCAGAAAGTGGCATTTACTCTTGGTAGCACAGTGGTGTATCTGGCAGATGTCTGCCCCCGCAGAAGCATGGTCCTCAGTGTAGCCAGCCAGGCCTGGGGGAGTCCCTGTGCTAGTTCAACATCTTTGCACTTGAAGGAATTAGCCAGGTAGAAAGGGGATAGGGAAAGGCTTTCCAAGCTGGAGTCAAGGTTCGTGAGGCTGAGAGGCAGAAGTGGTACAGCATTTTGGGGGAAATGTAAGTGGTTCACTGTGTATGTGTATGGGATGGGGCGGGACCAGGACTGACAAGAGATGATGCTACAGGGGAGGCCAAATGTTGAAAGGTAACAACGAACTAAATTTAACACTCTAAGTCACTTTTCTTAGAGTGGTATTTAAGTTTATTTAAAATGTTCTGCTTATTTAAAATCCTTTAGGTTTACAGTTAAAATAAGCTAATTGTTACCTAATAATCCAATAAAACAGAGCATCCCAACAGGATAAATGCTTACATTTACAAATGTCAGTTGAAGCAAAGTGATTCATGTTGCTGTAGAAGTGCTTTATTATGAATGTAACGTAGAGAATATTCTTGTCATTCATGTGCCATACAAAAGTCCCCTCTCCCCCATTTCTGCTATATTATCATGGAGTTGGAAAGACCTAATTCGTAATCCAGTAGCCAGATTCTAGACCAATCTTTTACCTAGTACAAGGAATTCCTCATACTACATCACTGAACTTACAGGTTATCCAGCCTCTGATGGCACACTATAATACTATTCTACTGCTGCATAATAAACTACCACAAATATTGCATTTTAAAATAATCTCACAGTTTCCGAGGGTCAGGGCATCCAGGCACGGCTTAGTTGTGTCTTCTGCTGTGGTCTCACAAAGCTGCAGTCAGGGTCTTGGCCCGAGTTAGGTCTTGTCCGAGTTAGGTCTGGTCTTCCAATTTAACATACCTATTGGCAGAATTCAGTTCCTCACAGTTGTAGGACTGCGGTCCTCAGCTCCCTGCCATCCACAGTTCCATGCCACGTGGCCCTCTCCGTGGGCATTTCCCATCCGAGCAGCTTGCTTCTTCAAAGTCAGCAGGGGAGTCTCTCTAGTGCCTGCTTATTGTAACCTAATTATGAGAGTGCTGTACCCTGTGACCTAACTATGGGCGTGGCATCCCATTACTTTGCTGTATTCTGTTGGTTAGAGGAAAATCCCAGATCTCTGCCTACACAAGGGCGTAACTCATTGGGGGTTACCTTTAGGGTACTCCCACCACACACACTTATCCAGTTACGGGGTTCACTGCTTGCACTGTCATTCCTTCCGTATTTTGTTTGTTGTTTGTTTGTGTGTGTGTGTGTGTGTGTGAGAGAGAGAGAGAGAGAGAAGAGAGAGGGAGAGACAGAGAGGGGGGGAGAGAGAGAGAGAGAGAGAGAGAGAGAGAGAGAGAGAGAGAATGAGAATTTCTCCTCCCATGTCCTCTCTTTGTTCTTCAACAATTTCTCCTGTGACCTAACTTCTAGACCTTCACCTCTTCCAGTTTTCTGTACCTACTCCATTTTGTCAGTGACATTCCTCAGAACTTAACATGCAGAACTGACCGTGCTCCCACTAGCAGACCAGTTCAAGTTTTATGGGACTATTGCTTTCCCTTATCTGGATTCTATAATTCTGAAATTAAATTGGTTTTCTCTAGATGGCATCCCACATTTTTGACTGCTACTAAATATGAAATCACCTAAGCTCCATTTTTACATGAAGGGCTGTTAATTCAAGTCTTCCCAACTTAGAAACAGGACTTGATATTTATCTTTTTCGCTTTCTTTCTTGTTGGCTTCAGCCCATCATCCAGACTAGGAATCCTTTCTCTGCTGTTTAGTGGATTAGTTATTCCTCCAGCTCCGTGTTCTCCATGAATGTGATGAACAAGCCTTCTACGTTTTCATATGCTAACTAGTTAATTGTGGACCAGGCCTCAACAAGATTCCTGCAGCACGTGGTTAGAGAGCTGCCCAACCTCATTACCAGCCCTCACGTGACTACATAGGTTTGGTTTTTCAACTCAGTACAAACCAACCCTTTTGCCATGTCACCCGATTCAGATTTCTCTATCTCGTTCATAATAATACTCCAAGAGATTTCTTCAGATGCCTTGATGAAATCAGGATACATTGTATTTATGGACAGTATAGGTTTAAGATAATGAGTTTTAAATGTGTGGTATTGAGTCTGACCTACAAGCATTCAAAGGGGTTTTAAATCATCCTTGAAGTGCATTGAGTTGTAGTGTTATTGGAGATTATGTAATTTTTAATTAGCAACCAACAGCAGGAATCATCCTCAGGATTTTCAGGGGTCACCTTAGTCGTTATTGACTGGATGATTGTCATGTGACGGAGCAGATATAACCCTCTGGCCATGGCTATCAGGAAGTCATGTATATCTCAGTAATGTGTAAAACTTTCTTTTTCTGACTTTGCATGTGCTGTGAACTTCTTAACAAATACTTATTGATGCAATATTTATAAGAATGTGTATATGCTTGATTTAAAACTTAGATCTTGTGTTACTAGGTTTTAAAATTAGCAAAAAAGGTATAGTAAATCAGGTACATATAAGATTATTTATGTACTATATTGTGATAGAAAAATAAGAATCCAGGGCCCTCTGGTATTAATATTTTGATTGTTTGAACTTTAGATATTTACAATTGAATGCATATAATTCATGAAATGTGTAAAGGACCTTACATATTTATAAACATATACTTTTTTTTTTTTTTGCGGTACGCGGGCCTCTCACTGCTGTGGCCTCTTCCGTTGCGGAGCACAGGCTCCGGACCTGCAGGCTCAGCGGCCATGGCTCACGGGCCCAGCCGCTCCGTGGCATGTGGGATCTTCTCGGACCGGGGCACGAACCCGTGTCCCCTGCATCGGCAGGCAGACTCTCAGCCACTGCGCCACCAGGGAAGCCCCATATACTTTCTGAGAATAATTTCTAAATAGATATTTTTTAAAGCTTCATGATTTTAATTTAAAAGAAAATATGAAGACTAATAGAGAGCGTCGTGTGGTTGGCGTATACAAAGGAGTCAAAGCCAAACTTAACAGAGTTTTCCTTATTCTCTTCCAACTGGAGTTGGTTCTCGTTGAAGTAAAAGCAGTAGGTGCGGTAACAGTACTTTCCTCTCATCTGTGGCCAGGGTTCCCCTAAATTTTGGTGAAGAGTGAAAATATAGAACAAATGAAACCATCTGCCATGCCCAGCCAGCTAGCCCGTAGCCCACTCTTGGGGACAATGCTGGTGCCACATGAGTCAGCTCCTGGACAGGATCCTGCTGGGCCTCATTTCAGAGGTTAGGGCACATCCTGTCAGCACAGATTTCAGGATGTGATTCCCTCACCGGCCAGTTATACAGAGATCAAAGGAGCTTTTAATTTGCGTTTAATTCCTCCTTGAGAAACCATCCACCATATCCAGCAAGGGCGATTATATAAAAAACAACCACATAAGTATGTACTTTTTTTGAAATCTGAAATAGACTTAACCTCTTCAAATGCTAAATATGAATATATTAATTCGTTCTTGGATCTCTCTTAATCTTTTTCTCATCAAATTATAAGTAAAAGAAGATAGTGTGAACAGAAAGGATTACTTTGTTTTAGATGATTTACACTTTGTAATAATTTTCATTTCTTTGGAAGCAGCCTTTCAAATAGAACTTCTAAGAAGATGGTTTAACCTATTTGTCAATGAGAATTTTTATACCAACATATAACTTCAAATTATATAAATTAATACTATTTTCCTGAGACTTTTTATTAGAATTTTAATAGGATTATTTAATTTTTATTTGTGTGTTATTAATTATTTTGTGAATTTTTACAGCTTACAGGAAAAGCACTAGGTGTCTTATAGTCAAAGGTGACTGCTCAGAGCTGTGACTGATTAACATCTGTCGCACAACAAACCTGCATAAGCTACTTGTCCTTTGTCAGGTTTATGAGTTGACATCTGTTTGGATGACAGATGTCAGTGCAGTTAAGGCGCACTTTAATTTGGGGGTGCTAATCTAAAAGAGGCCCACACTTTTATCGTCTGCATTTTAAAAACAAATATAGCTGTTGCCACTGATATAGTTGGCTCCTTCTTTGGTGAAGAAGCATAACACAACACTAGTAACTCTTTGGGTCAAGCTTTTTATGGATAGGACCTGTAAACAGATCTCAAAACTAGTTATTGTGACCATTTTGTGAGTCACTGTGACCAGTCAGAAAAGAAGTTTATCGATCAGCAATGGCTGACATTTCAAAATGGCCGTGTAGAAAAATGTTATTGGATTTATTAATGTTTCTCATCAGCTGTAATCACCAACAAATTAAAGTAAAAATGTCACAAGCTGAATCTGTTTAACAATTTGCTATTGTGAAAATTTAAACAAGTTTTATAACCTCTAATTTTGATTAGTATATTAAAAATGCCACTTTTATCAAATCATTACTAGTGTACTTAAGAAAAAACATATGGGAAAAGTAAGTGAAAAAATAGCTTGGGAATTCTGTTTAGATATTGAAAGATTTTGATTTATTGAGAAGAAACTCACATAACATAAAGTTAACCATTTTAAAGTGAACAATTTGATTTAAGAATTGAAAGACATACTATTATGTGAAAAAAGAATAGAAGGAGCTGACATACTAACTGTTGCATGACTGATATGTCTGTATATCAATGTAAAATGAAGAAGGTATCAATGTAAATTTCTCTTCTTGCAAAATTCTGAGAGAGATATTTAAGCATTTGTATCTCAATAACCAGCACTATAAACAAAAATAAGGATATTCCAAAAAGCTGTGTGATAATGATGATGACAATCATCATCAAAAAGAAAATCTGGGTTTGCATGAATTAATTTTAAGGAACTCAGCAAGCACTCAGCATGGGAGTATAAGCTGAAATTTCTGTATCATTATAGCTTTATTTTGTTTGCCTTTTACTTCTTTATACATGGAAGCACATTCTTTGATTCTTATTTAAGTTCTCAGGCATTTTAATCTAAAGTAGGGATATACTGCTCAGAGAATGTTATGTCTAGATTCTCTGCTGTTTATTGAACAGTATAGACTTGTTATTGCCAAACTGGACCTACCACATTTGGATGATTAAATGACAAGAGGAAGTTAGAATGGTTTTCCCTTGACATTTTTGGGCATCTGAATTTTGGTCATGTGAATGTTAATGACTAAATTTTTACCTGCTTCTGAATTTTTATATTTTATATTTATTTAATTTCAGCCCCAGGGCACACCCAGCATTGTGGACATCAAAACTGTCCCTATAGCAGAAAGTATCCCCCCCAATTTTTTTTCACTGATGAAATTACTTGGCAGTAATTTCAGTTTTGGTGCATGCACTCAAAACTGGAAAAAGGTGAGACACAGGCTGTGTTTTTTTTTTTGTTTTTTTGTTTTGCAGTACGCGGGCCTCTCACTGTCGCGGTCTCTCCCATCGCGGAGCACAGGCTCCGGACGCGCAGGCCCAGCGGCCATGGCTCACGGGCCCAGCCGCTCCGCGGCACGTGGGACCCTCCCGGACCAGGGCACGAACCCGTGTCCCCTGCATCGGCAGGCGGACTCCCAACCACTGCGCCACCAGGGAAGCCCACAGGCTGTGTTTTAAAAGTCAGACACAGAGATTCTCATGGATTGGAATTAGAACTGAGTGATGTCTATGTAATCTCCATTTGAAGGAACTTAAGCCAAATATGACATCAAATGATTTGCATATTCCATATGTTGAATATGTTAACCATAAACATCACTGAATGGTTTTATGCCATTAGCTTCAATTTTTTGTTATTTTATAGTGAGATACCAGGGTTAAATGTAAAAGCTAGAAATATATAAAATATGAAATATTTTAAAGCAAGACTTCTATTATTTCAAGCAGAGACTGTATATATGCTTATTTTGAAGGTTATAGGTTTTCTCTGTAACTGGCATACATTTACTCACATAAAAACCTCAACTCATCAACCATTGCCCACTTTGTTTGTATTCTATGCTTATTTAACAAAGCTAAACACAATAAGACCCAGTTTAATTCAACATAAATTATTTTTATTATGGAAATTTTCAAGTGTACACAAAATTAGAGAGAATTATGTAATGAACATTCCTTTACTGATTTCCTACTTCAACAATTGTCAACATATAGTCAGTTTTATTTCATCTGTTTTCCCTTCCACTGAATTATTTTAATGCAAACTCCAGATATAATTTTATCATTAATACTTTTATATGTATCTTATTGACAATGACTCAACTGTAATGTTGTCATTCAAAATTATTAATATTATTTCTTTACTATTGTCTAACATTCAGTCATTGTATTGACAAATTCTGCAGCATTAGTCAAAAATTAATCATCTAGATTCTTCTGTACCTGAAAGTCTCATTAGAGAAGAAAATAACAGTATAAAGCAGAAAGCTATGGTAATTAGCCACTTACCTTTTGAAGCTGACAAACTATTTATGGCATACGATTGGGTATACCTGGTTTTGTCTAGGTGGAGTTTTAAATGGTGAGGTGAGCATATGGAAAAGGATACCAAAAGGATTCCTAATGGCAAAGAAAGAAGCTGTGTACCATGTCTGCTAGGGCATGGAGACGAGCGGGAAGGGGATTATCCAGAGACAGAGACAAGGGGCAAAATGGAGAGATTGTGAAAAGAGAGTCATTTGTGACAGTGAGTTAAGGGGTTTCTCCAGATAAATGATGAATTCTAAAATGGAAGAGTAATGGAGAATAATAGAAAATAATGAGTGAATCAAAATGATCAAGAGGTATCAAAGAAAGAGAGATGTAAAAAAACGGGAGTAAAAATGTTTAAATCAGTGCTCTAGGAGGGACCTAGGCCATGGCTTTAGTTCCTCTTATTGCGAGTCTCCTTCACAGGGAAGGCATGTTTTATGGCTGCAGTCATAATTTCTGCCTCCAGGTAGTAACCAGACAGGCACCTCAACAGTTGGACTTCGTGACTTGACTTCCCGATGTGCCCAAGGTCACAGGTTTTTATGAGTGTGAAGTCCGGCCATGTAATGGCAACAGGGAAAACCTAGTTCATTCTCAAACAAGGCAGAAAAGGAATTTTTGTATTCATTCTGGTATTTTGAGTTGCTGAATAAAAATATGTCGTGTCTGACTACATCATGGCGTGTCTCTATAACGTGTTTGTTTAGAGACTCTACTTGTGTTGGCAAAACAACACCATCTTGAACCTCTTAGAATTATAAGCAGGATGTTGCTTTTTGGGTTTGGGGAAAAGGAAGCGAAACTTTATTTACACTTAAACTAAGTCCAGCTTATTACTCTTAAAGATTTAACTAGAACTTGATTTTGCCAATAATCTTTTTGTTAATTCGTGAAGTGTTTTTAACACCTCCAAATATGGGATACTGTTTTCCATTTTGATGGTAAAATAATCTTTGTTACTATTTGTTATATCTCTCGTATTATAAACTAGATGCCTTATCTTTTCTCTTTAATTCTAACAAATTAATCAGATATATATGTTGTCTACGTTTTAGAGTTGAGGAATCTCAACCTCAGAGAGGGTCAAGTGTGTTAAAGTTCATTCAGCTTGTATGCAGAAAGGCTGGGATTCAAACTTGATCTTGTAATGCCAAAGTGTGGACTCTTTCTATTATGTCATACCACCTAATTTGTGTAACATACCTAGTATGGTGCCTGGGACATGGTGGTTATTCAAAAATGGTTATTTTTCTTACCACAAACGTTGGGAAACTGATATTGGTTCTCATACAAACATATGGTCACATACGTGTAAGTAACCCTGGAATGGCACAGGAATATTTTTAGGCTCTTTCTAGCCAGCTGGTCCTTCAGCTGGCGAGAGAGGCTGAATTAGAAGTTACTTATAATCTGTCAGTTCATTGAGTGTGTTGTATAAGAAAGCACCTTAGGTACACCCTTTCTAGTAAGAACAATTACTATCTGTTTTAGTGTTCATCTTAGAAATTTACTGCATTCTAATATTCACTCAAGTAACAAGAGGATAGTATTAATTTTCCTTTCCTTTTTTTATTTTTTTTTCTTCTCGATCCAGGAAAGCTGTAGCTTTTTCTTGGGCTTTTAAACAAACCAGAGGACTTTCGTCTCTAGTTGGTTAAAAGGGAATATTGCACATCCTCTCTACTGCTTTTCTTTTTTCTTTTTCTTTTTTTAACATCTTTATTGGAGTATAATTGCTTTACAATGGTGTGTTACTTTCGGCTATATAACAAAGTGAATCAGCTATACATATACATATATCCCCATATCTCCTCCCTCTTGCATCTCCCTCCCTCCCACCCTCCCTATCCCACCCCTCTAGATGGACACAAAGCACCAAGCTGATCTCCCTGTGCTATGTGGCTGCTTCCCACTAGCTATCTATTTTACACTTGGTAGTGTATATATGTCCATGCCACTCTCTCACTTTGTACCAGCTTAACCTTCCCCCTCCCCGTGTCCTCAAGGGCATTCTCTACATCTGCGTCTTTATTCCTGTCCTGCCCCTAGGTTCTTCAGAACCATTTTTTTTTTAGATGCCATATATATGTGTTAGCATACAGTATTTGTTTTTCTCTTTCTCACTTACTTCACTCTGTATGACAGTCTCTAGGTCCATCCACCTTGCTACAAATAACAATTCCGTTTCTTTTTATGGCTGAGTAATATTCCATTGTATATATGTTCCACATCTTTATCCATTCATCTGTCGATGGACACCTAGGTTGCTTCCATGGCCTGCCTATTGTAAGTAGAGCTGCAATGAACATTTTGGTATATGACTCTTTTTAAATTATGGTTTTCTCAGGGTATATGCCCAGTAGTGGGATTGCTGGGTCGTATGGCAGTTCTATTTTTAATTTTTTGGGGAAACTCCATACTGTTCTCCATAGTGGCTGTATCAGTTTACATTCCCACCAACAGTGCAAGAGGGTTCCCTTTTCTCCACACCGTCTCCAGCATTTATTGCTCGTAGATTTTTTGATAATGACCATTCTTACCAGTGTGAGGTGATACCTCATTGCAGTTTATATTTGCATTTCTCTAATGATTAGTGATGTTGAGCATCCTTTCATTTGTTTGTTAGCAATCTGTATATCTTCTTTGGAGAAATGTCTATTTAGGTCTTCTGCCCGTTTTTGGATTGGGTTGTTTGTTTTTTAGATACTGAGCTGCATGAGCTGCTTGTATATTTTGGAGATTAATCCTTTGTCTGTTGCTTCATTTGCAAATATTTTCTCCCATTCTGAGGGTTGTCTTTTCGTCTTGTTTATGGTTTCATTTGCTGTGCAAAAGCTTTTTTTTTTTTTTTAACACATATTGGAGTATAATTGCTTTACAATGGTGTGTTAGTTTCTACTTTATAAAAAAGTGGATCAGCTTCATTAGGTCCCATTTCTTTTTGTTTTTATTTCCATTTCTGTAGGAGGTGGGTCAAAAAAGGATCTTGCTGTGATTTATGTCATGGAGTGTTCTGCCTATGTTTTCCTCTAAGAGTTTTACAACGTCTGGCCTTACATTTAGGTCTTTAATCCATTTTGAGTTTATTTTTGTGTATAGTGTTAGGGAGTGTTGTAATTTCATTCTTTTACATGTAGCTGTCCAGTTTTCCCAGCACCACTTACTGAAGAGGCTGTCTTTTCTCCATTATATTTTCTTGCCTCCTTTATCGAAGATAAGGTGACCATAGGTGCATGGGTTTATCTCTGGGCTTTCTATCCTGTTACATTGATCTATATTTCTGTTTTTGTGCCAGTATCATACTGTCTTGATTACTGTAGCTTTGTAGTATAGTCTGAAGTCTGGGAGCCTGATTCTTCCAGCTCTGTTTTTCTTTCTTAAGATTGCTTTGGCTGTTTGGGGTCTTTTGTGTTTCCATACAAATTGTGAATTTTTTTGTTCTACTTCTGTGAAAAATGGCATTGGTAGTTTGATAGGGATTCCATTGAATCTGTACCTTGCGTTGGTTAGTACAGTCATTTTCACAACGTTGATTCTTCCAATCCAAGAACATGGTATATCTCTCCATCTGTTTGTATCATCTTTAATTTATTTCATCAGTGTCTTACAGTTTTCCTCATAACAGGTTTTTTGTCTCCTTAGGTAGGTTTATTCCTAGATATTTTATTCTTTTTGTTGCAGTGGTAAATGGGAGTGTTTCCTTAATTTCTCTTTCAGATTTTTCATCATTAGTATATAGGAATGCAAGAGGTTTCTGTGCATTAATTTTGTACCCTGCTACTTTACCAAATTTATTGATGAGCTCTAGTAGTTTTCTGGTAGCATCTTTAGGATTCTCTATGTAGAGTATCATGTCATCTGCAAACAGTGACAGTTTTACTTCTTCTTCTCCAATTTCAATTCCTTTTATTTCTTTTTCTTCTCTGATTGCTCTGGCAAAAACTTCCAAAGCTATGTTGAATAATAATAGTGGTGAGGGTGGGCAACCTTGTCTTCTTCCTGATCTTAGAGGAAATGGTTTCAGCTTTTCACCATTGAGAACGATGTTGGCTCTGGGTTTGTCATATATTACCTTTAATATGTTGAGGTAAGTTCCCTCTATGCCTACTTTCTGGACAGTTTTTATCATAAATGGGTGTTGAATTTTGTCAAAAGCTTTTTCTGCAACTACTGAGATGATCATATGGTTTTTCTGCTTCAATTTGTTAATATGGTTTATCACATTGATTGATTTGTGTATATTGAAGAATCCTTGCATTCCTGGGATAAACCCCACTTGGTCATGTTGTATGATCCTTTTAATGTGCTGTTGGATTCTGTTTGCTAGTATTTTGTTGAGGATATCTGCATCTATGTTCATCAGTGATATTAGCCTGTAGTTTTTTTTGTGTGTGTGTGGCAACTTTGTCTGGTTTTGGTATCAGGGTGATGGTGGCCTCGTAGAATGAGTTTGGGACTGTTCCTCACTCTGCTGTATTTTGGAGGAGTTTGAGACAGATAGGTGTTTGCTGTTCTCTAAATGTTTGAAAAAATTCGCCTCTTGAGCCATCTGGTTCTGGGCTTTTGTTTGTTGGAAGATTTTTAATCACAGTTCAAATTTCAGTGCTTGTGATTGGTCTGTTTATATTTTGTATTTCTTCCTGGCTCACTCTTGGAAGGTTGTGCCTTTCTAAGAATTTGTCCATTTCTTCCAGGTTGTCCATTTTATTGTCATATAGTTGCTTGTGGTAATCTCTCATGATCCTTTGTATTTTTGCAGTGTCAGTTGTTACTTTTCCTTTTTCATTTCTAATTCTGTTGATTTGAGTCTTCTCCCTTTTTTTCTTGATGAGTCTGGCTAATGGTTTATCAATCTTGTTTATCTTCTCAAAGAACCAGCTTTTAGTTTTATTGATCTTTGCTATCGTTTCCTTCATTTCTTTTTCATTTATTTCTGATCTGATCTTTATGATTTCTTTCCTTCACTAACTTTGGTTTTTTGTGGTCCTTCTTTCTCTAATTGCTTTAGGTGTAAGGTTAGGTTGTTTATTTGAGATGTTTCTTGTTTCTTGAGGTAGGATTATATTGCTGTAAACTTCCCTCTTAGAACTGCTTTTGCTGCATCCCATAGGTTTTGGGTTGCCGTGTTTTCATTGTCATTTGTTTCTAGACATTTTTTTAATTTATTCAGTGATCTGTTGGCTATTTAGTAGTGTATTGTTTAGTTTCCATGTGTTTGTATTTCTTACAGTTTTTTTCCTGTAACTGATATCTAGTCTCATAGCGTTGTGGTTGGAAAAGATACTTGATTCAATTTCAGTTTTCTTAAATTTACCAAGGCTTGATTTGTAACCAAAGATATGATCTATCCTGGAGAATGTTCCATAAGCACTTGAGAAGAAAGTGTAATCTGCTGTTTTGCATGGAGTGTCCTATAAATATCAATTAAGTCCATCTTGTTTAATGTATCATTTAAAGCTTGTATTTCCTTATTTATTTTCATTTTGGATGTTCTGTCCATTGGTGAAAGTGGGGTGTTAAAGTCCCCTACTATGCTTGTGTTACTGTCAATTTCCCCTTTTATGGCTGTTAGCATTTCCCTTATGTATTGAGGTGTCCCTATGTTGGGTGCATAAATATTTGCAATTGTTATATCTTCTCCTTGGATGGATCCCTTGATCATTATGTAGTGTCCTTCTTTGTCTCTTGTAATAGTCTTTATTTTAAAGTCTCTTTTGTCTGATATGAGAATTGCTACTCCAGCTTTCTTTTGATTTCCATTTGCATGGAATATCTTTTTCCATCCCCTCACTTTCAGTCTGTATGTGTCCCTAGGTCTGAAGTGGGTCTCTTGTAGACAGCTTAAGTGTGGGTCTTGTTTTTGTATCCACTCAGCCTGTCTATGTCTTTTGGTTGGAGCATTTAATCCCTTTACATTTAAGGTAGTTATCATTATGTATGTCCCTATTACCATTTTCTTAATTGTTTTGGGTTTGTTATTGTAAGTCTTCCTCTTCTCTTGTGTTTCCTGCCTAGAGAAGTTCCTTTAGCATTTGTTGTAGAGGTGGTTTGGTGGTGCTGAATTCTCTTAACTTTTGCTTATGTGTAAAGATTTTAATTTCTCTGTCAAATCTGAATGAGATCTTGCTGGGTAGAGTAATCTTGGTTGTAGGTTTTTCCCTTTCATCACTTTAAATATATCCTGCCACTCCCTTGTGGCTTGCATAGTTTCTGCTGAGAAATTAGCTGTTATCCTTATGGGGATTCCCTTGAATGGTAATTGTTGCTTTTAATATTTTTTCTTTGTATTTAACTTTTGATAGTTTGATTAATATGTGTCTTGGCATGTTTCTCCTTAGATTTATCCTGTATGGGACTGTGTGCACTTCCTGGACTTGATTGACTATTTCCCTTTCCATATTAGGGAAGTTTTCAACTATAATCTCTTCAAAATATTTTCTCAGTCCCTTTTTCTTTCTCTTCTTCTTCTGGGATTCCTGTAATTCGAATGTTGGTGTGTTTAATGTTGTCCCAGTGGTATCTGAGATTGTCCTCAGTTCTTTTCAGTCTTTTTTCTTTATTCTACTCTGCGGGAGTTATTTCCACTATTTTATCTTCCAGGTCACTTATCCATTCTTCTTCCTCAGTTTTTCTGCTAACGA
This sequence comes from Mesoplodon mirus, assembly GCF_964341445.2. Classification (NCBI taxonomy): domain Eukaryota; kingdom Metazoa; phylum Chordata; class Mammalia; order Artiodactyla; family Ziphiidae; genus Mesoplodon; species Mesoplodon mirus. Next base: position 72,324,278 of record NC_138989.1, read on the forward strand.
TTCCTTCTAGAGAATTTTTAATTTCATTTATTGTGTTGTTCATCATTGTTTGTTAGCTCTTTAGGTCTTCTAGGTCCTTTTTAAATGTTTCCTGTGTTTTCTCCATTCTGTTTCCAAGATTTTGGATCATCTTTACTATCATTACTCTGAATTCTTTTTCAGGTAGACTGCCTATTTCCTCTTCATTTGTTTTGTCTGGTAGGTTTTTACCCTGCTCCTTCACCTGGTGTGTATTTCTCTGTCTTCTCATTTTTCTTAACGTGCTGTGTTTGGGGTCCTCGTTTTGCAGGCTGCAGGTTCATAGTTCCTGTTGTTTTTGATGTCTGCTTTCAGGGGGTAAGGTTGGTTCAGTGGCTTGTGTAGGCTTCCTGGTGGAGGGGACTGGTGCCTGTGTTCTGGTGGATGAGGCTGCATGTTTTCTTTCTGGTAGGCAGGACCACATCTGGTGTTGTGTTTTGGAGTGTCTGTGAACTTATTGTGATTTTAGGCAGCCTCTCTTCTAATGGGTGGGTTTGTGTTCCGGTCTTGCTAGTTGTTTGCCATAGGGTGTCCAGCACTGTAGCTTGCTGGTCATTGAGTGGAGCTGGGTCTTAGCTTTGAGATGGAGATCTCTGGGAGAGCTTTCATGGTTTGATATTATGTGGGTTGGGGAGGTCTCTGGTGGACCAATGTCCTGAACTCAGCTCTTCCACCTCAGAGGCTCAGGCCTGACATCCGGCCAGAGCACCAAGACCCTGTCAGCCACACGGCTCAGAAGAAAAGGAAAAAAGAAAGAAAAAAATTAAATAAATAAAATAAAGGTATTAAAATAGAAAAAGAATTATTAAAAATTAAAAAACTAAAAAAAGAAAGAGAGAAAGAAAGAAGAGAGTAACCAAAGGAAAAAACAAATCCACCAATGATAACAAGCGCTAAACACTATACTAAAAAAAAAAAAACAAAACACCAAAAAAACCCAGAGAGAACCCTAGGACAAATGGGAAAAGCAAAGCTATACAGACAAAATCACACAAAGAAGCATACACCTACACATTCACAAAAAGAGAAAAAAGAAAAACAATATATAAAAAAACTAAAAAAGGAAGAGAGCCACCAAATCAATAAACAAATCTACCAGTGATAAAAGCTCTAAATACTAAGCTAAGATAAACATAAAACCAGAAACAAATTAGATGCAGAAAGCACATCCCAAGTCTGTAGTTGCTTCCAAAGTCCACTGCCTCAATTTTGCGCTGATTCATTGTCTATTCAGGTATTCCAGAGATGCAGGGTACATTAAGTTGATTGTGGAGATTTAATCCGCTGTTCCTGAGGCTGCTGGGAGAGATTTTCCTTTATCTTCTTTGTTCACACAGCTTCTGGGGTTCAGCTTTATATTTGGCCCCGCCTCTGCATGTAGGTCGCCTGAGGGTGTCTGTTCCCCACCCAGACAGGATGGGGTTAAAGGAGTGGCTGATTAGGGGCCTCTGGCTCACTCAGGCTGGGGGGAGAGGGAGGGATATGGAATGTGGGGTTAGCCTGTGGTGGCAGAGGCCAGCATGACGTTGCAACAGCCTGAGGCTGGCAAGTGTGTTATCCTGGGGAAGTTGTCCCTGGATCACGGGACCCTGGCAGTGGTGGGCTGCATGGGCTCCCAGCAGGGGAGGTGTGGATAGTGACCTGTGCTTGCACACAGGCTTCTTGGTGGCTGCATTAGCAGCCTTAGAATTTCATGCCTGTTTCTGGGGTCTGCGCTGGTAGCCGCAGCTCGCGCCCATCTCTGGAGCTTGTTTAGGTGGTGCTCTGAATCCTCTCTCCTCACGTACCCTGAAACAATGATTTCTTGCCTCTTAGACAGGTCCAGAGTTTTTCCTGAACTCCCTCCCGGGTAGCTGTGGCGCACTAGCCCCCTTCAGGCTGTGTTCACGCAGCCAACCCCGGTCCTCTCCCTGGGATTTGACCTCCGAAGCCTGAGCCTCAGCTCCCAGCCCCTACCGGCCCCGGTGGTTGAGCAGACAAGCCTCTCGGGCTGTTGGGTGCTGGTCGGCACCGATCCTCTGTGCGGGAATCTCTCTGCTTTGCCCTCTGCACCCCTGTTGCTGCGTTCTCCTCCGTGGCTCTGAAGCTTTCCCCCCCGCCCAACCCCCATCTCCACCAGTGAAGGGGCTTCCTAGTGTGTGGAAACTTTTCCTCCTTCACAGCTCCTTCCCCGAGGTGCAGGTCCCATCCCTATTCTTCTGTCTCTTTTTCCTTTTTCCTTTGCCCTATCCGGGTACGTGGGGAGTTTCTTGCCTTTTGGGAAGTCTGAGGTCTTCTGCCAGCGTTCAGTAGGTGTTCTGTAGGAGTTGTTCCATGTGTAGATGTATTTCTGATGTAGTTGTGGGGAGGATGGTGATCTCCGTGTCTTACTCCTCCACCATCTTGAAGGTGCTCCTCTAGTATTAGTTTTCATATTGCCAGAATAATCCTTAAACTTTTAAGTGATTCTGGGGGCACATTGATGTAAAGGCTTAAACAAGTATATTACAAGTGTAAGTGTAGTTCATATATGTAAAAAATATATATACACACATGTACATACACATATAAATGGATACATGGAGTAGAATATTTAGGTTGTGGAACATCTGTAAATATTTTACCTTCATTCAAAATGAAAATGTAAACATTTTTGCTGATGAACTTGAAGCTCCAACTGAATAAGTACTTTAGCTTGATTTTACTTTTAAAAAAATTTCCTGCACTTTGAATTATATTGAAAGTTGACGTGTTTGTAAGTGTTTGCAAGTTCTAATATTAAGTTGCCATGGTCACACAATTTGTTTGCCCTACATAAATATGCAAATAGATTTAAATTCATTGAATTATTAGTAGACTTGTAAACATTAGTTACTGGTTTCTAGGGAAATGAAGAGCTCAGGCAAATTATGTAAATTACCTAAAAGATTTTTTTTGTACATATGAACAGTTTTAAATACTTTTAAAAATTACAAATGTAATTTAAATTACCTTGCAGAAATTTTAGAAAACAGAAAAAGTAAAGAAATATGGAATACCAATGTCTCAGCACAGTAACTGTTAACACAGTGGTAAATTTCTTTATTTTTTTCCATGCATTTTAAAAATTATCAGAGGGAACACACAATTTTGTATCCTAATGTTTTATCTTCTACTTAACCTTATATCATAAGCATTTTTCTTAACCTTGATCTTAATGGTTTAAAAGGTTGCATGCAGTATATACAGATAGTTTACCTTTTCATTTCCCATTTTCTTTCAGGCTGTTTCCCCTCCTTACCATAGACAAACAATCAAACACACAAACGAAAACGTTCATCATTGATCCATTGAATTAGAGGACCTGTTTTATTTTACAGGCCTAAGTTTAGATATATTTTATTTAACAAATTAACTGATTTTAATTACTATGTCACACCTGAACTCACCATACCACCCAAACCAAGAACTAGAATATTGCCAATCATTTATATCTAATTTATATCTACATGTGTTTTTGCCCTATCATATCCTCCTTCCTGCTCTTAGAAGTAACCACTCTTTTGAATTTTGTGTCTATTGTTTCCTTGCTTTCTGTTTATTTGTTTTGTCTCATACACAGTAGTGCCTAAACAATATATTGCTTAGTTTCACTTGTTTTAAACTTTATAAAAAGGTAACAGTAGATATGATCTTTTGGTACTTGCTTTTTTCACTTATCATTGTATTCCAAAAATTCATTTTGTATGCAGCTGTAGTTCAGTCATTTTTACTACTTACTAATAGTAAATAGGGAAAACAATCCTAATTTGTTTATTCATTTTTCTGCCAATGGACATTTGAGTTACTAGGAATTTTTGTTTTGTTTTTACTATTACAAACAGTGCTGTTATGAAGTCATCCATGTCTTCTATACACATGTGTATGACTTTCTCTTGAATATATATCTAGGAGTGGAATTGCTGTGTCTTAGAATATACAAATGATCAACTTTATAAAGTTAAGTCAAATTCTTATCCAAAGTATATGACAGATTCTATCAGTCTTCATCCTCTCCAACAGGTGACATTTACAATTTTGCCAGTCAAAAGAGTAGAAAATGTTATCTTATTGTGCCCTTGGCTTGCATTTCCTTGCTTACTAGTGAGTTTGAGCATGTGTGTTTACTTTTCTATGAAATGCCGGTCAAGTCTTTTGCCCATTTTTTCCCATTGGATCATTTGTCTTTCTTATTGTAGAAGTTCTTTATATGTTTCAAATGCTAATAGTTTGCCAGTTGTATTTATGACAAATATCTGCTCTTGGTTTGTATCTTATATTTTCATTTCTATAAGGTGCTTTTGATGAAAAGGAGTTCTTAATTTTATATAATTGAATTTATCCATCTTTATGCCTAGTGCTTTTAGGAACTTAATAAATCCTTCCCTATATCATCATCTGTGTTTTCATCTAAAAGTTTTAGACTTTTGCTACCGATATGTAAGTTCTTAATGCACCCATAGTTGATTTTTGTTTATGGTGTAAGGTAGAGTTGCAGTTTCATTTTTATTCATGTAAATAACCTTTTTTTTTCATGATATATGTGTATGTATCCAGACCCTGTTTTTTGGCTCCTTATTTTATTCTATTTGTAAGTTTATATATCCCTGCACCAAAGCCATGCTGTTTTAATCACTGTAGCTTTATAATTAGTCTTTATATCCAGTAGGGCATGTCTCCTCTCTTTTACTTCTTCAGAAGTGTATTAGTTATTCTTGGCCCTTTATTCTTCCAGAATACATTTTACAGTCAAATTAATTATTCATCACAAGCTGTGCTGGATAATCTCTGCCTTTCCCCTTTGTGCACCTGCTTCTATAAAACTCATGACTTTGAGAGCAAAGCAGAATGTACACTCTGTGCAAGTCAGTGTATCCCAACGAGAAGGGAAGGGGCTGAGCTACTAATGACCAATTCCGTATCCTAAACTCATCCATCAGAAAAGTCACTGTAGTACTCTTGGGAAACACTGAGTGAAGGATGGGCCAGGAAGCTGGGGGAGCTTAGGGAAAATTTTTTCAAGGTGTGTGACTAAGACCTCCCTTGACTTCCAACAATTTTCTAAAATTTCCAAGACTGACTCTGTGGAATAAATCAGTGTGCTCAGGCATACTCTGAGCCCTCTGACGCATAGCAGATGGTCCTTTGTGTATATTTATCCTACTAAAGAAATCAGCTTCCATTTTTGTGAAGATTCTATAACTTCTAAAATCTTTTTTGATTTAAATAAGAGACATCTTACTGAAGTAAAAGATTTATTGTTTATGTTTCTAGGCTATTATCCTACAATTACTAAGACTTTTCTATATTGATACCTATGACATATAAAAAACTATTGACTAGCCTTCTGCACCTCCTAAAATTTCTTTAAGTAAAAAAACAGTACCTTGAAGCAAGAGTTAAATGCCATTTTACTGTCATCCCTTACTCTTCCTCTGGTACATTTTTGAAAAGTAGAGGTTATCAGCAGAGACCACAGCCATTCCAGTATTTTTGCTTATGGCCACATTTCCCCCTTATATAATTCTTTTTAGAACCTAGAAGGAGAACGGTATGTAATATGAGGGAAACGTCTGCCTTTATCCCTTCTGATTACTTCTTTGTTAGCTTTAGGCTAGCACTGAGGACCCTGTAAGTGTGTGTCAAGTACGTCCCTAGGAATGAGACAAATTCTGTGGGTAATATTGGCCCTATAATACTAAAATCCTCTGTTGGTTCATGACCAAACATTCCAGAGTAATTACGTTCTTTTGAGGCAATATGTAGTGCTTCTTGGTTCTTTTGTACTGTACTAGAGAGAAAGGAAGGTACTAAATAGTGGCCTGTGATTTAGTATTTTCCCTCAGAGCATGGAAATTTTCGTGGACCAGGAACATACTGGCAGCATGAAACGTTACACACATTCAGACACACATAAATACATACAGATTGGAAGCACTAAATCTTATATACATACTCAGACACACATATATACATATAAATATGATCATATGCACATACATACGTGTGTGTGTGCATGCACCCTGGGGTACCCTAGAATGCATTCTGAGGGTGTAGGGGGTAAAAGATATATAAAGTGACAATCACACAAAGCCTTTTAATGCTACTGTGAGGCTTTGCCCTAAGTGTGTGAGTGTAGAGGACAGGCCAGCCAACACCTGCCATTTCAGGTTGGACTTGAAAGACTGTGTAAAGATTTGTCAGAAGAAAAAGGTAGGAAAGGGGACTTCCCCTCTTAGAGTCTCTCAAGCTCCTTTTTTGTCTCCTAAAGTTGAGTAGGTTTTTCCCAGGGTTCTATGCTCAGTCCTCTTTTCTCTCTCCTTTTCCTTGGTAAGTTCAGCGGGTCCCACAGCATCACTTATCACCTGACCAGGAATAACTTCCAGCTTTCTCTCTCCAGAACTCATCTCTCTGCAGAGCTCTGCAGGCTTTTGTTTTCACCTGCTTGCTAGATTTCACCTCGATATCCTTAAGAGACTTTAAACTCAGTTATGTTTAAAATGATCTGATTTTTATTAATGGCACCCTTCACCCAGATTTGAAACCTTAAAATTATGTTTCACTCTTCACCCCCTTGTGCCTCTTAGCTCCATTAAACACGGATGCACACCACAGAGTTTTTTATTGTTGTTTCACATCTCTTCCAAGTTCACTGCCACTACCCTAGTGTGTAGCTTTCAGTATCTAGTGTCTCTCATATCTCAGATCTCTTAAATGCCCAGTTGCTGGATTGCTCATCCTAATAATCACCATGTGATTCTAACTTTTTCACTGCCTTTGCATTGCTTTTGGAATATAATTGAATCTCCTTAGCTTGGTATTCAAGACCTCTGTATTCTAAAACTACTTCACATTCTAGGCTCAGCTCCCATTTATTGCTTTCATGATCTCTATCTGGGACCAAAGCAAACCGGTTCCAGTTTCCTATGTGTGACCAGACCTGTTCTGGTTGTGTGCTTTATTCATTAATTCAACAAATATTTATTAAGCATCTGTGTGCCAAGCATTGTTCTAGGCCCTTCATCAACATCCGTGAACAAAATGACAGAAATATCAATCCCTATCCTCACTCATCTGACCTTCTAGCAGGGAGAGGAGGTTAGGGAGGGGGCAATAAATAAAAGAAATTAATATATTTTATAGTACATTAGCAGGTGGTAGGTACCAGGGGAGAAAACAGAGCAGGATAGAGGGTGGGGGAATAAAGAGGGAGGCTGGAGGGGGAGTTGTCTGGGGGCAAGAATGTGATGGTGTTTGAAAATAGGCCTCTAGTTCTGCTATAGTTTCTTATTCTTTAGTCCCCCCACCCTGCCATTTCTTCTTGTCAAATCCAAATGGATTTGGGGATCTCTCTCCAGTGGCACCTCCTCTGTGAGGCCTGCCCTTATCCCAGCTGAGGTCAACTTCCCTAAGTATCCATGACTTTCTCATTGTTGCTGCCCTTGCTTAGTGACAAGTATTAGTTTCTTCCTTGGGTTTCTCAATTATTTGTTAATTTATCTTTGCTTTCCTATTAAGAGCTGAGATCTTTGAAGAAAGGGTTTGTTATACTGACTTTTATGGTTTCTTTAGGGTAGTGGTTAACAGCACTGGCTTTAGAGTCTGCCTGGATTTGCATCCTGGCTCCATCCCTTACTAGCTGTGGGACCTGGGCGACTTACTCGAGCTCTGGGCCTCAGCTTCCTGATCTCTGACCTCTCTATCTCAAGTTGATTGTTTTCTGCCTGATTTTCTATGTCATTCTCTGTTTGTCTTTTACATTATCACACTTTCTAAATTGTGGTTATTTGTGTGTTTGCCTTCCTTCCCTGAATGTAAGCTGCAGGATGGTAGAGAGCATTGTCTTTGTTCCCTGTTTGTCCCCCTCCCACTTGAAATGAGTAGATGCTTGTATGAGTAACGTGAAGGTCTTTGGAACACCTTGTGTCCTGTATATTTATATAGGATTAGGATTAGGGTTAGGGAAGATACACAAATATACTAGGAGATGGACAATGAACATTTAGGACCATTGAATACAAATCCTTTGTTAATACTTCTTAATGATGAAGAAAAAGAATATCCCCTTTCCCATGGTTTCTACTTTGTTGTAATCTGTTTCCTCCCCATGTTTCCCTTAGAAATCACATAGACATTCTCTCCTTTAGCATCTTTATGTTTATGGTTTTGGTAGCATCGATTTTTTGTAAGGAATAACCTGTAAATGATTATAAGATATTTTGCAAATCTAAATGCAAAAAAAAATAGTATTTTATAATAATGGATGGGAGAAGAGAGAAGGAGAAAGGGTTTTAGCACTCTTTTATTGAATTTCAGCCCCTGAACATGTGGTAGTTCCTGGAATGATGGTAGTCAGTACTGATTCCCAAGCCCGTCGCCTCTGCTGACTGGAAATATAGAGTGATGGGTCCAGGCTTCCAAGAATATGTGACTGTCCTTGAGGGAATACTAAAATTAACCCGTATTCTGTCCAAATTCTTATAAACCATTAATACTTTATAACCATTACTCTCCATATGATTTCCCTATGTAAATTAACCCTGAGTGTATGGTTTAATATATTTACTGTTGAAGGTCTAACATGTAAAAAAAACGACAGCACATTTCAGCCAAAGCAAAATGGTTCAGTTTTACCATCCCTAAAGTTGATCTATGTTTACATCTGTTTATAACATCTGAGCATCCCCCCACCCCCCATCGACCTAATGCTTCAGTGCTCTCTTCTAATAAAAAAATCAATATACGCATCCAGCACTCATGAGTAACCCTGTAATAATAAACAGAATACATGCAATTGAAAAAAATAATTTCAGGAAAAAACTGATGAGGATTGTGCTCAGCCAGTCTTTTTTAAAAAATAGATGTTATGCAGTATTAGGAATATAATAATCCTTTTAATTTGATTATACCATTTTCTTGAGAAATCGTCAGTATTAAAATGATAATGTTTTGGTATTCTTTTTCCCTTACCCAATTAATGATGCAGTTTAATCTAAGGAATTCTAATTAAGTTGTTTTAGACCTTTGACTTAATTCAATTCTATAATTCTATTTCTGGCTCTCTTTTTTTTTTTCTGGCTCTCTTTTTTGATGAACATTTATAATGTGAACATTTATAAAGGAGTGTTTATGTTCTGAATAGTCAATTTGATATCAAATAATACATGAAAATATTTCATGATAACAAGTGTATCTTTTAAAACAGGAAATCTTTATTTCCCTAGAAATACAGTTGTTCTATTTTTAAGCTATGTTGTATTGCTAATTTTCCATTTCACAAAATTTTTACATTAAAAAACAAAATATGCTTTAAAATATGACTGCTTTAGACCTTTGCAAACACATCAACTTCTTATGCAAACTAGGGAATATACAATTCAGATTATTCACTCTTTTACTCATCTTTGATGGTTGCGCTTTGATAAATAAATAGATCATCTAAGATTCAATAGGCCAATTGCAGCATATAATAGCTATTCAGAGGCAATTAAACTGCCTTTTTTCATGCTGGCGTGTGAGCCGCCCTTTACAACCTTCAACTTGATTCGTGGTGATTCAAAATTAACTTAAAAGTCTTGTTTGCTGACAGCTTAAAGCTTAATTGACTGAAAGCCAAATAGAGTGTGTTCTGTATTCAGCACTAAGGCTATTGATAAAGCCGTGTGTAAATTGCGCATGGTGAAAGACAGCGATTGGGCCTCCTGTTCTTGTATTAGTCCACAACTTAGCATTGCTGCACAGTCAGAATTGCTTTGTCAAGTCTTTTATCACACCAGGTTAACTCTCTCTGGAGCTCCTCCAGCAGCCCAGCAGTCCAGTACTGAGCTTCTGCGATACAGTGGGGCCTGTGATGATTCTGTTACTTATTTGTGGTTGCATTTTTTTTTCTTTAATATAGTATTGGCCTTTCATTTCTGAACAGGACTGTCGCTAGTGTATTTCAAGAACCTACTGATTTTCTGTATTTGTCACTTTGGGAAAGAGCAGGGTGTTTAGGTTTAGGGGTTTTGAAAAATATTTTGAGAAAAACAAGTATAATATTGATGTATGTCTCTTATGAAAATTAAATCTAGCCATTATGAACATTTAATTAGGCTAAGGAATGCATGCTTAATAGCCTCGAGTATAATGTGACTGCTACCTTACACTAACAATTACTGTCGGATTCTTTCAATACTTTTACACAAAAAATATTTCAGGGATTATAGGTGCCTTATAGAGATGTACATTTCTTTTTTTTAAATTGATCCTTAAGAAGTAAATGAGATGGATTATTAATATATACTAGTATATTCTATAAACTTTCATAGTTATACCTTTTTCCTAATAAACCTAAGTAGATCCAGTTGTATAGGAGAAGGTAATTTGCACATAAATATGCATTAACAAAGAATGAAAAATTTAGAAGCGAAGCTAAAACAGTTCTCAGAAGCACTTGACTGTTGTCAGCTATTATGTTTATATATCTTGGAACTCTGTATGCTTTATTTTGAAGATTTTGATCTGGTATTGATTTAACAACTTAGAAATGTGAGTTTACCATGTAATCTGTTTTGAAGATATTTCATAAGTAGCAATTAAGTTTTAAGTTTGTCTTTTTGGATTAATTCTTTGTACAGTGACATTTAAATATGTTTGTCATGAACTCTCCCTTCTATTTTTTATTTCTTATCTTAATTTTATACAGTCAACTCTTAGATTCAATAAGCAGATTCCCTACCTTTTATGAAACTTTTTTCATTTACCTTACGTTGTCTACATTAATTAAATATTTGAAATGTGATAAAGCTGAAATTGCCTATTTTATGTCCTTACATTTTAGTGTAGTTGTTCTAGTGTTTAGGACATTCAAATGAAAACTATAAAATAAAATCCAGTTTTGATAATGATTTTGATGGAAGTAATGCATATAATAATGAAAATGTCTTTTCATTATTGTGTATATCAGATTATACATGACGGCATTGAAAATATATTCTGCATCTTAAACATTTGCTTGCAAAAAAGGTCTTTTTAATTTCTGTATCTTTTCGTTTTACTTTAACAGAAGACTTAAAATTGTATATTGCTATCTCTTATTGATATCTGGTAACCATAGCTATCTAATTTTACTTGCCTTCCAATTGATTTCCAATAAGAACGTAGTCTATTCGTAAAGAATCAGGATAAGTTGCAACTTAGTTTCAAAATGACTATAATTTAAAATAGTGTATTACTCCTATATACTTTTCAATAAAATGGTAATCATGCTTCAAAATGTAAAATCCAGAAGAGTACCGGTTTTACTGAAGTTTCACCTATACCCAGTGAGATTTGAAAGTCAAGAATGAATTGCTTTTATTGATCATGTTTTTGTATTAACAGTTAATCTAACATATTTTTATAGGCGTGAATTATTTGAAAACAGCATTTTGTTTATTTTTCATAACATAGTTGTTTAGTATATACAAAACAATTGTATTGTAAGGAAGGGCAAATAAAATCCCTTTTCTTATTTTTACCTTAAAAAGAAAAGGAGGCTAAATTTAATTGTAGAGATAATAAATCAATTTTGTTTTAAAGTAATTAAACAATTGTAATGATGAAAAAGCAAAACTTATTACTTAAAATTTAGCATAGCATAAATGTTGATTGGTATAAATAGATGGTATAAATATTGATTCTGCAGTCAGTAAGAGATTAGCAGTGAGAGATTCGTGGTACAGATTCTAAAAGGGATGAAAGCACTTTGTCAGGCTTTGCTGACTTTGCCAGCACTGTTTTGTAGATTAAAAAATTAGAACTTACCTGAGGTTCTAAAAGAGTTTACCTGTTTCAGGGAGGGTGAGGTCAAAGTCAAGTCCAGTGGTACAAATTTTATAGATTATACATTTTAAAAAATACTACATTTTCTGGCAAATTGTTATAATTGCAAAACTTTATATTTTTATTAATTTATTACAAAACTGTTTTTAGATTTCTTTGACGTTCAGGGCTCTTCAAGGAATGTGTGACTAATTTATATAAACAATATTGATGTTAACTTTGGATATTCTCCCTTTCTCTTGTTATCTGCACATTATACCTTTACATAAGTTGATAAGTTTTACTTTTACTTTTTTTTTTTTGCATTTTTCCGAAGTTTCTCCTTTTTATAATGACTGGACTGTTACTTGTTTGTAGTTAACTGATTGCTCAGTGTAACTCTCAAAGTACCTTAACAAGTGAAAAGGAATGGCAATTTTATATTCTATGGTATATTGAAAGTATGTTTCAGTGCTGCATGTAAGGGAAAATTTGGCCATTAAAAATCATCTGTGATGAGATTTGGTTTTATATTACCTTCTTTAATTTCTGAGCTTTAAAATGTTTTATACATTGAAATATAATATTATGATATTACATTTACCAAACTCTCCAAGCAATATTACACTTGTTTGTATCTTAGCAATTGGAACTTTATTTTGGAGTATTGATAGAAACATGAAAAAGTCATAAATCAAATGGGCTGATAATTAAAAGACTAGAAAGTTTCTATTACAGTTTGTATTTGTACTATGTGTATTTGTCATTTTAAAGTACCTAAAGTAGCTATTAAGCTAAAAGAATATTTTTGTTACTTATCTAAATACTCGGAAGATACCAAATGTTATCCAGTTAAATAAAAAATATTCATATAATATCATGACTCTCATTTAGGTTGAAATGTGTATAAAAATTGAAAGTGATAAGTTGTAAAACTGTAGATGAGATCATAAGTATCTGGCCATATATTTTTATTTGAGCTTTTAAAAAAGGAGAATGAATTAATGTCTTTCAGAAATGACATTTTCATTAATATTAGCTTGAAATTGAGAGGATTAGTTTAATAGCGTCCAAGAAATAACTTGTATAAGTACAGAGAAAATTACCTTGACCATCAAATTTATGCATACAGTCCAGTAACATTACTAAATAAGATTATTCTATACTATTTACTCAATCTTTCAGGTAATAGAAAGAAGATAAATATATCCTAATTTTACCTCTATCTCATGATATCTAAAATAATGCAGGGCCCATTATAGTTGATACTCAGCAATTGAGATGATCATATATTGAAAGAGATATGAATAGCACTGATAAAAGAAGCATTATTTTAAAATACATTCAGGATCAAAGCCAAGATTACTTCCTGATGAATTCTCTGTTGTGATTAACTTAATTTTATTTGGCTTATATGTGATGGTGAATTATATATGATGCTGAATGCTAGGAAAGACATCAGATTTTATTTGGATAGATCAGACAGGAAAGCATTGATAGTAACTCTGTGGGTTATGCCATGTTATCCAAAAGAGGCTGATCACTATATTGATGTCCTTTTTACTAATCATTTGAATAAATCGCCCTCTAATCTAATGGTAAATATGTATTAATATTTGGGAGTATTTTTAGATAAGACAATGCATGGTTAAACAGAGTGGTTGAGACATCCCTGAGTGCTAATGAGTACTTACTTGGTAGTCTATACCTAATGCTTTAGTGGATGCTGAACAAGTTTAGATGTTAAGCTTTTTAGGAAGAGTGAATGATGGCTAATGATTATTTAATGACAGATCTCTGGACTGAAAGGCATTTAGCACTCAAAGTATACTGCAAAGCCTATTTCTCAAAGCTTCAGACAGGTTTATTTGGTCTCACCTTGAATAGAACAGTGCTGTATTGATTTCATTGGTGTGGATTTAAACACACTATCGGCTTAGAATAGCACTAGTATGCAGTAGAAAATGATTGTCTTAACCCTTATGGAGACCCTAAGCTATTCTCTGATATTACGACACGAACTTTGGAAATGATCACGAATTTATTTGCAATATTTGGCGTTTAGTATGTGAGTTTGGAAAATATTTGTGCATGTGAGCGTATAGTAGACATTAACTGACATGGAGGCTTATGTAGAGGTAACTAAAACTTAGTTATATTTTTAATTAGTGTTTTCCTCCATATACTGAGCATAAACATTATTACTATTCAGAAACCAAATATTAAAATAATCTGCCATTCAACAGGGTAACAGTTGCTTAGTACTTTGTATTTTTTCAGTATGCTTCAATATGCCATATATATATATTCCATATAAAATCCAATTTAATCTAGTTGCTTCATATGCTTAATAGAATAGCTTCCCTCACATTTTTACATTTGTTATAGACAGCCCCAGTAGAAAATAAATACAACATTATTAGATACTATAGACTAAAACTTATTTTGACTTTTTTCTAATTATAAATATTGTTTTCTTGTTAATTTTTTAAGAAATGTTTTGAATTATGCAGCATTTGAAGATACCTAATATAGATTTATCTTGGAGCAGGTGTCAAATATTAACTAGTTTCTATGCAACAAAACACTAACTTAACAGCCATTGAAGATTCTAGAGCTCGAGCTGGAATGATGTTGCCATGAGTGCCCACTCTCTTTGTGCCCTTCACCTTGTCACTTGAACAATTAACCTACTTGACTTTCCTTATCTATAAAATATGGGTAGGTTCGGTGTGAAGAGCTCTGTGATCCCCTTTTCCTCTAAAATTCTGAAATTTCCCACTAACAGTCATCTAATCTTGGACCTAGGAGATGTTTTACACATGCCACTTCTGGTGTGTTTTCTTTTCCTCTTAAATTCTTAATGGTTTATCTGTTGTTGTAAAAGAATTTGGAAACTGATTGTAGTAGCATATAATTATGTCATTATAACAATATTTTGTAGAAATCCAAAACATTGTATAAAATATTAGAAAAATTATTCAATTTTTCTTTTGCTGATAGGAGAAACAGTTTTATTTGAGAAAAATTGTAAGCCTAAAGCATCAATATACATGTATTTTCTAGGTTTTTACATATAGAAGTGTGTCTTAATAAAAGATGAATTAAGATAAGAGAAGATTATAAAGCTATCTCTTCACAACTCCTGAGTAACCTAATGATTTGAGCAAGTCAGGCAGAATTTTGAGGAAATGATTATGTATTGTCATGAAACAGGAGCAGATTTTTTTTAAAAAAACAGTCTTTTAAAATAGCATGACATCTTAAAAACCTGAGTATCTGATCACATAGATGCTTAGGTAAACATTAAGTTTTGCTGTCAGTGTTCAGTTAAGGAGTGGTAGCTTTTCCCAATCCATAGTTGTAACTAATCAATGACTTCCATATCCGGGGTGCCTATCTGTATATGCTTAGCTCTTTTCAGTTAAACATTGCAAGGATTTTGTAAAAATTCAAGGCTCAAAGGCTGATTTAGTTTGATATGTGCAAGATAGGTAACTCAGATCCGAATTACAAGTAGAATTAACTAATTAATAGGAAATCACATAAAACAGTTACATGCTTATTTGAGAAGGTACATAATAAAAGAAATCATGTAAACAGAAAAAAGGTCTGCGACCAAAGCATTTGCCAAATAACAGCTAGAGTCAATTTGATAGACTAGTTATCCCCGTCACAAAATGAGGAAATGTAAAATAATTTTTAAATTATCTATAATAATTTAAAAGGCACATAATTCATATGTAGCTTAAAAAATGATGAAAGCATATAAGTGTAAAGAGATCAGAAATGAAAGTCCTCTGTAGCTATCTAAGCAATTCAAGTTTTCTTTTTCTTCAGGCTCTCTGAAGCTACGTAGAAATCTCCTTGAAAAAAATGGGCTAATATGTCATTTATACACATCTGTATTCCATAGGCTATAGATGGTCTACTTTTTCTGTAGGTTTGGGCTAATAATGAGTATATTCTTAACAGTTTGAGGCTGTGGCTTATTTTGTCAATGGCTTTTAGACTGTTAGCACAAATGCTTAGTTAACTTGTGCTTACTTGCCTTTTTCTTTTTCAAAGCTTTGCTTTTTTGATCATTTATTAATATGATTAGTAAATTAAAAGTCAAAGATGTCTTTGACCTTTTTATTTCTCCTTTAAATTTCTTTACTTATCTCTTTCTCTTCTTATTTTATTTCTCCTTTAAATTTAAAAATATTTTTCCTTTAAATTTCAATATTTAGTTGTTAGGAATTGTATGTTAATCTATATCAAATTTTACTAACTCACAGGATGCTTTAAGAAAACATAAAATCTTCTGTATTTCTGCTACATTTCTGCTAAATGTGGACTAGGTTATTAAAGTCTTTACTACAAAACTTTACTTTTGGCTTAACCACCACAACTTTTCCTAGATCTGTTACTTCAAAAATGTGAATAAGCAGATTATTTCTCAAAATTGTAGAAATGTTACAAAGTAACCTACTGAGAAAAATAAAAGCAAGAAATCCCTTAGAAGTTCTAATTTACTTTAAACAAACATTTTAAAAAGTGGTAACTTTTAGTTACCTGTCATTGTTTCATTATTGTGACCAAATGTATATTTAATTCAAAACTATGAGTACTACAAATACTTCTTATAAATGAACAGATGTACGCGTTAACTTCTTAAAGGTAGAACAAGGCAGTTATCCCTTTTCATCTGGTTTTATATCACTGAGTTGATAGAAATTACCTAGATGAAAATATTTTTCAAGTGAGTCCAGTAAATGATTTGTCATTTTATGAATAAAAGTGACCTCAGGTGTAACAGTTTATTTCTCCATGTGCTGTAACGCACAGGTATAAAATCTTCATAGAGTGTATTCTAAGAGTCCACCAAATGTTAAGTCTCATGTGTTCCATTTGATCTTTTAAAGAAACACATCATCATGTCTATTTCAGTATTGTAAGTAAATCTCATTGAAGAAATTGCCTTTTTCTGAACATTAACTGTATGAAAAAAAATTGAGAATTATTTGCTATGTTTTCAGATTTATATAATTTTACAAGCCCCTATTTCTGAAATATTTCTTTCCTCATGAAAAAGCTAATAATGGTCTTTTTAATGTTACAATGCATGGTTTTTGAAACTTGACCTGTATCTCAGATTCACCCTTGAAAGGTAAAGTGAACCAAGAATTGAACATTATTCTTGATAATTATTAGCTACAAGATTCCTGATTACATAGATGCCTTAGATAGATATTTGGAATTTTTAAAATCCAGTTTTCTTCCAAACTGAGAATGTTCTCACTAAAAGGAAAAGGAAAAGGAAAAAATTGGATTTTTTTGATGGTCAGGTAGAGAATAAGGAGACAAATAAGATAATGCAGATCGTGGAAAGTGGGTGTAGAACTTGTCTGTGTTAAGAATAAGAAATTGTTACAAGAACTGCTCTAAAAACATACAGGTTGCTCGCAAAGCTTAAGGTTTCTAATTTTCAAAATAATTGACATACCCCTAAGACAGTGATAGTATTAAATTCCCTTTGCAAAAGAGCATCATTTTGGAGTGTTCATTTCTTCTGCTTTTATCTGATTTTGTAGAAAATAGATGTGAGGTATTTTCTGAAATGCACACACACACACAATACGTCTATGTGCGAGAGGCATTATTTTAAAATGGCTTAATCAGCAGCCGTAGAAAGATGTATGCATTTGCAGAACCTATTATGGTCCAGCAGGGGGCCATCGAGCATGCATACAAATTAATAGCATGTTTGTTTACTACAGTTTTCAAGTCGGGGTGCAGGGCGGTGGGGGGGTGGCGTGCGGATAGAGCAGCAGCACCCAAAACAGCAAAAGCCTCATACGTTTGGGGAGCAGCTTCCATATGCCCCGTGAGTAGGTGTGCGGAAAGCACTGGCAGATGTGTCACAAAGCAACTAAAAAATATTTTTAATGCAGTGGAGGAAACGCTTATGCTGACGGCGGAGTGAGAGTCTTCTACACAACACATACTAGCTTTGGTAATAATATGAGAGTTTAGAAATAAATGTTGAAGTTCCCCATGATTGTCATTTTTAATCAGTACATCTGTTTTTCCCAAGGAGGTAGAGAGGAAGATTCAAAAACTTCCATGTTTTATTTTATTTTATTTACATCAGAAACACAGGTAGAAATTTACATGTTGGCCATATAACCATCTGCCATTTTATTGTTTTTCCATATTATCGAAATTTATTTGCCACATTTTGTAAAAAGTGGAAGATTTTTCAGTGTTCTAAGTTGTGTCAACAAAAGTGAAAATAATATAATATTCATATAAAAGCACGTGGCTTAAGAAAAGGAACTTAATTACATAAGTTTTCAATGGCATGGACTCAGATTCTCTTTGTGAGCTTATGAAACCTGCATTCACCACCAAAGAGAGTGACATCTTTGAGTTCTTTTTCACGTGCTGATTGTCACCAATCTATGTCTTTTTATGTTTCCATTTAACAAATTCATCTTTGAAGTATTCAGCTGAAAACTGTGGTATATTGGAAACTTAAATCTAATTAGTGGAATACTGTACCATTTTAAGACCAAATTGTCTTAAAAATAAATTAATATCAAAAGATTTTTCCTTATTTTAAATATTGTGTTTTTTAAAATACACTTATTTATTTTTATTTATTTTTTTGGCTGCATTGGGTCTTCGTGGCTGTGAGTGGGCTTTCCAAGTTGCGGTGAGCGGGGGGCTACTCTTTGCTGCAGTGCACGGGCTTCTCATTGCGGAGGCTTCTCGTTGCGGAGCACGGGCTCTAGGTGTGCGGGCTTCAGTAGTTGTGGCACAAGGGCTTAGTAGTTGTGGCTCGCGGGCTCTAGAGCGCAGGCTCAGTAGTTGTGGCGCACGGGCTTAGTCGCTCAGCAGCATGTGGGATCTTCCCAGGCCAGGGCTGGAACCCATGTCCCTTGCATTGGCAGGTGGATTCTTAACCACTGCGCCACCAGGGAAGTCCTTAACTATTGTTAATAAAGCTTATTTGGAAGATTACAATTACATATGGAGTAAAATTTGACATTTTTATGGCATTGTACTTTATCCGGTCTTAAGCAACCCTAAGAGTAGCAGCCAGTAGGTATGGGGAATGCTCTGGCTAAACACTGTGGAAACAATTTATTTGCAACTGTGAAAATGCCACCAAGGGCCAACATTTTTCTCATTCTGATTTAAAACATAGATTAAAACATAGATTTTAAAATTTCAAAATTACGCTTCTAGCTCAGGGTATCAAGACACTAAAGCTAAGAATGTTGTATACTTATGTGTGTGAATATAATTATGTACACCAATGTGTATATGTATTTGTAAAATTAACATTTTTGATTAGCACAGTATAATTATTTAAAAAGCATATCTTAAAAATAAATTAATATTCCATTAGGCAACTAGGTATATCAATTTAGATAGTAGTCAGTCAGAAGTAAGTAGAAATTATTTTGATTAAAGTACATCTAAATAAAACAATTAGATCTCAACTAACATTTGAAGACCTAGTTTCTTTTAGGTACTTCTGTTGTTTAAGTTCCAAAATGTATTAAAATATATTTTCATTTGACATATTTCACTGTCCTGTACTATTTAAACTCATCTTTACCTAATATACAATTTTATATATGTTTTTCATAATATCTGCTGATAATACCCCATCACATTTAAAATGTCAATGGGGCTGAGAAAAGAGAAACAGATAAAAATGAAAATTTGGAAGAATATTTTACTGGTCTGAAAAAAGAAAGAAACTTTTATTGGCTAGTATTTGTGGAACTTCACACTGTAAATAGTAAATCATGTGTCTTAATTCTGAAAGTTCCCTTGTCTTTAACATTGCCTGTGTTAACAAAGTTCACTTTGCTAAATTTACTTTTGTTCTTTAATAATTAATCATAATCTAATATTAGCAAACACACTTTATTGCACATAAAAGAGTTGTAAAGAACTACAGTAGAAACTATTTTCTAGCTTAATCCAAATTATTATTTTAAGTAGTCTTTACATGCTGCCCTTTGAATAGCTTTCTGCTGTGAGATCTTGCAACTTACTTTTTCCCAATCATTCCTATAAAGTCTTACAAAGCCAGTTATTTAATAATATATAACACATATACCTATTAACTACGAATTGTATTTTTTGCTTTGCTAGGCAGCTCATAATAAAAGCAATTTATTTTTCTATGATATAGTTCCAAAACATATCGTTAAATATTGAAAGAGTGAAGAAAAAACATTTAAAATTGTGCTTTCATTTTACTATAATAAATAGACATTTCTGAATTTTGAGAGTGATGTTTTAGAGTATATTGAAATTTATGTCAAATGCAGGAAATATTTGTGTCATTATGAGTGTCTCTTGGACTCTATTATTGCCAGGAATTTCTAGCATAAAATTGGTGTGCTAAAATTAATCTGAATGTAATGTTTTGGTTTAAAAAACCCTAATGATATGCTTGTAATACAGTTTTAAATATAGTTATAATCTCGAAGTGAATTGTGATGGAATTTAACTACATCATTTCATTAATTTTTACTAGAATTATAGACATTGTAACATAGATAAGTCAGCTATAAAAAGCATTCTGATACTGAATCCTAAACAAAGAATCAAATTTTTGACAACAATTTTTCCAGGTCAAATCACCCAATTCTTAAAGTATATTCTCAGAGTAGTAATTGGTGGTATATTCTTCTCTAAGGTTTTAATACCTAATACAATAACAGAGCTCCATCAATATATGGCTAATAGCAGATAGAAAGTATCTGCTGGCAGGCCATCTCTCATAAAACCGCCCTTAGCCTTAATTCAAATCCATTGATTCCTATTCCAGTTAAAACTGAAGAACTTAATATGTCTTTTAATCCTTTTATTGTAAGCTAGGATAAAATTAATTTTACCCTGGAACTGCACAAAGCCAATTAACATGATCTTTAGAGTTATTTAGTAAAGTGCTTCAAACTGTTAAATTTATCTTGACCTCTTGGTTGCACTCTCTGACTGCTTTTTAAATGAAGTAATCAATATCTCACAGCCCTTTAAATAGCTTAAACTTCTCAAACATTTTACCTGTGTTCTAGTTAAGCTGTAAGTAAAGGGTTTACTCCTGCTCCTAGAAAGCTAGGGTCATTTATGCCAAATCTAAAGACAATTATGTACTTTTGAGGAACACTGTATGAATTAAATGGTTGTTTAAATAAAATCAAAGGCTCATATTTTGTTTAAAGTAACCCAATAATGAGGAAACATTATTTTTACCCAGAACAAGCATTCTGTCTGCAACTTCAAATTTAGAACATTTATGTCCTTTACCATTGCATGTAGCTTCTGTTTTCCACACAGGGCTAGTTGAAGGTATTAATTTTCTTGCTGTGATAGGGTGATCAACCGTCCTGTCAAGAAAATGGATCTCTGTGTCACCCTTTAGCATGATTAAATGGAGGCATGTCTCTGTGAAAAAACACCAAATTTTCATGAGACGAATGAAACTGTAGAAAGATCTACTTTTGCAGAATTATCTTAGTTTTAATATCTCAGAATCTCCTATTTGGTTGTCAATTTATTTGTAGGAAAACATTGCAGCTAATTGTGTATGTCTTGTATTATTTAGGAGAAAACACAGGCAAAGCCAGTAATTTGAAATGTTTCCAAATTTGAAAAAAATAAAGAATCAGAAATTGCTGTGTTGTTGTTAGAATAGTAGCAGGGATGGGCATCTGTCACCTTATACATTTACTAATCAGTCAGTGTCTCTTTTAGGGGATCCTTTTCTTGTTCTTACTTCTTTCCATGTTAACAAAGAGCTATCATCTTTTCAGACCTGAGCACGGATAAAAATTACATACCATAGAATTTCAGCATCAGTAGTGTTCATAGCCAGTTGGACAGTGTTCTTATGAGCCTGTGCACATGCCAAACTTTAAATTACACCAAGTGATGTACTTGACAGCTAATTAAGGTTTCATATTTTGGCCACTTAGCAGAGGGCACCTGTTATGATGCTTTCTATTAGCTTAAGAATAAAATTTACAAATGGCAGTTTTAAAGAATATTATTAAAACTTCCCTAAAGTCTTAATTCCTTCCCAAGAAGTGGGAGTTAGGACAAGATTGAGGTAATTAAACAAAAGGCACATAGAGAAGGTGGGGGACCAGGGTGGAGGTGGAGCTCTCCAAATGCCCCTGTTGTTTAATTTCCTACTGGAAGCAGCCCATGTGTGCTCCATGCCCCCTCCCCCTTCGAGCATGGCTGTTGCAGAGGCTGACCGGCTGGGGTCAATGCCTTGCCTATTGATCAGTATCCCTGCAGTCCCTTGCTCCAGCAGCTGCTTCATTGGCTTCTTTCAGGGCCTGCTTCAGTACATTAGAATAGAAATCCATAACCAGAGCTGTGCTCATCCAAGCAGGGGAAGAAACTAAATTAAATGGTATAAAACAATCTTGGATCAGGAGTTTGTGCCAATTCATCTTGATCTAAGATGTCACACCGGGCTCTCTGTCTGAGCACCTGGGCTAGAGGCAGCCATAGTGAAAATAGATGGAGCTGCGATCATTCATTTGTCAGCTAAGGAGCAAGGCAGCGGTTAGCAATTCCCTTCTGCAGAGGTCAGCTGACAGGACAATCAGTGCAACTGCAGAATAGAGCTTTCCTTTGAACTATTGTTACGGAGCATGCTCTCGCTGAGACGGGGGGGAGGGGAGCTTGGTTGGCTTCCTGTTTCAAGAAGACTATGTAAAGAATAAAATATGTGCTACATGAATCTAGATGTAGTCTCACAGAGCTCTTGCTCCTTGTGTCTGTTCCCCTACAGAAATAAAGTTGGTTTTAAATGCACGTGCTGAGGTATAGATTATCAAACTGTTAAATATCACTTTGTCTAGAATTAGGGTCTATTTTCATCCTTCTAAACACAGAGGCAGTGATTATTGATTTTTCTTCCTTTTTAGTATGGTTAAGCTTTTAGGGTGTTTTCCCCCTTTGGTTACTATAAACTATCACAGATCAGTGTCATACTTTGAATCTATACTCACGTGTACATGCTAATACTTTTACTAACATTTCCTCTTTGTCTTTAAAAAGTTAGAAAAAATATCCGTGAAGAGACAGAGATGCATACTATGGTATCAGATTGGAAGATATATCTTATGTAACTGAAATATTCTTAAACATTTTAATTGAGGCTTTTTATAAGAAATGTTAATTCATGAAATATGACTTATCATGACTTTGGAAGTTATACAATTATTTTATAACATTGGGGGAACATTATTATAAAGTAGTCTGCATGTGATTTGAAATATACCAAACAAAATAAAGCAAATGAGGAAAATAATAACTAAAATTTTACATGAAAGAATTAGAATATTTTTAAAGATGGATCTATTTTCTGTTGTCTCATTTCAGATTTTGTCTTTCTATACATGCTTTAAAACTAATGGCAAATTTCCTAAACTAACTTTTTTTTTAAAAACAATAAAATGTGACATACAGAAGCTTAGAAACTATAGCAACAACAAGAGCAAATCTTTTTTGTTCTCAATTGCACCAAAATTTTCTTGGAATCCAAATAAACAGTAACTAGTCTTTGATGTTACCACCTTAGCTTCCTAGATAACTTATCTCCCATTTTTCCTTAAGTGCTTTAATGCCACTTTTTTACTCAATGATTCCTTTCCAACTCTTAACATCTTTGTAATATCTTTCCATTTCCATTTCTTAGATTCAGCTGGGTCTTCTTGCCCACATCCTATTCTGTCTCTCAGCACAGCTAAATAAATGGAATTTAAGTATACTAAGAAGCCTTGTGCTCTAGGTTGTTTGTTTTTTTTTTAATTTGGCTTCTGGGAAGGTCAGACCTACCTCTCTTGCAAGGGTTTTAAAAATTTTGTTTTACTTTTGTTTTAGTTAATTAGGATTTTTATTTTTATTTTTATTTTTATTTTATTTTATTTTTTTGTGGTATGCGGGCCTCTCACTGCTGTGGCCTCTTCCCCTTGCGGAGCACAGGCTCCGGACGCACAGGCTCAGCGGCCATGGCTCACGGGCCCAGCCGCTCCGCGGCATGTGGGATCTTCCCGGACCGGGGCACGAATCCGTGTCCCCTGCATCGGCAGGCGGACTCTCAACCACTGCGCCACCAGGGAAGCCCTAATTAGGATTTTTAAAAGGATTCAGAGCATGACACCAAATATCTTTCTGTAGTGTTTCTATCAACTACCCAGACCTCACCAGGATCTGGAAGCCATCCACTTCTCTGCATCTCCTACTTAACATCCCAACACCAAACCGACCTTAATCTCTCACTTTCATTTCTACAATATCCTGTTTATTGCTCATCTCATTTCCAGCATTCTTCATACACGCTCAGAGTGTTTTTCTAAAACCCTAAATTCCATTGTTCAAAGGATTGAACAATGTGAACATGACCAGTAGAGTCATCTATGATTTGCCCCTTTCCTGACTCTCGCCTCACGTTCTACCGTTCCCTTCTTGCTCGTAGCATTCCAGCCCCATGGCCGACTCTTGCAATAGAAATCAACACGTTCTTTATGCTTTAGGTTCTTACACGTACTGTTCTCTTAGATCATAAAGTTCTCATTGATTTTTCACCTTTACATTTCTGATTCCTGTTTAGTTGCCTCTAAATTCAATGAGGACAGGGACTTTGCTTTTCTTATCCCTATTAATTCATCTTAATTCATCCCATATCAATTCATTAGTTCATATTTGCATAATGCCATGCATACACTAGATCTTAGGTCCTCATATGCTGAATGACTGAGTAGCTGATGGAATGAATTGTGAATTCCACCACCACTGGTGGTCACTGTTTTCCACTTGACATTGCATGAGCCGTCTTTTGGTTCTACTTGACACCAGTCTTGTTTTACCTCACAGTCCACCTCCCATACTACTGCTATCATGATCTTTCTGACAATAAATCTCAAGTAACCAGCTTATACAAAATTGGTCAGTGGCTTTCCATTAGCCTAAAGTTAAAAGTCTTCAGCTTGCTGTACAGAGGCCTCTTGTTTTAGTACCCATTTAGCTTCACCTTTTGTCATTCCCTGCCTTACTTGCAGTAGTACAGAATGACAAAAGGAAAAAGAAAAAAACGAAGAGACAAAATAAAACATCTAAAAGTATTCCGAGGCCCCTGCTGCTAATTTCTTGGTTGGCATACTGCTCTGAGGACCCTTCGCTATATTGATTTAATTAATGTATAGAGCAATGGATTGAAAGAGGCCAGAAAAGCTGGATGGGTTAATATTAGAAAGAGCAGAAAGCTGACCTCCAATCAAGATGGCTCTAGAAGTTCACTTTTGAAATCCCTCTGTACCAAATGTATAGCTATGATGGATTGAATATACAAATAGAAAACCAACAAGGCATAACTAGGCTCAAGAAAGATAGATATCGGGCTTCCCTGGTGGCGCAGTGGTTGAGAGTCCTCCTGCCAATGCAGGGGACGCGGGTTCGTGCCCTGGTCTGGGAGGATCCCACATGCTGCGGAGCAACTAGGCCCGTGAGCCATGGCCGCTGAGCCTGTGCGTGCAGAGGCTGTGCTCCGCAGCGGGAGAGGCCACAACAGTGAGAGGTCCACGTACCGCAAAAAATAATAATAATAATAATAATTAAAAAATTAAAAAATAAATAAATAAAAAGAAAGATATCGCTGTGGACAAGTAATGGAATAGAAATGCAGTGATCTGGACTAAAACCAATAGTTGCTTTCCAGAAGTAGGCTTTGGCTCCCATGAACAAAGAGGACTTAAAATATGTAATGAATAGAGCTTAAGGCCAGGAGCTAGTTTATGGCTTCCTGGGTTCCTGGAAGGACATGGAAAGAATATGAATACATTGCTATTCAGTTAAAATTGAGGTTGTATTATTAAAGGAGTAGAGGAAAATGGATGCTCACTAGGTGACTTGTACTGTTAACCATAATAGAAAATAATGAAAAGAAGTGAGCTGTGTTCAATCTGGGAACCTAGAAATAAAGCAAAGAGAAAGAACAGAGAGAAAACCTAAAGGAAGTGGGAGAAATAATAAAAATAACAGCAGAAATTATTGAAATAGAAAGCTGAAACAGTAAGATCAAAACCACAGTATTTTTGGAAATCTGACAAAATATATTTCTAGAAAAACTGATTAAGAAAGGCATGAAAAATAATATTAGAGAAGGCACAAGGAAATAATACTTAAAAGGATTCATAGCAACTGATACAATTGAGATTTTTAAATCATAGAGAACACTCTAAATAACTTCAGACCAATACATTTAAAAACTTAGATGAAATGGGTAATTCTAAAACTATAAGCTATCCAAAATGATTCAAGAAGAAACAGAAAATCAAACCAAATAACTAAGTATTACAGAAAATGAATTCATAATAAAAAATATTCCTTCCTCCACCCTTGCACCTTCCCTGCCCCTGCATCCCCTACTCCCTGACTCGAGAAGGGGAGCATCCTGAGACACAGGCCCTGATCATTTTAGAGAACAATTGTCATCTAACTTCAAGAATTCTTTAACTGTTTTCAAAGAATTGGGGAGTGAAAGTTAACCCAGTTTTGGAGGCTTGTATTATATTGCTACCAAGACCCAACAAGAATAGTACATGAGGGCTTCCCTGGTGGTGCAGTGGTTAAGAATCTGCCTGCCAATGCAGGGCACATGGGTTCGTGCCCCGGTCCGGGAGGATCCCACATGCCGCAGAGCGGCTGGGCTCGTGCGCCATGGCCGCTGAGCCTGCGCGTCCGGAGCCTGTGCTCCACAACGGGAGAGGCCACAACAGTGAGAGGCCCGCGTACCACAAAAAAAAAAAAAAAAAAAGAATAGTACATGAAAAGAAAATCATAGTTCAATCTTGCCTATGGACATAAACTCAAAAAACCCTATTAGCCAATTTAGTTCAGAGTCTGTCTATTGGCCTATTTACCTACCTACGTACCTACCTACCTACCTATCTATCTATTGATCTCCATTCATCCATGTACTCTGAGTTTACCCCTGGAATGCAAGCATAGTTCAAGGCCAGAAAAATATACATTTCAGGTAACATTGATATGATTATATAATAGATAGATAGATAAAAAGTATTTGATAAGATCAGGATCATGGTGACCTCTAGGGCAAGAGGGAGGCATAGTAAAGTCACAATCCATGGTAGGCTTTAGTTATATCCACATTAATTAATTACTTTTAAAAATCTGCAGCACCTATGGAAAACATTAAGATTTTATAAAGTTACTTGTGTACATGTATATTTCATAATATTCTTTATATAGTCTCAATGTAATTCTTTTGATGTTTGTGATATCGTATAATAAATGTCAAACAAAAAAATAAAAGGTAGACCACTTACAGAAACAAGTAGAACTAGAAAAGGGTAGGACTGAGCAAAAGACCAAATCTTGGGAGCATTTGGGAGAATGAAGGAGGTGTAGTTACCTTAGAGAAAGGTTGGGAAAGTAAATTTTAAGAAGTAGTGTTATGTGTTAAGAATGTAATTCCCCATTACCTAGTTACTGATACTTTAATAAGGATTTCAAATTGTTCTCCATTATGTTTTGGGTGTCATGCTGGTATTTCTTCTGCATATGAAATTATACTGAGCTTTGCCCAGGTTGTGAGTACTTCTTCAAACGGCTGGTTGGGCTTCTGCATTCTGGTCCATCTGGACAAAGTATTCATCCTTTGCCTTCATCTTGTTGTCCATCTCTCTTATTTCCTTGCAAACTTCCACTTATCTTTTGAGTTTTAAATTCAGCATTTCCTCCTTTGTGGACAGGCTCTCCTTTTGTATGTACTAGTGAGCTTCTTGAGGACCTGGACTACTTATTTTCTTGTTTGCAATTCCCTGGCCCAAAGTAGGTGCTTGATAAATATTTGTAAAGTTAGTGGGCAAATTAATAAATGAGTTAGAAATTTTTTCTTAAAAACAGCTTTATTTAGATATGATTTATATTCCATAAAATTCATCCTTTAAAATGTAGAATCCAGCGATTCTTAGTATATTTGGAGTTGTGCAGATATCATAATCTAATTTTATAAGTTTTTCATCTCAAAAACCTAGTACTCATTAGCCATCATTAACCATTTCACCTCAGTCCCAGTCTACTTTCTGTCTATATAGATTTGCTTATTCTGGACATTTCATATAAATGGAATTATACAACAACACGTGGTCCTTTGTGACTGGCTTTTTTCCCTTAGCATAGTGTTTTCAAGGTCATCCACATTGCAGCATGTATTAATGCTTCATTCCTTTTTATTGCTGAATAATATTTTATTGGATGGGTGTAGCACATTTTGTTTAGCCGTTTATCAGCTGATGGACTTTTGAGTTGTTTCTACTTTTTGGCTCTTATGAATAATGCTGCTATGGACATTCATGTACAAGTCTTTATGTGTACGTTTGTTTTCACTCCTCTTGGGTAGATACCTAGGAGTGGGATTGCTGGGCCATATGTTATAACTCTAACTGCCAAACTATTTTCCTAAGTATTAATAGTTGTATCATTGTATGTTACCACCAGCAATGCATGAGAGTTTCAAGTTCTGTACAGACTCAATAATACATGTCATGGTCTGTCCTTTTAATTGCAGCCATTCTAGTCGATGTGAAGTGGTATCTCACTGTGGTTTTGATTTCCATTTTTCTAATGATCAACGATGTTGAGCAGCTTTAATATGCATATTGGCCATTCATATATCTTTGGAGAAATATCTATTTAAATTGGTTGCTAATTTTAAAAGTTGGATTTTCTTAATATTGAGTTGTAAGAAGAGGTCCTTAAGTATTCTGGATACAATCCCTCATTAGATATATAATTTGACAATATTTTCTCTCAGTCTGTATGTTCTTTTTACTTTCCTGATTATGTCATTTGAAGCTCAAAAGTTTTTAATACTGAAGTTCAATTTAAAAATAATTTTTTAATTACTCATGCTTTTGCTATAATATCTAAGAAATCATTGTCTAACCCAAGATCATGAAAAAATATACATCTATTTTTTTCTGCAAGTTATTTAGTTTTAGCTCTCATATTTAGGACTGTAATCCATTTTGAGTTGATTTTCTTACATGGTGAGAGGTAGAAATCCAAATTCATTCTTTTGCACGTGGAAAACCAGTTGTTCCAGTGCCATTTGTTGAAAAGCCTGCTCATTCCTGAGTGACCAATCTGGAATGTGTTTCTTATCATATGTATTGATAGTCTTTTAATTTCTTTTCTTATGTTTTGGTTTTCAGGTTGCTTATCAAGTGTCCCACAAATGAAAAAAATTTCCACATCTTATGAGGAAAGACGGAAGCAAGCTACTGCTATTGTTTTACTAGGAGTAATAGGAGCTGAATTTGGTGCAGAAATTGAACCTCCTAAACTGCTGACCAGACCTCGAAGCTCTAGTCAAATTCCTGAGGGATTTGGTTTGACTAGTGGTGGATCCAACTACTCACTGGCCAGACATACTTGTAAGTTAAAAATTCCTAATGCCGATCTATTGCTTCTCAGTACATATTACCTGTTAACAGAATCTCAGAATATTGAACATATCCTGAGTTTTAGCTCAGATAGAATGCTTAAATGAAATTGGAAAGCAGCACAATCTATCTGGCACATTACCCTATAGTTATAGTTCTGGGACTTCTTTTTAAAAGTTAAAATATGGTCTTTTAAATGCTTTTCTTAAAATAACACATTTCTGAGCTTTGTGTTTCCACATTTTGGTCAAGACTTTAGCCAAAACTTCTAACTTCTAAAATAATTTCTGAAAAACTGTGCATCTTGTCCTGAATGTGATTTGAAAAGTCAGGGGTGGAAGACCAATTTTTTATTTTTATAAAAAAGTTTGTGTGTGTGTGTGTGTGCGTGTGTGTGTGTGTATAAATATATATGTATGTATTTTAAAGAATGTGAATGAGGAACTATGAATTACTTCTGTAATTTAAAAAGTATTGCAATAAAATTATTCCCGTAATGACTAAAAAATTACATTCAGAGCTCAAAGGGTTTGTGTCATATTGCTACTTTTGGTTCTGTCGGTATGTTAATAATACGTAAGGGTATTTTTTAATGAGGTCTTTTGGTCCTTTAGTGTCAGAACTCCCTTAGGTAAAGATAGAATGTACCTACCATATTGCAGAATCATTTCTAACAAATGTGCCATCTTAACTACCGAATATATCAAGATATTCTTTGTAGAATAAATTGTAATGTGTTCTTTTGGGGTTTTGGCTTTTAAGCAAGGGGAAAAGATATAGGCTACTTTGTTAGCTATGACAGCAGAGAAGTTCACTAGATCGTTGTCACATACTTTTGCGGAGAAACCAAGGAGCCATATTGGCGGCTTTATTATTAAAGCCCTCCTACAGACTTAGCGGCCTGTCTACTCCTCCCTCCCCACCAGACCCCAACCCCATTTTAGAGTCTTAATCCAACAAATACATATTAGTGGTTGGTAATCTCTTGATCTCTGTTGACATTGAGAATCAGGAAGTAATGATAGGAATACCACCACCAACAATAATAAAGCAACCACGTAATTCTTTTGAGCATAATTTTAAGCTCTTTACGTGCACCAACTCACTTAATCCTCACAATAACCCTATAAAGTGAGTTGTTCCTCAGTTATCTCCAGTTTACACATAAGGCTAACTGAGCACAGAGAGGTTTCGTTAACCTGGCTGAGATCCTTCCTCCAGGAAATGGCAGTTTTTGTCTTAACACAGTCTGTTGGTTCTAGAGCTCATGCTTTTGACCATTGTGTAAACTGCTACTGCTCAATGGTTTCTGGTGGAAAAGGGTTTAATGACTAACATGTGCTATTAGTTTATAATTTAAAAAACACTTTTCTTTCTCTTCGTTTGATCATCAAAATAGAAATGAAGATTTCTTCAAAGTAGCTCAGCCAAAATGTAGTAAAACCTGAATTTGAACTCAAGCTTCTTGCGACCTGAAAACCCACACTCTTCCCATTTTCCCCCCGGGCACGTCCACTTCCCCTCTCCTGCAGAGGCCTCTTCATCTTTTCCCAGGTTCTTCAGGTTCCCTGTTTTCCATTCATAAAACCCTGCTCAAATCTCACCTTGTCTACCAAGGGCTCTTTAATGGGCCCAACCTTTCTGTGTCACTCCAGATAGCCTAGGACTTATATATGAGAGCCTTATTTAGAATCTTGACATTAGAATACTAGAGGTTAGTGAAACCTTGACATGATTTAGTCCAGTGGCTTTCAAACTTTGTTGCTCACCATCTCTCTAATGAGTATCAAGAAATGTCTAATCCCTTGCACATTTTTATATTGACAGCTAAAACTTTTTTTTTAACATCTTTATTGGAGTATAATTGCTTTACAATGGTGTGTTAGTTTCTGCTTTATAACAGAGTGAACCAGCTCTATGTATACATATATCCCCATATCTCCTCCCTCTTGAATCTCCCTCCCACCCTCCCTATCCCACCCCTCTAGGTGATCACAAAGCACCGAGCTGACCTCCCTGTGCTATGCAGCTGCTTCCCACTAGCTATCTATTTTACATTTGGTAGTGTATATATGTCCATGCCACTCTCTCACTTTGTCTCAGCTGACCCTTGTCCCTCTCCATGTCCTCAAGTCCATTCTCTATGTCTGTGTCTTTATTCCTGTCCTGCCCCTAGGTTCGTCAGAACCATTTTTTTTTTTTTAGATTCCATATATATGTGTTAGCATACGGTATTTGTTTTTCTCTTTCTGACTTACTTCACTCTGTATGACAGTTGCTAGGTCCGTCCACCTCACTACAAATAACTCAGTTTCATTTCTTTTTATGGCTGAGTAATATTCCATTGTATATATGTGCCACATCTTCTTTATCCATTCATCTGTCGATGGACACTTAGGTTGCTTCCATGTCCTGGCTATTGTAAACAGAGCTGCAGTGAACATTTTAGTACATGACTCTTTTCGAATTATGGTTTTCTCGGGTATATGCCCAGTAGTGGGATTGCTCAGTCGTATGGTAGTTTCATTTTTAGTTTTTTAAGGAATCTCCATACTGTTCTCCATAGTGTGACAGCTAAAACTTTTAATAGTAAGTTTAAACATTTGCAAAAGATATAATTTTGAGGATATTGTGAATATTGACATTTAAAAATAAAACTATTGTTCTTTTAAATATATTCAGTAGAATATTCGGCATAACTGTTTGATATCCATAATCGTCCATTAAAAAAACTGCATGACAGAATTTCCTCTAAATGTCAGAAATCTTACATCCTTGAAGAGAGAAAATTTCTACCCTCACAGTTTTAGTGAAGGTGTTAATTTGCATATTTAGCATCCCAAAATCAATTCCTTTAAACTAACTGTGCCTTAAAACTACGTGTGCTTACAAAACTATGTGTTCCTTGAAAAGTTTTAAGATGCTCCCTTTTGAAGGGATTACTTATTTTGAAGGCTACTGATTTAGTCCAACATGTTTTATATAATATTTCAACAGCATTCATTTGTATTTTATATTTTCCTGCAAGGAAAGTAAACATAAATGTTGTTTCTCTGGGATTTTCATATAGCTTATTATCTTAGTATCTGTATATAAGTGTAGGAACATCATAAATAATGAATCGCTGATTTTCATCCAAGCCGTTGGCTGGTTGCTAGGCAGATTAGTTTACACCACATTATCTTAGTTATCTAGACTAATACTGTTATCGTCTGTTTTCTAACCACAGTTTATCTTTATATAAAATTCTGATACTCATGAATTTGCTTCTATAGGTCTTTTCTTTTGACTTATAGTTTCATCTGCAAATGGTTACTGCTGTAACTAGAAGAAGAGGAAATGGGTTAGGTGAAAAGCAATTTTTAAAAAGCTATAGCACAGTAGAAATAGAGATTTTTCAAAGAAGCCCTAGGAACTGATAAAAGAACCAAAGGGTCTTAGTACTGCTCTCTGGTTTATTAAAATTCAGGGAGCTGAACTACAGTAAAGGGGTCCCAAAGCCTATTTCTGACATGACGGAAACCCTGGGCTGAGCTGTGCTATGGAGGCACTTTTGCCTGGGGCTACCTCAACTTTCCCAGGCAAGGGAAATAAAATTTACCCAAACATTTAAAATAGTGAAGCATTTTGGAATCAAGTTTTTTCTTTGAGCACTTTGGATAAAGAATGTAGATGTAGATAGGGCAGAAGGTAATGTTTCTTAGCAAATAATATTTATAATTCATTGTAACAAAAGACAGATTCTGAGAGGTTTCTTAGCAAGCAGAAATCGTATATAAAAATGAATAATATAGTACCTATTGGAACAAGTTCAAAATGTATAAAATGTCCGTGATATTTTCCTCTTATTATGGTTGCTCTATTTTATTTTAATAATTTTAAAGTATTTTCAAGATACTCTTGGGTTTCTTTTAACTTCCATCCCATTGTCCTATTTTTTCCTCAAAGGTCTTAGATTCCTTGGTGGTAGATTTACATACCACAGGGATTTTTAAGAATTGGGATGTCTTGATTAAATTTATCTTTATCAGTTTAAATCTTACTCTCTTAAAAAAATTTTTTTGATTATTTGAAATCTATAGATGGTTTATTTTATTTTATTTTTTAAATTTTTTGGCCATGCCGTGGGGCATGTGGAATCTTAGTTCCCCGACCAGGGATTGAACCCATGCCCCATGCATTGGGAGCATGGAGTCCCAACCACTGGACCACCAGGGAAGTCCCACATCTTGCTCTCTTGATTGGAAACAGTCAGATGTCTAAATGTTCTGTGTGTTACTTGGGCTCTTTTCAATCAGTTCTGTGTAATATTAGCCTGCTATAATGTTAATCTGCCAGAAGTTACTGTATGTATCGCTATGGTATTTGTTTATGTGGCATTTAGAATGTATTGCTACCATTAAATATTTAGTCTTTATGGCATCCTATTGAATGAGATAATAATTATTATCCTCATTCTGAGATAAGGCCATTAAGATACAATATTTTTTGCAGTTTAATTGCTGGAGTTCTAGCCTTCCTCGTAAAGCCA
The DNA here is from genome assembly GCF_964341445.2 of Mesoplodon mirus. NCBI lineage: Eukaryota > Metazoa > Chordata > Mammalia > Artiodactyla > Ziphiidae > Mesoplodon > Mesoplodon mirus. Next base: position 72,358,103 of record NC_138989.1, read on the forward strand.
TTCTGTGAAAACTCATAATGTAGTCAAATTCCAATTATTCCAACATTGATGGGAAGGACGGGGAGAGACACTGATGCCTAATTCAAAAGTCATACATAGTGTTATAATACATTTTATACTTATGTTGGAATATATATGAATCTTTTGTGGGTGTTACATTTTACATAAAGTGTCAAAATCACATATTGAAGACAAAGCTGAAGGACTCTGGAGATTAAGAGGCCTAGACCAGGCTACTCTGTGACCTTGTACTCTTGGGAAGCAAAGCGACCCTCTGGGTTGCGGTTTCCTCTTGTATAAAAGAAAGGGCAGGAAGTGTTCTGTCTTTAAAGCCCCTTTCGGTCCAGTTAGTCTCTGCTTCTGAAGTGAAATGGAAAACATCCCAGGAAATTTCCCTTCTTCATCTTCCCAGTTTCCTCTCCATGTAGGGATGGATGCTTTCTTGTGTCTCATCAACTCAACTTCAATAGGGACCTTCCTTAATTTTTATTCCAATCCACAAATGAGGCATTGTTGGAATATTTTAGGGAATTATTTATAATGTTACCTTCTAGGTCTTTTGGTTCATTCTTTCATTTGGTCTCTTCTGCTCATTTTATAATTGTGGAATGATGCTGGCACATCTGTAGTAGATCACATTTTGATCTCTCATTAGCTTTCTGACTTTGGGCAAGTGTCGTAACTCGATTCCCTAGGCAGCCAACTCTGAGACAGACTTGTGTGTGGGAGTATCCTTGGAATCAGTGCCTTGAGGGAGTGAAAGAGGCAGGGTTGGGCAGGGGGAGAAGTTGAATTGCATTTCAATTGCCTAGAAAGCTTCAGTGACCTTGGGAACTCTGGAGCTGGGATAGACTTTGGACTTGTCCTGAATTGAGCCTAAGGCCTCAGCCTTTAAGTCCCATGTCATTCAGTCATTGGATCAGCTGTGCCCTGAGGAAGGGGTGTGACCTTGGGTGAGGCAGCTCTTTTCATCCTGGGGCAAATCCCACAGAAGGAATCAGCTGAGTCTTTTCAGCCATGAACAGCAGCATGAGCTTGGGGCGTGATTGCTTCCGTCGTGGAGGGGAGGAGATGCGCAGCCTCTCCAGGCTTCCGCTCAGCATGTTACTCATTCCTGTGTGTCCCAGCTCCCCATTATGTCCATAGACGTGGAGAGAGGCACCACCATTTATTTAACACACTGTTTATTCCAAGTCCATATGTATCTCTTGTTATTCTGCAAGACATATTTTATCCAACATGAGGCACATTAATAATAGCTGATTCCTGAGCGTTTACTCAGTGCCAGGCATTTTGCTATGCTCTTTACATGTATTATCTTATTTAATCTTCAAAACATATCAATTAAACACTATACCATTTATCAGATGAGGACACTGAAGCTTTGCTCAGTACTCACTGAACATTGATGAAGTTGGATTAAACTTTCTTCTTGCGGACAGTAAATTAAAGGCATAGGTCAAACGTTTTAACATCATACTGCTAAAAAGTGTCAGGCCTGGACTTGAACACTTGTCTTCCAAATCTAAATCGTGTATGTTCACCATTTCACGCAGTTGTCTTGTGTTATAAACAAGCGTGATTCAGAAGCGGTGCTGCACAAAAGAGGGGCATGTCAGCAAGAGCAGCTCACCTGGAAATAGGAGCACTGTTGAATCATCTGTTTAGGGATCTGCTGGTGCCACAGAGGGATAAACATGTACAAAATCCACACCTCCATACTTATGAAATGCTTTGCATCTATGTTGTGAAATATTCAGAACAGAGAACGAAAATGAATTTTTCCCTGCAGTGGGTCTCTAGGAATTCTACAACGCCAGGGTTCTTCTCTTCAGCTGGCCAAGGTGCATGGTGTCACTGATGTTACCTGGAAAATGCTATGTTTATGTGCACTTGCATTTCTGTTCTGGAAAAAAGTTCCAGATTCCATTCAATTCTCAAGAGACAGTCATTAAAATAGAAACAGTTAAGAACCCCAAGAGTTTGTTGGAATAAATGGCTTCTTTGTTATTATGATTTTTTAAAACAAGATAGAGTTATGTCCCTCTTGATTAGTTCAGTTGTAATACCACCAAATGGAAGCCTCAATTAGATGTTGTCTCAGGAATGTTTAAATTCTCTGAAACCTGTATTTAGAGTTTTACATTATTCTGGTGCTGTGCTTGATTTTACTTTGTTGTGGTCTACTGTCGTGAAAATGATCCCCCATATACTTTGTGTACTTTCTAACCACTCATGTTTTATTTAATGACTATATTAATATTGGTTGAAGTTGATGTAATAATGAATTTATTTCCTACATTTTAAGGTGAGAAAGTTAAGCCAAATCTCAGTGTTTTATTCAGCAAGATTGGGACCAAGTCACTGAATTGCAATTAATAACAAAACTAGCAGTGGTGGCAAGTTATGAAAAAAAGCAGCAACAATGATGAAGAAAGCATTGTTGCATTTGCAAGGATAAGCAGTGACCAAAAAAAAAGGATCTTTTCACTGGTCACACAAGAGCCATCAGATGGTGTTGCTGAGGTGCCGTTGCGGCTATAGAGTTTGCACTTCCATTTGCTTCCCCTTGTGTGTCTAACCTGGCCTTCCAGGCACCTGCGAGGGGACCTGCCTCCCTGCCTGGCTTCTTACCCCACTGTCCACCTCATTCTCTCTTCTCATTGTCCTAACTCAGCATCCCCTGTTCTTTACCACCACTTCTCGCTTGTAATTTTACCTTTGAAAATTATCCTGGTCCAGATGCCACTTGACTTGCGTTGCCATCACATCTTCAGTGTTTAGAACTGTAATTCTTCATTCTGGCTATGCTCTAAAATCACATGTAGAATGTTTTAAAAATGCATGTGTCTGAGCCTCACTTCGGAGTTCCTATTCAGGAAGTCAGGGGTGGGGTTTGGGCATCTATGTTATTTTTAAAGCTTCATATGTGATTTTCGTCTGTAGCGTAGCCAGAATAGAGGAACCCAGTAGAATATAGAGTCCTTCACAGTTATTTTACATTGAGTGTTCTATGGTAGTTCTGGTCACTAAACTACCTTAATGCACGAATTGTAATTTTCTTCATATTTTGAAGTGGAAGAGGTAGTGGGAACTAATCAGAGTGAATACATGACATTTATATTACTCTCAGAGCTAATTTTTTAGGTAGTTGAGCCTTTTTATTGGAATTTCATTATTCTGGATTGCTTGGGTTTGAATCTTGAATCACTACTCAGTAGCTGTATGGCCTTAAATGCTTTTGCCTGTTTCTTTAACTAAAAAGTAGGAATAGGACTTCCCTGGTGGCGCAGCGGTTGAGAGTCCTCCTGCTGATGCAGGGGACATGGGTTCGTGCCCTGGTCCGGGGGGATCCCACATGCCACGGAGCGGCTGGGCCTGTGAGCCATGGCCACTGAGCCCATGCGTCCGGAGCCTGTGCTCCACAATGGGAGAGGCCACAACAGTGAGAGGCCCACGTACCGCAAAAAAAAAAAGTAAGAATAATAATATCACTTACCTCACAGAGTGAGTATTGTGAGGATAAGTAAATTAGCGTATGCAAAGCACTTTGAAAAGTGCCTGACATACAAGTGTTAGTTGAATGTTAGTTATTATTATCGTTACCAGAATCGTGTATAGAAGAATAAAGAAAGGAAATACATCTGCTATGCACTGGGACATTTATATGTGTATAGACAACTTTTAAAAATCTTCCTAAGACTCTTATAAAGTAGGTATTACTGTCAACATTTTATATATGAGTGAACTGATACAATAGGATATGAATCCAGACGCAATTTGCCCCCAAAGCCCATGATATTATATTCTACAATACATACTGATTCCTACTGTTTGTGGTAATCTATATTAGTTCCCAGAGGATTTATATAAAAATGCACTTTTCTTTGGCCATATTATTATACATGTGTTGAAATAAAACGCCAAATATTTTTGTAATTATTTATTTGTATTCTTATGTATTTGTATATTATTTACATAGATGAATTTCTACATATTTATTACCTGTTTCTCATTTTAACCACATCAACATACTAAGCTCAGATCAAATGGGAAATTTCACTACTCTTGTTTTTACTTATAAATAATTCATGCTGTATAACAGCTTTATCGTTTTAACTGAGATCTGACACTTGCATTACAGACCCTGTTTGGTGATGTAATCCCATCCTTGTTGTCCAAAAATAGTTTTAGTTTGCAACTCTTTTTTTTTGCAACTCTTTTTGTTAATTTGCTACACTATGGGTTTTAGGTTCCTCTTCCATAAAACGAGTAAGTCGGACAAGGTTATTTCTAAGGCCACTTGCATCTAAAATTACACAGTTCTGTGAAATTATTAAAGTGATTTATTATTATTCTAACTACAGAGCTTGTGTTTATTACTGCCACTTGAACTTGCTATCTTATTTTCAGTGTTGTTTACCAGTTGCTTTTCTGCTTTTAAAGGTTCTAGTATTCCACTGCTATGCCATGTTTGAAGCTGAGCATCTTTAAAGTATTTTTCTGCCATCTCTCCTTATGGGTGCCTCATATCAGCATACCAGGCTACAGTTATTTCCACAAAACTCATTCCCCACACGTGTCCAGCTTTGTGGACTTGTATTATGTTGATGTAGTCGCACTCTAGACCACAGACCAGCAAACCGAAGCTATGGATCAACCCTCGCCCCTGTCTGTTTTTTTCAAATAAAGTTTTATTGGAACCCAGCTGTACCTACTTGTTTACATACTGTTTGGCATTTCACACTACAGCAGCAGTAGTTGCTATAGAGATTGTATGGCCTACAAAAGCCAAAAATATTTATTATCTGGCTGTTTACAGAAAAAAATTTGCCAACCTTCCTGTACATTATTTGAAACATTTGTTAGTGGTCCCTTCTGTTAGTGGTCCATTTAATATACAAAAGGACCTTGAGGTGACTTTGTTAAAAATATTTCAGTAGATAAATATAACATCTGTGGTACTCTGAGACCTATATCCTTATAAGAATGTAGTACAAAGGCCTTATACCAATTGTTTGGTCTAGAATGTAATGCAGCATTGGTATAAATCTCTGCCAACCATCTAATGTATGTACTAGTTACCTTGATTGAGTTGCGGATTCAGTGACAGGTTTTAGCATTGTATTGCTAGTGGCACCCCCCCCTTTTATTTTGCATAAGACTTTCTTGTATCGGATATTTAAATAACCTTGGTCTGAAGTTTTCTGACAGCTCTGCAGAATGGTTCCTTCCCATTTGTATGTCCTCTATATGTGTGGTCCAGGGTCGCTGTAATTAACATATTTAATTCTGTAAGTTCAAACAATTTTATATCAAAAAGGGACCAAGGAGAACATCTAGTTTAACCTTTTCAAAAGCTGCAGAACTTTTGATGGTTCCCTTAGAAAGCCTTGTGTAAGAAGTGAATAGAAACCTTTTGTAACCTTGTTTGTAGATTCCCTGCCATGTCCTTCAAAAACACAGTTTCCAAGGATGTTGAATGGTAGGGAGCCCAAGACTGTTTGAGTGCTTTATACCCTAGCTTCCATGATCATACAGTAAGTGCTGGTGAACTTGCTGGTGCTACCCAGTTCAACTGGGAGCTTCCAGAGCCCAAATCTATTAGAGGACATGAATGCTTGTATGAAATCAATAAATGTAGAGCTCTTTCCTTACACCTTTGATTTTCAAATTGTCTTCTGTAGAGTCCTGGGACTCCATAGAGATGGCTCAGTGACTGCCTGGGCTCTTATATCTCCTTCAAGCACAGCAGCCCTGACTTTTCTGTGTTTTAGAAGTTGAAATTTGGCATGACATTGTATCCACAAAGAGAAACTGTTGAAAACAGGGCTAGAGGGACTTCCCTGGTGGTGCAGTGGTTAAGAATCTGCCTGCCAGTGCAGGGGACACGAGTTCGATCCCTGGTCAGGGAAGATCCCACATGCTGCAGAGAAACTAAGCCAGGCACCACAACTACTGAGCCTGTGCTCTAGAGCCCGTGAGCCACAACTACTGAGCCCGCACTTCTAGATCCCATGCTCCACAACAAGAGAAGCCACTGTAATGAGAAGCCCATGCTTCTACGAAGAGTAGCTCCCGCTCGCCACAACTAGAGAAAGCCCGCGTGTAGCAACAAAGACCCAATGCAGCCAAAAATAAATAAATTAATTAATTAATAAATTAATTAATTAAAAAAGAAAAAACAGGGCTAGACTCTTAAAAGCAAAACAAAACACCAAATACCTGAAAACTAGAAATTACACATCCTTCAAAAACTCAATGATAATTAAAATTCTTCATTTGCCCACTCAAATTTGCTCTCCTTTCAGTCTTCCCCATCTCAGTTGATGATTACTTTCTTTCCAGTTTCTTAGAGTCATCCCTGATTCCTTCCTCTCTCAGACAACATCTGATCCATCAGGAAATCTTATTGGTTCTACCTTCAAAATATATCCAAAGTTCAGCACTTCTTACCACCTTTACCGTTATCACCCTGATTGGAAACCTTCATTTCTCACTGGGATTACTGCCAAGCCATCCAGCTTCTACACTTATCCCTTTGTAGTGTGGTTTTAAACATAGCAGTCATGGTAGTGATGCTTTTAAGACCTAGGGTAGATCTTATCACTCAAGGGTATCCAGACAACTAATCAGCCACACAAATACTTAAAAATCAGTAGCTTTTCTTTATAATACTAAACAAAATAGAAAATTTAGAGAATCATCATTTTTTGAAAGACCCTTTAAACTCCTAAGACCCTAAAAACCAGGAAGAAAAAGACAGACAACCCAGTTAAAAAACAAAACAAAACAAAAACAGAATAGGACTACAGGCAGGCATTTTATCATGGAAGGAATGCAGATGCCAAAAAATACTCAGCCTACCCAGTAATTAAAGGAATTTGGGGTTAGGAAAAATTTGCTAGAAACACTTGTTTGTTTAAAAGCATTATTTTTTTTCAGTGGATATTCGTATAATTAAAATAAAATGATAGTTGCTCATATTTTACAAATATTTAAAGATCTCAATAATAATGGCAACCAAAAGAAGTACCATAGACCATATCTAAGAATAAACTTAAGAAATATGGAAGAAACTATAATATATCACTGAGGGAAATAAAATAATATTTGAGTAAATGAAAAGGCATGTAGTTCTTGGATGGATAAGATAATACCACATGGTAAATATCTCAGTTGTTCCCAAATTAATATATAAATCTCACACAAACACTAAAAATCTCAACATCATTCTTATAATAGCTAGTCAAAATTATTCTAAAATTAACACACCAGAGATAAATGGAATATGTGATTTATTTTGTTTTATTCAGTAAACATATATAGCACTAACAATATACCAGTCACTATCTTAGGTACTTTATAAATATTATTGAATCCTAATTATAACCCCTTGACATATGTAATTATTAAAAAAGTCAACCTCTGCAGTACTGCAAAAATGTAAAATATCTAGGCATTAACTTAACAAAGAATATGAAAGACTTTTAGGAAAAAATTTTTAAATTTTGTTGAAGTAGTTTATAAAGACCTAAATAAATAGGGAGATATGCACTTTTATGGATAAGAGTATCATAAGAAAGTCAGTTTTCATAAATTCAATACCATTCCAAATAAAATACCAATAGGGTCTTTGTTATTGTTTTTGTTATTGAACTTACAAGCTGATTCTCAAATTTATATGATAAGACAATGAGCTAAGAAAAGCCATGACATTTCTAAAGAAGAAGAACAAGGTGGAGGGAGTTCCCTTACTTATATCAAAAGTTATTATAAATTTATAGCAATTATTATAGTGTTATCTTGGTGAAGAACAGACCAATAGACCTATGGAACAGAATAGACAGCACAGAAATGGTTCTGTGTATACATAGGAATTTGACTCTTTATAGATCTAGCATTGTAGATCAGTGAAATAAGGGATAGACTTTTTGATCCATGGTATACTTACCATTGGCTATTCATAAGGAAGAATAATGAAATTGGATCCCTCTTGCCCATCATAGCCAAAAAAATCAATTCTGTATAAAGACTTAAATATAAAAGCTAAAACAATAATACTTTAAAAAGATATAGGAAAACCTGGCCTTGGAATGGGGAACAGTTCTGTAAACAGGTGACAGAAAGCCCAACCAAATAATAAAGAGAATGGGTAAATTCAACTACATTAAAATTAGAAACTTCTATAATCAACAATACCTTTTAGAAAGTAAAAAGTAAAGCCACAAAGAGGAAAAAGGTATTTATAACACAGGTCACTGACAAGAGATTGTTAAGCACACACACACACACACACACACACACATACATACATACATACACACAACTGAGTAAGAAAAAGACAAATGCAGAGCAGAAAAACGGGTAAAGATTGAAAAAGCACTTCACAAAAGGAAATAAGAATGGCTAATAAACCTATAAAAAGATGATAAGTCTTATTATAAGGGAAATGCAAATTAAAAGCCAAATGAACTGTCATTTCTCATCTACCAAACTGAAAGCTTGAAGTCTGATGCTATCAAATTTCTGCAAGCATTAGGAGCAACTAGAACTCTTTTACACTTACTGTGGAGGGTAAATTGGTTTCAGCACTTTGGAAAGCAACTGGGTGTACTATCCTATGAGTGTACTCTATTTTTTGCATTGTCTAGAAAAACTTCTCTATGTGTGAAGTAAATATTTTCTCCCATTCTGTGGACTGTCTTTTGATTACCTTAACAGTGTGTTTCAAAGAACACAATTTTCTGATTTCAGTGAAGTACAGATTATCAGTTATTTTGTTTTATACTTCATGCTTTATATATTCTAAGAAATATTTGCCTACCCCAAAGTCTCAAAGATTTTTTTTCCCCTTTGTCTTTTTCTAGAAGTTTTAGCTTTTGCATTTAGCTTTGTGCTGTGGTTTGAATTAATTTTTGAGTATAATGTGACATAGGGTTAATTTTTTAAACATATATATACAGAAATTTAATTTTAGCAACACTTGTTGAAAGTATTTTTTCCTTTTTGCCCCTATTCAGTTGCCTTTTTTGAAAATTAATCCTAGATGTTTGGGTTTATTTTTAGACCCTCTCCTGTCCTTCATTAATCTATATGTCTGTTGACTAATACCATGCTATCTTGATGACTTCAGCTTTCAAGTAAGTTCTGAAATTAGGTAGAAGGCTTCCAACTTAGTTCTTCTGTTATAAAATTGCTTTGGCTATTCTGGGTCATTTGTGGTTGGATAAAATTTTACAATCTCCATGCCAATTTTTTTTTTAAGCCTGCTAGAGTTTTGATTGGAATTGCTTTGAATCTGTCCTTGAATTTGGGGAAAGTTGACATCTTAACAATACTGAGCCTTCCAATCTGTGAATGTGGTATATTTCACTATTTACTTAGATCTTCTTTAATTCCTCTCAGCAATATTCTGTGGTCAATTTCAAAAGGTCTCACAGAGGCTCCAAAGAGGAGGAAACAGAGGAGTCAGAAAAAATATTTAAAGAAATAACGGCTGAAACTTTACCAAATTTGATGAAAGACATAAATTTACAGATTCAAGAAGTTCAGCAAACCCCAAACAGGTTAAATTTTAAGAAAATCATGCCTTGAAACATCATAATGTTGCATAGTTTGTTTCCAGTTTTTATTATCAGAGATGCAGTATTAAAATTGACACTTCTGTGTGTGTGCTTATGCATATTTATGAATGTTTTGTTCAGTAACTTCCTGTAAGTAAATTCCCCTGTTAGAGTTTATCAGTATTTTAAATTTCAATAGCTGTACCAGATTGTTCGCCAAGTTGTATGAATTTATTCTTCTGCTGTTTCTCTATACCTCTTTAATTCTGAGGATATTAATGATGTTTTTCTTGTCAAGCAATACGATTGATAAAAAGTGATACTATTGTTACTTTAATTTGTGTTTTAACTCTTTAGATTGATTTTCTTGTTATGTGTTTACCATTTTTTAGTTCTTCTGTGAATTGCCTGTTTGTGTGTATGGGTGTTTATTGAGATGTAGTTGACATATAACATTATAGTGGTTTCAGGTGTACAACATAATGATTTGATAATTGTATATATACTGAAATGATCACCACAATAAGTCTAGTTAAAATCTGTCACTGTATATAGTTGGAAATTTTTTTCTTGTGATGAGAGCTTTTAAGATCTACTCTCTTGTTTCCCAGACACACAAAAGCTAAAGGAGTTCATCATCACTAAACTGGCCTTATAAGAAATGTTCAAGGGACTTCTGGAAAGGCTGTAACTAGAAATAAAAAGATGATGAAAGAAAAAAATCTCACTGGTAAAGGCAAACGTATAGTAAAGATAGTAGATCAGCCACCAATAACACTAGTATGAAGGTTGAAAGACAAGAGTAGTAAAGTTATCTATATCTAAAATAATTAGTTAGGCAATACACAAAATAAAAAGATGTAAAATGTGACTGAAAAGAAAACATAAAACATGGGTAGGGGAGTAAAAATGTAGTGCCTTGAGAATGCATTCAAACTTGAGAGACCATCAACTTAAAATAGACTGCTATATACATAGGTTGTTATAAATGTATCTCGTGGGACTTCCCTGGTGGTCCAGTGGTAAAGAATCTGCCTTACAGTGCAGGGGATGCGGGTTCCTGGTCAGGGAACTAAGATCCCACATGCTGCAGGGCAACTAAGCCCACATGCCACAACTACTGAGCTCATGCACCTCAACTACAGAGCCTGTGTGCTGTAAACTACAAAGCTCACACACTCTGGAGCCCACACCCCACAACTAGAGAGAGGAAACCCGCATGCCACAACTAGAAAGAAGCCCGCGCACCACAACAAAGAGCCTGCGCACGGCAACTAAGACCCAACACAGCCAAAAATAAATAATAAAATAAATCCTTTAAAAAATGTATCTCATGATAACCATAAACATGAAAACATAACACACAAAAAATAAAGAGAAAGGAAAAAAGAGATCTACTCTCTTAACTTTCAAATATGCAATATAGTGTTATTAGCTATAGTGACCATGCTGTACGTTATATCTGCATGACTTATATATCACTGGAAGTTTGTACCTTTTGACCTCCTTCACCCATTTCACCCATCCCCCACCCCCTGTATTGTCATTTTTTGTATCAAGTTGTTTACTTTTATATTGTGGGTACTTTTTAAATAGAGAGATACATGTTATTATATATTTTTTTTAGTTTATTGTTTCTTATTTATACTTTCTGGTTCTTTGTAGTAGGACATTTATAATTTTTATGTAGTCATATATTCAGTCTTTACCTCTATGTTACTGAAACAAAAAATGGATATTAATGTGTATATTTCCATTGAATTTTGTAGTAAATAGTATATATTCAAGGGTTCAAAATTATAGTGACTGAGGTAACTCTCACCATTACAAATGAGGAAAGGGAAAATGCTAGAATGAATCTTGAGCTAACAGTGTGAACTCATGGTTTTTAATATACATACAGAAATAAATATAGCTCTGTGTGTATGTGTTGGTTAGTATGTATACAATGTCTCCTTTCTCTGGCCACTTAAGGGCTTGGGAACAGTGACATCCAAGTAGCAGTACCCAGAGCTCAGATATTGATTCTAAATATCATTCTCTTAATAAAAGGAACCAGGACTCCTTGGAAGAGTGGTTGGTTCTAGGGCTGGGGCAGGGAAAGTACAAGATGAACCCATAGCATCTGAAGTGTCAGAAAATCAGGAAGAGCCTAAAATGAATGGGGGCATGCCTATCATAAGGATACGGGAGCCCCTGCAGGTGCTTCCAATAGCCAAAACTGAACTGATTTGAGCAACAAAATAAATGATGTATTTTGTGGAATTATAACACACAGAACAAAATAAATGCCCATGAGTCCATACTGATATAAATCAGTCAATCAATCAGTCGAGGAATAGGGACAGCTCTTACAAAAGACTTTTAGTTAATAAATATAGAAGGAACGAGGGAAATACAAAATCTCCATTAGGCAAATACAGCAGTAATAACTGTCACAGACAAAATCCACACGTGGTTGCTAAAATCAGTATATTAACACAGACTTAAAGGATCTCCTCCTAAGACATTATCAATTACAAAGGGAAATTGGCTTTCTCCACTGTAATTGGTTACCATGACCAAGTGATCAAGGTGAACCTTGTCAGTAATAAGACATATAGACAGCATTCTCCCCCTGATATGATACATTGAGAAGGACACAATATCACTTTTGTGGTATTCCAGCCAAAAATGCATGGCCTTAATCTAAATGTGAGAAAACATCACGTTGAGAGACATTTTCCAAAATGACCGGTATTCATCAAAACTCATGAAAGACAAGGTTAAGTATGTGAAATTGTCTGTCACAGATTGGAGGAGACTTTATAAAGAGACACAACAACTAAATACAATGTGAGACCCTGGAGTGAATAATGGAAGAGGAAAAGGTCATTGGAAAATTCAAATAAAGTCTGTAGTTTAGGCAGGAATAGTCCACCAATATATATATTATTTTTAATCTTTTTTTAAAATTATTTTATTTTTGGCTGTGTTGGGTCTTCATTGTTGCATGCAGGCTTTCTCTAGTTGCGGCGAGCAGGGGCTACTCTTCATTGTGGTGCGTAGGCTTCTCGTGACGGTGGCTTCTCTTGTTACGGAGCCCGGGTTCTAGGTGTGCGGGCTTCAGTAGTTGTGGGACATGAGCTCAGTAGTTGTAGTGCGTGGGCTCAGTAGTTGTGGCTTGTGGGCTCTAGAATGCAGGCTCAGTAGTTGTGGTGCATGGGCTTAGTTGCTCCGTGGCATGTGGGGTCTTCCCTGACCAGGGCTCAAACCCGTGTCCCCTGCATTGGCAGGCGGATTCTTAATCACTGCACCACCAGGGGAGCCCTAGTCCACCAATATTAATTTCCTAGTTTTGGTCGTCATGCAGGGGTTATATAAGTTGCTGACATAAGAGAAAGCTGGGTGAAGGATATATGTGATTACCCTTTCCTAGTTACATAACTTTTCTATAAGCCTAAAATTATTTCAAAATAAAAAGTTTTTAAAAAGCAGTTTTTCCTAGGTGGTAGTATAAAGATAGATTTGTATTTTATAGTAGTATAAGTGATACTGTATTTTAAAGTAGCTGAGGATGTTCAGATTTGGACATTGCAGTTTTACTTTTCTATGGCTTCCATCCCCAATATCCCTCTCCCCACCACCCCGATTTCCAAGTGTGTTATACAACCCATGGATAGAAAGTTTACTACAGTTTTATTCATAGATTTAAAAATAAAAGCATAATGACTAGACATTCTTAACATATATCATTGTATTAATAGGTAGGTTTTGGAAGACAAAGCAAATGTTTTCACATTTAGTTTTATTCCATGTCCATTAAATACCAATGCTTCTTACTTACAAGTCAATGTTTAACTAGATGTGTTTTTCCCTGGGGTGTTAACATGAAATTAAGTTGAAGGAAAATATCAGAGTAAATATTTCCATACTCTGAATTTTGTTTATTGCTAGTCATAGGAAAAAAGGAAAAAAATCTTTTTTAAGTTCTTATATTAGAGATGCAATAATGTGTTTCTAAGGTATTGTGCTACATTTCTGAAATTTTTAAGGCATCTTCTATTTTTACATTTACAGTTTTTCTTGTGCTCGTGGCTAAACAATTAATTGTTGTGTTCCTTGAACCTACATTTAGGGAAGCTGCCGATGGAAATTAGGTCCCAGTACCGCATGCCTCTCATTTATTAACTTCAGTTTTGTGTTTTACTGTTAAAAATGTCATTCTAAATTGTGCAGGTTAGAAACTGATCTTGAACCATATCCAGTGTGTAATAAATACATGCTTTCCGTGTTAACAATTTCTGATCATAATGTACTATTTAAGAATAAATGAGTGTTTCATTTCCATTGAAAAGGTGCTGACACGCTGATAAACAGGCATTTTGAGAAATAATCTATGAGTAATTTTTTTAGTCATTTATATTTTTACTGTTATCAGAAATTTCATCTTGTCATCCCTAGGTTAAATTGGGCTGTACATTGGAGAGCTCTCCTAGTGTCTGAAATGTGCTACTTCCAATTATGTGAAGAAAGGAGGAAGTAGAATCTTCTTGAAGACTACCAAAGCTGCATAGTAGCTTCCATCCCAGAAATGAAAGCAGTTACTTTGGCACAGTGTGATGTTGGTTCCTGATAATTCTTGAAGGGAGATGGGAAAGAAGGGAGGTATATCAATCAGGAGACAGAAACCACATCAGTTATCTGAGCAGGAAAATGATGAAGGATTGCTTATAGAAGGAAGTGTTTGACTATTAAAAGAGGTATAAGAGACTCTTTGCAGTCCAGGAGCATGTGCAAAATATCAGCCAGCTATCACCTCATCTGGGTGGGGTAAAATGGGTCATAAAGGAATTAAAGACCAGGAGAGGCCCTCCTTCAATGTGGCTACAAGGGAGACACCCCGCCTGTGGTTGGTAAAGAAACTTGCCAAAGGGCATGGGCACAAGTGACCCGCTGTTGCTTGAGAGTGGGCAGCTTGGAGGTGGTCCTGAGGTTCCCGGAGGGCTGAGGGCTCCTCTGAAGCAGCCCACTGTTGATGGAGGGCACGGGCTGGTCTATCTCCTGGGAGCAGTCTGCCATTTTCTGGGGGTTGGGCAGAGCTGCTTGAGAGGGAGTGGTCTTCCCCTTGCAGGGTCACCCTGTTGACCTCTATTGACAAAGCTTATCATTCTGCCAGCTGGCAAAGGAGATGTTCACAGAATCTAACTCCAGGATTACAGACTGGGGTATTGGGGCCGGGGGGAGGGTGACAACCATGGATTTGGAGCTGAGATACTATAAATTGATAACTGCCCCAGAAGGATTAATTTATTGTTATAATTCTAAGATACAGTATCATAAGTCAGAACTCTCAAATAACTATAATTTCATTCTCTGCTTGGTGCTTTATGAGGAGCTAATTATGTTTTCCATAAGTATTTTTTAGTTGACTCATTATAGTATTATTTTATGTTTTCAGAGACTGACCAAAAAATTGTTCTCTACTTTGTTTCTTCTTTCTGAGAAGTACCCTTATCATAGCTGTAATAGATCTCTAGGCAGTGTAGTCACATAGCTACTGACAGGGGTAGGTTTAAAACAAAACTAGACCCGGCCTCAAAAAACTGAACTCTGCCTGTGTGTGTGGTAAGCACAACCAACCCCATTTTGCATTTACGGATAAATAAATGATGCTTGGCAACTGTTGCCCCCAAATTTGCATTTCGGTGGCCTAGTAATGTCCCATCACTTACCCACTACTTCCCAGGGATGTTAGTGATAAGGAATAATTAATGATTTGTTAACAAGATGAGATCTTTGATTATAATGTACAATAGATGTACAAATTCTATATTTAACTTTTATTTGCCTTTTAATTGCTATGGATTTCTGAGCCTGCTACTAGCTACTTTATCAGACTGAAGAAATGGTTCCTATAATCTCTTATCCTCAGTCCCAGTGAACATTACAATGTATTTTCTCCAAAATAGAAAAGGCAGTCCAATTCCATCATGTGTTGTAAAATGTCGCACAGCCATCCATTTTAGCCACAGTCGTCATTTCACTGGGACAGCATTCTGGGAGTTAAGAAAGAATAAAAATGGCAAGCAGATGATTTACTAGTGCTTTCGTGTTGAATGGTTTAAAGGGGGAATGCTACTGGCAGGTGGAGGATTCTTAGGACTTTAAAACACTAGAAAAGAATTTGGGGCCAAGAGAAGGTAATGTATTAAGCCCGAGCTCATTTAAAATTCTACTTTGTCTGACTGACCATTAAGTTACAGAGCATTCTGCTCCAAATGTCTCCACTGTCCGTTCTGTGACCTCCCAGAGCTTCATAAGGCCATTGGCTAGAGTGGAACAGGCCACTCTGCTTCTGGGAAGAGAAGAGTTCTGGGCAGTAGCACAAGTCCTAAAATATTGATGTGCCCACTGCTAAAGTACAGCAATATTACATGATTATATGCAGTATGTCATTCAAGCTGTTTTCATTGCCCAGAAAGCATTATGCTGAACCTATAGGTTGTCAATCAAGTTAATTTTGGTAACTGCAAAACAGAGTTTGCCTTTGTGGACATCAGTATAAGACATGTATGCATAGTTGTATAATGTACTTTTTCAATGGATGTAAAAATTGAAAAGTTGCTGTCTTTCCTATTCAGTGCTTCCCTTAAAACTTGTATAAATAGTCACCCAGGTGCACAAAGATGGAAGCCTGTGTGACTGTTCTCTTCAAAGGCGTATGTTGCTGGTATAGTAATAGTAAGGACTATTAAATATCAATGATTATCTTGTATCTCATGAGCTGCCATTCTTGAAAGTCAGAGATGGTCAAATATTGGCAATTTCGTATGGTTCAACCTAATACCAAAGTATCAGCTCTGCTATGATATAGAAGAGCACCAAGTCATTAAAGCAAATTATATAAGCCAGAACTTAAATTAGCAAGCACTTGTTATTAGAAATTGATGACAGGCAGAGACAGAAATGATGTCTAGGAAAGTATTCAATAAAACTGAGTGATAAAAAAAAAACTGAGTGATTAAAAAAAGCAGAGTGATATATGACTCAGTCTGTACGGCAGCAGCAGAAGTGAGGTGTGATCCTCATCACTGTATTGGCAGAAAATATTTTGGTCAACAGATTTTTCAGTCTCTGAACCATGAGTTTTATGCCTAGGATTATATAAATCCTTGCAGATAAATCATTTGCTTATGTGGTTGCCTTCCTGACATACCTAGCACAGCAGATTTTTGTTTCTAAACTCTTTGCTGCCTTTCTGACTTTTAAATATCAAGGTGATTGCCCCTTGGTGACATTGTACACTAGGGCCTACGGTGGCGCTTTTGTTTCATACTTAATGGCAGCCTTGCCTAAAAAGGTATTAGAAAGTACCTCATCCATCCACTTTTGAGATTGTGTATTTTCTACTGGTCTACTTTTATATCCTAATATTTTCTAAAAGTGAGAGCCACTGAGGTTTTTCAGTTCTGTGAGTGAAATGGTAATTAGTTTGATATTATTTTTAATAATCTTCATTCTTGTGGTAAGATGTATTTGTTCTTTTGAAAGTCGAGCTGGATAGTGAGTATCCATTAGTAGAACAGTGGCCAGTTGACATGTTTGTTTTTCTATTATTAGTGAAAGTTGGATTTTGGGTTGTTCAGTCAACCTCAAGACAATTGCTATGGACAGGGGAAGACCTCAATGCCATCTCACTGGTGAGAAGCCGTCACAGTTTCCAATTATCCACATAGGAATGTATTTAAACATTTTGATTGTGACCTAGTCTGATTCAAGTTTACTGTAGTTCACAATATATTTAAATTCCAGTGAGCCATCCATAGAACTCCTTAGTAATGATTCACAACTTCCATTTAAAGTGCAGCTAATACACTGTTTATAAGTTAATGGGTTGATACTTATCTTGAATATGAAAATGCAAAGACTAATTTTTAATGCAGTGGTATTTTTCAAAAGCTCAGCTATTAATGAAATTATTAATTAGAAGTGTTTTGCACTTAATCACTTACAAACATGGTAACACTAACCTCACCTTTGGGCAATGATGTGTTTTTCGTGGCCTTTTGATTCCAAGATACTTAGATGCTTTTACATGGGGGCGTTACATTTTTCAAAACCTACCATGTGGAAAATAGAGATTGGCAGTTATTCCCACCTCCCACATGTGGAAACAAAGATAAGTCATGTAGTTCATTCCTGACAGAAAGGAACAATCTAGTATGCAGAGTCTTTTGTTCTCAAGTATGATTATTACGTGACTGTGTAAAAGTTCATGTTTGAACGTGTTATCTTACTGAGGAAACTTCACTTTCAAATATCCTTTTCTTTAGCTTCTTCTCTCAAAATGCCAGAATCTTCATGTTATGGTTGTCTCTAGATGAACTAAAAAATGTTTTAAAATTTTAAATTGTTTTATAGAACAGTGGGAAGATTGGGAGGGATGGAGCAGGTTGAAGTAGATATTAGGGCAAAGGTTCTGAATGCAGAAAATTGAAATGAAGCTATTTACAAGTAGAATAAAAAAGCATGTAGATAACCTCACAGATATTGAAGGATAAATATGGCTTAGTGGGTATGTAAAGGCAGAACTTTGATGAAAAAAAGACTGAAAGTTAAAATTAAACCTAAAATCTAAGATATCTAAAGCAACTGAGAAACTTCTACATTGTATTAATTCCCTTTTTGATTATAGATCATTTTTAGAGGTATTATTAAGGATCTCTGTTTCATTTCTAATTACTTTTTTTCTAATGGATTTAGAGATACAAATGTTAGTCCGCTACGACTTTACAATTCAGCACATACAATCTGTTTTATATTTAGTGGTAATTATAATTACTTGAGATTTTATTTATATTTATTATGCAATCATATAAGAGCTGAAAGAAGACTAATCTGATGTAGAAACACATCTGTGTATAACGACTCAAAATCCAAGAGCGATTTATATATTTATATTTACATAAGATACTATAAGCAAGGTTAAAAGGCAGTAAAAGTAACAGCAGCAAATTGAAACAGAAACACATCAATTTATTTTGACCCAAGAGTTCAAAATGGTGCTGGGGGGAAATCATACAAACCTCAGTGTCACCGTTGAATGATGCTAGAGAGTTAACTTGTTATTTTGAAAACTGGTAAAGGGAAATAAACATTTATCTTTGTTTTAACACAAATGTACCTCAGCATAATCAAATGGTCAATGAGAGAAAATTCTTCTTTATAACAGTATTTTAGCCAATAAATGAAAAAGGGATAATAGAATATCACCATTTCGCTGCCCTAATTAACAGACCTGGGCAATAACTCCTAATATCACCAAAAAAGAGACAGCCAGACATTATATACTTGGTGGAAATACATAACGGCATCTAAGAAATAGTAAAAACTAAAAAAATAAAAAAATTCAGACCTGAATCTGTTCATCCAATTTACAAGAAATACAAAAGTCAGAACGCTTTAAATATCACCATAGGGGTATAATCAGCAGACTCCAGATTTTAGAAAACTCTAGGTACCAAAGAACTGATTTCTTCCAGGAAAGCGGGGGGAGACAACCTGTAGATTAAGAGATATAAGAGATGTATTTGGATTATGATTGGAAGAGACAAACATAAATAAATGAAGGAAAGAAAAAGAAAAGGAGGGAGAGGGGGAAAAGAAGGAGAGTTAGAAAGAGGGGGACAGAAAGAGAATCAATAAAATGTGAAGGCCATCTGGCCGTTTGATGATATTAAGGAACTATTGATAATTTTGTTTAAGTGTGATAATAGCATTGTGATTATGTCTTTTAAAAGTCCCAGTGTTTTAGACATATATACTGAAATGTTTATAGATGAGGTTTGTTACAAAGTAATTCAAGGTGTTGAGGAGAGTGAGGATGTACATGAATGAAACAAGATTGGCCAGGAGTTCAAAACTGTTGAAGCTGGATGATGGTTATAACAAGATTTATTATCCTTTTTCTTTCTACTTTTGTCTAAGTTTGAAATTGATGTCTAACAATGGAACTGTCTGTCCTACAGAGTAGTGAACTCCTTGCCACTGGACTCTGTTCTGAACCTGTAGGTCTGCAGTGGGGCCATGAATCTGTGTTTTCATTAAGCTCTTCAGGTGATTCTAGATATCAACCAGGATTAGAAACCTCCAGGCCCGATCACCTCTAAAGTTTCCTCTAATTCTGAGCTTTCTAAGTCTGTATTTCTTTGAATGGTATGAACAAGATGTGCTCCAGAAATTCAGGGACAAATAGTTGGAGTGACCAGCAAAACCTTGGTAAATATAGTGAAACTTACCCAAGACCTCGAAAGATAGTTAAACTATGGAGAGTGGAGTGTGAATCAAGTCCATTCATTCATTTCAAAAATATCTTTAATGCTTCTCAGTGCCAGACAGTGTGCCAAGAGCTGGGATATGGCTGTGGTCAAAACAGTTACGATGATGATAATTTTGGACTTCCATTTATTATGGAAGCTTTGTGTTACCATATAGAGAATACTGATCTCTGAGACTGGAACGTTGACTTCTGGACCTGCCATATCACTTGCTCTCTAATTTAGAGTAAGCCACACAGCCCTTCTGAGCCTCTGTTGTCTGATCTGTTGTCACAAGAAGGTGAGACCATCCTAGCTCTTGACTTTTGTAAAAACATGATGCATGCACATATTTTGCTCTATAGATTTTGCTCTATCTGTGGATGGTGTGGTTTATGAGACCACATTTCTTTTCTTACCCTTTCAGTAGCCCTGAAATTTGCTTGCCACTGGAGGCGGCTGGGAGTATCCTCCCTTTTTCCTGCCTCTGTAATACAGTTCTATAAACATACATTTAAGATGGCATAATTAGATTCTCTCCATAACCTGAAATAGGTCTGGTCTTAAGCTCATTTACTGTCTTAGAACAGAATTGATCTTGCTTTCACATTTAATTCACCCTCTATAGGTTTTGAGAGGAAGAAAAATAGCATTGCTAGCTTAGTGTAACTAGGCCGGAGTTAACAGGGGAAAGTTGGAAAACCAGTGTTATAATATTTGTTTGCCTTTCTCTGCCTTCCAAGTATTGATATATGTAGATCATTCAGGTAAATAGTTCTGGCCTCCTTGAGGCGCTTGCCAGCTTGGCTTCACTTTTCATACATGTTAAAATGATTCTACGCTTATTCAATTGTCATGAGCCAATTTACAGTTTCTGGGATTACCAGGAGAAAAACAACAGGATGTATTTCATTTGCAATATTAAACATAAAATCCCTTTGCAGATGTCATCTTACGTCTGGAATATGACATAGCCTATTCCTTTCAAATAAATATTATACATAATAGTGAACAGAACAGAGGATTTCAAGTCAGGGAAACCATATTGTGACATTACTAACAGTATGACCTAGAATAAGTTATTTAAGGTTTGAGAGAAGCAGTTTTCCTTATCTTCAACACTGAAATTAGTATCATATTCTTCCCTGGGTTCTTTTCAGAATGAAATACCACCCATAAAGCACCCAGCACAATGCCTGCCACCTACCAGACAGTCAGCAAATAAAATTTCCCCTTCTTTCTTTCTTTCTTTCCCTTTCCTTCATTCATTTGTTTTACTATTTTTTCTTACCTTTTGGTAGAATGCTTTTTAAAGTATATTTTTAGAAGGACTGGAGTCCAAGTAGTTTTCCTCTTTTAAAAAAGTCTATTTTTGAAGTCTTAGTCTAATATACAAATAAATATCTGTGACTGAAGAAAATAATTAAGGAACAATTTCTGTGTACTTATATACAGGGAGATGGAGGGAGAAGAATGTATCAAGAGCCTCCCCTGTGTCAGGCCTGGTGCGTGCTGTATCTTTAACAGTCCTAATAATTCCAGAAATAGGTCTTCCCCCCACCACGGTATCTCCTTAGATGAGGAAACTGACACCCAGTTTAAGTTACCTAAGATCAAGCTGTTATCAAATTGTAGTTTGGGGATTAGAATCCAGATCTTACTTCATCGCTGTCTACTGCTATCCATGGGTTTTCAGCCACTGGAGAGAGGAGGGTAGCTTTTGCCTCCTAAGTGGAAGGAAGCAAGGGCAAGGTGTGGAGTGGGGGACCAGATCAGCATCCCCGGGAGGACTTTTTCAAATTACACTCCTGGTACCCTGCTCCGCCTCCATTTTGATACCCTTTTCCTGCCGTAGTAAGACATGGTTTGGTAACATGTCATATTCTTCAAGTAGGTTGGGGTAGACAGATTGAGCACTATTGTTCTATGAACAATATGAATATGAAATTATCATGTAATTATATCAAATTAAATCCACATATGGATGTAAAGTTTTTAAAATGTTTTGAAAGTGTTATTTATTTTTCTTTGTTGCTCCCAGACAATTTAGAAGTATTTGACTTTTTTTTTTTTTTTTTTTTTTGCGGTACATGGGCCTCTCACTGTTGTGGCCTCTCCCGTTGTGGCCTCTCCCATTGCGGAGCACAGGCTCCGGATGCCCAGGCCCAGCGGCCATGGCTCACGGGCCCAGCCGCTCCATGGCATGTGGGATCTTCCCAGACCGGGGCAAGAACCCATGTCCCCTGCATCGGCAGGCGGATTCTCAACCACTGTGCCACCAGGGAAGCCCTATTTGACATTTTTATATGTGCTGTGCATAATATCAGAAATAAATATTGTGGTATATTTTTTCGGGTTATACCTAGCTGCCAATGACAGTAGAATAGCAGAACACTATTTTTTATTGTGGTTTACAGCATTACTTCTTTCATCTTTTATTGAAAATGAAGACTGGTTTATAGTGCTTTTCAATCTATATTTGATTATAAAAGAATTAACTAATGAAAATTAAGCCATATGTAGCTGTTTTACAAATTTATTAAAAAAGAAACTACATTTGAGGGAAATTTTTAAAAATATTAAAACCATACAGTAGCCAATAAGGTATGAGGCAGCTAAGTGCTTCCTGTTCCTTTTGAAATTACTCAGCCTGAAAAAAGATAGCACGTATTGATTTACTGTATAGTAAATGTCCCCTGTCTCTGCTCCTCTAATACCCAGATGCACACACACTGTACGTACCACACGGCAGTAGCAGCAAGGAACTGCATACCTACCCATTTCTTTCATCAAACTTCTGTAATAACAAAATTAGGCTGGAACATTTTCCTCCTTTGTAAAAGGAAATAGCATAAAATCATTAAAACTCAAAATATGAATGGTAGTGTAGTATTATCTTGAATGCATGATGTGTGTGTTTGCTTTAAAGCTGAAAAGAAAAACAAGTTTCCCAAGGAAAAAAATATTTCCTGATGATGTAGTATCAGTTAATTCATATGCATAAGATACTTGTATCAATGAATATATCTATTTTCATTTGTAATATTAGAAGCAGTGTCAAAACTTAGACTATGTTTGATCATATTTTTGAAGTTAATATGAAGATTATACAAATTCAAATTGTTCAAATTCAAACTCGCCAATATGGTCTTTTGCTTTATTTCAGGAATGATCCACTAATCTAGAGAATGGGAGTTTTATTCATATATGTTGTAACTCCTGCTCTTTGTGAGTTTTCTATAAGCATCTGATTTTTTTTCACCATAGACTTTGAAAATGCTAGTTTTGATTGTCCTAAAGCCAAATCAGTAAAATCAGTGAGAAGTTTGAAAAGAAAAATCTTATAGGCGAAGCTGTTTGGAAGGATAATCTGTAATTACTCATGTAAACATATATTTCAGGAGTATAATGGCATGTGTACATTCTTTTTTTTGTTTTAAATGAATATAAATTATTATCTGATTTTTAGGTATGATCATGGTTGCTTCTGTAAGTCAGATAGTTCAGGAATTCTTTTTTTTTTTTTTAATTTTTTGCTTTATAACAAATTTAATCAGTTATACATATACATATGTTTCCATATCCCCTCCCTTTTGCGTCTCCCTCCCACCCTCCCTATCCCACCCCTCCAGGCAGTCACAAAGCACCGAGCTGATCTCCCTGTGCTATGCGGCTGCTTCCCACTAGCTGTCTACCTTACGTTTGGTAGTGTATATATGTCCATGCCGCTCTTTCACTTTGTCACAGCTTACCCTTCCCCCTCCCCATATCCTCAAGTCCATTCTCTAGTAGCTCTGTGTCTTTAAGGAATTCATTGTATTATAGTATATTATGCTTTATCTTGAAAGGATCAGAACATCCTTATTTGTAGAAAAGAGGGGATTTTGTGATTGGAATGACTTCTCCTTTATTAGATTGTATGTTACTTAATATATTTCTGTGTATCCTTTATATCAAAAATATGTATCACCCCCACCTCCCCCCCGCCAGGTTTCTTTGGAAATATATTTGTCCCCTTTGACATTAACATCTATTCCCAAAAGAGCTCTGTTTGAGATTTTCATGGAGCTTCGTTGATGGCTGTCTTGTAAACCCACCAACACCCCTTTCATCCCAGGATTCTGAATTCAGGCTTAGCTGCTCCAGCAAGGCTGCTGTTTACTGGCGAGTTCCCATTAACACAGCCACGACTCCTGGGTTAGATAATGGACTCAAAGGTTAAGAGCAGAGGATCTCAACAGCTCCAATCAGCAGGGCTTTTCCAGGGCTAATTACCACTTTGCTGCGCTGACTCTAATGTGACATGTTTATTGCCTTAACTAACAACTCATTAGCTTAGTTGATGTTTTTGTCAATATTAATTCGTTCATTTAAGCCAAGTCAAAGCTTAAACAAAGATGTCCAGACTGAGAAACGGGCAGCAGAGTGACTTTTGTTTGCTCATCTTTTTTTTTCCTCCCTTACTCAACTTCAATAAAATAAATGTGTAGAAAGGAAACATTTAGAGTGCTTGTATTGAGAATGTTGGTATTCATTTGCCTGCATGTAGAACAATTCTGACTTTATTTCTCCTGTCGTTACTCTAGTCTCCATGTTACAGCTTACTCATATTTAGTGTCTACTAAGGGTGACTATCTCTACTCTTTGACTGTATATCTATAAAGGGTTAACATACAGCAGCTTCTTGTTCCAGTTGAATGCTTTATTGTGGTTATTAGAAAAGAGATCAAGTAATTTTTCCTATGATTTTAATCTCCACTAGACTGCCTATAAAATTACTTTGAGATTTATCTTGTAACAATCACTGTTACTTAATTAGCCTGTGTGAATTATTTAAAAAGAAGAGGGAGTTATGAAGTTATCATGAAACATTTCAGGTTTTTTTGCCATAGTTTTGATTAGCATTAATAGTATTTCTCAGAGAATGTCATTGTTCTGATTTTATGTATTTTTAAATAATAATTAAATTCTAGAAGCTCTAGAATAGTACAAATGGGTAAAATAACTGAGCATGAGTCTTTGATCAAGTAGTAGGTCGATTACTTTGTAGAGGCGCATCAGCATCTTCAGAACCGTGTAATACATTTAATTGGCAAATCCCTCTCACATGATGTTTAATGGTGTACAGATGACCAGAAAGGGTTAAGATCAGACGTGAGCCGGGGCTGCAGTGTTAGGGGAGTTTCATCTCTAGAAAAAGGCCAGTCTCTGCTTAGAAGGCCAGAGATTCACTCTGATTGGTTGGTTCCTGGAGGTGATCAGGCCTAGAGAAGGCTGATAGAAGCTGTGCATAGAACATGGTGAGAAATTCGTGTCACATAAACCAGAGAAACTCCTATCTATTTCCCCCACCTTTTTGTACCTATAGAGTGTTCCGTGGACACCAAATTGTTATCAGTAGTCATAAGAAATCACTGTCCCAGAAAACAAAAATAATTTGTGTAATTGTTTGTCACCTTTTGCAGAGTCCTTCCCTCTCTATCACTTTCTAGGCTCTGACTCTGCTTTATTTTTCTTCACAGGACTTAGTACTACTCAGCATATCTATTTGTTCATTTGGTTGTTTTGTCCCAACTAGAGTGTGAGCTTCATGAAGGTACAGACTTGGTTGACCTGCACTTAGAACAGTGCCTGGTCCACAGCAGGCACTCAGGAAATACTGAATGAATGAAAGCATCACCCAGCTATTAGGTGCTAGAGCCAGAACTTGAACCTGGTGGTCTCTTGCTTCACAACCCGCCCCCCCCCTTTGTCTTTGGGAACAAGACATAGAAGTATTTAGATCATTCAAGTAAAGATTCCAGAGATTAATGGATTTTTGTTTTTTTACTTCTTTGACATCATAAGCATCTGCTTCTACTATTTTACATCTTTATTGCTGACCCCCAGATTGTCAAACAATCAGCACTTTTTACCTTCCTTAAAGCGGAAAAGGGCCATAGGCAATAAGTAATATCCTTTTGTTTATGGGAAGGTAAGACTCTTGTTTTAGTCTGCCATCCAAAATACATGAAGTACCAAAAGCAAAATGAGATTAAATTTCACTGTATGACACAACTTAGTTTGAAACTCAGTCGAACAGAAAAGAATGTACTTTCAATCAAGTAGCACTGGATTTTATACTCTTCTGATTATAGGACAAGAAACAGATACTTTCTTTGAATTAGGACTGTTTTGACTAAGCTGATATTAGATTAATGAGTTTTAAAATATCTTTGTTAAATTAACTTCCGAATTTAACAAAGTTACTTTATGCTTTTTATTAAATGAAATGATGACTTAGTTTTTATGCAATACAGGATGTAAAAAGTTTAAAAGTAGTTTTTCATAACTGTGTTAATACAAAGCATCTCGCTATAGAAGTGTTTATTAATTATTCCGTATCCATGAATAATGCACACTGTATTGGAATTATTTTTAATCAAATCAGTTACCTATCTAAAGCAAAGGAATAGAATTCTAGATGGCACTCTGCCATCCCTGTTCTTTGATGGACATTAGCAAGTGGGAAGAGGCTTCATTCAGTTGGTTACACTTTGAAATAAGTGGCCAATCATTATTAATTCATTTTGCACTCATTGTAATGGCATAAATCATCATAAATTCATTTGGTTTAAAGTAAATATAATATGTTCTCCCACAGGAAGTTCCTTGTAATTGAGCTATTAATTAGTACATTTTTTAATATGACCTTTTTTTTTTCCTTCTCTACTCTTCAGAGCCAAGGATAGTTAGTGGCCATTTCTTTATTCATGATTTTCTTTTAAGTATGATGAGCCAGTTTATCTTAACTCTTAACTAGGCCTGTTGACTGGCCTAAGAGGGACCAAAGCCCAGGAAAGTGGTTACATATATTGCCTACTAGCAGGACAACAGTAATAATTATCAATGATCTCTAAGGGCTCTTGGAAAATTCTCTGAAATGCTTTGGTTTTGTAATAATTCCAGTAGGAAAATTTCATTCTCTCTTGGTAAACACAGTTTGATTCTGGCTTCTGTGTTTTTTTTTTTCACTGTGCTTTGAACAGCGTGCTAACATTGTTCATCGTGCTGTGGAGAAGTCAAGGTACTGTCGGGTTCAGTCTCTACCTTTGCATTAGAAATGCAAAAGGGGAAAAAAGTGGAATAGCAATATAAAAGTATCATTTATTATCAATAATGCTGAGAATGATACCTGATGCTTATAGAAATACATAGCTATAGTTCTTTGTAACTCATAAAGTGCTTTCATATAATAGGCACTTATTAAATGTAGAGTACATTAATAAAGTGAGTCTACACTTTGTGATAAGGATACAAAAATGATCCAGGAAACAAATTCATTATTTCCTAAGTAAGCCTCAGAGCATGTGTGTGTGTGCGCATGTGTGTGCGTGCGTGCCTGCATGCATGTGTGTGTGTGTGTGTGTGTGTGTTATGGCTTGTATGTTAATCTTTTAAAAGAGCGGGTCATCATACCCAGCTAGATAAGGTAAAAAATTTTTTAATTGACATTTTTCCTTGGTCAGTCCATGACGGGACAACAGTTATCTTGCCAAAGCAACAACTTAGCCATTGTATAATACTATAGCCACAGCTTACGTAGGCTTTATTTTGCTATCTCTGTGTCAATCCTTTTCTCATTTTTAGCATTTTGCTGTTACAGCAAAGTGTAAATATTTTCTTGTAGCTTTGTGCCTTTGTAGCACTTTTAAAAAATGGTAAGATTAAAGTTGGGACGCTTTAAAAAAAAAAAAAGCTTGAGATAAAAATCTTGAAATAAAACGGCACTAAAATATGAGCTATTATTATTAGTCTTGACTGCATGACAACAGAATTACTTTTTCAACAGCTAGAGGGTCTAAGTTAATTGTGATTTATCCAATTCTGGATTTTCGTGCTTTCTGCTTTTTAAGGAGCTTTGTTTTGATTTGATTTGTTTCCAGAGTTCTGAGCCTGTGTGCATTTTGGTAGTTCATTTGTGCATTTGGCTAGACATACAGGGTGATGGGGGTGGGTGGGTGGTGCTACGCGTTAAATTCTCACTATAAAGCTGCCGTAGTGTCTGTACTACTTACCCATCTTACAGGTAGGAAAGGCTAATCATCTGATAACTGGGCGTTGAATATGGTCTCAGACTGACTTGAATAATGCTGAATTCTGTCTGTTAACAAGTTGAGTTAGGAGCCTCTTGGCATTCTCAGTAAAGAACCAGTGACCAGTAATAGGACTTACCAGTTGTGATTCTTATATTGGGGAAGTACCCTTGCAGTTCCTTACTACAGTAAACTTATTACAAATGGCAGCTGTTTCCAAACTTTCCAATATCATGGGCCAGTAAAATTTCCAAAAATAAAATTTGGGAGTATTCAGCCGTGCTGTGTTTTATTTTGCTGAGTGCAAATACTAAAAAATACCACTATCTTTATCATTTTATTAAAGAAAAACCCTTTTATTCACCAAAAAAGTAGTAAGAACATAACCTTAGACTAAGCACTCCTTTAAACTGAATAAATTTAGCTTCATGAAAAAGACACACTACATTGTTTGTGTTTTACCATTTCACCATAAAGCCATGGAAACTTTGCCATAGACCAGCACAGGTTTATAGCAGACCCTTGGAAATTTCTGATCTGTGCATAATTTTATTGACTGTGCTGGGCACATTCAGTGTAAAGTCATTTTCAGTATTTGCCAAAGCAACAATTGTGTATTAAGTACTTACTGAACTATAAAGCACTGTGCTAAGCCTCATGCAAAACAAAAAAAAGTTTTTTTATAAAAATTTCATATGGCCCAGGGAACTTACTCATTTAGCAGATGTGGAAAGGTAATAAAATAAAATAAAAATAAATAAAATTAGCTCTGGACAATAGAATAAATGCCAAAGATGCTATATCGCTGTTTGTGAAACGTATGGATAATAATTTCTCTATTAAAAAGAATAATTTCATTCTAAAGGAAGCAGGGAAGGCGCAGAAATTGCCAACTACCAACCGCATACCATTCTCCTTTTACACGTGAACAAAACCTCAGAATTGCTACAGATGGCACTGTGGCCAGATCACAAACTACATTTCCCACCCTTCTGTGAAACTAGGGGAATTGTTATATAATTTTGGCCAATGAAATGTAATCAGACTTTACAAGGGGGCTTGGCTTAACTGCCACATGTCCTTATGCCCATCAGCCTCCCACCTCTTCCTGCGGGGAAGGTGGATGCAGTGCTGGACGTGCAATTAACCATTTTGTGGACAGGATGCACCTAAGATAGAGCCAAGACAAAGACAGGCATCCTGGTATGGCTGTATTTAGCTACTGAAACAGTAATGGGGACCTCCTCATTGTGTGAGAAAAGATAAAACATATAATTTATTGAATCTTCTGTTTTGGTAGAGTGTCATGAATAAAACATGGTTATAAAGATGTAAGTTGTGTTCAGAGATGTGTTCTGGTCACATTACCCATGACCTGGGCCACAGAGGCCTGCAGCTAACCACTTGCCTTCCATCATTCTCAGTTACATCATACAAAACAGGAGTAGATCATAGTTTTCTAAAGTCCTTTCAGTTCAAAAATTCTGTGATTCTAATTAATCCATTTGGCTGGGGGTAAGTAGATCAGAATTTCCAAGGCAGTAGGTCTTGCCCTCCGCCCCTTTTTAACATCTTTATTGGAGTATAATTGGTTTACAATGGTGTGTTAGTTTCTGCTTTATAACAAAGTGAATCAGCTATATGTATACATATATCCCCGTATCTCCTCCCTCTTGCATCTCCCTCCCACCCTCCCTATCCCACCCCTCTAGGTGGTCACAAAGCACCGACCTGATCTCCCAGTGCTATGCAGCTGTTTCCCACTACCTATCTCTTTTCCCTTTGGTAGTGTATATATGTCCCTGCCACGCTCTCACTTTGTCTCACCTGACCCTTGTCTCTCTCTGTGTCCTCAAGTCCATTCTCTATGTCTGCGTCTTTATTCCTGTCCTGCCCCTAGATTCGTCAGAACCATTTTCTTTTTTTCTTTTTTTTAGATTCCGTATATACGTGTTAGCATACGGTATTTGTTTTTCTCTTTCTGACTTACTTCACTCTGTACGACAGACTCTAGGTCCATCCACCTCACTACAAATATCTCAGTTTCGTTCCTTTTTATGGCTGAGTAATATTCCATTGTATATATGTGCCACATCTTCTTTATCCATTCTTCTGTCAGTGGACACTTAGGTTGCTTCCATGTCCTGGCTATAGTAAATAGGGCTGCAGTGAACATTGTGGTACATGACTCTTTTTGAATTATGGTTTTCTCGGGGTATATGCCCATTAGTGGGATTGCTGGGTCACATGGTACTTCTATCTTTAGTTTTTGATGAACCTCCATACCTCCATATTGGCTGTATTGATTTACATTCCCACCAGTGATGCGAGAGGGTTCCCTTTTCTCCATACCCTCTCCAGCATTTATTGTTTGTAGATTTTTTTTTTTTTTTTTTTTTTTTTTTTTTTGTGGTACGCGGGCCTCTCACTGTGGTGGCCTCTCCCGTTGCGGAGCACAGGCTCCAGATGCGCAGGCTCAGCGGCCATGGCTCACGGGCCCAGCTGCTCCACGGCATGTGGGATCTTCCCAGACCGGGGCACGAACCTGTGTCCCCTGCATCGGCAGGCGGACTCTTAACCACTGCACCACCAGGGAAGCCCTATTATTTGTAGATTTTTTTGATGATGGCTATTCTGACCTGTGTGAGGTGATACCTCATTGTAGTTTTGATCTGCATTTCTCTAATAATTAGTGATATTGCGCATCCTTTCATGTGTTTGTTGGCAATCTGTATATCTTCTTTGGAGAAATGTCTATTTAGATCTTCTGCCCATTTTTGGATTGGGTTGTTGTTTTTTTGATATTGAGCTGCATGAGCTGCTTGTAAATTTTGGAGGTTAATCCTTTGTCAGTTGCTTCGTTTGCAAATATTTTCTCCCATTCTGAGGGTTGTCTTCTTGTCTTCTTTATGGTTTCCTTTGCTGTGCAGAGCTTTTAAGTTTCATTAGGTCCCATTTGTTTATTTTTGTTTTTATTTCCATTTCTCTAGGAGGTGGGTCAAAAAGGAACTTGCTGTGACTTATGTCAAAGAGTGTTCTTCCTATGTTTTCCTCTAAGAGTTCTACAGTGTCTGGCCTTAAATTTAGGTCTTTAATTCATTTTGAGTTTATTTTTGTGTATGGTGTTCAGTATTCTAATTTCATTCTTTTACATGTAGCTGTCCAGTTTTCCCAGCACCACTTAATGAAGAGGCTGTCTTTTCTCCATTATATATTCTTGCCTCCTTTATCAAAGATAAGGTGACCATAGGTGCATAGGTTTATCTCTGGCCTTTCTATCCTGTTCCATTGATCTATATTTCTGTTTCTGTGCCAGTACCATACTGTCTTGATTACTGTAGCTTTGTAGTATAGTCTGAAGTCAGGGAGCCTGTTTCCTCCTGCTCTGTTTTTCTTTCTCAAGATTTCATTGGCTATTCGGGGTCTTTTGTGTTTCCATACAAATTGTGAAATTTTGTGTTTTAGTTCTGTGAAAAACACCATTGTTACTTTGACAGGGATAGCATTGATTCTGTAGATTGCTTTGGGTAGTATAGTCATTTTCACAATGTTGACTCTTCCAATCGAAGAACATGGTATATCTCTCCATCTATTTGTATCATCTTTAATTTCTTTCATCAGTGTCTTCTATTTCTGCATATAGGTCTTTTGTCTCCTTAGGTAGGTTTATTCCTAGGTATTTTATTCTTTTTGTTGCAGTGGTAAATGGGAGTGTTTCCTTAATTTCTCTTTCAAATTTTTCATCATTAGTGTATAGGAATGCAAGAGGTTTCTGTGCATTCATTTTGTATCCTGTTGCTTTACCAAATTCATTGATTAGCTCTAGTAGTTTTCTGGTTGCATCATTAGGATTGTCTGTGGATAGTATCATGTCATCTGCAGACAGTGACAGCTTTACTTCTTCTTTTCCAATTTGGATTCCTTTTATTTCCTTTTCTTCTCTGAATGCTGTGGCTAAACTTCCAAAGCAATGTTGAGTAATAGTGGTGAGAGTGGGCATCCTTGTCTTGTTCCTGTACTTAGAGGAAGTGGTTTCAGTTTTTTCACCATTGAGAATGATGTTGGCTGTGGGTTTGCTATATAGGGCCTTTATTATGTTGAGGTAAGTTCCCTCTATGCCTCCTTTCTGGTGGGTTTTTATCATAAATGGCTGTTGAATTTTGTCAAAAGCTTTTTCTGCATGTATTGAGATGATCATATGGTTTTTATCCTTCAGTTTCTTAATATGGTTTATCACATTGGTTGATTTCTGTATATTGAAGAATCCTTGCATTCCTGGTATAAACCCCACTTGATCATGGTGTATGATCCTTTTAATGTGCTGTTGGATTCTGTTTGCTAATATTTTGTTGAGGATTTTTGCATCTATGTTCATCAGAGATATTAGCCTGTAGTTTTCTTTTTTTGTGGCATCTTTGTCTGGTTTTGGTATCAGGGTGATGGTGGCCTCGTAGAATGAGTTTGGGAGTGTTCCTCCCTCTGCTATATTTTGGAAGAGTTTGAGAAGGATAGGTGTTAGCTCTTCTCTAAATGTTTGATAGAATTCGCCTGTGGAGACATCTGGTCCTGGGCTTTTGTTTGTTGGAAGATTTTTAATCACACTTTCAATTTCAGTGCTTGTGATTGGTCTGTTTATATTTTGTATTTCTTCCTGATTCAGTCTTGGAAGGTTGTTCTTTTCTACGAATTTGTCCATTTCTTCCAGGCTGTCCATTTTATTGGCATAGAGTTGCTTGTAGTAATCTCTCGTGATCCTTTGTAGTTTTGTGGTGTCAGGTATTACTCTTCCTTTTTCATTTCTAATTCTATTGATTTGAGTCTTCTCCCTTTTTTCTTGATGAGTCTGGCTAATGGTGTATCAATTTTGTTTATCTTCTCAAAGAACCAGCCTTTCAGTTTTATTGATCTTTGGTATCAGTTCCTTCATTTCTTTTTCATTTATTTCTGATATGATCTTTATGAATTCTTTCCTTCTGCTAACTTTGGGGATTTTTTGTCCTTTTTACTCTAATTGCTTTAGGTGTAAGGTTAGGTTGTTTATTTGAGATATCTCTTGTTTCTTGAGGTAGGATTGTATTGCTATAAACTTCCCTCTTAGAACTGCTTTTGCTTCATCCCATAGGTTTTGGGTCATCGTGTTTTCATTGTCATTTGTTTCTAGGTATTTATTGATTTCCTCTTTGATTTCTTCAGTGACCTCTTGGTTATTTAGTAGTGTATTGTTTAGCCTCCATGTATTTGTATTTTTTACAGGTTTTTTTTCCTGTAATTGATATCTACTCTCATAGCATTGTTTTGGAAAAGACACTTGATACGATTTCAGTTTTCTTAAATTTACCAAGGCTTGATTTGTAACCCAAGGTATGATTTATCCTAGAGAACGTTCCATGAGCACTTTAGAAGAAAGTATAATCTACTGGTTTTAGATGGAATGTCCTATGAATATCAATTAGGTCCATATTCTTTAATGTGTCATTTAAAGCTTTTGTTTCCTTATTTATTTTCATTTTGGATGATCTCTCCATTGGTGAAAGTGGGGTGTTAAAGTCCCCTACTTTGATTGTGTTACTGTCAATTTCCCCTTTTATGGCTGTTAGCATTTGCCTTATGTATTGAGGTGTTCCTATGGTGGATAAATAAATATTTACAATTGTTATATCTTCTTCTTGGAAGGATCCCTTGATGATTATGTAGTGTCCATCTTTGTCTCTTGTAATAGTCTTTATTTTAAAGTCTATTTTGTCTGATATGAGAATTGCTGCTGCAGCTTTCTTTTGATTTCCATTTGCATGGAATATCTTTTTCCATCCCCTCACTTTCAGTCTGTATGTGTCCCTTGGTCTGAGTTGGATCTCTTGTAGACAGCATAAGTATGGGTCTTGTTTTTGCATCCATTCAGCCAGTCTCTGTCTTTTGGTTGGAGCATTTAATCCCTTTACATTTAAGGTAGTTATCGATATGTATGTTTCTATTACCATTTTCTTAATTGTTTTGGGTTTGTTATTGTAAGTCTTTTTTTTCTCTTGTTTTTCCTGCCTAGAGAAGGTCCTTTAACATTTATTGTAGAGCTGGTTTTGTGGTGCTGAATTCTCTTAAGTTTTGCTTGTCTGTAAATGTTTTAATTTCTCTGTTGAATTTGAATGAGATCCTTGCTGGGTAATCTTGGTTGTAGGTTTTTCCCTTTCATCACTTTAAATATGTCCTGCCACTCCCTTCTGGCTTGCAGAGTTTCTGCTGAAAGATCAGCTGTTAACCTTATGGGGATTCCCTTGTATGTTATTTGTTGCTTTTCCCTTGCTGCTTTTAATATTTGTTCTTTGTGTTTAATATTTGATAGTTTGATTAATATGTGTCTTGGCATGTTTCTCCTTGGATTTATCCTGTATGGGACTCTCTGTGTTTCCTGGACTTGATTATTTCCTTTCCCATGTTAGGGAAGTTTTCAACTATAATCTCTTCAAATATTTTCTGTTCCTTTCTTTTTCTCTTCTTCTTCTGGGACCCCTATAACTCGATTGTTGGTGTGTTTAATATTGTCCCAGAGGTCTCTGAGACTGTCCTCAATTCTTTTCATTCTTTTTCCTTTATTCTGCTGTGTTGTAGTTATTTCCACTATTTTATCTTCCAGGTCACTTATCCGTTCTTCTGCCTCAGTTATTCTGCTATTGGTTCCTTCTGGAGAACTTTTCATTTCATTTATTGTGTTGTTCATCATTGTTTGTTTGCTCTTTAGTTCTTCTAGGTCCTTGTTAAACGTTTTTTGTATTTTGTCCATTCTATTTCCAAGATTTTGGATCATCTTTACTATCATTACTCTGGATTCTTTTTCAGCTTGACAGCCTATTTCCCCTTCATTTGTTAGTTCTGGTGGGTTTTTACCTTGCTCCTCCATCTGCTGCATATTTCTCTATCTACTCATTTTGTTTAACTTACTGTGTTTTGGGTCTCCTTTTCGCAGGCTGCAGGTTTGTAGTTCCCATTGTTTTTGGTGTCTGCCCCCAGTGGGTGAGGTTGGTTCAGTGGCTTGTGTAGGCTTCCTGGTGGAGGGGACTGGTGCCTGTGTTCTGGTCAGTGGGGCTGGATCTTTTCTTTCTGATGGGCAGGGCCACATCTGGTGGTGTGTTTTGGGATGTCTGTGAACCTAGTATGATTTTAGGCAGCCTCTCTGCTAATGGGTGGGGTTGTGTTTCAGTCTTGCTAGTTGTTTGGCATGGGGCATCTGGTGCTGGATTTTGCTGGCCGTTGGGTGGAGCTGGGTCTTAACTTTGAGACAGAGATCTCTGGGAGTGCTCTCACCGATTGATATTATGTGGGACAGGGAGTTCTCTGTTGGTCCAATGTTCTAAACTCGACTTTCCCACCTCAGAGTCTCAGGCCTGAGCACCAAGATCCTGTCAGCCACACAGCTCAGAATAAAAGGGAGGAAAAAGGAAAGAAAAAGAATAATAATGAATTTTTTAAAGTTTTTAATATAAAAATTATTTAAATGAAAAATAATAATAATTATAAAAAAAGGAGAGCAACCAAACCAATAAAAAAATCCACCAATTATAACACGTGCTAAAGATTAAACTAAGATAAACATAAAAATCTGAAACAAGTCAGTCACAGACAGCAAACCCCAAGTCTACAATTGCTCCCAAAGTCCAACGCCACAATTACGGGATGACTCGTTGTCTATTCAGGTATTCCACAGGTGCAGGGTACATCAAGTTGATTGTGGAGATTTAATCCGCTGCTCCTGAGCCTGCTGGGAGAGATTTCCCTTTCTCTTCCTTGTTTGCACAGCTCCTGGGGTTCAGCTTTGGGTTTGGCCCCACCTTTGCATGTAGGTCACCCTCTGGCATCTGTTCCCCACCCAGACAGGATGTGGCTAGAGTGGCAGCTTATTAGGGGGCTCTGGCTCACTCAGGCCGTGGTTGGTGGTGGGGGTAGGAAGGTGTATGGAATGCGGGGCGAGCCTGCGGTGGCAGTGGCCAGCATAAAGTTGCAACAGCCCGAGGTGCGCCATGTGTTCTCCTGGGGAAGTTGTCCCTGGCTCATGGGACCCTGACGGTGGCGGGCTGCACAGGCTCCCGGGAGGGGAGGTGTGGATAGTGGCCTGTGCTCGCACACAGGCTTCTTGGTGGCAGCACCAGCAGCCTTAGAGTCTCATGCCCGTCTCCGGTGTCCGCGCTGGTAACCGCGGCTCGTGCCTGTCTCTGAGCTCGTTTAGGCGGTGCTCTGAATCCCCCCTCTTGCACACCCTGAAACAATGGTCTCTTGCCTCTTCGGCAGCTCCAGACCTTTTCCCGGACTCCCTCCCGGCTAGCTGCGGCTCACTAGCCCCCTGCAGGCTGTGTTCACGCAGCCAACCCCAGTCCTCTCACTGAAATCCAACCTCCGAAGCCCGAGACTCAGCTCCCAGCCTCTGCCCGCCCCGGCGGGTGAGCAGACAAGCCTCTCGGGCTGGTGAGTGCCGGTCGGCACCGATCCTCTGTGCCGGAATCTCTCCGCTTTGCCCTCCGCACCCCTGTTGCTGCGCTCTCCTCCGCGGCTCCGAAGCTTCCCCCTCCGCCACCCGCAGTCTCCGCCCGCGAAGGGGCTTCTAGTGTGTGGAAACCTTTCCTCCTTCACGGCTCCCTCCCACTGGTGCAGGTCCCGTCCCTATCCTTTTGTCTCTGTTTTTCCTTTTTTTCCTTTTGCCCTACCCAGGTACGTGGGGAGTTTCTTGCCTTTTGGGAGGTCTGAGGTCTTCTGCCAGCATTCAGTAGGTGTTCTGTAGGAGCTGTTCCACGTGTAGATGTATTTCTGATGTATTTGTGGGGAGGAAGGTGATCTCCACATCTTAACTCCTCCATCTTGGTGGTCCCGTTGGTCTTGCCCCTTTCTAATCACGACAGCCTAAATGTTGATCTTTCTAAAATGAAAGTCTAATCAAACCCCTCATTTGCTTAAAACTTTCCAATTGTTCCCCATTGTCACCAGAATGAACAAACTCTTAGCATGGCATATAAGGCCCTTTGTGATCAGGCTCTAATAACCTGTCCTGCAACGTGTCTCACTGTTATATTTCATCCACCTTGTCCTCTTCCCTCTTGTCCATCGCCCCAACCCCTTCTCTTTCCACCGATGAACTTTCCAGCCATATGGAACTATGTGTAATCCCTTGGTCTGGTAGTGTTCTCTCTCATCTGATGGTCTTTAGACATGCTATTCTCTTTGCCTAGAATGTTTTCTTTCCACTCCTCTCCTGTGAGTGACAAAGTTTTACTTAGTCTTTAGGTTTTTATATAGAGGCCACCTTTCCCTGGAAGCCTTCTTATATACCTAAGATTGGGTTAAGTGCCCCTTTTAGGTTCTATCTTTTAGGTGCTTATAAATGTTCTCATAATATATTCAAATTACCTGTTTGCTCACCTATATCCTGAGCTACAGTGAATTTTCTTGAGGGAAGTAACTGAGTATTGTTCTCTTGTGTTTCCCCAGCATTTAGTATAATATCGATATAACAATACTCTAGAAACAGTTCCTCAATGAATCTTTGGATGGAAAGTTTGGGACCAAGTTGTGGAAAGTCTTGAGTGAATAGCAGGCCAATTTGTTGAACTTCTTAATACTGCCACCAGGAGAGTCTTTTACAAAGGACTCAATCATGATGGCAGGTGGTAGCATCCTTCTCCACCTTGGTTACTCAGTGAGGCAATATTCCCCGATTGTGCAGTAGTGGGGCACTTACATAAAATAAGTAAATATGTGCCTTTGTACAAAATTAGATTCCATCTTGAAGAGATTAACATACAACCTTTATTGGGTACCTAAGGTTTAAGAAAAGTTCTGAGAGATAAAACTTAAAATTCATAGAATTCCGTCACGAGATTTTTTTCTGTTAATAGAGAAGTGCTATCATGGTCTTAATTTTAGCTTTTTCATCACCTTGGTCCATATGGCAGAGCATCTATATTATATGGAGTCATACGACTTCCTAGATGTCAAGAATAACAGGAAAGTGGTAGATATTCTGACAGTTTGAAATATTCTGGCAAACTGGGGCCAGGAGCTGTGTCAGAAGTGTACGTGCGGTAAAGGCAGGTCTGTTATCCATTTTAGGTCCATAATGTGTGCAAAGCATTGTGCTTGGTGGTTTGGGAGATGCAGAGTTATATGAAACATACTTCCTACCCTCAAGGAGCTAACAAACTTGCTGAGGAGAAGGGAAATGCACCACAATGCTTATATTTAAAGATACCTTGTGATAAGAGACACATAGGTACTGGCAGAAAATAGAGCATTGGATCTCTTTTTTTCAAGGGGTTTATATTTTTATGATCCACAAAACTTGGAGCTTTACATATTATATTTACAAGTTAAGTATGAGAGTAAACTTTTCAAATACATGTATGAATGAAGTATGAATTTCTACATGTTTTTCTCAAGGAGGCTTTCCATATCTGTGTACCTTTTTCGTTTACGGCAGGAGTTGTTAACCCAAGGTCCATGGCCTCCTTGAAATCTTTCTGCAGAATTTGGTGGATATGTATGTGTATATAGTTTCCTGAGGAAAGGACTGATGGCTTTCAACAGATTCTTTTTATTCTATTTTTTTTTATCTTTTAAAAACATTCTATTAGAATCTTTAAGGATTCTGTGACTGAGAAGAAATTCAGAACCACTGTCTAGAGAGTGCGTTCACAGACTTGTCTCAGCTTTACAATATCTTTCTCTTCACCCCCATTTCAATCCATTCTCATTTAACAATTGGCTACAGCATAGCCAATGAGTAAATGCTTTTATTTGTTGAGTGAATTAAATTAAAGTTTATATGTCATGTTCTTAATTTTAAAAACAGACAAGTTCAACATGTTATTCAGAATGAGCCCTGACTGCTCTTCACTGAACACACACCAGTGAGGGCACTTGGCAGTACACTTCATTGTTTAATTCATTTAACACTCTGGCCCTTCATGAGTGACGGCTATTATTATCCCCATTTTACAGACAAGGAAACTGAGGCTCACTGAGTATCTTCCTAAGCCTGCCCCCTAGTAAATTATAAAATCAGTTAATACTCAGTCTTGAATCTGAAGCCTCTGTTCCCTTTAACTAGTATGCTATACAGTAATATGATTTATAAACTGTTTTGTTTCTTCCCCTCAAAAAACCAACAAACAAAAAACCCTCTTCTAAGTTGCAGTTTGTTCTTCACAATCCTTGGTGTTTTGTGTGTGTGGTTTTTGGGTTTGTTTTTTTTTTTTTTTTTTTGCGGTACGTGGGCCTCCCACTGCTGCGGCCCCTTCCACCGCGGAGCACAGGCCCCGGACACGCAGGCCCAGTGGCCATGGCCCACGGGCCCAGCCGCCCCGCGGCACGCGGGACCCTCCCGGACCGGGGCACAAACCCACACCCCCTGCATCGGCAGGCGGACTCCCAACCACTGCGCCACCAGGGAAGCCCTGTTTTGTGTTTTTTTAATGTCAAAATGCCTTTGGACGTAGATGAGCTTTTGTAGCTTAATGACCATTGGCTTAGGTATACAAACGGTTAGCTTGATCTTCAACATAAAGGAATACATCTTAATTAAAATCTAGATCATTTCATCAGATTTAGAAGTAATATTGAGCTGTTTTTTAAATTGTGTAACAAACTTATGTGAAGAATTTACCACGTACTTGACGTCATTGTCTGCTATTGGTACGCCAGAATGTGGCGGAACAAATACGCTTGTCTGGGGCGGTGGCGGCGTGGAGTGGAGACTTTAAAAAACTACACATTCTACCTTCTCCATCCCTCATCCCTGTTGATAATCATTGCCTGTGATAAGAAGTGTTACTGATGAAGCATTTCGCATATGAATTCTGTTAGACGCAGAAGAAAGATGAAGAAATACCATCTTACATTATTTGAAAGCATCTTCATTTTGCAGAATGCTGAGGAGGGAGAAACATTGTTTGGAAGTTTAGAATCACTATTATGTTTTGAAATTATATATACTTATTTAAATATAGTTATTATGTAATTACAACACTTTAGAATATGGTATAAAATATTGTAGCCTAACATCTCTTTAAAGTACATGGCTAAACAAACTGTAAACTTGAGATCTTTTTATAGTCTTACTATTCAAAACCCCTTGTCAGTTAAAGTAAATCCAAAGTGGTTTATATTTTGAAAATATGCTTCAAAGAAAACATCACAAAAGTAAAATTACTTTATTGCTCTGCCTTTTATTTTGTAATTTTAGGTAAGGCACTGACATTTCTTCTGCTGCAGCCACCAAGCCCCAAACTTCCTCCGCACAGTACGATCCGAAGAACAGCCATTGATCTGATTGGACGTGGTTTCACAGTTTGGGAGCCTTACATGGATGTGTCTGCTGTCCTGATGGGGCTTCTTGAACTTTGTGCTGATGCCGAGAAACAACTTGCCAAGTACACGCTCCATTTCAGTTCATTTGGCTTTTATTGGTTTTGTTTTGTTCTGTTTTAGTAGAGGTCATTGATTACTCTTTATAAATTGCATATGGAGAAAAAATAGACAAATATCTCAATATATGACATTTTGGAAATAGACAATGGAAGGGAGATATGTTTCTGTCATTTTAACACAATTGGGATTTAGCTTTGAGCCAATGCATGATTTATCCATGGCATAGTTTTAAATAGATGTTTATTGTGCCTTGAGATATTATCAGCTAATAATAATATAAGCATATCACATATAAGGAAAATGATATATAGAGTTGCTCAAAAATGTTTTACTGATACAATACCTGGCCAGTTTGGGGAATTACTCCTTTGCTCTCATGTTCATTTTTAAACCAACTTTTTTGAGGTTTCATTTGCACACAGCAGAGGATCAGCCATAAGGAGGTTGCAGTGGTCCAGGGAGGCAGGGATGAGAGTAAAGGAGTAAGAAGAGGACCCAAGGCAGTTCCTAAAATGAAACTGGGGCTGGTGATAGAGGTTAGTATTGACTTGAGAACCCAGCCTCCTGATTCCTGGAGGGAGTCTTTTTTGTTTTGTTGTGTTTTGTTTTGATGGTATAATACACATCTAACAGGAAATTTACTACTGTAGCCCTCTTAAAGGATACAATTCAGCAACATTCTCTGCATTCACAGTTATGCAGCCATCACCACTACCTAGTTCCCGGTAGCAGTCACCCCAAATGGAAACTCCATATGCACTGAGCAGTCCCTTTCCATTCTCCCCTCCCACTGTCCCCTGACAATCAATAATCTGCTTTCTGTCTGCGAATTTGCCTATTCTGAATATTTCATATAAATGGAATTATACAGTATGTGGCCTTTGGTGTCTGACTTCTTTCACTTAGCATAATGATTCCAAGGTTCATTCATGTTGCAGCATTTTTCGGTACTTTGTTTCTCTTTATAGTTGAACAATATTCCATTCTATGGATATGCCACGTTTTATTTACCTATTCATCTGTTGACGGACATGTGGGTTGTTTCCACTTTGTTTGAACACCTAGTTTTCATTTCTCTTAGGTAGATACCTAAAAGTGGAATTGCTGGGTCCT
The DNA here is from genome assembly GCF_964341445.2 of Mesoplodon mirus. Taxonomy (NCBI): domain Eukaryota; kingdom Metazoa; phylum Chordata; class Mammalia; order Artiodactyla; family Ziphiidae; genus Mesoplodon; species Mesoplodon mirus. The sequence continues at coordinate 72,399,560 of NC_138989.1, forward strand.
GTGGAAATTCTGTGTTTAGCCTATTGAGGAACCACCAAACTGTTTTCCATAGCAACTGCACCATTTTATATTCCTACCAGCAATGTAGGAATTGTCTTTGCATCCTCGCCAACATCTATCTTCTTGTTTTGTTGTTGCTTTTTTAGTATAGTCATCCTAGTGAGGGTGAATTCCTAGTGGTAGGAATTCTTGAACTGTCCCATGATGCCTCTCTTAATGTACAGGCAGACCTCATTTTACGGTCCTTCACTTTATTGCGTTTCGCAGATGCTGTGGGTTTTTTTTACAAATCAGAGGTTTATGGTAACCCTGCATTGAGCAAGTCTGTTGGCACCATTTTTCCAACAGCATTTGCTCATTCATGACTCTGTGTCTCATTTTTGTAATTCTAGCAATATTTCCAACTTTTTTATTACTATATTTGTTATGGTTGTCTGTAGTCAGTGATCTTTGATGTTATTTTTGTAATTATTGTGACTTTTTTAGCAATAAAGTATTTTTTAATTAAGGTATGTACATTGTAAAAATACTTAATGATATTGCACACTTAATAGACTACAGTATAGTATAAACATACTTTTTTTTTTTTTTTTTTTGCGGTACGTGGGCCTCTCACTGCTGTGGCCTCTCCCATTGCGGACCACAGGCTCCGGACGCACAGGCTCAGTGGCCATGGCTCACAGGCCTAGCTGCTCCGCAGCATGTGGGATCTTCCCAGACCAGGGCACGAACCCGTGTCCCCTGCATCGGCAGGCGGATTCTCAACCACTGCGCCACCAGGGAAGCCCCTAAACATACTTTTTATATGTTTACTGGGAAGCTAAAAAATTCGTGTGCATCGCTTTATTGTGATACTCGCTTTATTGCGTTGCTCTGGAACCGAACCTACAGTATCTCTGAGGTCTGCCTGTAAGTGTTTACACCTCTTTGATTTTTTCAGTGAATGACATTTCATGCTTATCATTGCTAACCTTTTAAAAAACTAGAGTTCTCTGCCCTTTTCTTCATGGCTGCCTCTCTCATATCCCACAGTTGCCTTATATTCTAGCATGCTTTGGGCCTGTCATCTTTCTGCTGGCTGCTCTATGCTCAGAAGTGGAGACCAGAAAAATAACTGAAGGCTAGACTGGAATGCTGTGACTGTGTCCACAGATTGGGCATCCCCAGCCCAAAGTCCCAAGATTGACTGGTAGGGGAAGGGTATTCCTTTCAAACCTAAGCAGCTGTCCTCCCCCTTCACCTGCTTCATACTGCCACGCTTCCTAAACTTCACCTCTGTGTCTCCCTAGCTATATACCCTTCAGTAAATTACTTCACCTCTCACCTCAGTTCCATTTACAAGTTAGGGCTAATTAAATACCTACTTCATAAGATAGATGTTAAGTGAGTTTATATTTGCCAGGTGCTTAGAAGAGCACTTAGCACATGTTAAAAGATTGAATGGATGTTACCTGTACTGGGGGGAGGTATGGATGGTGATGCCATTGTCATTGTCCTAGTGTTCAACAGATGGAAGAGATGCCCGTTTCTAGAATAAACACTTCCACATAGTGACAGTCAGGATAGTTTCTGGATGGATACAGGTGGCCTGAAGGTTCTCTATTGACTTAAAAGGATTAGGAGGGAATGTGAGCCCATGAGTTGGCAGCAGTCGTAAGAGGCAGCTGGCCTTTGTGCAAAGCCTAGAACGTATTTTCAACCTGTTACCCTCCCCTTGGCTGCAACTGCCATGGACACCCTCCAAGGAATCAACAGAGTGGCTTCTTTTACCTCAGCTCTCCTGGTTACCTTGAGAAGCCTTTAATATTTTTGATTGTCCAGAATTTTACTTTGACCTAATTTTATAGCCTATTTTCAAATCTGATAAAAAACAATTTCAATAGTACACAGTCTTGTTTTGTTGCCTGGGAGAAGTAATGGGTCTCTATTTTAGACTAACCATCGAATATTTTGTTTTATTTTGTGTTTAAATAAGTTCACATGAAGCTTATATCAGCAAACGTAAAGATGTGCTGTGTTTTATCTACATGGACTATGTCCACAGACACCAATACTGTAGCTTTCAGGACGTAATTTAAATCTTGCTATTACATCCTTTTCTGTCATGAAGATTAGTATAACTCTCTACACACAGCTCTGAATAAATGAATGTATCAGCATGTAGCCTTGAGGAGTCCAATGTAATTTTCATCATGATAAATTGTATAATAAGCAAGAAAATGTTTGCTTATTAATCTATAACAAGATTTAGATTGAAAATGACCTGTTACATCCACGACACACTTGGTACAGGCTGCAGAAAGACTGAGATGGGGCGAAATAGAGCAGCAGGGTGACTGTGCATCTTACCCTCGCGGTGCCTGGGGGGCCACCCTTCTGTGCCTGCTTCACTGTGCACACGATAACACCGCTTGGCCGCCTTGCTGCTGACTGTGATCTTAAGCTTGCTTTATGAAGAAGCTTTTATGTTAGGCATGTGCTTTTTGAAAAGAAAAAAACATAAGCAGTATTTTCTTCTTTATTTCAATTCTTATGAGTTTATGAAGGAGGGGGTTCAAGGCAGGGCAGCTCGCTCAGGTTGCTATCTAGTTCTGAGGAATACATGTGATAGCAGAGTTTCTCTCTTTCCTTCTCTCCCCTGTGTTGACATCCTCTGTCAGAGATGACTCCTGAGAGGCCTCCTGAAAAACTGTATATGACTCAAGACTAATAGAGCATTTTCCCAGAATTAATAATGCTTTTTTTTTTTTTTTTTTGCGGTACGCAGGCCTCTCACTGTTGTGGCCTCTCCCATTGCAGAGCACAGGCTCCGGACGTGCAGGCTCAGTGGCCATGGCTCACGGGCCCAGCCGCTCCGCGGCATGTGGGATCCTCCCGGACCGGGGCATGAACCCGTGTCCCCTGCATTGGCAGGAGGACTCTCAACCACTGCACCACCAGGGAAGCCCAATAATGCTTTTATTTTAGAAATATGGCTTAGAATTTTACACCTTTGGAATCAAAATAAAACCAGCTGTTTTCCAGTGTTTTCAAACATTTTGCCCAATTTTAAACTACATTTATTAACTAAGCAAGCATCTATTGAGTAGCTAATATGTGGAAGGGACAGTGTTAGGTACTATATGTCGTGACAAACTTTCATGAAACAAAGACCCTTCACGTGACTTGCAGTCTTACAGGAAAGATAAGATCTTACAGGAAAGAAGGAGAGTGAAAGGTATGGACATTCAGAGCATGGCAGATGAGCCACAGGGGGGTACCCAGGCAGTACCCAAGGAAGAATTTCACTGGAATCTTTCCTTTGAATGACTGTGAGGAGAGGTGGGGAAGAATAACCACGACGTGCAAAAGGACAGATGGGGAAAGCCCAGGCATGCCCCAAAGAGGCTGAGGGGCAGCCGCACACACAGGAACATGAAACTAAACATTGTTTTTAGCTAATTTTATTTATTAATTTCTTGCAGAAATTAAACCCTGGGATGCTCCAATCAAAAACTTGAACATAATTGCCTTACTCTTTATCTCTGGGGAATAGAATTGTGTTCAAAGAGAGGATTGGTTTTACCTTTTTCTTTATTAAAAGAGTGTAAAAATGACTATAAAAGATTATAAAATGAATCTGAGATAGGTGCTTTCTCTTGTCCAGGAAAAGGTGAGGTTCAAACCGAGGTCTCACTGATACCAAAAGCCATGCTCCCAGCCCTGTGCCATCTTGCATTTAAAATCTTATACCCAGAGGATTAAAGACCAGCAGAGTACTAAATTCAAAACAACCTATTAAAAGGACCTAAAAGAGGTCAACCCAGAATTTTCAGATTTTTAAAATCTATCTAATGAAATCATTTTCATCAAGAATTTTGTGCCTTCTGGAAATTAGAAGCCCATTTAAATGTCAGTAAACTCCTTGACAGCTTGGGCCATGTTTCGATACTATGTGTTTATTCTTATGTATTCAAACACCTGTTATATGATTTGCATTGTTATTTGCAATAAACATTTAATAAAGTCCTAGAATTTTAGAGACAGAAATCTTCTTCAACAGCATGCAATCCAGTGCCTTTAATATGCTATTAAGTAAAAATAAGTTGTAGAGATTAAACAACTTGTCTGAGGTTACACTAGTCCTGTGAGAGCTAAGACTATCACTTAGGTCTCCCGACTCCCATTTTGCTGCTTCCATACTGCATGGTTATGTCACCCTTTATATAATGAGAGATCCACAGGTAGAATTTTACGTGAGGAATTTTTAAGTTAATGATTATGGGCTGTTTATTCATGATGGACTCTTTAATTGAAAATGGAAGGCTGCACTTCGTTGAAATCATAGGTTAAGTCCTCCCCAGCTGATTGTGAAAATAATAGAAATGTATGCAGTATTATCTTTTTTAAAAATCCATGGTTTTTTAGATCAGCATGGTTATGGACATATGGATAAAATGTTAGAAACAGTAGAAAATCCTACTTTTTTTTTTAAATGTAAAAGTACAGAAGAATCCTTGTGCTTTTGTATGTGTTGTGGTCTGTGATTCTGATTCCATTTTCCTAGTTCATGTTGCAGACCTTTACTCTGAAAGAGAACAGCAGAGCAGGGCCGGCCCAGCTGCTGAAGGTGCCAGACTCTCACCTCATACTGCTGTGACTGAGGGATGTGGATGAACTACACAAAGTCCATTGCTTTTCTGTAATATTCACAGTTGCCAAACTTGAAGGGAGAAACATACAGTCATTGGAAACCACACATGCTCTGATAACATAGATAAGCCTTATATGTTGGAAAGATTCTTTCTGGACAATATAAAATAGAGTTGGAGAAAAAAGAATTGACATTTTAACTCAGATCTCAATCATATTTTTTAGATTTGAGAGCCAGAGAGTAAAGATCACATCATACAAACACTAAGGTGCTTTAGGCTTCAATATTTAAATTATTTTTCCTATTCACATGACATTTATTTTTAATAGAAAGTTTATAATTGGAGGAAACCATTTAACTAAATCATGTTGGCATAGATTTTATTCATTGTAAATGTATACAATATATAGGAAATAGGTCTAAAAGATATGCACTTGGAGGAATTGCCACCTTTGAGTTTAGGAAATTAATGCCAACTGTGACTTATCAGATTTAGGTCCCACATGACAAAGAAGAATTGCTGATTCCCTATTACATTAAAGACAATTGTAAACACACCTGTTTTACCAGGGAGGGGTAGAATGGAATTCCCAGATGATATGTAATTATGTATTTTCAAAATAATTTTAGTCTTTGTTTTAGATGGGGAGTGTTTTCAATGTTCTGTTACTGTTTGTCTTAGTTCACTTGGGCTGCCATAACAAAGCACCACAGACTGGGCTACTTAAACAACAGACATTTATTTTTCACAGTCCTGGAGGCTGGGAAGTTCAAGGTCAAGGTGCTGATAAGACCTCATTCAGAGGTCTGTTCTCCTGGCTTGTAGGCTCCACCGTCTTGCTGTGTCCTGACATGACTTCTTTGTCACCAAGATTTGAAGAGAGAGATAGAGCAAGCTCTCTGGTGTCTCTCATAAGGGCACTAATCCCATCACAAGGGCCCCACCTTCGTGGCCTTATCTAACTCTAATTATCTCCTAGAGGCCTGTCTCCATATACCATCACATTGAGGCTTAGGGCTTCAACATATGAATTTTAGGGAGACACAAGCATTCAGTCCATAATCGTGTTGACTATGATTTGCAGGTTATTCTATGAAAGTTGTGTTTCACACCCCTCCGAATATTCCCTTACAGCGTTCCATAATTTGACAGATGGGTGAAGTCTGACAATTGTAGACAGTGACATTTAACTGAGGTGGTCTTACATGTAAGTTTTTAAAAGCTTTTACTGCCATGGAGTAAGGGTTAGAACAGGATTTAATGAGCAGTCAAGTAAGGATTGAGCTTGGCCTGAGTGGACTATTTTTCTATTCATGGTTTTTATTTATAATATCTATCATCTCTGGTATTTCGTATTGGATGTGTATACTGAAATGCTGAGTAAAACAGACAGTGTGTCATATCATATTTTTCAGAATAAAGACTGAAACAAAGACCCACCCTATAAACCTATGTAACAAATGATCTGCATAACAGCCAGGATCAGGTGAAAAGAGTGAGTTCTGTGCTTACATACAGATTCCAGAATAAGGCAGACATCCCCTTTAATTTCAAGCCTCTGATAGTATGATCCTTCCTTGTTAAGTTAGAATCCCACATTAAAATATATCACACACCCAGTACACTTTTGACTTTCAAGATAACTACATGCAGAATTAGACTTTGTCCGTTGGGACCACCAGATCAATTACTTTGACTTCATTTCTTGGTCAATTCAGTCGAATAACTGGCTTAAGTGATTTTTTTTTTTTTCCTGCTGAATTTGCCAGGTAACTTCATTTACCTTCAGTTAACTATTGAGCTACCACTATGTCCAAGGGCTGTACTAGGCACATTGCAGGGGGTAGGGGGTGGTACACAGGATTAGAAGGCATGGTCCTAATCTGTTTGTTGGTTCACAGTATAAAACTAATTCAGAATGAGAGTCAGTGCTAAGGGCCCGAATGAACAGGTTTTGTCATTGGTTGTTTTTGTTTCAATAGATGGTAACTGAGTGCTGTAACCATTGCAGAATACCACGTGGGCTTCCACAAGAATTGAACAGAGGGGAGCGAGGAGAGTGTGCTCGTGGGGAAAGGGGTAGTGGAGAAGCATTAGCAAAATACTACAATTAAAAAAGGAATCGAATTTTGGGGACCAGCTTTGAAATTAGTCTGGCCTCGGGAGCATGGGCGTGGAAATGACTGAGTTATAAATTAGCAAAACAAGATTATGGAGGGCCTGGAATCTCCAGCCAAGGAGTTTAAGATTTTTCTAAGCACTGGGACCCAGTGCGGTTTTTAAGCAGGTTAACCATGAAATAAAGTTGGTGCTTTGGGAAGATCACTCTGGCAGGGGTGCATTGAAGAGGCTGTAGACAGGAGAGAGAAGGTTTCTCTTCTGCCCCTGTTGCCTGGGCGACTCCTTTCTGTTATCACGCTCACAACCCACCCGCTTGTGCACTGTGGATGCTCTGACGGTCACTGCAGAGCCCTGACCTCAGAGCAAGAGCTGCATCCACATTCTGAAGTCCTGCCCTCAGACTGCCAGACACCGATGACAGGAATCACTCAAATGCACACGTTGGTGCCTCTGCAGATTGTTGGGTGGTCCAGCTTCCCAACAGCTGGAATCCAATGGGCGGCACTCTTCTATGTCTGGTTCGCTTCCTTCCCCATTACCCCCACTTTATCACTTTTCTTCCTATAAGAAGTTTGCCCATTTCCCCAAATTCACAAGGTCATTTGCTGAGGAGGAAGGGTAACGGGTGACTAAGCCTTTAACTTGAAACTAGTGACCTGCCATTCATTGATCTCATTTTCTTTTCACTTTGTTTCTATTTGTAAGAGGCATCTTTGGTTGAGAAGAAGCACCTGTTGTACCTGTAATCGTCAGGTGCAGGGCTAGAGGTTTTTGCATTTGTTATCTCATTTAATCTTCTCATCAACCTGTTGAAGTCGGTATTTTAATATAACCATTTTACTGACGTGCTTATTCAGTCTAGGGTGGCCACAAGGCACAGCATAAGGGCAGGGGGACAATATCCACTTGTCACTGTGGCCTGAGCCTTGGAAGTCTGTCAGCTGACCTCCCCCACCCTCAGGTGCACACACACATGTGCATATCCATGTGTATTTATTCTTTCTTTCTCTCTCTTTCTCCCCTCTGCCTCGCCTCCCCTGGCCCCTTCTTAGCATCCCACTAAACTCTTCTCCTCCATGCAAGGAACAGAGATGGGGTGGAAGAGAGGACTTAGAGGTGGGCGGTGAGTTTGCAACGATCCTGTTTATGTGACTAAAACTCTGCTTTCCAACTGCAAGAGGTCACGACAGCACATCTGGGAATGGGCAGGACTTACACGGACTCCAGGAGGGTGCTGTAACGCCTGTCCTGTGGAAGCCAGGCCCCATCTCTTAGCGAGCAATACATCCATGAGGCGGGCACCCAGAGCCAGGAAGAGCAGCAGGGGAACATCTTCTCTATCCTTGTATTTCCCTTGATTCAGCCTAGCCCTGCAGGTAGCCAGGTCACCAACATACGGGTGTAAGTTTCAAGTACAACAACCCTCAGGTCTGTTTCATAGGCTCGGCCATCTCCTGTCCTATACCTACCTGTAAAGTTGGTCATCGGTACCCACATGTAAGACTTCTTTCTTTAGCTGAATTTGATCTTTTTGAGGGTTTTTGATTTCCAGTTCTGCTATTTAGTACAGTGGCTCTCTGTTACAGCTTTACCTCCATACCAGTTGATAACCGTGCATCCTGTATCTTCATTCAATCCACTGTTGGTACTGAATAAAACAGAGCGGAGGTCCATGTATTACAACATACCACTAGAAAGCTCTCTCAGGGATGCAGTCTAGCCAGTCATCCAAAAGTGCTGAGAGTTTAGTCATGTTAGCAATTCATTAATCCAGTTAACCACAGCATCGTCCAGCCCCTCCCCCTTTATTTTCTCCAGAGGTCGGCTGTCTTGAGACATTATGCGGCTACCTTGGCTCTTCACTGAACTTCTCTGGACCTGATTTCTCCCTCGTAAAATGCTGATATCACCACCTCATAGGGATGTTCTGGGCAGATGCAAGAGGACATGAAGTAGCACAGGGAAGCTCCACTTCAACCCTCTGCCTACGGTTCCCGTCCAGTTCTTTCTCCTCCTCTCATGCCTCCCACATGTGGGGTGGGCCGCCCTGGAAATAGCCACTCTTTCTCCCTGGCTGACTGCTTGGCAGGGATGTTGCCTAGGGGATCTTTCCAACTTCAACATCCTGTGGTTTTACTGATCTTAGGAAAGTTAATTTAGGTTTGTTCAGAATTATTCAATTAACATACCATTTTTGTTCATTTCAGGCTTTCAATATTATCAACATCTATTCACCCACACTGATGACAGGAAACATCATAGAGTATCTGAAAAGTTTAGCTTTTGAATTTTTTAAAACTTAGCTTAATAATGATCTAAAACTTCACAATAACTTTTTAAGCAATCTAGCCCAGCACTACTCACCTAGTAAACATTTCTTTTCCTGAATTCTCAATAATAAAGTTTAATCCAGAAGAGAAACTGCTCTCCTGATGAGCATCTCTGTCCAGCCCCCATTGGGTCCCAAAGGCATCAGGACCTTCCATGGGGGTGATGTACCCACCAATGCATCCCTTCTGTTTATTGCTCAATATGTGTGTTTGTTTTCTCAGCTCACATCTGTCTTTTTTGTGGTAAAGATGAAAGGAAAGCTCTGCATCGTCTTCTCCTCTGAGTTCCCACTTTGTGTCTACCCTCAGTTTGGAAAAAAAGAGTAGAGACAGTTATATTCTCAGACAGAGACTGAGCAATGTAAAAGTCACAAAGAAATAAGCAGAATTTTCTATCATCAATTTACCTTTTAAGAATGACGGGAATGCCTATGTGATGCCTCCTTATTTTCAACTAAAAGTTAAAATAATGATTCTTAGATGAATTATAGAGATACTTGTAAACTTCCTGAAAACTTTTAGTAGATGTAATTCATTTGACACATGAAACACAAAGATTATTTAATTGGAGCAGGACAGATCTTAATATAATTTCATATGGATATTTAAATACCAAGGTTATTTAACTAGCGAGAGAAGCTATAATGGATCTCTTACTGAGTAACAAAATATTCCCTGTACACAGTTGATGTGTGGGTCACATGCCACGTTTTAATGAAAAAAAAGTCTTAATACTTTTCACAGTAGTCTATATAACATATAAAGGAAGCTTACAAATAGAAGAATATTATCATTTTTATGTTTTAGGAGTGGCAAAGGAATATATAGCAGCACTATCCTATCAGGACATCCTCACACTCTAGAAAGATTTATTTCATCATGTACATATTCTTGTATATAGCCTGGACCATGTCATGTGTATGCTCTTTATATAGAGAGAGTAAGTATCAGTTAATAGAATTTTTTGCAACAATACTGAATACCTACTGGCAGAAAATGCTGATTAGTAGATTGGTTCTGAAAGCATTGAGTGTGGGGTAAACTAGCACTACTGAGGGTATTTCAAACTAAAAATAATTTTGTGATTTTCAGTTCTTCGGTAATTTTATGGACAAGAGTGAATTTTGCTTCCTCTCATATATAGGCCTTAAATACAGCCTTTCAACTTGGCCTTATAAACCAATTTTTCCCTTTAACTTTTTTAAGGAAAAAAATTGGAAATGCTCTGCACAATATTCTTTCTTGCCTTATTCGGAGCTATGTGATATGTATTCAGTACTAGTTCTTGATAATTTGTTAACAAGGCGTTTTTAACACTTTGGACAGATGCACATACTGTCTTCAATCTTCACGGTTAATTATTCGATTTTGTATTTGATGCCAGAACACCCTGACTCCTAATCACTGCTCATTGTTGCAAGTCCATTATATTCTAACTGTTTGAGTGCTCCCATTGACCTTGAACTGACATGATAAGCTGTGTCTAATCTTTTCAGTCTATATTTCTAATGCTTCTTTTCTTTCTTCCTTTTTTTCTGATCCCTGTTTAGCATCACAATGGGGCTGCCTCTGAGCCCTGCAGCTGACTCTGCCCGCTCCTCGAGGCATGCCCTATCTCTCATTGCCACGGCCAGACCACCCGCCTTCATCACGACTATAGCCAAAGAGGTGAGAGGAACTTCTCAGTGTGCTCCATCTTCGCATTAGAGGAATTATCTCATATTGTGAGCTGAGGGTCCGTATCTATAGATAATCCTCACAGTTTGTTCTAGAACAATGCAAGTTAATAATTTAGGGCTGGGTTGAATACATATGTACCTGTGTGCATGCACACTGAATCCCACGGCAGTGAATTCATTACTTGTGCTTTTGTAGTCATTTCTGTTCTCAACGTTAACTCACTTGTAAATATTTGTATTTACAGTAATTTCTCAATCTGAAAAATAGCAAATTAAAATATATTAAAGGTACCCACATTTTACAAGTGTAAGTATCTACCTATAATCAAAACAAAACTTATTTAACACCGGCTCTCCAACTGTAAACAAAAATGTAAGTCATAAACTTGCTAATTGTTTTTCCTATTACATATCACAGATAAAGACTTGAATGCCAATTGATTCCCGAATTCTTAGTGCTCTAATTGCCCACATCTAACTAAAAAACTAGTAAAGAACAATGAACCAATTATAAGGTCTTTCCTATAGGTCTTAGTAGTGGGAGAAAAGGCAAGGAAGATAAACTCCTAAATTTTCTTTAAAGGTTTGTTCCATTTTAGCATGAATAATGTGCAGACTCAGTGTCCATGGGGTATGGGCTCTGCCTGAGTTGTTTTTCCTGTAGCTAAGATGAATTTTTAAAATAGTAAATAAATACCTCGGAGTCTGCCCTGATAACCTACAACCTGCTGGGCCTATGTCTGCCCCAGAGCCATCCTTAATAGGCATGCAGCAAATATTTGTGACATGAATGTAGCTAGAAGGGAGAAAAGAAGGGCCTAATAGCAGATTGTATGGGTTTATATGAGGCAGTGGGACTTTGAATTCACACCTAAAATAGATCTGCAGACTAAGGGGCTATGTTTTTCTAATAGTGCATAGTGGTGCAGTGGGAGTCCACTGTGTTTAAAATATACATATGTATATGTCTATATTTTATAGATAGTATATATTTTTATAAAGTGTATGTATGTATAAATGAACAGATTTATTAGACGTGGGATTTTTTTTACCAGTTTTTCCTATCAGTGGAATATGCAGAGATACTAATATTGAATATACTGAATAAGCCTAACGTTAGTCTGATACAGATACAGGTTTTATAAAGGCCAGGCATTAAATTGCCTCTTTAAAGAGAGTAAACAAGTATTTTATATTAATTGTATTTTTGCACTTGATTTTCACCATTTACATATAAGTATTTTTAAATGAGCTGTTAGAGTAGCTTGGGGTTTGTTCTACTCCAGCATTTGACTAGAAAGGTAATTTTTAAATATTTTAATGTTAATGGTCTAACTAATTGCCAATGATTCCCACATTCTTAGTGTTCTAACTAATATTTTAATGTAATAGTCCATATTTATTACCTTTTAAAAACAAGTTTTCCACTTCACTTAGAGGTTTAGAGTAAAATACTGAAGTATTTCTCACCGTGACAGCTGTCCCTAACCCCATCCCCATGCCCACTCCTGCATGGCTGGCCCAGGGCCTGTTAATACTGTTTCCCCTCTGAACTGTTAAGACTTACAATTTGTACAAGGAAGAAAAATCACACTGAACTTACATTACAGTTGACCCTTGAACAACATGGGTTTGAACTGCGCAGGTCCACTTATATGTGAATTTTTTTCAGTAGTAAATACTACAGGACTGAACATTCTTGTGGACGGTTGAATCCTTGGACACAGAGGGCCGACTGTTAAGTTGTACACGGATTTTCAACTCCGTGGAGGGTTGGCGCCCCTAACTCCCAGCATTGTTCAAGGGTCAGCTGTGTTTACACAATGTTCATTATTTTTGGAGGTATGTTTTTTTAAAATTTCCCAACTTGATTATAAAGCACCTAGAATGGTGCCTGGGACACAGTAAGTGCTATGTAAGCATCATTTACCATTATTACTTGAGAACAAGAATCATGTCTTATACACGCTGGTGTCTCCTAACTGCTACCCACCTCAATGCCGAATATGCAAGATTCACAAACCTTCTGTTTGTCCCTTTTTAAAAATGTCATGGTGATATTGTATTAAAGTCTCATATAATGCCCAAGAACTAGAATTCTATTAGGGAATACATACTGAGTGTTTATTGTACTAAGTACTTTCTTTGTAATTAAAAGTGTTTCCTGACCCACCCCAAGACATTTGTTTTTGTTGATTTTTTTTTCTGTTGTATTAGTAAGTGAAAAACCAGTGGCTAGAAATGTAAAAGTCTATCAAGTGTCGACCATATCTACAGCATGGAAATATTTTTCTAGGTGCACAGACATACTGCTCTTGCAGCCAATACCCAATCCCAGCAGAATATGCACACCACAACTCTTGCCCGAGCTAAAGGGGAAATTCTGAGAGTCATTGAAATTCTTATTGAAAAGATGCCCACGGATGTCGTGGATCTTCTCGTGGAGGTAAGAATATTCTGCTTTAAATTATATCAGTACATCCACAGCTAAATTAAATATTCTAGTGTAGTAATATAAATCAGCATCTTTATTTCCAGCACCTCTAAAAGAAAGAAAGAGATGACTAAAATGAATGAAGTTTTGTATCATTTCTGGAGACTTTATTTAAATTTCCTCAAAAATCAAAATGATTGCTATGTCCATTTACCATTCACATGGAATGGACTGTATTAGAGTCGTTTTTAACGGTTATCGTCTCTTCCGTATCTTTCACTATAAGTAAAACAAAACATAGAATGTGCTTGAATAAAAGCTACCTATCCTGTACATAAGTAGGAATTGCCTTTCAAGTAAACAAGTCTGGTTTCTTTATTTTAGTGTGTGCTGTCTTTAAAAAATGGTTTTCACAAGTAAGAGAAAGGATGGCCTATAGTATAAAGTAAGTACACTGTAATTTTAGTAAATATACTGTAGTTTTAAAGTAAATATCAAAATCAAACTATGTAGAATTTTAATGCAAATGAGGCCTAAGTTAATAATTTAAATTATGGAAAATTAAGTATTTGAAACTAATTTTAGATTTGTGTCTTTTCTGTAAAGGTTATGGACATCATTATGTACTGCCTTGAAGGATCTTTAGTTAAAAAGAAAGGTCTTCAGGAATGTTTCCCAGCCATCTGCAGGTAAAGAAGCTTTCAATAGCATGCAAAATAAATAATTTTTAGTAACAAATAATTTAAAACAATTTTTTCAGCAGGATGAGTTAGTAGTTGTGCCCAATTAGAATTCCAATTATGAATTAATAACTGCTTACTTTCTAAAACAATTTAAGCACCTTATATTTAGTCAAAAACACAACTATAATAGAACCACTGTTTGAAATTGTGTTGTGAAGAAGTTTTCTCAAAACCTAAAAAAAAATGAGTAAGAGAAAGCATCTATTAAATATGTCTATATTCTTATATCCATTACTCAAATTAGCTTTTACATTACAAAAAGGAGAGTTAGGAAGCTATAACTTAGAGGAGGAAGATATACTTTTCAGCCAATAGAAACCTTTATGCCAACTTTTTGCTGGTAAATTTTATTTTAGATATAAAGGCCAGCATTTGCATATTGTCCTACTAAGTATAGGTGTTTTCCCTCTGAGAAAACAGGCCAAGAGCAGTTCAAAGAAGTCAAGGACAGTTACAACTTTTATAAACAATGTTGTGTATGTGAAGTATAACTCTAATAATTTGTATGTGTATAGCATTTAATTGTTATGAAGTGAAGATTTTTAAAATTTCAAAATGTACTCACCTTATGTTTATTTTTCTCTTAAAGTAGTTTTTGGCTCTCAGAATGTTTATAGTTTGAGGTACATTTTGTTTAAAAAAAATTTTTTTAATAAATTTATTTATTTTTGGCTGCGTTGGGTCTTCGTTGCTGCACACGGGCTTCCTCTAGTTGCGGCGAGCAGGGGCTGCTCTTCGTTGTGGTGCACGGGCTTCTCATTGCGGTGTGCGGGCTTCTCGTTGCAGTGCGTGGGCATCTCATTGCGGTGGCTTCTCTTGCTGTGGAGCACAGGTTCTAGGCACCCAGGCTTCAGTAGTTGTGGCACGCGGGCTCAGTAGTTGTAGCTCGCCGGCTCTAGAGTGCAGGCTCAGTAGTTGTGGCGCACAGGCTTAGTTGCTCTGCAGCATGTGGGATCTTCCCGTACCAGGGCTCGAACCCATGTCCCCTGCATTGGCAGGTGGATTCTTAACACTGCGCCACCAGGGAGGTCCCTAAAATTTTTTTTACTTCCATGTGTTCAGTAGAAAGAGTGTTAAAATCTGTTGAAGATAATTGTTTTTGTAGAAAACAGAACAACCAGTTAGTCATAGTTACATAACATTTTTCTTTTTAAGACAAGCTCAGTGCTATCCTTACTTATGTTTGCTCGGTTCTGTGAGTATATTGTAGTGGAAGGCTTTATTTCAGACTCTAAGTTTCCTGAAAGCAGTGGCGTTACACCATGCATCTTTATGCCTTTTGTATTTCCTGGCATTTCAAACATATTTGCTGGATTAACTGTACTCTGCATCTTCCCATATCTTTCGTCATAGTTACAGTAGATTTTACATCCTAGCCTCTTCATTTTGCTCTTTCTGATTTATGCCATCCAGAAGTTAAATCAAGAACACATAGAAAAAGATTATGCTGTAGTATACATGTGTACAGATATTTTCTTGTGATATAGAGTAGGCATGTTAGGATCCAGTAATTTTTTAACATCATGCCACATTAATTCTGGTTTGTGTTCTTTTTATTAAAAATTATATATATTAAATGTTTTTGTATAATTAACTGATGTTAAAAATACATGTAGTTGTTATATTCTCAGTCGATTATTCTCTAAGGAAATGTCTACGCAAAAATGGACATTTATCTGTCACTTAGTGGAGGTGAGGAAGCAGTTTCATTAGGGATTATCTTACTGGAGGTTAGCAAAGCATTGCTTACAGCAGTCACTGCTGTGTAAATAACCCTCCTGGAGCTAACGTGAGGGAATTGTTCAACATGTAAAGGGACTACCTTTGCCCTTGCTGGAAGCCTGACTTCTCCCCAGTTCCTTCAGTCACCTTACTTTCTGCACATCCACTTTGGTTTGCTCTTGTTTAATCGCTGGAGAGCAAGGTTTCTGCTTGAATGCTAAGGAGGCAGGTGTCTAAACGGAATGCTTGGTACCAGTTTTTTTCTGATTTGGCAGAAAGCTATTGTATTTTGTTTATTAATTTAATAACATTGATTGAACATCTACTGTGTATCAAGTGCTGACTAGGCTCTGGGGGTGCAATGATGAATGAGATGATGTCCTCAAGAAGCACAGTGTCTAATAGGGCAGGTAATTATTTTTTGTTTTGTTTTTTTTTTGTTTGTTTATATAGCAGGTTCTTATTAGTCATCAATTTTATACACATCAGTGTATACATGTCAATCCCAATCACCCAATTCAGCACCCCCCCACCCCCACCCCCGCGGTTTTCCCCCCTTGGTGTCCATGCGTTTGTTCTGTACATCTGTGTAGGGCAGGTAATTATAAAGATAAGTAGCGCCAGGGTGCTGTGTTATGTGCTGGGAGAGACTTACATATGAGGGACAGGGTTGGGCAATAAATGCAGTGCTTAACTCTGGACATGGGAGGCTTATAGAGTTCACAGAAGAGGAAGCAGAATAATAATAATAATAATAATAATGGAGTCTTGGAAAGTTTCACAAAGGAGAAGGCAGACTAATAATAATAATTTCCTTTTACTAAAGGAGAAAAGTGCTTTAATAAAAGTGGCCGCCAAACGGAAGAAGGATTTGCCCTCCGCAGGGGTTTGGGGGGTGGTGGTAGGAGTGGTGGTGGGTTCTGGGAAAGCTTCACCGAAGAGTTGATGGGGTGAGCTTTGCAGAATAAGTAAGTGTGTGCCATCTGGAATTGCAGAAAGAATCATACTGACCAGTGTTTGGAGGTACAAAAGTATACAATGAGTTTGGCAAATGCTCTGTGGTAGTGGCTGGAATGTAGGTAGGATGGAAGTCTAGCATAGTGCCACAGGATAGGGCTTCGAGTTCCATACACAGGAATTTGGTTATTATTCTTCAGGCAATGGCGAGTCAGCAGAGTTGAAGCAAACATGTGTAATTCTCTTTCCAGAACATAGTTGATAAGATATAATCTCATGAAACATAGGATTTATAACAAATAGTTATAAATTGAGGTAGTTAACTACCTCTTATTAAATTGTATTCAATATTATTAGAGCTGTGAATATATAAGCCATAAAAAGTCAGTGCATAAACGTAGAAAGATGAATAACAATATAAGGCTGTATAATAGCTTGTACTAAATGTTAGTTGGAACAGATAATAAATCATGGAGGACTTCAGAGAACACTAAGCTTAGATGGGACCTCCAAAGTTTTACAGGTCAATGCCATGCTACTTCTTTAGGCTGATTTGTACTAGATTGATAAATGAACAACAACAAACATATTAACATATCAACAGAAGTAAAAATTATTTTATTGAAAACCTGCCATGTTTGTACCATTGTACGTTCCTTACAGCACTTATTTGCCCTCTACTTATAAATAAATGCCTTTCCTTAAATATGAAACTCTGGTCAAAGTCAGTGATGTGAATATCTGTGGTCCAGTCAGGTGAAATTTGTTCTTAAAATCTTTATACAATGTTGTATTCTTTTTGTTTGTTTGTTTGTTTTCTTCTTTCCTTTACCCTTTCTTAAAGATGCTATGGGTTTTAGCTTAGGCTACCCTCTATAATGTTGCTACATACCAATATTCAGTGCTTATGGTTGGTAGGTCATAAAAAACTATAAAGCTTCATTTACTATTTTTTTAATGAGATGATATTTGTCAAAGCACCTAGCAGAATACTTATGCTTTAGGTATTCAGAGAATATTAGTTTCCTTGGGGGGGGGGTCTCTCCATCTGAACAATAATGTGAAAACGCAAAATGTGTGTAAGAAATTAGTTAATATTTATTTTAAAGAATTTTATATGCATAAAAACTACAGGGTGGCATTATTATCATTTTCATACATGTAAAAAAAATTGGTTTACTTCCCAAAATATTAAATAAATTTTAGTCAATGTTATAAAGATGCTCTTCACATCTAAAGTTGTATTAATTCAATTAAGAGCTATTCTAGTATCCTGAAGTCATTGAATATTTAAAATTCAAAAGTACTCTCATTTGGGTTATACATAAATTTCTCTGTTTTCTGAGTACCAAGATGAAGTAGCATCGTCAAATGTGGAATGATCCTAAGATTGGTTTTCTTGTTTTTTAGATTTGTTTTGTTTTTTAACCTTGGCAAGTAGGCTTGTGATTCTGATATGCATCTGGGTTCAGAATTTTAAAACTTGAACATGGTAATTTCTCTAAGATTTTCATTGCTGTTAGTAACTTGGCAGTTATTTTTCAGATTGTATTTAAAATTTCCATTTTATTGGTGTCATGGAAGTCTTGGCTTTAAGCTTAGGCTGACCTCTGTATTGTATGTTGCTACATACCAATAGTCAGTTTATTCAGGTTTGTTTGTTTATTCATTCATTTATTCAGGTTTATTAATGATTATATGACTTAATATACAATTTAATGAGTGGTGAATCCATCCACTGAAGTATGTTGTTAAATAAATTTCTTTGTCCTCTGACATATTTACTCAAAACATATTTAAGTTTAAGCTACAAATCGTAAATACAATGAAAGAAAGAAGGATTGATACAGAAAGTTTGATTTTTCTAAGTTTGTTCATATACAATTTTTCCATCAGTTGTTAAAGCTTCTTGTAATATCTTCTGCTTGAAAACAGAAATGGATTAGAACACATGCCAGTAAAATTTGATATAATTCTGCCTTCTTACTGACCCGAAACTCACTTGTTGATATTAAAATAATTTGCCAGACTTGAGCCATATGTTTGTATCTAAACTTCTTAGCATCCAGTGTGCAAAGAGGGGCAGACCATCAATACCTAAGTCACAATGTTCAGATGATAGAAATAGAGCAGTTGTTCAAGAGGAACCTACCTGTTTGTAGGACTGAGATCAACGCGGAATTGAGAGTCCTCAGAAGAATTTCCATCTGCGGAGCGGGTGGTTGAATCTGCCGACGTGGGACCTGTGGAAACGGACAGCCAACTGTCATAAGGCCTTTTATGTAAGGGTTTGAACATCTGCAGATACTGAAGGATGGCCATATGCAGTTTATAGACTCAGTCGTTTTACAGATTTGGCGACTCTCAAGAATGTCTTGGGAACACAAGTCAATATTAAAATACATTCCGTGCCTGTTAGTTGAGAGAACTAAGGACACTAAACACAGGTATTAAGTGCTCACTCTCTGTTAGGCCCTCTGGGGAATAATGCTCTCTAAGTGTAGTTCCTGGACTATCTTCAAGAGAATTACCTGATTTCCAGGCTCCCCCTGAGAGCCACTGCATCAGACTGTCATGAAGCCTGATGAGTCTTATGCACACTAAAGTTCGAAAACAAGTGCTCTAATAATCCGAAATCAAGAAAACAAAACCTGAGAAATTGTCCTTTGTGACCATGTTCTGTTATGTCAGAGCCTGTATCCTAGAATGCCTCTCTGTTTACATATTGAGTAAACTCAGAATTTCCAAGGAAACATCTAAAGACAGCCCTTCAGCTCCTGCATTCCAGTGATGCACTTAATTTTTAAAGACTTGCCCTTAGACAGTAGCACAGAATGCCTGCCAGAGACTTTAACTTCAAGCTGTTCATTAATTGACTTTTATCTAAAACTCCATTGAAAAAACCCAGAACAATTAGAAGTTAGTTTAAAAAACAGAGGGTTGGGCTTCCCTGGTGGCGCAGTGGTTGAGAGTCCACCTGCCGACGCAGGGGACACGGGTTCGTGCCCCGGTCCGGGAAGATCCCACATGCCGCGGAGCGGCTGGGCCCGTGAGCCATGGCCGCTGAGCCTGTGCATCCGGAGCCTGTGCTCCGCAGCGGGAGAGGCCACAACAGTGAGAGGCCCGCGTACCACAAAAAAAATAAAAAAATAAAAAATAATAAAAATAAATAAAAATAAAAAACACAGGGTCCATTTAGCCCCCTACATATTCTAGTTTATGTCCCTAGGTTAAGCTAAACCATCAGAGAGCTGCCTGTTTGGACCACATTGTCTGACCTCCTTCAGCGTTCCCTTCCCCAAGTTCCTTGTCAGTGTTTTGCCTGCAGTTTGCACTGAGGAACCTGCCATGTGAGTGTCTTAAGAAGGTTGACAGTGCAGTTACTGTAAGGGTCATACTGATGTCCATTGTTTAGGGTCCCTTCTGTGAGGACTCAATAAAAACATTTCTTTCAAATCCAGATGACAGGCATTTTTTGTTCGTTTTGTCCTAAGGAACAAGTATATGTTTTTTGTTTTTAATTATACTTAACCAGAGTTAATGTAAACATTTTGCTTTGGTCATTGGGCAGCAAAACCAAATTCCCTGCCTAACTTTAGTAGTTATGGCTTACATCTCCCATTTTCTTTATCTCATCATCACACCTCAAGCTTATCTTCCTTTTCTATCTTTTTACTGAATTATGTTCTATAAGCTTCCCTAAGTCCTTTCTGTAATATGTGTATATATATATGTATTTATGTACATATGTATGTGTATGTGAAATATAACACATTTATAATTTTATTTCAGAGGCATGGAAACAAAGAATCATTTTACATATAATATTATGATTATTTTCTAAAAATTGAAAAACATCTTCTTTGTATTGATTGAAATATCCTAGATCTTCCTGGAGTAATTTATGTATCTGTGGATATTTGTCTATATTTTATTTAGTAAAAGATACAAAAATAACATAATTTTTTTAATTGAAGTGTAGTTGATTTACAATATTGTGTTAATTTCAGGTGTACAACAAAGTGACTCAGTTTTTTTTTCCGATTATATTCCATTATAGGTTATAACAAGATACTGAATATAGTTCCCAGCGCTATACAGTAAATCCTTGTTGCTTATCTCTTTTATGTATATTAGTTTGTATCTGTTAACCCCATATTCCTAATTTGTCCCTCCTTCCCTCCCTCTCCCCTTTGGTAACCATAACTTTGTTTTCATATCTGTGAGTCTGTTTCTGTTTCATATACAAATTCATTTGTATTATTTTTAATATTACACATGTAAGTGATATTTGTCTTTCTCTGTTTGACTTACTTCACTAAGTATAATATTCTCTAGGTCCATCCATGTTGCTGCAAATAGCAATATTTCATTCTTTTTTATGGCTAAGTAATATATATATATATATATATATATATATATATATATATATATATGTCACATCTTCTTAAGCCAGTTGTCTGTTGATGGACACTTGGGTTGTTTCCATGTCTTGGCTATTGTAAATAGTGCTGCTGTGAACATTGGGGTGCATGTATCTTTTCAAATTAAAGTTTTTGTTTTTTTCTGGATTTATGCCCAGGAGTAGAATTGCTGGATCATATGGTAGCTCTATTTTTAATTTTTTAAGGAACCTCCATACTGTTTTCCACAGTGGCGGCACCAATTTACATTCCCACCAACAGTGTAGGAGAGTTCCCTTTTCTCCACACTCTCTCCAGAATTTACTATTTGTAGACTTTTTGATGATAGCCATTCTGACCAGTGTGAGGTTATACCTCATTGCGGTTTTGATTTGTATTGTTGGCCATCTGTATGTCTTCTTTGGAAAAATGCTATGTAGTTCTTCTGTCCATTTTTTAATTGGGTTGTTTGTTTTCTTGATATTGAGTTGTATATTTCAGATATTGACTCCTTTTCAGTCACATCATTTGCAAATATTTTGTCCCATTCCGTAAGTTGTCTTTTTGTTTTGTTAATAGCTTCCTTTGCAGTGCAAAAGCTTTAAAGTTTGAGTGTGTTCCATTTATTTATTTTTGCTTTTATTTCGTTTGCCTTGGGTGACTAATCTAAGAAAATATCGCTACATTTTATGTCAAAGAATGTTTTACCTGTGTTTTCTTCTAGGAGTTTAATAGTGTCATGTCTATATTTAGGTCTTTAAACCATTTTTAGTTTATTTCTGTATGTGGTGTGAGGAAGTGTTTTGATTCCATTGATTTACATGTAGCAGTCCAGCTTTCCCAGTACCACGGGTCAAAGAGACTTTCTTTTCCCATAGTATATTCTTGCCTACTTTGTCGTAGATTAATTGACCCTAGGTGTGTGGATTTATTTCTGGGCTCTCTATTCTGTTTCATTGATCTACGTGTCTGTTTTTGTGGCAGTACCATGGTGTTTTGTTTACTGTAGCTCTGTAGTATAATGTGAAGTCTGGAAGTGTTATGCCTCCAGCTTTGTTCTTTTTCCTCAGGATTGCTTTGGCAATTTTGAGCCATTTAGGGTTCCATATTTTAAAAATTACAATTTTAGCTGCTGTGTAAACTTTATAGTCAGATTTAAATATTTCCTAATATTTACATTTTAGTTCCCGGGATATTGTTAAAAATACAGTGGTATCCATTAATAATACAAGAAAATTACTTAGATTTCATTGCCTGTGAGAGACTATAGCATACATATCCTTCAAAACATAGTTATTCAAAATAGTTCTATCACCAGATTTTGCATCACTGTAACAAATAAAGCTATTTTATTATATAGGAATTAAACTGCATTCTTTCTAGAACACAGATATATTAGCAACAAGATTGTTGCAACCTTGAATTAATTTTATGTTTATGAATAAGCAGACTAAGATGTACAATAAGGTAACATTTAAGAAATGAATTCCTCTAGATTCTCTCCCATCTCATTGCACTTTGCTTTGCCTTTGTCAATCTCCTAGATCAGGGGTCCCCAACCCCCGGCCATGGATCAGTACCGGTCTGTGGCCTGTTAGGAACTGGGCCACACAGCAGGAGGTGAGCAGCAGGTGAGCAAGTGAAGCTTTATCTGTATTTACAGCCAGATGTAAATACAGATGAAGCAGTCTCCCCATCGCTCGCATTACTGCCTGAGCTCTGCCTCCTGTTAGATCAGCGGCACCATTAGATTCTCATAGGAGTGCGAACCCTACTGTGAACTGCACATGCGAGGGATCTAGGCTGCACACTCCTTATAAGAGTCTAACGCCCGATGATCTGAGGTGGAGCTGAGGCAGTGATGCTAGCGCTGGGGAGCGGCTGCAAATACAGATTATCATGAGCAGAGAGGCTTGACTTCAGAGGCACCACAATAAATCAATGCACTTCATAGCACAAGGAGATCAACTCCGTGCTTTTTGACCACCTAGAGGGGTGGGATAGGGAGGGTGGGAGGGAGACGCAAGAGGGAGGGGATATGGGGACATATGTATACATAGAGCTGATTCACTTTGTTATACAGCAGAAATTAACACAACGTTGTAAAGCAATTATACTCCAGTAAAGATGTTAAAAAAAATAATAAATGCGCTTGAATCATCCCAAACATCCTTCTCCACCCCCCACCCCCACCCTGGTCCATAGAAAAATTGTCTTCCAAGAAACTGGTCCCTGATGCTAAAAAGGTTGGGGACCGCTGTCCTAGGTGATCTTCCAAAAGTCATCATCCAGCTCTCTAGATGATTATTGTTAGAGGCAGAAGTACGGAGGGTTCTGAGTAATTTACATTTAATTGCCGAGACTATAAATAATACAGCATCCTCAGTTAAAAATATCCTAGACACTAAGAAAGTAGAACTAACTTTTTTCGAGGTTTAGATGGGTAAACATCACTGACGTGTCCTCAGAATTCATTGTTAAACTTTAGTTACCATTTGCTGTGTTACTGAACTTGAATATCCTTGTGAAGACCCTCATATACAGACCAACCAGCATGGAGCATGCCCTGCTTGACTCAGTTTGATTAATTATCTCTTTTGGTCACCATATAAACACTGTCTCCTTTCCCACTACTATATTTGATGCAGTAGCACAAAATACAAAAGTGTAGAAATGCACAGATGTTACTAAACTCAGAGAAAAGCAGCATAGCATACACACAAGTATGATATATACTTGTTCTGAAATGAATACTTGAAGGGTTTGTTACTCATTTTGCAAAAGTATTCTTTAAAATTCAAGTATAGTTGATTTACAAAGTTGTGTTAATTTCTGCTGTACCAAAAATATTCTTTACTAATCTCAGAAGAGAAAAATTTAAGCTCTCATAAACTACTGACTATCAAAGCTCAGTTAGAAAGGAAGATAAAGTACCTCTGGAAATATAATGAAATTAAAATATAATTTTTAAATTTAAGGCAATTTTATTGTGTTCTTAAGGGCTAGTAGTGGGATAATACATAACAAATAAAGGATTAGAGATTTTTTAATAAAATTCTAAGTTGATGGGAAAATATGATTATATTTGGAGAGTAAGAGGTTTTAGGATTTTTTCATAGCAAAGATTAGATATGCCTCTACATGTGATTTTTAGTCACTTACAGCTCCTCAATTATGCCCATTATGAGTAGCTTGAAGAAAGGGGTTTTTGCATCCATTTCTTTTATTGTTTCCCATAGCAAGTAGTAGAGGGCTTCATCTGGCCAAAAGCCATATACCCCAGAATTCTCACATAGATCCTTTTATCATGCATTTTTATTCTTTTAAGTGGAGGCAATTTATTTGATGTATAACTAAGAGTGATTTGATTTTATGCCTATTAAAGACTTGTCAAATAAATTCATAGATTCAGAAGAAATCCTTTGTTGAGCTCTTTCCCAGTTTTTAGTTTAGAAAATCTGAACACTCAATATAGGCACTCAATAACTGTGGTTGAATAATGATACCAGCTATGCTGCTTCATGTGTTTAGTCCTTAATTTAGTCATAATAAATGGTACCAGTTATTTCACTTAAGCAGTGACCTTGCTGCATTATTTTTATAGAATTACAAGTTGTAGAATTTGGAATCTGCAAAGGACCTCACATTATAAATTACCCACCTCTAGCCTTCATTTGACAAACGGACAAACTTACGAGCATTCCTGTGCTGACGATCAGATGAAAGTGAAGCCCAGCTTGACTGAACGGATCTCACACCTGCTCTGTATTCTGCAGGGCGGGGTGTGCACCTGCTGCATAGGCACCCACGTGACACAGTTGCTCCATCTCAGCAGAGGATGAGATGGCTGTTTTTGTGTTCCAGGCCCAGGCCTCTTCCTTACTTCATCCCTCCTTTACCATCCTCTCTCAACTCCCCTTGCTCCTTAGATAACCCTTCTCTCAGTTTTTTTTTTTTTTTAAGATTTTTTTTGATGTGGACCATTTTTTCTTAACGTATTTATTGAATTTGTTACAATATTGCTTCTGTTTTATGTTTTGGTTTTTTGGCCATGAGGCGTGTGAGATCTTAGCTCCCTGACCAGAGATCAAACCCACACCCCCTGCATTGGAAGGCAAACTTTCAACCACTGGACCACCAGGGAAGACCCTCTTCTCTCACTTTTATCCTCAACTTCTCTTCCTCTGTCTGGAAACATGCTATTATCTCTCATTTGAAACCCTTCCTTCCCTCTGCATCTCCTCTCTCCACCGTCCAGCCTCTCATCTCTCCTTCCCCAGGAAGAAGAGCCTGCGCTCTGTCCATTTTGTCACCTCTCCTGCCCTTTTGATCTACTGTCATCTGGTCTTTGCCCCCACTATTTTGCTAATCTCTCTCTCTCCCCCTGGTTACAAACAACTTTTTCTTTTTTGGCTGCATTGGGACTTCGTTGCTGCAAGCGGGGACTCCTCTTCATTGTGACGCGCAGGCTTCTCATTGTGGTGGCTTCTCTTGTCGTGGAGCACGGGCTCTAGGAACGCAGGCTTCAGTAGTTGTGGCATGTGGGCTCAGTAGTTGTGACTTGAGGGCTCTAGAACGCAGGCTCAGTAGTTGTGGCACACGGGTTTAGCTGCTCTGCGGCATAGGGGATCTTCCCGGACAAGGGATCGAACCTGTGTCCCCTGCATTGGCAGGTGGATTCTTGACAACTGCACCCCCAGGGAGATCCCTACAAACAACTTTTTTTTTTAACATCTTTATTGGAGTATAATTGCTTTACAATGGTGTGTTACTTTCTGCTTTATAACAAAGTGAATCAGTTATACATATACATACATCCCCATATCTCTTCCCTCTTCTATCTCCCTCCCTCCCACCTTCCCAATCCCACCCCTCTAGGTGGTCACAAACCACCGAGCTGATCTCCCTGTGCTATGCGGCTGCTTCCCACTAGCTATCTATTTTACATTTGGTAGTGTATATGTGTCCATGCCACTCTCTCACTTTGTCACAGCTTACCCTTCCCCCTCCCCATATCCTCAAGTCCATTCTCTAGTAGGTCTGTGTCTTTATTCCCATCTTACCCCTAGGTTCTTCATGACCTTTTTTTTTTTTCTTAGATTCCATATATATGTGTTAGCATACAGTATTTCTTTTTCTCTTTCTGACTTACTTCACTCTGTACGACAGACTCTAGGTCCATCCACTTCACTACAAATAACTCAATTTCGTTTCTTTTTATGGCTGAGTAATATTCCATTGTATATATGTGACACATCTTCTTTATCCATTCATCTGTCGATGGACACTTAGGTTGCTTCCATGTTCTGGCTATTGTAAATAGAGCTGCACTGAACATTGTGGTACATGACTCTTTTTGAATTATGGTTTTCTCAGGGTTTATGCCCAGTAGTGGGATTCCTGGGTCGTATGATAGTTCTATTTGTAGTTTTTTTAGGAACCTACATACTGTTCTCCATAGTGGCTGTATCAATTTACATTCCCACCAACAGTGCAAGAGTGTTCCCTTTTCTCCACACCCTCTCCAGCATTTATTGTTTCTAGATATTTTGATGATGGCCATTCTGACTGGTATGAGATGATATCTCATTGTAGTTTTGATTTGTATTTCTCTAATGATTAATGATGTTGATCATTCTTTCATGTGTTTGTTGGCAATCTGTATATCTTCTTTGGAGAAATGTCTATTTAGGTCTTCTGCCCATTTTTGGATTGGGTTGTTTGTTTTTTTGTTATTGAGCTGCATGAGCTGCTTGTAAATTTTAGAGATTAATCATTTGTCAGTTGCCTCATTTGCAAATATTTTCTCCAATTCTGAGGGTTGTCTTTTGGTATTCTTTATGGTTTCCTTTGCTGTGCAAAAGCTTTTAACTTTCATTCGGTCCCATTTGTTTATTTTTGTTTTTATTTCCATTTCTCTAGGAGGTGGGTCAAAAAGGATCTTGCTGTGATTTATGTCATAGAGTGTTCTGCCTATGTTTTCCTCTAAGAGTTTGATAGTGTCTGCCCTTACATTTAGGTCTTTAATCCGTTTTGAGCTTATTTTTGTGTATGGTGTTAAGGAGTGTTCTAATTTCATACTTTTACATGTAGCTGTCCAGTTTTCCCAGCACCACTTATTGAAGAGGCTGTCTTTTCTCCATTATATATTCTTGCCTCCTTTATCAAAGATAAGGTGACCAAATGTGCATGGGTTTATCTCTGGCCTTTCTATCCTGTTCCATTGATCTATATTTCTGTTTTTGTGCCAGTACCATACTATCTTGATTACTGTAGCTTTGTAGTATAGTCTGAAGTCAGGGAGCCTGATTCCTCCAGCTCCATTTTTCGTTCTCAAGGTTGCTTTGGCTATTTGGGGTCTTTTGTGTTTCCATACAAATTGTGAAATTTTCTGTTCTAGGTCTGTGAAAAAATGCCAGTCATAGTTTGATTGAATCTGTAGATTGCTTTGGGTAATAGAGTCATTTTCACAGTGTTGATTCTTACAATCCAAGAACATGGTATATCTCTCCATCTATTTGAATCATCTGTAATTTCTTTCATCAGTGTCTTATAATTTTCTGCATGCAGGTCTTTTGTCTCCTTAAGTAGGTTTATTCCTAGATATTTTATTCTTTTTGTTGCAATGGTAAATGGGAGTGTTTTCTTAAATTCACTTTCAGATTTTTCATCATTAGTGTATAGGAATGCAAGAGGTTTCTGTGCATTAATTTTGTACCCTGCTACTTTACCAAATTTATTGATGAGCTCTAGTAGTTTTCTGGTAACATCTTTAGGATTCTCTATGTATAGTATCATGTCATCTGCACACAGTGACAGCTTTACCTCTTCTTTTCCGATTTGCATTCCTTTTATTTCTTTTTCTTCTCTGTTTACTGTGGCTAAAACTTCCAAAACTATATTGAATAATAGTGGTGAGAGTGGGCAACCTTGTCTTGTTCCTGATCTTAGTGGAAATGGTTTCAGTTTTTCACCATTGAGGACGATGTTGGCTGTGGGTTTGTCATATATGGCCTTTATTATGTTGAGGAAAGTTCCCTCTATGCCTACTTTCTGCAGGGTTTTTATCATAAATGGGTGTTGAATTTTGTCGAACTCTTTCTCTGCATCTATTGAGATGATCATATGGTTTTTCATCTTCAGTTTGTTAATATGGTGTATCACATTGATTTATTTGCATATATTGAAGAATCCTTGCATTCCTGGAATAAACCCCACTTGATCATGGTGTATGATCCTTTAATGTGCTGTTGGATTCTGTTTGCTAATATTTTATTGAGGATTTTTGCATCTATGTTCATCAGTGATATTGGCCTGTAGTTTTCTTTCTTTGTGACATCTGTGTTTGGTTTTGGTATCAGGGTGATGGTGGCCTCGTAGAATGAGTTTGGGAGTGTTCCTCCCTCTGCTATATTTTGGAAGAGTTTGAGAAGGATAGGTGTTAGCTCTTCTCTAAATGTTTGATAGAATTCGCATGTGAAGCCATGTGGTCCTGGGCTTTTGTTTGTTGGAAGATTTTTAATCACAGTTTCAATTTCATTACTTGTGATTGGTCTGTTCATATTTTCTATTTCTTCCTGGTTCAGTCTCAGCAGGTTGTGCATTTCTAAGAATTTGTCCATTTCTTCCAGGTTGTCCATTTTATTGGCATACAGTTGCTTGTAGTAGGCTCTCATGATCCTTTGTATTTCTGCAGTGTCACTTGTTACTTCTCCTTTTTCATTTCTAATTCTATTGAATCTTCTCCCTTTTTTTCTTGATGAGTCTGGGTAATGGTTTATCAATTTTGTTTATATTCTCAAAGAACCAGCTTTCAGTTTTATTGATCTTTGGTATCAGTTCCTTCATTTCTTTTTCATTTATTTCTGATATGATCTTTATGAATTCTTTCCTTCTGCTAACTTTGGGGATTTTTTGTCCTTTTTACTCTAATTGCTTTACGTGCAAAGTGAGTTTGTTTATTTGAGATGTTTCCTGTTTCTTAAGGTAGGATTGTATTGCTATAAACTTCCCTCTTAGGACTGCTTTTGCTCCATCCCATAGGTTTGGGGTCATCGTGTCTCCTTTGTCATTTGTTTCTAGGTTATTTTCGATTTCCTCTTTGATTTCTTCAGTGATCACTTCGTTATTAAGTAGTGTATTGTTTAGCCTCCATGTGTTTGTATTTTTTACAGATCTTTTCCTGTAATTGATATCTAGTCTCATAGCATTGTGGTCGGAAAAGATACTTGATACAATTTCAGTTTTCTTAAATTTACCACGGCTTGATTTGTGACCCAAGATATGATCTATCCTGGAGAATGTTCCATGAGCACTTGAGAAGAAAGTGTATTCTGTTGTTTTTGGATGGAATGTCCTATAAATATCAATTAAGTCCATCTTGTTTAATGTGTCATTTAAAGCTGTGTTTCCTTAGGTATTTTCATTTTGGATGACCTGTCCATTGGTGAAAGTGAGGTGTTAAAGTCCCCTACTATGATTGTGTTACTGTCGATTTCCCCTTTTTTGGCTGTTAGTATTTGCCTTATGTATTGAGGTGCTCCTATGTTGGGTGCATGAATATTTACAATTGTTATATCTTCTTCTTGGATGGATCCCTTGATTATTATGTAGTGTCCTTCTTTGTCTCTTGTAATAGTCTTTATTTTAAAGTCTATTTTGTCTGATATGAGAATTGCTACTCCAGCTTTCTTTTGATTTCCATTTGCATGGAATATCCTTTTCCATCCCCTCACTTTCAGTCTGTATGTGTCCCTAGGCCTGAAGTGGGTCTCTTGTAGACAGCATATATATGGGTCTTGTTTTTGTATCCATTCAGCCACTCTGTGTCTTTTGGTGGGAGCATTTAATCCATTTACATTTAGGGTAATTATCAATATGTATGTTCCTATTCCCATTTTCTTAATTGTTTTGGGTTTGTTATTGTAGGTCTTTTCCTTCTCTTGTGTTTCTTGCCTAGAGAAGTTCCTTTAGCATTTGTTGTAAAGCTGGTTTGGTGGTGCTGAACTCTCTCAGCTTTTGCTTGTCTGTAAAGGTTTTAATTTCTCCATCAAATCTGAATGAGATCTTTGCTGGGTAGAGTAATCTTGGTTGTAGGTTTTTCTCCTTCATCACTTTAAATATGTCCTGCCACTCCCTTCTGGCTTGCAGCGTTTCTGCTGTAAGATCAGCTGTTAACCTGATGGGGATTCCCTTGTGTGTTATTTGTTGTTTTTCCCTTGCTGCTTTTAATATGTTTTCTTTGTATTTAATTTTTGATAGTTTGATGAATATGTGTCTTGGCGTGTTTCTCCTTGGATTTATCCTGTATGGGACTCTCTGTGCTTCCTGGATTTGATTAACTATTTCTTTTCCCATATTAGGGAAGTTTTCAACTATAATACCTTCAAATATTTTCTCAGTCCCTTTCTTTTTCTCTTCTTCTTCTGTGACCCCTATAATTCAAATGTTGGTGTGTTTAATGTTGTGCCAGAGGTCTCTGAGACTGTCCTCAGTTCTCTTCATTCTTTTTTCTTTATTCTGCTCTGCATTAGTTATTTCCACTATTTTATCTTCCAGGTCACTTATCCGTTCTTCTGCATCAGTTATTCTGCTATTGATCCCTTCTAGAGTATTTTTAATTGCATTTATTGTGTTGTTCATCACTGTTTGTTTCCTCTTTAGTTCTTCTAGGATCTTGTTAAATGTTTCTTGCATTTTCTCTATTCTATTTCCAAGATTTTGGATCATGTTTACTATCGTTATTCTGAATTCTTTTTCAGGTAGACTGCCTATTTCCTCTTCATTTGTTAGGTCTGGTGGGTTTTTACCTTGCTCCTCATCTGCTGTGTTTTTTTCTGTCCTCTTATTTTGCTTATCTTACTGTGTTTGGGGTCTCCTTTTTGCAGGCTGCAGGTTCGTAATTCCCGTTGTTTTTGGTGTCTGTCCCCAGTGGCTAAGGTTGGTTCAGTGGGTTGTGTAGGCTTCCTGGTGGAGGGGACTAGTGCTTGTGTTCTGGTGCATGAGGCTGGATCTTGTCTATCTGGTGGCCAGGTCCACGTCTGGTGGTGTGTTTTGGGGTGTCTGTGGCCTTATTATGATTTTAGGCAGCCTCTCTGCTAATGGATGGGGTTGTGTTCCTGTCTTGCTAGTTGTTTGGCATAGGGTGTCCAGCACTGTAGCTTGCTGGTCGTTGAGTGTTTGTGTTGGGTGTTCGTGTTGAGATGGAGATCTCTGGGAGATTTTCGCCATTTGATATTACATGGAGCTGGGAGGTCTCTTGTGGACCAGTGTCCTGAACTTGGCTCTCCCACTTCAGACGCACAGCCCTGACGCCTGGCTGGAGCGCCAAGAGCCTTTCATCCACACGGAAAAAGAGGAAAGGGGGATAAAATAATATATCTTGCTCCCAAAGTCCACCTCCTGAATTTGGGATGATTCGTTTTCTATTCAGGTATTCCACAGATGCAGGGTACATCAAATTGATTGTGGAGATTTCATCCGCTGCTCCTGAGGCTGCTGGGAGAGGTTTCCCTTTCTCTTCTTTGTTCGCACAGCTCCCGGGGTTCAGCTTTGGATTTGGCCCCACCTCTTCATGTAGGTTGCCTGAGGGCGTCTGTTCTTTGCTCAGACAGGACGGGGTTAAAGAAGCAGCTGATTCGGAGGCTCTGGCTCACTCAGGCTGGGGGGAGGGAGGGGTACGGGTGAGGGGCAAGCCTGCAGTGGCGGAGGCGGGCATGACGTTGCACCAGCCTGAGGCACGCTATGCGTTCTCCCGGGGAAGTTGTCCCTGGATCACAGGACCCTGGCAGTGGCGGGCTGCACAGGCTCCCGGGAGGGGCGGTGTGGATAGTGACCTGGGCTCGCACACAGGCCTCTTGGCGGCAGCAGCAGCCTTAGCATCCCATGCCCGTCTCTGGGGTCCGCGCTGTTAGCTGCAGCTTGCGCCCGTCTCTGGAGCCCCTTTAAGCAGCGCTCTGAATCCCCTCCCCTCGCACACCCTGATACAATGGTCTCTTGCCTCTTAGGCAGGTCCAGACCTTTTCCTGGACTCCCTCCTGGCTAGCCGTGGTGCACTAACCCCTTCAGGCTGTGTTC
Source organism: Mesoplodon mirus (assembly GCF_964341445.2). Lineage (NCBI taxonomy): Eukaryota > Metazoa > Chordata > Mammalia > Artiodactyla > Ziphiidae > Mesoplodon > Mesoplodon mirus. Next base: position 72,431,659 of record NC_138989.1, read on the forward strand.
ACGCGGCCATCCCCCGTCCTCTCCCTGCGATCCAACTGAAGCCCGAGCCTCAGCTCCCAGGCCTGCCCGCCCCGGCGGCCGAGCAGACAAGCCTCTCGGGCTGGTGAGTGCAGGTCGGCCCCGATCCTCTGTGCGGGAATCTCTCCGCTTTGCCCTCCGCACCCCTGTGGCTGCGATCTCCTCCGCGACTCCGAAGCTTCCCCTCTCCACCACCCGCAGTCTCCGCCTGCGAAGGGGCTCCTAGTGTGTGGAAACCTTTCCTCCTTCACGGCTCCCTCCCACTGGTACAGGTCCCGTCCCTATCCTTTTGTCTCTGTTTTTTTCTTTTTTCTTTTGTCCTACCCAGGTACGTGGGGAGTTTCTTGCCTTTTGGGAGGTCTGAGGTCTTCTGCCAGCGTTCAGTAGGTGTTCTGTAGGAGTTGTTCCACGTGTAGATGTATTTCTGATGTATTTGTGGAGAGGAAGGTGATCTCCACGTCTTACTCTTCCACCATCTTCTCAAATCCTCCAAACAACTTTTTGATTGTCAAATGTTTTTCAAACTTGAGTGTAGTGGTTCTCAAACTTTTGGTCTCAGAACCCCTTAAAAATTGAAGACCCTGAAGAATTTTTGTTTATAATAGTTGTATCTATAGATTTTTAATATATTAGAAATTAAAACTGAGATTTTTAAAATAGTATTTATTGACTTATTTAATAATAAAAAACTCAATTCATGTTGATATAAAAACTTATTTTTATGAAAAATAACTACTTGCCAAAACAAAAAACCTACTGAGAAATGTAGCATTGCTTAACATTTTTGTAGATTTCTTTAATGTCTGGCTTAATAGAGAACAGATGGGTTTTTTTATCTGCACGTCTTTAATCTGTTGCCATATGTTGTTTTAGTTGAAGTTTATGGTGAAAATCTGGCCTTGCATAGATATATAGTTGAAAAAGGGAGTCATATTTTAATAGCCTTTTAAAATAATTTTGCATCTTCTTTGGTAGTTCACCAAAACTCAACATGTAGTCGTTTTTTAAAGGTTAGCTGCAATGTGGAATCTGTAATTTTAATGAACTTTTCATACTGTTACGTTCCATCCATGGGGTGGGTTTTTGCGTGGTTTTCTGAGTGTGTCTTTCACCCATGCATGATTTTATAACATTATGCACTTGTCTTTGGAAAATCTTGGTTTGAATTATATGTAAATTCTCCATATACTATCACGTTGCAAGCCACAATATCAGAACCTTTTATTTGCTAATATCGCTGCTGATCTCATTAAAATAAGTCAGTGAGTATTGGGAAGCCAGATTCTGTTTTCCAAACTTTCTACTTGAAAGCTTGAATTTTATCATTGGCAACAAATTCTGTCAGTTGCTTTCCTGGACAGGAACAAAGCAGTTCATTTTCAAGAAAATGTCTGCCAAATACCCGAGTCCAAATACTCATAGTTTCTCTTTTGGTTATACTTTCAGTGAAAGTGAAGAAACAGCTAGTTAAGCTTGCACCTCAGTCTTCCAAGCGTTTTCCCCTGAGACACCAATCATATTTCAGTTGACATTAGAAGTGCTTTATGTATACTTCCCATTTATCACAGTGAATAATAAAACAACATGTACTCAAGGGTCAAAATTTAAATAAGATTAATAATTTTTACTGCTTCATCAAGGATATTCTTAAGTGAAAACACTTTGTTGTTTCATTTACTACCAGTGCATGGCAGTGAAGTATATAATGACGCCTAGTACAGTTTGGTGCCACTGCCTTGATTCAGACTGAAGTACCAGCAGTTTTACCCATCACTGTATACCATCAGTGCCAGTTCAGCACAATGCAAAGATCATATGACATCTCATGAGTTTTACAAAAATAGTTTTGATCTCACACACTTCCCAATAGGAGCATAAGTCCCCCAAGGCATCCGCAGACCACACTTGGTGGAGAACCTCTGATTTAGTGGAACCTTTGGTTGCACTGAAATATGAAACTTACTTCTTCTTTCTGAAGACTCCTCTGTTTTCTGCATCCTCTGTATCCCAAAGTCATAACCTTTCCTAGGATCCAGTACTTGGGGAGAAGGTAGGGTAGACAGGAAGATCTGGGATTAGTTTTTCTGAGGCTCAGTACAAATCCTGAAATTTATTCTACTTACTTTAAAGGACTCTTCACTTTTCTGGGGATTCCTGGCTCTCGTCAAATGGCAATGCTGCTGGCCCCAGAAGGGGGCCTCCTTAAAGAATCCTAGATGTTTGGTGTTACCCACAGTACCATGATACATGACACCTGGCAGCAAAACTGCGTATCATTGGGCTTATGTTACAGATGATATCCTATTAAATGTGTCAGGCATTCTTCAAGTCCCAATCTCAATTCACTACGCTCAGGGCACATCAGTCTTTTTTCTATTCCTTGAATAAGGCCAAACTTACTTCTACCTCTGTGCACTGTGCTAGGTTGGGCCAGTGTGGGGCGTTCAGCTCCATCCGGTCAGTCAGGGCCTATCCCCGCCCTCAAAGGCCTTGAAGTTGGCTTGGGAGAGACAGAGTGGTAAATGAGAGAAATGTCACAACACTATGATAGACAGGTATCCAGGACACAGAGAAGATTCCCAGGTGTCGTGATGGGAGGAGCACAAAGGAGGGACCTGGCCGGTGTGCACAGGAGTTGAAAGGAGGACTGGTGATGTTCTAGCTGTAATGACCCCTATGGGAAAATAATCTAAAAAAGAGGGGATATATGTATATGTGTAACTGATCCACTTTGCTGTACAGCAGAAACCAACACAACATTGTAAATCAACTATACTCCAATGAAAATGATAAAAAAGAAAAAGAGAAAAAAAAAAGATGAGTGGTTGTTTATCAGCCAGAGAAATCCTCTGACTGCAAACCCTAAGCTATTTCCATATGCAAAATTGGCTGTCACTGAATGAAATACCATATTAAATGCTATTATAAATCTCTGACCAATGAATCAATGATCACTTTGCAAAAATTATAGTGTGTATTCTTTTCCATTGCATATTTCACTGCCAAGAATGAAGAAATTCTCAATCAGAGACCCAAGCAATATATTTAAAATCTCAGCTACTTGGGCTTCTTAGTAGGTATTAAAAAGACAGGAGTAGGAGTAAGGAGGAAACTAACTTTGAAGAACTCAGGATGTAAATTTCTCTAATGTACTGTAAATGGATAAATCACCTAATTCTTTGTAGTATAGACATTGATATTTAAAGTATTTTATATGGTTTTCCTGGATTTAACTGATTATCTCTCAATTGGCCATTTAATATGATTTTCATAGAAAATGTACTTTGTGTTAAAACACTTCTATTCACCAGCATCCTCTAGATGTAATTATTGCTTACCAACATTTCTTCCATTGAAAAATACTGGCACAGTGGCATACCATACAGCCATTAAAAAGGTTGAGGTCAATCCATTTCTACTGACGTGGAAAGATGCCAGTATAAGATAAATTTAAAGAGAAACTAGCAAAGTTTCAGAAAAGTATGTAAAATAAAATCATTTTTGAAGCAGAAAACTGTATGTAAGCATTGATATTCAGGCATGTACATGCAGATATACATATTAAGTGGGGAAAAAGTCTGGAAAGACACACCCCAAAGTGTTTCTCATGGTTACCTCGGGTGGTGGAGGGGGTTTGTCGTAAAGGATAACTTTCCTTTCTTAACTGTTTATTTTTCTATAGTCTCTGTTTCTTTTTTTTTTTTTTTTTTTTTTTTTTTTTGCGTTACGGGGGCCTCTCACTGTTGTGGCCTCTCCCGTTGCGGAGCACAGGCTCTGCACGCGCAGGCTCAGCGGCCATGGCTCACGGGCCCAGCCGCTCCGCGGCATGTGGGATCTTCCCGGACCGGGGCACAAACCCGTGTCCCCTGCATCGGCAGGCGGACTCTCAACCATTGCGCCACCAGGGAAGCCCCTCTGTTTCTTTTTTACAGTGTGTATTCCTTTAAAATTGGATGTACTATATTAGAATAATTCAAATTTTAAAAATCATTGGGAAAACATTAAAGCTATAACATAGATAAGATACAAAAAATTCAGAGTAAAATAAGTATTTAAAGTTTTGAACTGAATGGGGGAAAAAAATCCAGACAAAGAGTTAAAAGTCTGTATTTTCAGACATAGTTTACCTTTTCTTAAACTTTGTTATTATGTAGACAGACTGATTGATTCTGCTTTTTAAGTGAAAAGCTGAATCAGCTCTGTTCATTCTAAATGGGCACTTAAAATCCAGTAAGAAAATGAACACTGCCTACTTAGAACAGTGCATGAGCTCATTTTTTAAAAAAAAAACTCCTCCAACTCTTTGGTTTGTGTTTACCTTGGATGATGATAACAATAATGGGATGTAAAACAGCATCTATCCTAACTTCCAGTATATTAGTGTATATACATATACACTAATACATATTAGTGGTGGTTTTTTACAAGTGCATATTGTAAAATGCACTTGTATGCATACATATATGCATACATTATATGTGTACATATATACTACATATACACTAATATGTACATATACACTAATACATATTAGTGGTGGTTTTTTACAAGTGCATATTGCCTTAATACCTTCTAAACAAAGAGTCCAAAGTTTTTGAACCATTTTAAATCAACATCAAGAATTTGTAAAAGCAACTAGATAAGAATTGCTCCTAATACCTCAGCTACTCCTGGAAATACATATACCAGTTCTCAGGACAGTGCCTGATACACAGTTTGTCCTCAGTAGTAATTAATGACTTGTAACTAGTTATAAATCGTACTTATAGCCCATACATTCTATTCCTTACATCCTTAGATTTTAGATGGGTTCATTTTAGCTGGAGATGAATTTTGGATTAGTTGAATGTTCCTTGTTGTATTTTAATGCTCAAGGACACTATATACAGTATTAACATCCTGAAATCATTGCATATTATCCAAGTCATAGTTGAGAAAGTGATTTTACAGGTTTCTGTCTTTCTCCTAAATCATATCTCTGCTGAGAGTTGCATGTTTCCTCTTCCTATATTTTTCCAAATAGACTTTTAAGTTTCACACAAATTTCTCTTATTTGAGGGCCATTTTTAATAAAAATTTAAAAAGGTCATTAATTCAAGGGAGACTATAAGTAGAGAATACCAGAGTTGTTTAGACTTAGGTATTGGGTGCTTGGCAAACTCTTAAGCAACATGATTTGCTCCAGGATCCCCCCCCGGAGTGGACCCAATACACATTTGTGTTTCACATCATAAACCACCCAGTTATGGGTGGGTGGCACCCTGTTGTGTGTTACTTCTGAGGAGTTGATGTCACAAATATGCCTTGGAGAAATATAATAACCTATTCTATTATTTAGTAATGATCGATAAGTGATTATTTCTTTTAATTATGTTTTGAGTGATACCACGTTCAGTGAAATTTATGTGTGCCTATATAAATACCTGGCAAATTCTTAGAATAATTTTATTCCCAGAACATTTATACCAAAAATACATACTTTATTGTAAGTATCATTATTTAGACTATATTTGCCTTCTTGAGTTTCAGACCAAATAATCTTTTCTAGTTCCCCAAGACATAATTAAATAATTTCCATTATGCAACTGTCAGTCTCATGCTAATGTACTCAGACTTCAAGAGCCTTTACAGATATCTCTTTGTAAATCTGCAATTGTTTGTCTCAACTGAAAATACATTTTTTAGAAGGGTCATGGGGCTGCTTTCTGTTTCTTGATTTCTGCCTAACTTTTTTAGACAGTTTTTATTTCCTTTGTTGTTTATACCAATTATTATTTTAGACCTTATGAAATATTCAGTGGTCTTAAAAATTGATATGTTTAGCCTAGTTTATAAAGTAGTCACTGAAGGATAAGCATAGTGATTTGGACTTCTTACAGCATTAAACTTTGTGCTGCTGTATGCTTCTTGATTGGACCCTGTTTATGTATTCATACATTCAACAAAAAAGTCTCTGATGGAGGGAAACAAGCAATAAACAAAAAATTATTGTTTAATATCAAAGAGATAATAAGTACAATAAAGAAAAAATAGGATATTGGACTCAAGACTAGTGGAGGAAAGGCTGCTGTATTAAACAGGATGGCCCATAAAGGCCTTCCTTATCAAGATAACCTTGGGACAGAGACCTAAATGAAGCAAGGGCACAAGCCCTGGAGATACCGGGCAGATGAGATTTTCAAGCAGAGGGAATAGCAAACGTTAAGCTCCGAAGTGGGTACACTCTTGGAATATTCATGAAAGCATAAGGAGATCAGTATGACTAGAGCAGAGCGAGCAAAGGGAAGAGGAAGTCCGAGAGGTGTTAGGGCCAGATCACGTAGGGTCTTGAAGGACGGTTGTGAACACACAGGAGAGGTGATTCGAGTTATGGCTGAAAAGGATTACTTTGGCTGCACGTGGACAGTAATGAAAGCAAGATCAGTGACTTTAAAATTTTTGGATGATGACCACCGCAGCCCCAGCAAGAAATACATTTTGCAACATTATTCAATTCCACTTTATTCGTCTTTCATATACTTGAGTGGTAATGTTTCCTCTGACTTAACAGTTTCCTTGTTGTGGGCCGAATAGAGGAAAACCATTGTTGTAACTTGAGTATAACAGAAAGATTCGTGGCAGGTTGTTGCCAAGAAATACTGCCCAAGTGCATATTATCAATGCAGTGAACTAGAGACTGAGATACCATTTCCAGAAGGCTCGGCACAGATGAACCCTTACTCTGAGAGCCCTCCCCCCAGATTTTGGAGGAATTCAAGACTCACATGTGGGATCAGGTCAAGACTAGAATAGTTTTAAAAACTAGGATGGATCCTGCTCTGCAATCCATTGATACTTTTTGGGGTAGGGTCAAGTAATGTGTATCTCACCATCCTTAAACCTTGACAGCCCCCAGTGGAGAACTGGTTTCAGGAGAAGAGTAGTCTGGGTGCATGGTGGGCTCTGGAAACCCTCAGAAGAGTTAGGCTCACTGCAGCCAGGCCCCAGAGTGGATACTTGGGAAGTGACTGCATACATACCTTGGATTTCCTCTGTTAAAGGAGAGACTGTTAAGGAAATAAAAAGTTTCACAAGAAATCCAAAGATTAAAAACATGCCATGAGACCTTCACTGTCCAGAATTCTTTAAGATATTTTAGGAGTATTAGTTTAGTAGTAAATTGCAAAGAATGAAAAATGCAGACCTGTAATATATGGTCCTTTCAGGCAGACTAAAGATTTGATACCAAGAATAGATTTGATCTTTTTTTCTCCCATAAATAATGGTGTCTGTAGATGATATAGAAGGATGATATAGAAGGTTGATATCCAGAGCATAGAAAATGGTCAATGTAACAAAACTTTTAGATTCGAGTTTAACTAAGTAAAATTTTGTCAACATAAATGTATTTTACCAACGGTTTGTTTTGAAGAGGATTATTTTGAGGGGTAATTATATTCATGTTTTGCAGAAGGATTTGGGCAATACAACTGTTATGTCTGTGCAGAGTTTAATAGTGGACAACAAAATACCTCTGGAAATGTTCTTTTCCTGTGGCTAGTAACCTGCACAGAATAGATATTTGTTAAAACATTTGTTAGCTATTATATTCCATGTTACTCTAATAGGATTTAAATTGTGTGGGCTTATGTGTGTTTAGATGTAGACATAGGCATACATATAGATATATAGTGATGCCCAATACTTAGACCACTGTCATTATTGAGTAACAAAATAGTAAACATTTTTAAACTCTTCTAAACCTCTTTTATTTTTGAGTATGGAAACATTACATTTTGAATGGTGATTGCTGATTCCTGCCTTCTCTACCAAGGGCAGTAATAGGATACTTTAGACAAGAAAAGCTTTTTTTTTTTTTTTTGCGCGGTACGCAGGCCTCTCACTGTTGTGGCCTCTCTCGTTGCGGAGCACAGGCTCCGGACGCGCAGGCTCAGCGGCCATGGCTCATGGGCCCAGCCGCTCCGCAGCATGTGGGATCTTCCCGGACTGGGGCACGAACCCGTGTCCCCTGCCTCGGCAGGCGGGCTCTCAAACACTGCGCCACCAGGGAAGCCCAAGAAAAGCTTTTAAGAAACTTTTTACTGACCACTTAATAGTGGGGAAGCTTCATATGTGTCGGGAGCCTCCACTCCCCTTCCTTCCCTCAAACCTGTGCAAACAGAACATCCCATACCTGAGCACAGCAAAAGCCAGCGGGACATCCTAAAGTAGTATCTTTCATGTAACTAGAAATGAAGCATTCATCTTCCACTGAAGAGGAAAAAAGTTGCCTCATCGAGCGAGGCTTAGGAATAGGACAGACGTATTGTTGAATCCATTACTTGGTAATAAGTATCAAACAAAAAGTTTAAACACATAATAGCCTGTTTTCCAGATTTATAAAATATGTATGAATGTCATAATGTCTGTTAATGCCAAAATGGCTTTGTCAGACTGTCCCTGGCTTCAAAATGCTCACAAATACCTTCTCTCCCTCTCTCCCTCTCTCTCTCTCTGCGTCTCTTACCAGAATTTCAGAAATAGAGTCCTATGCCCTATTCGTTTTTTGACTCTATATCAATCTCAAGAAAGCATTAGAGAAATGATATTTCTTTTCTGTCATTTGTTTGGCCTCCCCATCCTGTCTTTTAAAAAAATAATAGAAAATTTAGATTAGTAGCAGGGAATCAGAGAGAAAAAAGGCAAGGAATGTGTAGTAGAATTGATGTAATATCCTCAGAAATATTGAGGGTAGGCCACTTATTTATCTGGGTAATGCTCACTGAGACAACAGGACTAGATAATGGGAAGGCATATTCAAACTCTTTGGGGACATAAAATCATACCTTATTTACACTTCTAATAATGTTTATTCTTACCTTCCCAGGCTCTAGCCATATGGCCATTAAATCATAACAAAGCATAGATCAGGAATTCGAATACTTGATCATCATGAAAATTAATCTAGAAAAGTAAACAAATAAAAATAAATCAACCTTTAACGACCTTCAAGGCCTCCTCCCTAAATCCTATTTTCATGCAATGCCAAATCACCGAATATTCTTATTTATACTACCAATAGTCACACTTATCATTTAGATAAACTGATAAATGTGGAAATTCTAGAGAATTTGCCAGATAACTTTTTGGTGGATAACTTTCTAATTTCATTCTAAATTATTGATATGAACATTTAAGCTTAATATTTATGCAGCTTTTTTATGATTGTGCTGCTGGAAAGTGTTTTGCATTCCTTAATACTGTAATAAACCATGAGAACATAATTAGATTGAATATGTAAGCCTTTTCATCTTTTCTATTTCTGTTCAAATAGAAATATTTGCAGAATAGTCACTGTAGCAAAACTGAGTTTTCATGTTTAATCTTTTTTGTATGTGACCCTTATCTCTCGTTTCAAAATTCAATGGTGTTTGTAATTAAGAAGTTGTTTTCTATTGAAAATAATCATTAACAGGCCTGAGCGGTATTCTGCATCATTTTTCTTTCAGTTGATTTTAAGAATTATTACAATGAAACATTTTTGAAAAATCTCAATATATTAATTATAGATATACATATAGTTATTTAGAAATATACATCAGAGCTGGCTTTAATCTTTGACATGTGTTGCTATCCACTTTGATGTGTAGGTCATCTCACCTGTTTTTTCTGTTTTTTTGTTGTTAAAATGTTTAATCCAGGTTCTACATGGTCAGCTATTATGAGCGGAATCACAGAATAGCAGTTGGAGCTCGCCATGGTTCAGTGGCCCTGTACGACATCCGGACTGGAAAGTGTCAGGTAAATAAATCATTGTGACTTCCTCTCCATAAAGTGCGCGAGTTATTGAAAAGAGTGAGAGACCAGCACTTCACCAGTTGATGTGCTGAGCTGCTGGAACATTATGGATAATGCTAAAGGGATCAATAGTTTAATGAAGGACTCAGAGAATATAGACCCCTACTGTCTTTATTCACTGGGAATGAAGAGTTGCCACAGATGGGTTCGTAATAGAGCCTTGAGTAAGGTGGTACGTACTACTCACAAACCACTTTGCAATAAATCTTTTCTTCTTTTAAACAAAGTTTTCTGAATTTCTTATTTTTGCCACATGTTTTCTGAAAAAAAATTGGTGATACATTATTTTGATTAGTGGCTAAACAAAAATTAGTTTTCTGACTATGTAAAATGAGATCTTTAGCGATTATAAGACAGTATTCTACGCAGAGTTCAAGAAAGGCAGAAATCATAATGGCATTTAGTGTGGATCTGTAAGGAAACTGAGTCTCTATTTGAAATATATTCCTTTCTTATACTTTTATAACTTTCTCTACTTTTATAAAACTTCATTGTTTATGAGAAATTCTTCTCAGTCTTGATCTTGAGTGCTTCGTTCTCCGAATGTACCAGTTGGGTAGATGGAGCAAGTCTAGCCCCACTTTACATGTAAGTGAATCGAAGCTCCCAGACTTTAAATCTCTATCCCAGAGTCACACTGTTAGTTAATGGCAAAAGCAGGGCTAGGCTCCACCCTGATCATTGTGAATTTATTGTGGTCATTGATAAATAGTTCCAAGTCATAACTTCTTATTTTTCACTGTAGCATCTATCAATGCTGATATATTCAATCAGGAATTAGGAATTGTATTCAACCGTAATATTAGATTGATATATTCAACTGTATTAGGAATTTCCAGAAGGAATATGAAGAAATACATCAGGATGTAGCTAAATTTTAAATTGCCTCTTAAATTTAATAAACTATTAATTAGTTCTCCAAAAGTTTCTCTGGCAGCTTTCTGTGAAATAGTTCTAAGAGATGGTAACAGGTATTGGGGGTAAAAGTTTCAGGGGTCAGACAAGTTTGGGGGTACTGTTCGAATATAACACGTTTCCTTATGCAGGCCTTCTCAGAGGCTCTAATGCGTGAGTGTGCATTGTGCATTTCCTGGAAGTGCGTGGAATATGCATCATTTGCCACACTGATGTAACTATTGAATATCCTTTGCGTGATTTTTTTTCTTTGAAAGACATTAACTCCTCATTGGTGACTGTATTTCTTTATTCTGAACTCTCACTTTGAGCAATGAAACCACTCTGAATACTTGCTTAAAAATGAAGTTACATGTTGTCTATAACATTCTCTCCTAAGAGAGACACATTCCTCAAACAGCATTTTCAGAATCTCTTTTGGTAAATCAATTTTTAAAAATTGGAATGCAGTTGACCCTGAACACCGCCGGGGTTAGAGGTGCAGACCCACGTGTAACTTATAGTTGCCCCTCCTTATCCCTGGTTCCTCCGTATCCCTGGTTCTGCATCTGGGGATTCAACCAACCCTGGATGGTGTAGAGCTATAGCATTTACTCTTGAAATCTGAGTATGAGCGGACCCTCGCAGTTCAAGCCAGTGTCGTTCAAGGGTCAAGTGTATATTATTATTAGCCAACTTGAGAGAAATAAGCCACAAACAGCAACAAGGTAAAGACAAAAAAAAAATGAATAAGGGGACGTTTTCAACCTTCTTTAAAATTGAAGTGAGGAAATCATAGAGAGGACACTATGGCCGCCAACAGAGAGAAGATTAAGACAGCGTGAGCACGGTGACGAAACCCAAAGAGGAGTGAAAGAAGAACAGCAATGAAAAATTATTGAGAAAACACCAGACTGTCCTGAGCATACATTTCCTGACAGTTTTTTCCTCCTGTGTAGTCTCAGTGAAGATCTTGGTAACATGCAAGAAACATGAATAATTTGAATATCTTATACTTTTTAACGAAATTATTTAAGAAACACTTACCAATCAATGAGATTCTTTCTTAACAGGAATTTGTAATGTCATTCCTATTTCATTTTATTTTCTGTACATTATTTTACTACGCTTAGACATTTCAGCCTCCCCGTGATATTTTTCTACCTCAGCTTCTTTATTTTGAGACACCAAACTGTCATTAGTGTCGAACGACGGAATAACCTTTACCTTCCAGTTCTGTGTGAAAGAGAAGGTTACCCTTTACTCTCATCATTCAGAGCATAAAAACAAAGCTAAATCTCTAAAATCAATCTTAACTACTTTTGCCAGTTACCAGTTTTATCCAGCGACAATGAGCTCTTAAGGGATTCTCTTAATTCTTTTATGGTATTAGTGTTGTAGTGTTTGAAATACGTGAGTCGACAGTTGAAACAGAATACACAAGTATAGTTGGCATGTTCAAAAAATGATATTTTAGAGGTGAATCAAAGGACTAGGGATTTTGAACTAGGAATGTAGTAGAGTATTTTTTGAATTCGTTATTGGAATCAGTGAACAGAGAGAGTGGGACAATTTTCCTAACATGAGCAAAGACATAGAGATATGACATAAAAGATGTAGAAGGGATAATTAGTAAATTCACTGGACTCCAGGGGTAGATTCCAATTAGGTGGAAAGATAAGGGGCAACCACCTACGTGATGAGAGTCACAAGTGATGGGAAGACCCGCTGTGGCCTGTCCAGGATGCCAGAGGCTGAGGAAATGTCCCTGGGCCCAGTGGAAGCAGAGAACCCATGGCTGAGGGAATAGGGGGAGGAACATATAGCTTCCCTGTCATCATCATTAAATTAGTTGGTAAAGGATAGATAGAAAAGTCAAATCTCTTGCCCTTACCTTTTGGCATTGGCTTCTTTTTTTTTTTTTTTTTAAATCAGTTTTCTTATGACCTGTTCTCAAACTAGTACAGGCAATTATACAAAACCACAAGATAAATATGCATTCAGTCTGGAACAGGAATTTTACTTATATTAAGAGTTTACAAGCTATCGCCCAAACCTGCCTGCCACCAGTTTCAGTAAATATAATTTTACTGGAATACAGCCATGTCGTTCGTTTAAGGATCGTGTATGGCTGCTGTGACACTACAGTGGCAGAACTGAGTTGTAGTAGCCAGCAAAGACCATATATGGTCCACAAAGCCTATCAAATGTATTACGTGGCCCTTTACAGAAAAGGTTTGCTGACCTCTGACTTAAGCAACTAGAGGAGGAAGAGTTAACTCATTTAACTGAAAAGTGATTTAAAACAGTGTAGTGTAATATACTGGAGAAGAACAAATAGAAACTTGTGTGGCTTAAATCCCATCTCCATTTCATAAGCTTAAGAATATTGTTTAGGGCTTCCCTGGTGGCACAGTGCTTGAGAGTCCGCCTGCCGATGCAGGGGACACAGGTTCGTGCCCCGGTCCGGGAGGATCCCACATGCCGCGGAGCGGCTGGGCCCGTGAGCCATGGCCGCTGAGCCTGCGCGTCCGGAGCCTGTGCTCTGCAGCGGGAGAGGCCACAGCAGTGAGAGGCCCGCGTACCGCAAAAAAAAAAAAAAAATATTGCTTAATTTTTTTGAGGTGAAGTTTCCTCACTACAAAATAGTGAGAGAAATAGGGCCTATTATTGTGAGAAGTAAGGTAAGTTATGTAAAATTCTTAGCAAGTAGTTTTCAGTAAGTGTTGGTTATATTAAAATAAACTTGGAAATACATTACGTCGCAATGAAATTACATGAATTGTGGAGATTTTAAAGATAATCCTTGAGACCTCAGAATGTTTGTAGGCCGTCAGGGCTAGGACTTCCCACCCCTTAGTTAGGAGAGCTTTGGTGGAAAAGTTGGGCAGCACTGCCGTAGGCCATGTGTAGATTTCCTCTCTAAAGGCAGCTCTTACCTGTGGTGTTGGGCTGAACCTCCACTGATTATGGAAATCAGAAACTTTGAGGCAGTTCAATAGTTAAAATCCTGCTGTGCTGCTAACTGCGTTTTTACTTGGCAACTGCTCGCAATTTAGGAATATACCTGACTTGAATTCTGCTTAATTTAAAAAAAAAAAAAAGTAACTCTTGATGAAGTACTTTAAATTGCATTGGGAAAGCAGCATTCTTGATAAGCAGGTTAATTAGGTTCCATGAATCCTTAGAGCTACAAGCGTGTGTTTGGTTAAATCAGCAATGCAAATCTTCCCTCTAACAATATTTGCCTTTGGTTTGGCAGACTTGATATTATCTGTCTCTGATTTTCCAGTCCTTTTTGGACACGTTCTTTGTAATAATAACTGCTGGCTCTCTGCAAGATTCTTTTAGGTTCATGTTAGCTAGTTTTTCTTATGAAGTTTGGGTTGTGTTACTTGGTGGTATCTAATCCACTTTGGTAAATCTGGACACTTATTTTCTTACTTTGACATAACACTACCAAAAAGGCAGTGATGTATGAGAGGAAGAAGGTGTGGCCAAAGTCTTATCTAAATCTTATATTAGTAAAAGAATTTTATTATTGAAAATTTTGAGTAAATTCCATAAAGAACTCATTTTTGAAGCCCCACGTTTTCTAGTGCCTGCTACATAGTAGTTGCACAGTAAAATTCATTCATGTTGATGAAACAAAATACCCTGAGTCTTTGGAGTAAAAAATATAGTAAGAAATATAATATGACATGGTAAATGAAAACAAAGTATGCCTCAATTCTATCAAAAATATATTGTACTTTGGATATAGTTTTATTACATCAGTGACCCCTCATCAACTTGTTGTTTCTGTATAAAAGATAATAGAATGTCTTTTCAGAAATAGCATAGAGAACCTCTTTCTTGTGAGTCATGAAAATATACCTATATTTCAGTAGTGGACCATGACCAGGCCTGCTGTGGGTCAGATAATGAAGGAAAAAACAGAAGTGAAGATTGATTGTTATAGAATGGTAGTAACTGAGGTCTCACTATAATCCGTTATAGATAGATCAGGAGGTGGATTCTGGAATGCTAACATGTGCCCCATCACGCAGCCTAATGCTGTAAAAAGCAGTGAGCCTGCAGGCTGAGCTCCTCTGGCCTTACAGATTCCTTACTCCACGTGGAAAGAAGGAGGCTACAGGTTATTTCGTCCACTTACTTTACCCTTATCTCCTGGATGTCCTCTGCCCTGCTCCTTTGCTAATGCCATGGTACTGAAAGCAACCCTAAGCTCTGTTCAGATCCATTTTCACTGGTCTTTAAACCTTAATTTATCCCATCATTGTCCAGCATGGCTTACCTTCATTCTTCAACCAGCAAGACCTCACCGACTGGTCCTGTTATGTTGTTATATACAGGCATCTGCCGAGCATCTAACTAAACTAGTGAGAAAATCAGAAAAACCACAATTACCTTAAAGCGATTATGGAATAGGAGGACCACTGCCCCGTTGCTTTCCTGTCAGCCTCCTCTTCCCTTGTTCCCATTCGTCCTCAACTGCAAAGTAACTTTGAGAACTAGACTTATTACATTGTGAGGAGAATCTATTTCATTCATTAAGGCTTCAGGGCATGGGGTCTACAGCATGTATAGTTTCGGAGACTTCTATTGGGTTAGCCAAAAAGTTTATTCAGGTTTTTCATAAGATGTTACAGCAAAACCCGAACAAACTTCTTGGCCAACCCAATATTTAAGAAAAAAAAAATCAGAGGCCTGCATAAAATGAAACAAACTATAAATACATACATATATTTCATTAGCTTAGCTTCATGGTAAATCCACCTTTCTGGCGCCTTTAAAAAATGCATTTCATAACTCTTACTGTACCTACCTTTGTACTTCTCTGGTCTGTGACACCCCCTCTGTCCCACACCTTCTAGTTTCCACCTTGACAGAGCAACTGAAATCATACACTCCAACACACTAGGGTTGTCTCGCCACACCACTAGCAACGGGCCCCCTGCCCCCTTAGTATAGTTTAGTAGAACTGGTTTCCCTCTCTCTCAAATTCTACCTTCACTTCCATAGCACCACCACCTGACTTGATTTTCCTTTTATTATGTCCTTAGCTAGATTTCTTAATTTCTTGGGGTACCCTAATGTTAATTCTTACCACTCCACTGCCCAGAGTACAGATTTCTTCACTTATCTGTTCTTTTTCCTGACTTTGGCTAAGAATTCATACATTATAATTGACCCCATTTCCTCTGAGCAGGTGAGACAAATCAGGTCTACAGCCTGGACTGTTGGATGATTTGTTGCAAACACAGTGAAGATTTCAAGAAATGCCCCTTTCCCATTACCTTGGGTTTTAGATTATATTGAAATGTCTGACCTCACTGAATATATAAAGTTACTGTGTACTCATAGGGGAAGCACTCCTGGTAAACAAAAATGCTGAGAATAAGTCACATTAAAATAGTGAATATTAGCTCCTTTTTTATTCATGGTTCTATTGAAATTTATTTCTGACCATCCTCTGAATTCCTTATACCCCTTGTAATTTATGTGGCCATCTCAAATTCTTGTATCCATATTTCTGACTCAGATAAATGCAGTTTCTTTGCTGGTATTTGTAGTATACCAAATTTAATATTAAATTCTATTAGCAAGTTATTTATTTCCTTTTATTTATTAAGGAAGGCAGTCTTAGAGCAGATCCTGGAGCCAGACTGCCTTGGATTCAAATCCTTGCTCAGCCCTTATTAGCTTTGAGGCTGAGAGCATTGTACTTAAATTGTCTGTGCTTTAGTTTTTTCATCTATAAAATGGACACAATAACCGTCTTAGCATCATGTTGTAAAGGTTAAAAGAATATATTTATATATAAAGCAAACATCAGCCAATAATAAGTGCTTAAAAAATGTTAGCCATCATAATTATTGTTTAGTCATTGGTTAAATAAGACAAAATCAGTCAGCCCTGACCTGTTTCCTCCTGCTCAGGTATACTTGACTTCATACCAGCTAGATATCCATTATAATTTCTTTTTTTAGGATTTTTTTTTTGCCACTTTTTATTCCAGAACAATTTGATAAATCTTAAAAGTGGAATGAGTGGAATATCAAACCAAGTAATTAGCAAAGTTAAGATTATACTTAGTGTTCTATCCTCAGCCATCCAAGTTTAATAATTATTCTTTTGTCTATCCTGATTTTTCTATAGCATTAATCTATTGTTCTACTGATATATTTTTTAGTAATTTTTTGAAATCATTACAAATATTACTTTTCATGTTACTGCTATATTAGAATCTTTCTGAGTGAAGCTGATTTTTAAATATGGTATTCTCAATTGCCAGCATATTCCAATTTTTGGCTCATCTGTTTGTATATATTTAAAGTCTTATATTAAATAACCACCACTGGGTTTTCTTCAAGGATTTTATTACTGTGTAATTTTCCACATCTGTTTTCTTCAGCATCCTTTTCAAGATAGGAAAGATTAGGTCAGTGAGTCAGCCATTTTATTATTTTCAGTTTCTCATTTGTTAGGCAGCATAATTTTCTTTGTAGTTTCTCTTGCTTTCAACAGGCATAGCTGTGAATGTTCTCATTCTCTCTTATTTGCATATCATTTATTCTTTATCCTTTCATTACTTATCTCTGTTGAAATTCAGTCTAGTTTATTTATAAATTTCCTCTTTGTATAAATTACAAGCCTTTTTATGCTGCTTAGATGATTGCCTTTATAACTCAAAGGAAAATGGTAGTTAGGATCTTAAGGATTGTTGTTACCTTATTTGGAGTTGGTTGAAAATTTTTTCATTCTGCTTCATCTCTGGATCTGGCAAGCTATGGCCAATTCCCAATTCTTTCTTTCTTTCTTTCTTTCTTTCTTTCTTTCTTTCTTTCTTTCTTTCTTTCTTTCTTTTTCTTTCTTTCTCTTTCCCTTTCTTTCTCAGCATGAAGCTTTGAAGCTTCCTGTAACAATTATTTTCTTACAGGAATTATTTTGTTTTCGTTGGCAGTAATGACCTACTGATACCTGGCCAGTCGAAATTGAGTAATTTCTGTAATTTCCATGCCCTCTCATGAGAAGTCCAGATATAATGCTTGAATGATTAGCATTTACATGAGAGCAAGGGAAGAGGAAGATACATAGTGGCTGGTGAAGGCGCAAGTCAACATCTCTTTTTCTCCGGAAAATGAATGAAATTTATTAATTGCTTCTTCAGATTATAAATGTAATTCATGCTTATTAAAAAATAACCTCAAGCAATAACAAAATATTTAAAGTGGAGAGTTAAAGTCCACTGAAACCTGCCCCTTAGAGTTAATTCTTGTTTAGCTATTTATTGTAAATACTTTGTCTTATTTCTGTGATATACAAATAATATTATTCCCTCCCCAATAATATAATAGTTTTCTGCAACCTGTTTTATTTTTACCTAACAATGCATCATTTCTCCCTGTGAGTCCATACAGCTCATTCAATAATAGCAAGTAGTGCCTACTATTAGTTGCAAATAAAGCAGGTGTGGATCCTGCCCTCAAGGAGCTTCTATTCAGTGAGAGGAGACAAGAAAATATCAGGGAGTAGGATGATAATACAAAGGGATGACGAGTACCTACTTTAGGCGCTCAGGGGTGAGCGCATTGAGAGGGTTTCATTTAACCCGAGATATGTGACCATCTAGAAGAGCATTATAAGGACAAGGAGCAGTTAGTACAACGACTAAGGTGGGAATAACATTGGAAAGTTTGGGGAACAGAAAACAGACAACCGCAAAGGGCATTCAATTTGTGAGCAAGTGGAAGATAGATTTGAGATGGGGTGTGATAAGAAGGCAGGATCTGATCATGAAGGCTAGGGTGGGGATCTCAGATTTTATTTCAGTGTGATGGGTTGCCATTAGAGAATTTCAAGTGAGGAAATTATATGATGTTACATGATTTTTTTTTTCTGCAGTTTGTTTCATAGTTGATTTCTAGTTTCATAGCATCATGATTGGAAATATATGATGTTTTTAACAATTATTTTTTGCTTGCTTTGCTTTTGAAAGGCTTTTGTTCTTTATTTCACAATTTGGAATCACAAGAGACATAGTACTCTGCAGCCTGAAAAAAAATCTTAATAGTACATCATAGCTAAACTTCCAGGTCAAACACCATTGATCTAACATGTTCTTTACAAAATGTAAAATACTTTATAAAACTATTATTCTGTTGATGAACTATTCACATTAAGTCCAGCTCTGTGTTCATACATACAAAGCTGCAGTGAGCATCTTTATATACTGGTGCTTTTCTTTCTGTAGGATAGATCCTAAAAACAGGAACTGGTTTGATCTGTTTTTACTTTAAAAGATTAATAGCTGCTGAGCTGGGACTAGGGTTGTTACAGTAGTAGTGGAGAAATGTGACACATAAAGGATATGTTTTTTAAGTAGAGCCAACACGTCTTGATGATGGTTCAAATGTAGGGTGCAGGGTGTGGAAAGTTCAGGGAAAGGCAGTGGTGAGAGAAAGGAAGAGTTCAAGGGTGACTCATAGATTTGAGTCTTGAGCACCTAAATGGATTATGGTGCCATTAACGACTGAGAGAAAAGCAGGCGAGGTGTGGGATGAAGGTCAGGACTTAGGTTCTGGACATATTAAGTTTGAAGGGCTATTTTAATCTGTTTGAATGACTACAGAATGTTCTAGTACACAGGTGTAGAATTCATTAGCCAATCCTCTATCAATTAACATTTAAGTCCCCTCCCCCCAGTTCCTCACCATTATAAACAGTGCTACATTGAATAGCCTTATTTATATAACTTTCTATGCCTATCTGATTTTCTTAGGGTAAATTCCTGGATTCACAGTGCTAGGCCCAAAGATTTGTGCATTTGATTATCAGAATGCTTTGAAACTACTTTCCCGCAGTTCATACGCATCCATTTTTTCATACTTTTCCTAATATTCCTATGAATAACAGAATGACTCTTGAACTGCAATTATTCTCATAAAAAAAAAAGAAACTCCACAGTTGGTCTGTTTTGCCTTCTGTATTTTTCATCTTGGACCGTGGACTGTTTATTCATTTATTCATGAGTTATCACTTATTTTATTTATAAAAAAGGAAAATAAAAATAATTTTATGATAACTCTTCTCTGTATCAGACACCGTATTATGTGCAAGGGGTAAAAATAAATAAATATGAACTGTTTCTTATAAAATCCCTCAAGGAATTTATACTCTGATCTGGAAGATAGACATAAACCCGGAGTTGAAATACTGTGATTGTCCTTTCCAGCAGGGCTGTCTAGAGTGCGATGGGAGAACACAGGAGGAACATGCACACGGGTTTGTTTAGGAGTCTAGGGAGGATGGTCTGAAAGGGCTTTGTAAAGGAGAGGACGTCAGAACTGAGCCATTCACTATAGGAGTCAAGCAGGAAAGGGGAAGGGCGGGGCCATGATTCCAGGCAGAAGGCGCAACACCTGCAAAGCCCAGAAGAAGAAATGTAGTGGAAGCATGCTTATCAAAACCTGAACCTGAGAGGTGTTTTCCCCATTATATGTGAGTGATTCACGTTACAGCAATCTTCAAATTGGCATTACCCTGAGAAATGTACAAATCTTAGGTGAAAAACAGTCATTCCAATAGGTAAGTAGAGACACCTCTTCTCTGTGACTTTTTTTTTTTTTTTTTTTTTTTTTTGGGCCACGCAGCTTGTGGGATCTTAGTTCCCCCACCAGGGATGGAACCGTGCCCCCTGCAGTGGATGTGCAGAGTCCTAACCACTGCACCACCAGGGAATTCCCTCTGTGACTTATTGAATGCTAACTCAGTAACATAGATTTTGTAAATAAAGCTTACATGGTGTTAGCAAAATGTAAAGAAAGAGCTGAATGCTGGCATTTTCCATAAATAATATTTTTAGGAAAAGTGGGCTAGGCAAGATATGAAAATGTTTTCAGCATGGGATTCAAATCGTTCTGATGAAAATCAACCAGGTTAATTTTCTCTAACACATTTAATTCTGTCAAGCACTCTAAGGCTACTACATATGGAAAGAAAGCTGACATTCAGGCTCAACAGCAATGTCAGCCAACACACCTATATGAATAGAAGTCTGGAGAAAAATGTCTTCTCTCTAAAAATAACAAAGATTTTACTTCTACTTAAGAGGAGCAATGGGCCTCAGGGATCTGGTGGACAGTAAGATTGATGTTTCTTTAAGGCAGAGTTTCGAAGCTTGAGGCACAGTTTTCACTGAGCAGAAGTCCATAACGCTTATACATCAAGGGTACTTATGTGATGATTGCAAAACTTGCAGTGAGAATTGACTACAGTACTTAGGCCGACACTTTAGGCATTTTCTTCCTGTTCTTTTCAGCAACTGGTTTTATGGCAGGTGCTTCCTGTGACATTTCGGGAGCAACAACCAGAAATATGGCATCAGGGGTGATAATAAGATGAATGGTTGGAGAAGACAATGGTTTCCTGACGCCGTGTTGAAGAATTACCCAACAAGCTTCCCATTTTAAAAATAAAATGCTATTTAGAGAAGAACCTCTAGGAAGAGAAACAGATATCTGGGACAGTGCTTGAAATTAGATCATCATTTATCCTGAAAGTTTAACAGTTTTTAAAGAATTATTTTAATGGACTAAGTAGAGGTGTATTTTTCTGTTGTCTGTCTGCCCTATCACTCACTGAATATTTCTTATATCCCTGTTATACTTTGAATGGCAGTATTTAAGATTTTTACACCAAGAGAAAAAATTAATTCTTGGTAATATCTATTATTGGAAATACATGAGGTAGAGAGTTCAACTGTTTCCACACCCAACAGTTATTACAAGCATTTCAACATCCTTGCAAAAATGTTAAGTAGACTGATATGAATTTTGGTTCTCAAAATTCACATTTTATCTACACTTCTCAACGCCATTCAATTTCCTTCCTAGCCATTGTTTTTCCTGTCAACACATAAAAAATGAAAATACAAGTGTCTATTGATAGATAGATAGATAGATAGATAGATAGATAGATTCTATATATATTTAGTCCAGGAAATTAAAAAATACTAGGTAGGAGAATCATAGTACATTGAATTCATTCTGGATTCGGTGCCTTGTATTCTTTATATCCACTCTTGACATATAAAGTACTTAAAGTCTGGCATATAGTAGTCATTGAATAAATATGAATCATAAGTACTCTAAAACATATGTAATAGGGACATGAGTCTGTAGTTCATGATAGGTTCTAAAGAAATGTTAATGATGATTCAAAGGAGCTTGTCAAAATTTGATAGCTCCTATCTCAAATAGAGCTCATCTTGGAGCTTACGTCTAGTCAGGGAGGATACACAGGTAACACAAAAGCCCTCTTATCTGGCACAGGTCAGCCTCAGAAGTTGCTCAGGTAGTCAAAGCTCTTGCTCAAGTGTGGAATCATATAAAATGATATATATCTTAAACACCTCATTTTAAGTTCCATAAAGATAATTTTATTTTCCATCTCTTTTAACGTGAGACCAAGGCCTTTTCTTTCTATAATTGGTCCATTGATTATAGTTCTAGAACATTTTTCTTCCTAAATCACACCAGCTTTGGTTTCTTTAAGTAGATTGAGACATTAAAGATACTCAGAAAGCAGTCTCGGAGTATAATCCTAGATGTTTATGCTTTTACCATTCTTTTACGGTTGTCTCACTTTCACCTAATTTCATGAGTGTGTGTATGTCTATGTCTTTCTAAAGCAGTCTCCCCCCTCTTATAATTTTATATGGTGTTTAATTCAACTACCTGTTTACACTGACAAGCAGAATTACCATAGCTTTCGCTGACTCTGGGTCCCAGAGCTCACCTGGTGAGAGCAGTAGCAAGTGGGCCTGTTAACCGCTGGCATTCTTCACGTGGTGGGCGTCAGTCAGGATGTCTCACAGACGGAGCACACAGTGTATCGCCTAACCCCAAGAGTCGGCAAAACTAGAAGTCAGTTAGAGAGATCCTAATACCTTCAATGCATGGTGCCTGGAATTATTTCCCTGGCACTATGAAATGCAGAAGGGAATGAGTACTCATGTGGGCAAGGTATTTATAAGAGAGTAGGGATGACAAAGATGAAACAAATAAGTGCAATCAAGTGTTTCAGTGCTACAGTAGAATGATGTGGCATGCCACAAAGAAAGAAAGGCTGAATCCTGGGGAGGTAGGAGATAAGAACAGGGAAAGATCCACAAAGAAGGTGATATTTGAGCTGAGGCTTTGTGTATGGCATGGGAGGAGACTAATTTTCTTTTTTCTATTGAAGTATAATTAATTTACAATGTTGTGTTAGTTTCAAGTGCACAGCAAAGCGATTCAGTTATACATATTTGTGTGTGTGTGTGTGTGTGTATATACATTCTTTTTCAGATTCTTTTCCATTATAGGTTATTACAAGATGTTGAGTAGAGTTCCCTGTGCTCTACCGTAGATGCTTGTTTACCTATTTTATATATAGTAGTGTGCATACGTCAATCCCAAACTCCTAATTTATCCCCGCCACACACACACTATCTCCTCTGCTAACCATAAGTTTGTTTTCTATGTCTGTGACTATTTCTGTTTTGTAAATAAGTCCATTTGTGAGCTGAGTCTTGAGTAGGTGTTCCATAGGCACACGAGGAGGAAGAAACCTTTTCAGAGAGAGGATAAAGAGGATAAACAGAAGCACAGAGACGTTATTTAGCTTAGAGTGCATTCCGGGGACTGTGAAGTTTTTGCTATGCTGGGAACCAAGGTTGCAAAGGAGTATAGAAGTGTGCCAGAGGAGGAGAGAGAGAAAGCCTAGTGGTTAGGCTGGGGGAGATCACGATAAACCTTGCCTGGATAGATGGCCTCATGGAGTGGAGTCTTGTAGGTCAGGAGTAACAAACTCAAATACCCACAGAGACCAAGCAGGTAGCATAAATAAAATAAAGGTCAGCTTTCTTGGTTAATCTTTTCTTTACCCATTTTGATAGCACCATCCAAGAAATATTTGTCTTTCTTTATAACACTTGTCTCAGTAAAACAACAGTGTAAGCCTTTAGTAAAATGCCAACTGATACTGTACTTGAGTGTTAGGGACAGAATTGGGGTGGGGGGGCAAGGACCGTGTCAGACTGGAGAGCACGTGCTCCATGTGAAGGGATCAGCCGTGTCTCAGGTCCTCTCAGTTGGTGCCATGTGGAACTGTGGGCCTGATCTGATTTTTCAAGATAAGCTGAAAATCTGGGTGTTTATTTAAAAACCTCCCAAGTTTTAAATGCTAGTGACTGGTTTTGAAAGTTTTTAGAGTATACAAATCAACACTACACTGAATGCGTAGTAGTGTATTCAGAGAAAGCCTTTGAAGAGTTTCGAGCACGGGAGCAACAGGATCATATATTCCATTTGGGAAGAGCAGGAGTCCAGAGGATGAGAAGAAGACTTGCTCTTTGAGGTTTTGGTAATGATCCAGGCAACCGTTGATCCGGGCTTGAATGGCGATGTGAGTGGCTGAGTGAAGAAAAGAGCAGGAAGCGTAACATACGGCAAGTAGATTATGATAAGCCTTAAAAGGCGGCATTTTATATCTATACACTAAATTAAAATATAAATTGATACCATAATGAAACAGTAAAAGCAACATTTTCTGGAGGAAAAAATAAGAATAAAAAAGTATGGGCTAGGTATGAACTGGTAGGGAAGATGGTCACGTAAAAGGAAAGATGTAGTGTATGTCTACATAGACATAGAGAGGGGAGTTTTAAAAATAAAAGAACTATGGAGCTGTTGGAAAGATTTAATACTTAGGATAGTTTATTTACAAAGTACTAGAAGCCACAAAAGAGGCTTTCAGTTAAAGAATTTATTATTTCATATAACAGAACACCTAGAGGTGGCTGTTGAAGTGAGCAGCTCGATGGTATCGTGAAGGACCCCAGTGTTCGCCTCTCTTTCTCGCTGTCTTCAGTGCATTGGTCTCTTAGGCTGGACCACCTCAGGATACAGGATGCTGCCACGGAGCCAGCAACCTATGCAGAGGATACCATCCGGAGGCAGAAAGAAGTTTTTAAAGCAAATAGACCATCTGAGAAAGCCTGTTCTTATGTCTCGGTCCACCAAAATTGGATCGCATACTCATTTTAAACCTGTTGCTGGAAAAGAGAATGGAATTGTCATGACTGACTAATTGAAGTTTACTCCTGAGATAGAAGGCTGTCATCTTTCCAGAACACAGGGGGTTGGCCTGACAAAGGCAACCAACATTGCCTCCTCAAGGGAATTCGGTAACATGGCCCTTGGAGTGTTGTAAGATGTGATAAACAGGGAAAGTAGGTTGATGGTAGAGGCTTCGGAACAGATCTGGATTTGCGGACCTGCCCTGCTACCTACTATCTTTGAGACTTTGAACAAGGTACTAGCCCTCTTTCCTCTCCTGTTAAAAAAAAATAGGCATAATTTTAGGCCCTCTTAAAGATTAATTGAACGAACATACATAAGATATTTAGTTTCATGATTATTACAGTCTCAGTGCTCAGTAAATGGTAGTAGTGGGTTGATTAATAGTCATCTTTAAAATCCAGTTTTGAGTTTCTGAATTTGAAAGAGACTTTTGGTGTAAGAACAGAACTCTTAATGGGAAGTATGTTAAAACAAAGTAGACTAATAGTAACATGACTTTAAAAGAATCAGCTTTCCCTTTATTGGAACAGAAACAGTGAGCTAGAATGGTAAAGTACATGATAAGGCTCAAGAGACCTGGCTGTGTTCCCTTCTCATGTTCCATCCAAGGCCAAGGGCCCCTTCCCTTCATCACACTAGAGGGAGAGGATTGCCCTCGGTTACCTCACACTGTCCCTGTCCCCTCCCAGCCTAATTCATCTTGTGCTCTAGCTTCGGAGTCAGCAGTTAAGCAGACACACTTGAAGACAGAGTAAATGCTTAGAAATAATTTGCATTTATTCCTTGAATGTTTAAATATTTAAGTAATTCTCTGTTGTTCCCTAAAGTTATTTCTTTTTCTTTTTTTTTTTTTTTTTTTTTGCGGTACGCGGGCCTCTCACTGTTGTGGCCTCTCCCGTTGCAGAGCACAGGCTCCGGAGGCGCAGGCTCAGCGGCCATGGTTCACGGGCCCAGCCGCTCTGCGGCATGTGGGATCCTCCCAGACCGGGGCACGAACCCGTGTCCCCTGCATTGGCAGGCAGACTCTCAACCACTGCACCACCAGGGAAGCCCACCTAAATTTATTTCTTAATCTAGACTATTTATTAATGCAGTGAAAGGCATTGAAAACATAGTTCACTTTCAAACAAATGTCAAGAGTAAGAAGACATCTGTATATTGCCCACCACACCAACTTAAATGCTTTTTTCTCATATATACTGAGAGTGGGCCTTTGTAGCCATAAGAAAGCCAGCTACCATAAGCCTGTTGAATTTCTCTGGGTGAACATCCCGGCATATGGCATTGTGACTCTGTTGCTATAATTTATATAAATATGTTGCCAGGGATGAATTAAAACTTATCATTGTAAATCTATAAGGATACAGCTGTAACTCACACGGATTTATTACCTGTAGACATGTATATCAGGCCTCTGGAATTACAGCCTCTACTGTAGACAGAGGTTAAAGAAGAAGGTAACAACTTACATGCCATTATACATTTACAGCAGTTTGTCATTCATCGGTAGTGGTGTGAATACCAAATACAGCAGGTGGACCATCTTTCACCCAACGAAGTCTAATTGGCCAACTTCTGCAAAAATGCTGAACAAAAGATCACCAGATGAGGAGTCAGAAAATTTAGTCTTAGACGCAATTACTAAATTTGTTACTTAAATCCTCTGAGCCTAAGTTTACTAGGTATAAGAATGTTACTCAAAAACCTGTTATTCTACCCCAATACACTTTGCATGGATTTTGTGATTTTCATTCATTCATTTAGTCAATAAACATTTATTGAGTGCCTGCTATATATCAGGCGCACATCATTTTTTTAAGCTGAAAGAAATAATTTAGTCCAGCATCCTTATTTTTGCAAAAAAGCAAAGTGGGTCCAGAAAGATGAGGTGCTTTACGGAGGATAGGAAAGGGCTTTTGAAAACTGCAAAATTCATACATGAGGAAGTAATTATTCATTGTAATGCTAAGCTAGTATCCTTTGTAGGATGATGTATATGTGTTTAGTTCTCCATGGATGTTTTCATCTCTCTAGGAGTTCCTTTTATATAAATTCACTGGGCATTGTCATTTAGCATTGCTCTTTCCAAACCAGGTGACACATCAGAATCACGTAGGAAATTTCAAAATAGATTCCTCCTACCTCAGACCTTCTGAATTAGAATAGAATCTCTGAGGCAGGGACCCAGATATCTACATTTTTATTAGGTGCTCCTAGGTAATTTGAAGGCAGACTGGAGTTGAGAAACTCTGGGTTTACCAAACAAAATAACAGGTTATGTGAGGAGCAAACAATGTTTGAATTATTGTAAACTAGCATTTTAAGTCCCCATGGTTTAGAAAATCAAATAATTTTAATATCAGGAAAAATAGCTTGCATTAGATCTAGAATCACATAGACTGAAATGGAGCCTTAGGATGAGTAGAACTTGATTGGGGGGAGGGGTGTTACCATTGAGAAAGCGATGCAGCCACATGAAGGAAAGGTTTAGTGGGGAAAGCCCATCATGATCCGCACCGCCCTGCAAAGATCTTACATTTATATACTACTTATTCACATGTATAACTATTTGTAAGTATTTGTAATCATAATCTATACATCCCTAGATTTGCTTTGAAATATTACATAACACCATAAAATTTTAGTTTATGAGGTTTTAGTTACTCCTTTGTATACCTAGATTTTCATATTGCATTTGAGAATTACCCTAGTACGTTATACCAACCCACCCTGACAGAGCTTTAAGCAAATACTGTTGGGCACATACAGCCTCCTTTTCTCTCCACAGAACCCTTTCTGATGACTTTTCTGTCCTTCAGATTATAACCGTGGGAGTTTCTACCAGATAAAAGTCACTAACAGAAAACTTGCTTACAGAAGTCACCAGTATCTTGTTAACTGCTTACAGCTTTGTCCCTAATGGGGAGTTTCCTCCAACTACTCAGATACAACACATGATTCAAGATTTCTCTCTCTCTGGATCTCTCTCACAATGTGGTAGGGTCTTTTCTCTTGCTACAGCATCCGTTCAAATCATTTATTAATTTAATAAATATTAAGTATTTGAGGAAACTAATGCTTCCTACAGAGACATCCTATCAATAGAAGAACATTTTTAGCTGCCTTTTTTTTATAATACATCTTTATTGGAGTATAATTGCTTCACAGTGCTGTATTAGTTTCTATTGTACAACAAAGTGAATCAGCCATATGCATGCATATGTCCGCATATCCCCTCCCTCTTAATCCTCCCTCCCACCCTCCCTATCCCACCCCTGTAGGTCGTCGCAAAGCACCGAGCTGATCTCCCTGTGCTATGCTGCTGCTTCCCACTAGCTATCTGTTTTACATTTGGTAGTATATATGTGTCGATGCTATTCTCATTCGCCCCAGCTTCCCCCTCCCACCCCGTGTCCTCAAGTCCATTCTCTATGTCTTCGTCTTTATTCCTGCCCTGCCACTAGGTTCATCAGAACCACTGTTTATTTTTAGATTCCACATATATGAGTTAGCATACGATATTTGTTTTTCTCTTTCTGACTTACTTCACTCTGTATGACAGACTCTAGGTCCATCCACCTCACTACAAATAACTCAATTTTGTTTCTTTTTATGGCTGAGTAATATTCCATAGTATATATGTACCACATCTTCTTTATCCATTCATCTGTCGATGGACACTTAGGTTGCTTCCATGCCTAGCTATTGTAAATAGAGCTGCAATGAACATTGTGGTACATGTCTCTTTCTCAGTTATGGTTTTCTCAGGGTATGTGCCCAGTGGTGTGATTGCTGGGTCATATGGTAGTTCTGTTTTTAGTTTTTTAAGGAACCTCCATACTGTTCTCCATAGTGGCTGTATCAATTTACACTCCCACCAACGATGCAAGAGGGTTCCCTTTTCTCCACACCCTCTCCAGCATTTGCTGTTTGTAGATTTTCTGATGATGCCCATTCTAACTGGTGTGAGGTGATACCTCATTGTAGCTTTGATTTGCATTTCTCTAATAATTAGTGATGTTGAGCAGCTTTTCATGTGTCTCTTGGCCATCTGTATGTCTTCTTTAGTGAAATGTCTATTTTGGTCTTCTGCCCATTTTTTAATTGGGTTGTTTGTTTTTTTGATATTGAGCTGCATGAGCTGCTTCTATATTTTGGAGATTAGTCCTTTGTTGATTCATTTGCAAATATTTTCTCCCATTCTGAAGGCTGTCTTTTTGTCTTCTTTATGGTTTCCTGTGCCATGCAAAAGCTTTGAAGTTTCATTAGGTCCCATTTGTTTATTTTTGGTTTTATTTTCATTACTCTAGGAGGTGGGTCAACAAAGATCTTGCTGTGGTTTATGTCAAAGAGTGTTTTTTCCTATGTTTTCCTCTAAGAGTTTTATAGTGTCTGGTCTTACATTTAGGTCTTTAATCCATTTGGAGTTTATTTTTGTGTATGGTGTTAGGTAGTGTTCTAATTTCATTCTTTTCCATGTAGCTGTCCAGTCTTCCCAGCACCACTTATTGAAGAGACTGTCTTTTCTCCATTGTATATTCTTGCCTCTTAATAGAACTATTAAGGGTTCTGAACAAGTGACTTGATCTGATTGAACTGTTGTGTGGGGAACGGATTGAAAGAAGACAAAAATGGAAATGGGAAGACCAGTTAGTAACAAGGCTGTTCCAGAAGTATTCCAGGCTAGAGATGACAACAGCCTAGGGTGTAGGGACAGTGAATATGTAGTCTCAAATTGACCAATTTGAGATGAATTTGAAGATAAAATTGAACTTGTGATGAATCCAGTGTGGTTATTGAAAGAATGAGGTGCTAAAGATGATTCTCAGGTTTTTGGTGTGAGCAACTGAATAGATGGGAAATACTGGAAGAGGAGCAGATTTGTGGAATAAGTGTGGTGGAAAATTAATCACTCAGCTTTTGATGTTAGCTTTGAGATGCCTGTAAACATTCATGTGGTGCTGTCAAATATGTAGCTACAAGCTTGGCTCTGGAGATGATCATTTAGACATCATTGGTGTGTAAATATATTCAGAGCCATAACAGTGGATTAGTATATAGTAAGAAGAGAAGTGGGCTGGGGCAAAGCCCCGAGAAAGTTCCACATTTAGAGATGAGATGGAAGAGATGCATCCACAGAAATGCGAGAATGTATGGTTTGGGGCCATGAAGAAAATCAGAAGACTGTGGTACAAAAGAGGAGAATGTCTCATGGAAAAAATGCTGCTGAAAGGTCAAGTATGTTAAAAATTAAGAGGAGGCCATCAGATTTGGCAACAGAAGGTCATGGGTGTCTCTAAAGAAGCAGTCTTTGTGCAGTGGTGGGGGTGGAAGCCTGGCAGCAGCAGAGCAGGCAGACTTGTGTGTACCATTCCTTCAAGAAAGTTCTGGAAAAATGAGAGAGAAGAGACATGGCTAGGAGTAAATGTGGCATCAAGAGACTTGCTTTTTAAGATACATACTTTAAAATAAGCTGTAGGATATTTGACCCCAGAAGGTGAACACCTGACTCACAGTTTACCAAAGCAGAACATTTAGCAGTAGGAAAGGGTTTAAAACAGATAATGAAAGATACTGTTTTGGATTGGCCCTGAAGAAAAGACCCCTACATGTTATCTGTATACTGATATATTGTAACACTATTATTCTGAGCCTTTTTTTTTTTTTTTTTTTTTCTTTTTGCGGTATGCGGGCCTCTCACTGTTGTGGCCTCTCCCGTTGCGGAGCACAGGCTCCGGACGCGCAGGCCCAGCGGCCATGGCTCACGGGCCCAGCCGCTCCGCGGCATATGGGATCCTCCCAGACCGGGGCACGAACCCGCATCCCCTGCATCGGCAGGCGGACTCTCAACCACTGCGCCACCAGGGAGGCCCTCTGAGCCATTTTAATATCAATTCAATGCCAACTCGGAGAACTCAAGTGGCATTAGGTCTATGCTAATTAGAGTAATGAAAGGGTCATTAAGACAGACCTTTGAAATCACAGCCTAAGACTAAGAGCAATGCCTTCATACCTGACTTTAATAAGAGTCCTTTGTGCAGGGATTTCAAAAACATGTATTACTTGAAAATTTGTCGGATTTCAGAAGCACTCAGCTTCTGAGTATTATTAAATGAAATTACTCAATAATCCTGTACTTCTAGGATTAAAGGGCAAATCTTTTTTTTTTTTTTTGCCAAGGATGGAGCATTATTTGGCTCCCTGTATATCATATACATTTTATTTATCAAATATATTTATATTTAGTACAAATATATCATGGCCAAAGCATTCTTTTCATATTACCAAGAAGGAGGTATCAGTTTTAATGAGCACAGTTTTTAGAGGCTTTCTCTTAATTTTCTCTGGACAAGAGAGGGGTCGGTTCAGTTTGCATTTCTGAATTTCCATCAAGGAAATGCAAGTGGCCTCATGGCTTGAGCTGTTTTCCTATGGTTTAGCCATCTCACTGAAGAAAACTTCACTCTGGTTTTTCACCTTTTCTATAAAGCAAACAGAGAGCTGTTTACAACAGCCTTTGTTTGGCTTTGGCATTGATTTTAAATCACCTGGATTGATCATGTGGTTGTGGGACGTTAAAAAATCCCACCAAACACCAAAGCCTCTAAACACAATTAGAATCGAGGGGTTTTTAATCTGCTTGCATTGTGTCCATAGGAGTACATTTTAAATTATCCTCAACTTCTGCTCGTGTTTGGTGAAAAAGCACTATCCTAACGTATAGTGTCTGGGGTTGTGTAGATGCTCTCTAAGCACATAAGAAATGTTCCTAGTTTTCAAAATGAGGGAGCATCTAAAATCTTTGTCCATCTCTGAGTGTTTCACTGCCTAGGCAATTGCCTCAGCCAATAAGAGAGAAATATGCAAATAAGCCAGCTGTCATGTCACACGCTCCGCAGTCACTGGACAACAGCAGGACTGATCTCAACCAGATTTGACAAAGAGGTGGAAGGTCTAAAATTAAATAGGTCAACGCAAGTTCTGTAATAATAGGTAGATGTGAAGGGACAATGAGGGATCCCATAGGAAAACTGCTTTTTAAAGACTGCTGATGTTATTGCCTTTTTTTTCAGATCTCCCATCATCAGTGGCACCTAAGTCTGAACCATCTTATTTGATGATGAAAAACAGTTTCTATTTTTCACTAATTACTCTTTAGATTATTTCTGTAAGGTTAATGTTTTAATGAAATAAGTATATATAAAGATTCTAACTATTTTAAGAAGCCAACTTTTCTTTTTTAAAGGCAAATATTATTCTGAGGCTTGCTCTGGTACTTCAATTTTGTTGTCATGGTGACTAGATAATATAACTTTTCAAAAATGGAAACCTGCTTTTAACCATGTTGTATCAACCTACTAGTCATAATGCAGAGTTCAGAGTAGGCAATTTCTTTTTAGTTTCTCCCCTAGCTAAAGTCTAAATTTACAGACATCAGATTTCAGTAATTACACACACACACACACACACACATACACACAAACTCCCTGTCAGTCTCCAAATTGTACAACATAGTAAGCACCAACAAAGGAATTGTGATTTTGGAATTCATATTCTTTCTAGTTAAAAAACTTGTGTTGCCAGAATATTAATTTTGGAGCATTCTTATGGTAGCACCTTGCTAAACAATATAGTACTGTTTTCCTCAATACCTGCAAATAATTGTCAGTGAATAAAAGAAAAAAGAAACAAGGAAGTCTCTTATCAGTAGACTGAACATTCTTTTATAATTCTGTAAGGATCAGTGCTTTGTTTCCTAAATTCACTCACGAGCCATTTTACACAATCGTAGTTTTTTTTTTCCTTTTTAATATTCTTTTAATATTCTTCTGAAATTGTAACGATAGGAACGTATTGCAATCCTTCCTATAATATTATGTTGAAGGAGTGTTTACAGTATTTTACGCTTGAGCTATTGCACATTTTAATGCTTAAAGATGTTATTTTATCTGCTTGGGGAAGAAAAAGAAACTTTAATTGTGAAAAATAAGAACTAAACCTTAAAATGTTTTCCACTATTCTTTTTCTTCCAGCACATTTTCTTCACTTTTCAAGAAAGATGGCTTTGCATAGTAACTTAGAAATAACACCTAATGATTAACAGAATGATGGATGTGATGAATCACCTTTTTCTTGAGAAATAATAAATCAACATATTCCTACCCATAAATTTTTACTGAAAAACATGAAATATTAGCATCATATATTTAACAAGGTGTCAGATACAAAAACTGTCGACAGAATCTTGCCCTCATAACCAGTAAGATGAATTAAAATGTTATGTTCCATTTTTGGAAACAATTAAAGTAATTCAAATATAATTTACAGTTTCCTAAATTTAGTATAGTTTTATTTCTTGTTTACTCTTCTAATTGATAATGCTGCTTGAGCATTATCAATATTAGACCCCAAAGTTAAGGAACAAAGCCTCCTGATATAGAATTCTTTACTCATTAAAATTCTGGTTAAACTTTCATTTTAGGATTATAAGCTGAAGATCAGGTTTGCCCTTTTTATATTTAAGTGATTCCATCCTGGCCCCCATTTAGGTAGCATTTTCTTTCCTTGCTCTGGTTTCATTTTTAGGCAGACTTTGAGGTTTGGATTTTTTGGAAGCCCATTGGAAGGGTGAATTTGTGATTACATGAAAGGTTAGTTGATTGTTAGTTGCCCAGCAAGTTTGCTTTATTTCCACTTGGGGGTGTTTTTCCTAGAGTAGCCACAGTGTACTGTGGGAAGCGGAGCAGGGCAGTGTCCTCCCCTGGCTGTATTGATTTGCCCTTCAGCTGTGTGCGGTGCACAGAGAACCTCGGGCCTTGTTGTTGATTATCTGCATAGTGTCTCTGGGAGCACCATTGACCCATTGCTGCTGCCTGCCTGTGGCTCTTGATTTTTCACGCCGTCTCCATGACACTCATAATAAAACATACTATCTTATTGCTCCTCAGCTCTGAGAGCCAACTGATTCAGCCCAAGAACACCACAGTGTTTCTGAAGAACATTTATGTGGGGTAAAGTGTTGTAGCAATTTTAGGATTCTGTCTCGTGTAGCTTTAATAGCTAGCTCTACAGCAAGATTCTACACACACTATTATATTTTTATTGTCTTAAAGCAAATACTAGCTTTTCATATATTGTTAGCATGAAATTTTGCATTACTAGGCTTGACATGTTGCTATAATATTCAGTTTCAAAAGTAAATTTTGAAATATGTCACAAGGATTATGCTATGATTTATTACTACAGTGCATGATGGTTCTTGAAGTTTCTGATTGTATTTAATTTACATATTTCTAATTTGCTATTGTCAAAATGTCCCCCATTGTACATTTTAACTTCTGATAGGGTCTCAAGTTATAAGAAATCAGGTAAAATCTTTCTTCTTATTTATCTTGGAAGACTTTTTTCTATTTAAGCTGTAATTGATTTTGTTTGAGCATATATCATATTGTTTTATATTGGAGGCTTCATGTATTTTAATATCAAGTTATTTTCATTTTTATTTCCCATGTATTTCTTAGTCCACAATTAACATTAATATTTCCTTTGTACCCTCTGTTGATTGGTAGTGTGGTGTTTCAAAAAGAGCTCAGGGCCTCCCTGGTGGCGCAAGTGGTTGAGAGTCCGCCTGCCGATGCAGGGGATACGGGTTCGTGCCCCGGTCTGGGAGGATCCCATATGCCGCGGAGCGGCTGGGCCCGTGAGCCATGGCCGCTGGGCCTGCGCGTCCGGAGCCTGTGCTCCGCAACGGGGGAGGCCACAACAGTGAGAGGCCCGCATACCGCAAAAAGAAAAAAAAAAAAAAAAAAAAAAAAAAAAAAAAAAAGAGCTCAGAGATCCTGAGAAATAGGCTTTGAATCTATTGGTACAGAGAGAATAAGATGTACATGTTTCTTAAAGATACTTTAAATATTTTAACCTCTGTAAGTACTATTACTGGTATAAACAGTGATATAGCTCAAAGGAGAGCAGGTACTCTATTCTTGCCAGAAATATCTAGACATTTTTCTAGAAAAGGTGAGTCAAAGGAAGAGTTGCAGGTTAGGTTAATATTGATGGTTATTTCTTCTTGAAGTTGTTTAACTGAAGAATGTTATCATTAGTCAGAACAAACAAATTTTTTAAACCTATTTCAATAAATTCAGATTTTCGCAATTATATTAAAGCTAATTTCTCTTTGTTAGTATGTGTCCAACTTCATGAATTGCCTGATCTCTAGGATCTGTTCCAAAAATGTCTGATATAACACCAATAAGGCTATGTTCAAATTATTAGTAGTTTACCACTGGAAAATGTATCAGTGAGCTTTGCCATTTAATTTTTTTAAACATTTTGGAATTATTCGTTTGTGTTGCTTGATGGATTTAGTTTTCTTGTTTTTTTCGTTTTATTAAATTTTAGTAGGTAGGTTTTATGTTTTAGGAATACGTAGTTTTCTAAATGTATGCTTTTAAAAATATCAGTCATAAAATAAGAATTTTGTAATTAAAATGTTTAGCAAGTGTTGCTTTTGGTGGCTGGGGGTATATAGTGTAACCTTGGTGGACTGTCTCTAGATGACGGATCTGCACAAAACCCCAAGCAACAAAGTTGTCTCTGGTTGGAATCTAGTTGTTCTCAGCTAATTTACTTCTGATTTATGTCTAGTTGGTATAAATTGAACCCAATGACAGAAAAATCAGAGGAAAGGCATTTCATTTCTCCTTCCATCAAATTAATATTGTTCTTTCGAATTAAAAAATGAATTCTCCGTGATTCTGCACACCACACCTCATGAACTTCTAGGGCACATGATATTAACAGACGCCATAAAACCGTTTCAAATCTAGGTACACAGGCTTGGGCAACATTTCATTCACTTCTAGGGTAAATAACAGGGTATGTTTGACGTGTTGTTACATTGTTCTTTCGCAGCTGACTTTTACTTACGTGGATTTCACACCCCACAGTCTGTCAGGTTTGAATTCTCTGTGTAAGAGGCTAGTATCCAGTTTACAATAAACTCCGGTCATCATGGTTTTGAGCCCTCCCACCTGATGGTTTTCCATAGCACAAGGTTTGTGTTCCAATTAAGCTTAAGTATTTCAGTGTGTCTTTGGACATTCAGAACCACTTTAAAATGTGCGTAAGCCTTTCTCTAACTGACTCATAGTCATCAGGTATCGCAAAGGTTAAGCCTTATCATCAGCACCCCCCCCCCAAAAAAAGGTGAGGTTTCATCAAAAACTTCCATCCTCACAACCTTTCGACCACAATTTGATGATTATTATTGATTATTTCACAGCCTTTCACTCACACTCTGCCACTGTGGCCAGCCCTGATATACAGATAGGGCTTCAGTCCAGCTAAAATAAGACTCCATCTTGATAATGGACTGAGATGAGATACTGTTATTTGATAAAGATAATTGATGTTTCTCAGTGAATTGGAAAGCAGCTTCAAGTGCACTGTATTTGGAGCTATATTCTATCCACAAATATGGCAGTTGTTTACGAAAATAGAACAAAAGAACTAAAGTTAAATATTTAGACATGGCTGTTTAGAGTGTTTGGTGCTATGATTTTTTTTTCATGTCTGATTATTTTAAGCTCTAGTGGAAAAAAAATAGAAAGGGGCATATCACATTATTTTTCCTCTTTGGTTTCAGGCTAGTTTGTTAAAATCTTACATGGCATTGGTGTTATCGATCGGCACCCTTGCAGACTTCATACCTAAATTCTGTATTTGGATTATGATGAATCACTGTTGTGCATAAACTGGGTATCTTATGTCAAAGTTAAATTTCATGTTATCATTCATTTCTTGAACATTTTACATACTGCATGAAAACACAATTTAAATTATTGATCATAAACATCCTGTCTCTTGGCAAATGCAGTCCAAGTAATCTGTGGACGCAGGTTGCGTTTCTCCTCATTTATTATTAACAAATTTCTCTAAAAATAACGTGTAACTCACTGTTTGTGTTTGTTCATTCATCACGCTTCCTTCAGCCACCGGGTTTCAGTTGATTAAGGTATCATTCATCTTAGGTAATGTTCATCCAATTTCTTTTAGTCTTATCACCTTCATAACCCCTAATTAAGCAATAAGGCTTGACAGGGAGTATGGTTATCATGAGATAATGACACCCCAAGTGTGTTGAGCGGCACAAGGTTCAGCTGAGTGCTTCTAAACCTCTAGGGGTGTGATTATCTCACGATAAACATGCCAGGTTGCCGCTCATTGATACCAGTGTTGCATGCACACACACACACACACACACACACACACTGTGGAGTTGGGGGGAGATGGACTTGTCCTCACCCACCTTCTCAGCCCTCCAAATTGTTGATTTTATAAAATTATTGCTTCAGGTCTCAGACTTAAAAACCGAAGTTTGAACCCATAAGCTTCTATTTTATTGTTTCATTAGCATCAGTTGACTTGCCAAGTACATCTTTGAACAAAATAAAGATATACTTTTTTTTTTTAAAGGTAAAGTTTCCTCAGAAGAAGTGTCTCATGGAAAGCAAATGTATCTTTTGTTGTTATAATTTTGCAGCAGTCAGTGGACTGCCACTCCAGTGAATGGTAAACAATGAGGCATTCTTGTAAACTCAGAAAAAGCCTGCATGTGCTTTCATGCAAATGAAGTTATTAAATAGTTGAAAGTAATATAGGGAATATTCATTGGATTTTTGGTTCAGAAAATTCCTTTTAGCTTATCACAAGTAAATATCACAGTTAAAAATAGACCAGTGTGGAGGAGGAGAAAATATTAGTTTTATAACTATATTTTAATTCAGATTTCTTTTCAGATAATATTTAAGGGAAGAGTAGTTTTTTTAATATAGGCTTTAATTTGGTATTTAAAAGGAAAAATGGGATTATCTACAGTAGTTTTGACCTGATTGTTAAAAAGAGGCTACCTTTTAGATGATAAATCTTCTCAAGAGCAGTATGTATGTGCACGTGCGTGTGTGCATGCACGTGTGTGTATTGTTGTTTTTTTAAAAAAGGGAAATAATGAAAGTACATTTTCAAATATACATACATTATGTACAAATATATAAACGTGTATAGATATTTCTACAAATTCAATTAAACCCTGTGGTTATGTAGAGAAAAAGAAAAAGAAAATACCATGGCTAACTTTTGAATATTTTCAGTATGAATTTAAGTTAATAATGTCCTATAAAACAAAACTATTCACTAGAACTTTCTGTGATGAAAAAAATGTTCTGTAATAACATTATGTTGTCCAATATGGTAGCCACTAGCCACATATGGCTGATGAGACTGAGGAACTGAATTTTTAATTTTATTTTATTTTAATTAATTAAATTTAAAATAGCTTCCTTTGGCTAATGGCTAATATATTGGATAGTATAGATCTAAAGAAAAAAAGAAATTCCCCCAAAGTTAATTTTTCTTAAGCTCCTAACATTACTAAGAAATGAATGACTTTGTAGCTTAAAAAATGATATTTTCCAAGTAATTAGTCTATCATGGTCTTTTTAAAATTTTAATGTTTAAATAACAACTGAAAATGTCTGTTAGTTTTATAAAGATCTAAAATTTTTCTTAGTAGAACTTCTATCTTTAATTCGTATTCAGTTTTTCAGAAGGTCCTGTCCAGTAGTTAGGTATTTGATGTATGTCAAAACTATTAATCTCCTTATAAAATTAAAGTAATAGCTTTACTGATAAAGTGACACATTCTTTTTAGGAAGAATTTCTATCAACCAAAAATGCTGGGACTTTTTTTTGCCTACTTATTAAATGATTTACAACACTTGATCATAACATGTAGTTTTATTTATCCCATAGAGAGAAAATGTTTTTCTTGATAAGTGTAGTGCCTGAGCTTGACTTTATTCTTGTAGATAGAGTTTCCTATTTTAAAAAGTTCTAGAATATTATTTAAACTTTGAATGTTGTGTTGGTGCGTCCAGCCTTCATCACTTTCATGGCTCTTGTGGCAAAAGGGGCTGATCTGTGGACCAAAAGCTCACTTAGACATCCTTTTGCTCTCCTAGCTCCCTGGTCAGAACCACTATACTTCAACACCTTAACATTTAATTTTACACAAGTGCTTTTTTTTAAAAAACAGTAGCCAGGAGTTATTTTAAAATAAAATATCCTACAGATGAAATCATGTGATTTCTAGGGTTTTCTTCAAAACTGTATGAAAAGAGGAAAAGAAGATGGGTCTGGATGGAGCAAAATTAACCATGAATTGGTAATTGGTAAAGCTGGGTGAGGAGTACATAGAGGTTCATTGTACTATTCTATCTGTTTTCGTACGTGTTGAAATTTTCCATACTTTTTAAATGCAAATAAATATAACTACTTGGTTAATATAAATATTAATATCATTATTAATAATACTTATGAGGTAAAATTAACTTATATTATAGTTACTCTACTTTAAACTCCTACTGATGCTCCAGCCTCATCTCTCATCAGGCTCCCCTGCATCCTCTGTGCTTAGGCCTTTTCTCCCTCATACCCAGTACCTTTGCACCCGCTATTTCCTCATTTAGGACTTCTCTTTTTTTCCACACCACATATACCATCTCCTTCCTTCAATTAATTAACTACTATCCTCACTTGTTCCTAATTCCAACATCACTCATTACCTCACCAGTACATCAAACTGTACTGTTAGGGACTAGGTGATTCTCATTCAGTTCAGTACCCATCCAGAGATCCAGTTGCTCACCTCCTGTTCTCCTGAGATTAAAATCATGGCACATGCCTTTCTTAGCTTTGGATACAACACATGAAAATCATGTTTTATAAATAGTGGGAGAGAGACTTGTCAAATGAGATTTGAATTAATCTCCAGGGAACTGAGAGACCATGGTAAAGTGGAGAGGGCCTGCCTCACTGGGGGAAGGGGGAGGAGAACTCTAAAATCTTTAGACATCATATGGACCAAACAAAACCAGTTTGTGGACCACACTGAACCTGTGTACAGTCTGTAGATGTGGGTAGAAACATGAGTTGTTATAGGCTGAGAAAGAAAAAGGAATCTGTTTCTGTTGAACTCTCAGTATCTTATACCTCTATTTTAAATGTAGTTTATTAGCAGCAGCTCAAGATGTTATTGAAAATGTGATCCCAGAGAGCTCTAAGGCAGAGGTCCCCAACACCTGGGCCGTGGACCTGTACCAGTCTGTGGCCTGTTAGGAACCGGGCCGCACAGCAGGAGGTGAGTGGTGGGCTAGCGAGTGAAGCTTCATCTGCCCCTCCCCATCGCTCCCCATCTCTCGCATTACCGCCTGCACCATACCCCTGCCCCCCCACACCGTGGAAAAATTGTGTTCCACGAAACCAGTCCCTGATGCCAAAAAGGATGGGGACCACTGCTCTAAAGGAACAAAATATTAGTGGAGAGAGAAGGTCTACATCTTTCAGTTCAGTTTCTCATTGTGAGTTCATGTATAATGTAATAAAATGTTCAGACAATTCATGCCTTTCAAAATATATTATTATTTATGGTATAAATATATTTTGCCAGATTTTTAATGTTCCCCATTTCTTCTTCTAATTAATCATATTAATCAATTAAAATTGAAGACATGAGGCCTGCTCAGTGTAAAGTAACCTCAAGCCCATGATGTTTAATTTTATAAAGCACTCATAATGAAAAAGAATAATTCAGCTAATCAAATAACAACTTCCTTTTTCCTTACCTGTCTTGATTAAGGCGGCTGGTCTTCCGAATCACTCCTGTAGCGTAAGAATCCATCCCAAGCTAGACATGTCAGTAGCAAAATGCATTGATGTGAATGCTTTAGAGCTGGGAAGACAGGGTGCGTGTCTTCTTTGTGGAACTAGCAACAGTACACAGCAACTCAGCATTTTGTAAATTAGTCTGTCTATGGGAAGAAACTGTATCATATCTTTATAAAGATGAAGTTGTCTATGTGGAATATTTCTTAACAAACTGAGGTATCTCAAAAATGATAGAACCAGTGTCAAGACAAATATGGGATTTTCTGGTGCCTTTATTCACAGAGATTATTCCCAAAGGAGTGAATTTTCTTACGCTAACTTTAAAATTTAAATTAAAGCCTGAATTTTGTCCAAAAGTAGAAAATAATACATTTCTAACAATATTGAGCATACTAATTAATAGTTAGCTCTGTAAAGATCTTACTTAATTAGGAGTGTAAATTAAAAGTTTTATGGTTAGGCCCATATAGAACATATGATGCTAATGGAGAAATGTTTCAAGTAATAGGTAGTAATCATTTTGAAAAACAATGTAATTAATGCAAACATAGTCAAATGAAGACCTGGTGGATCAGACTTTTCCTGTTTGCACTGTCTTCCCCAGCCCTGCCCTGTGACTTCTGAAGGCTAGTCCAACCTATCCCCAAATATTCCACTAAACTAGGAGCTCCGGGATAGAACGGTCGAGGAAACCTGTAGCATGCATTTATGTAAATTTTTCATTAAGAGGCATGTCCCAACTCCGGGTAGTTATTTGCCTTTCATTTGGATCTTGAGTGAGAGAAGTGGTTACACCATAAGCTGGTATGACGATGGCTATGATTCACGTGCTCTTCAAGCTGGTCCACACTGCAAGCTAACTCACTATTGTAATATCCTAGTATTTCATTAAATTATATGCCTCCCAAACTCAAATCTGTATTGTAGTAACCACGTATTCTATCTGTTTTTATGTATGTGACAAATAGGTTGAATGAAATAGAGTAATTTGGGAGGAAAAAGGAGGCACTTAGTAGGCTAATGAATTGACATCCTAAGAAGGAAAGTAGGAAAGCCTCTTCAGTCATTTGGGTAATACTCAGATCATTTAGATATATATCTGTGAGCTTAAGAAATTATATCTGGTAGCAAGAATTTGGAATTCAGAAAGGAGAACAGTTTTTCTCAAGTTTCTACCCAATACTTAGCTCTTATCAAAGAACAGTTTGGCTTATGGATGCCCAGGTTGACATAGTAATCAATGTAATTTTTTTCTTTTATTTTCTTTTGGAATGGTGCCATATGCTATAATGAGATGGGGCTGCCTGGAAAAATAGTAAACTTGCTGACCACTCTGTGAAGCCACATACTGTGATGTTAAATTTTTATTATCGTACAAGTGTGACGTCGTGTCTGGGGTAAAGGCTCTTAAAAAATTGAATTTGTATCAAAAGAAATGCAGAAATGTATCTAATTCACCTCTGTCTCCCTGGATAGGCCTTTTCAGCTTTTATTACCTCTGTCTCCCTGGATAGGCCTTTTCAGCTTTTAACTGTGTAAATGCTCCATTTTAAGTGTGTTAGCAAAGCACTTTCGTTCAGGCTGTCAAAAGGAGCTTCTGTCTAGGGAAGACGGTGGGGTTAGGGGGCTGTGTACTTTTCCTTTTCACCCTGATTTATAAGAAACCCTTTCGCAGGCATGGTCTTTTCCTGTAAAGTGATCAGTCATCTCCCAGAATGAACCTCAGATTACTGGATACATATTGGCAGTGATCAGGCAAATGAATTGCTGTCAGTCAGTTGCATGGCAGTTGCTTGGAGTAACAGACTCTTCCTTGCTAGTGTGTCCCTTGTTTTACATATTTGTTGATTAAAATGGAACCAGTATGACTGCTCATCCATTACTACTTTTTATTGTCTTTATTGAACTTGTTACAATATTGCTTTTGTTTTATGGTTTTTTTTTTTTTTTTTGGCCGAGAGGCATGTGGGATCTTAACTCCCTGACCAGGGATCGAGGCCAGGGATAGAACCCGCACCCACTGCGTTGGAAGGCGAAGTCTTAACCACTGGACCGCCAGTGAAGTCCCTCATCTGTTACTATTTAAAGGGCATTTTTGCTACACTCTACATGTGTCTGTAGGCTCTGTTGAAGTAAGCAGAAATCCTTGGAAACTCATGACTTTTGCTATGCTTATAGCATTTCTCAGTTCCTTATTTTTCAACTGTTCTGTTAATTTTTGACTACTAAATATGATTGCTCATTTTCTTAAGAATAGGAATAATGTCCTGGGAATTTTTGGTTTTTGTGTGTTCCTTCCTAAGGTTTTCCCTGAATAATTTAATTGTAAATTCTCATGACACTGGCTGAGTATGTTTACATTTGCAAGCACATTAGTTAATAGATTCTGTGGTTTTAAAATAAAGTTTAGCAAGGTTTTCAGCGTCCTGTGTTGGTAGACTATCCATGGATCTACCCCATAGTGACCATTATTAAAAAATAAAATCCAACTGCAAGCTATTCTAGCACAGATTCAATCTTTCATATCTCATAGTGTCTTCATTCTACCATCCACAAAGTTCTAGGCTTCAGGATTGTTAGGATTTTACTAAACTGACCGTATGCTAGACAGTGTTAAATGTCTAGGCAATAGCTAGTAATTTATTAATTCACTCAGCAAATGTGTCAGGAAGCAATGGCACATTACTCAGATGAATTAAATTCTCAAAGTATTAGAATTTAAATCACTCAAGTGATTTAGGGTTTTGGGGGTTTTTTTTTTTAGCTATTCATCAAATATTCTGTTGTAATAATTTAAGCTAGAGTATGAGGGATAAAAGCAGCTTCCTTTTGAAATTCAGACTTCTGGATTTTCAGAGCCTGGTATAATGCTTAGGATACTAAATTCTGAAGGCAGTGACTCGTGTGCCTAGTATCTGCCTATAGCTCTAGCTATAGGATAAATGAAGATAGAAGAGGACCTTGAGAAAGCTGCCT
The DNA here is from genome assembly GCF_964341445.2 of Mesoplodon mirus. Lineage (NCBI taxonomy): Eukaryota > Metazoa > Chordata > Mammalia > Artiodactyla > Ziphiidae > Mesoplodon > Mesoplodon mirus. The sequence continues at coordinate 72,475,239 of NC_138989.1, forward strand.
TTGGTAAAATCCTGCCAGTTTCCTCAGAAACACACATTTTGCTTGAACTCAGAGTTCAAGTGTTTTGAGTTCCTTTTCAAAATGATTATTCCCTGGCAAAAACAAGTTGAAGGGTATAAAATTGGTGACTTTTTCTTTTAAGCATGGAATAAATGATTACAGAATGTGTAGTGTTTATTTCTTTGGGGAAAAAAAATCTGACTGATAACCAAAACTGAATCCTACTGGAACTGGATGTACCATATACTCAAAGAATGTTCCAAGCATAACTCATTCTGTCTACAGTAGATACCACTGGGATTAAATGAAATTACAGCTTCCTTCTAAATCATGCCCATGATTGTCTATTCTGAACCACACCTAGTTCTTAATGAACTCAGAGATTTACTCTTCTTTCATCCCCCACCTGCAGTAATTTCACTTCAGACTCCTAAAATGGAGTCTTTCATGCCAGAAAGTGTTACAGAGTTCTTTCGCTTAGGAGTTCATGAGAATTACTAGAACCCATTTGGATGCCTCCGACTTCTGATGTCTCCCAGCCCTACCTCCTGTCTATACAGAATCCCCACATTCAGTCACAGCATCAGCTGCCTGAGCGTGTGTAATGTCTATACATTTCTGTGGACTTTATTCCCAAGGGCATTATCATGGAGATAGAACCTAGTCCGACAGTTAAAGGACATTTTGTTCAATAAGCCATACATAGAGAGACTCGGATCCACAAGGCAGGCAGTTGGAATTAATGCACACTTGGTAGCTGGGCCGCTTGCTGCTTTGGAGGCTTAATGACTTCAAATCAAAGAATAGAGCAATGAGTTGAGAGGACTGCCAGAAGGGATTGGAGCATCAGTGTGCCCCACTATGTAAAGTGAGTCTAGAAGTATTTAATAAGAAGCTGACTGTGATTCCCTTCCCCCTCATTCCTTCATCTGCACATTCTTCTTCTTTTTTTTTTTTTTGTAATACAGGTTGATTGAGACTTCGTTTCTGCTGTTACAGAGCTGGTAGCCAAGCATCTATACTCTGCATGAGGGCTGGTCACTACTCTTTATTTATTTATTTTTTTTTTTTTTTAAGGTGAACCTAAATAAAAGAAGGATTAGATTCCTCCTGTGTATAGACTTAGGGAAGAAATTGGGCTTCTCCTTTTGGATTCTTGGGCTTTGAAAGAGACTTTTTTAATAGTTCACAAGTTACTGAAAATATTTAAAATTTCAAAGAACATTAAAATGCTATTATGACCAAATTTACCAGAGAGATTAAATTCCTTAATTCGAAAATGTAAAATGTATAGCGGTTTTGACAAACAGATGCAACCAAGAAAATATAAGCTGGGATATAAAAACATGTAGGCTGCTTGGTAGATTGGGAAATCATGTAGAATTAGATATTGCCTGATAAAAATTTTATTTTCCCTTCAGCTTTCAGGCAGTTGGTTCAATAAGGAAGAGAACTTCCAAGAAAGTTAGAAATGCTGAGAACTATTCAGAAGGGGACAGAGAAAACTACCTTATTTCTCCCTTCTGTTTTGTCAGCCAGTACAAAATGGGGCTTAAAATCGGAGGCTTCAGCAAGCAGCAGGATATTCTGTAGATATAATATCCTTTATTCTTTTTAGCCTGCCATGTCAAGTAAGCATTTAAATTTATTTTTAAGGCTTCTTTAATATTTCACTTGAGAGGTAGAAAAAAGCATGTGATATTCAATAAAAATTACCTGTAAAGAGCCTTAAAAGTTCCATTTTCTAAATGGAACTTTTCTATACCTGAAATAGAAAGAATCACATTTCTTAACCAGAAACAGTGTCATATGAGTTTAATATTAGTGAAAGTTACGGTATGTAAATCCGTAATTGCTTGAGTGTTTTATAAGAAATTGTGACTTGCATGAGACCTTAACAAAAATCAGATTTAAAACAAACCTGGATTAAACAATGAATTGTTCAAAGGAAAGGAAGCAATTACTTTTCTTTTCTTTCTTTTTTTTAGGTAAGATCCATTTATTAAATATTTAAAAGTGAATATTAGGGGCTTCCCTGGTGGCGCAGTGGTTGAGAGTCCGCCTGCCGATGCAGGGGACACGGGTTGGTGCCCTGGTCCGGGAGGATCCCACAAGCCGCCGAGTGGCTGGGCCCGTGAGCCATGGCCGCTGAGCCTGCACATCCGGAGCCTGTGCTCCACAATGAGAGAGGCCACAACAGTGAGAGGCCCGCGTATCGCAAAAAAAAAAAAAGTGAATATTAAAATAACACACAAATATACGTAGCTATGACTATTATCGGAGTTAGGATTATGGGGGACTTTTGGCTTTATACATAATTAAATATTTGTATGTTTTTAATGAGCATATATTATTTATGTAGTCAGACAAAACCATAATCTAAGCACTTCTATGACTTCTTGCAGTTACGTTTCAGAAACAACATATATCCTTCTCCATGGTCTCTAGAGGAGTGTTTTCAAGTATGATTTGATCAATAACCTCACAGTAGTGGCAGATATAGAAAAGAATAAATGTTTATCACACTTGTAAACATCTGAGGCAAAGCTAAAGTATTGGTTGAAAAGACAACATCCATTCTTGAATTTCCCCACGGGTTGGGGCAGGGTTGAGGCGGGTAGCATTTACTATTGGATCTGTAAGTTTGGGTCTTAATGACTGGAACCAGAAGTTAAACTAAAAATGCAGTTTTATTATTAATAGCTCTGTTTCCTGGCAGAATGAAGTAAGTTGTACTGAATTGTCCAAAGGGTGTTTCATCTCCACGTGGACAGCTAACACAGATCTTGGCAACCAAGGGGAGCTTATTTGTGGCTTCTGAAAAACAAACAAACAAACAAACATAATCAAGGCTTTGAAAATCATTCCACTTCTTGTAAAAAAGTATTTCTTACTTAATCCATCTTGGGATATTTTTTGACACTTGGGCTGATCTCTAGATTACAACTTTTTCAGAAGAAAGATGAATACATTACTTAGATTATAAGCAGACAAGGACAAGGCTGCTGACACCAGCCAGATGTGCAGTGTTTATAGCAAGAGCCAAACAACCTTCCTCATTTTCAGTTGCCCTTTTATTCAGTCATGTTCCCTCAAATGAAATAGTGAATGTGTGTATGGTCTGTGTTTTAAAACTTACTCTCCTCCTGATTCTACCTTTAAAGAAGCCATTTCTCCTGATCATCTTTATAGGAAGGCTGAAGGGCCGAGGAGAAAGTTAACCCTTCTTATCGTTGTATTGCTTTCCTTACTTTCTGTGGATAACAAAAGCAAAGGACTAAAGACAGAGCAGGTATACACTGGGCAGGGTGAGTCTTCTAAAACCTGGGCAGGAGAGCGCCAGGGTCACAGGGCACTTCTGAAACGAGCAGTTTGATATCCAAAGCCCCAGTATTTAAGCAGTAAAGACCCAAGTAGCCTGGGATTTTGTGTGCTTGCCTGCCCTGTGGACCTATGAGAGATTGGGTTTAAACTGCAGGTCTCTCGGGAGCCATGCATGTTCCCAGAACTCTTTCACTGGGCCTTAGGGGGCAAAGGTCAAGTGCTGCCATCTCTTGACATGTATATTTGACACTGCAATTGTAGGCATAGCTCGAGGTTTTTATGGGTTCTATTTAATAAAATCAGGTTTCAGTAGACTCTCTTAAAACATGGAGGTGGGACATACTTCATGTGGAACAAAACAGTCTACAGGGAAAGAGTTGAATTCTGTCAGTGTACTTGAAGCCAATGTGACCTTTAGTGGCTTTGGATTAATCATTTAACTTCATCCTTTACCATGCGGTTTGCTTTTGTAACCCCTCCTGTATAGAATTCTATTAAGGAATGATGAGTTGAAGCTGAGATGTCCATTTCAGTGAATTAATCATCAAATGATACAAAAACTGTGACAAATCTTTGTAAAATGTCCTCAAAAGCAAGTCACTAAAAAATAAAATTTACTAAGTTGTACATATAGAAAATCATCTTTTTTATCCACAGAATAGTATATTTCTGGACTTGAATGTGATTTAAATGACTGTTTACACACACAAAATAAATGATAAATGAGCATATTCTACTTATAAAATGAGAAAATATCTTTTTAAAATTTAGAAGTATGGAATATTCGAGAAACCACAGGTCTTATTCTTTATTGTTCCAAGTTCTTGACAGTACATTATAGCACTTAATAGCTGAGGAAAATAAGCTTTTAGCAGCAATATCCCAACCTAGTACCAGTATGAATAATGTGTCACATAGAACGTATAATAATTTATCTCATGATTTCAAAGTGTCTGGGAATAGCTTCTGCATGAAGAAGTCACAGTTATGAGAATATTTATGGAGTCTTATATTAGAAAATACAGTATGATAAACTTTACAGAGAATGTCAGTGAAATAAAATCCTGACAGTACAATCCTTTAGTTTGATGTGAGACTTCACAGCCAATAATAGAGTTCAAAATCTCTCCATATTCTACAACACCTATCTTTGTATTGAGTGTGTTAGAAAAAACCTCATAAAGAATTTAGGATTGGAAAAAGGTTTTTGAATACAGAAATATAAAAAAGTTAAATTCATGGGATAGGTGGAGATAATAGAGATAAATATTTTAGGAATAAATACATATTAGGAAATAATATATATGAAATGGTGATAATGGATTATACATTAAACCTCAGTTGGGTAGAAAGAGTTGACCACAGAACTCTTTTAAACCACTTGCTCTGAGATGACTAAAATAATGGGAAAGGAAAGTAAGAATTCTTTTCAACCTTTCTCCATGAGGTCAGCCCCTGTGTTAGTCTGGGGCATCTAAGTCCTTGAAAAATATCTAGAAAAAGGGTTCAGAAAAAGAAAAAGTGTTCCAAAAAATGTAGGCCAGGAAAAAAAAAAAAACTCAACAATAAAGGTTTTCTTTGTGTTGACAGCCAAGAAGAGATACAGATACATTATGGTAGAGAAAACAATCAACGAAAAATAACCAAGACTAATGAGAATTTAGTGCTTTTGCACAATCTTCTTATATAATAAGGTCAACAATACAGAGAGATAGAATGGAAGATGGAAAGAAAAATAGAAAACTGCAGATAACTACCTGAGTAGGGCAGAAGTAGGACTCCAGAAACCCTTCCAAGAGCATGAACCATTCCGCGGCCCTGCCAAGACATCTCCCTGAACAGAGGAGGGGTCTCTGTCCTCTGGCCACTATGGGCTTCCCTCCCACTGGCAAAATTCCGTCTCCTGCAGTTCATTTGGGGCACAATTCGCTGTGGCACATTTCTGCCCTCTGGACCTGGAATAGCTCGTCTGCTGGCTGGCCGACCACTGTTCCTTGGGAACAGTCTTGACATGAAGAATTGGGAGTATCGAGCTTCCCTGGTGGCGCAGAGGATGAGAGTCCACCTGCCGATGCAGGGGACACGGGTTCATGCCCCGGTCCGGGAAGATCCCACATGCCGCAGAGCAGCTGGGCCCGTGAGCCATGGCCGCTGAGCCTGCGCGTCTGGAGCCTGTGCTCCACAGCGGGAGAGGCCACAACAGTGAGAGGCCCGCGTACCGCAAAAAAAAAAAAAAGAATTGGGAGTATCAAAATATTTATAGAGTCCTCTATTAGGAGATACAGTATGGAAATGTTTAGGGAGAATATCAGCAAGCTAAAGTCCTGATAGTCTAATCCTTTATTTTATAAAGCCGTTTTAGAGAGATTTATTAGTATTTGTATTTAATTAACTAGAATTACATTCGTATTTTTAAAGGCCTATCATAAACCAGAATTTATTCAGTGGCCAAGAAGAAGTCTTTTTTTTTTTTTTCTTTTTTTTTTTGTGGCTGCGTTGGGTCTTCGTTGCTGCACGCTGACTTTCTCTTATTGCGGGGAGCGGGGGCTACTCTTTGTTGCGGTGCACGGGCTTCTCATTGCGGTGGCTTCTCTTGTTGTGGAGCACGGGCTCTAGGTCGCGCAGGCTTCAGTAGTTGTGGCACACGGGCTCAGTTGTTGTGGCTCGCGGGCTCTAGAGCACAGGCTCAGTAGTTGTGGTGCACGGGCTTAGTTGCTCCGCAGCATGTGGGATCCTCCCGGACCAGGTCTCGAACCCATGTCCCCCGCATTGGCAGGCGGATTCTTAACCACTGTGCCACCAGGGAAGTACCAAGAAGTCTTAATGAATAGTACTCCAATGTAATTTCACTGATCCTATATTATTTAATTTCTTGTTTTTCTTAATAGAGAAGGTGTGTATTAAGGATGATCCTAAATTATTTATGTTTTTCTTCCTTCAATGAATGTTATTTTCGTTTTCCATGCCCCTTTGTTGGGTGTTATTTTAATTATAAGTACTATATTCTGTAGACAGATTCAGTTTTTCTAATAGGCCCTAATCATTTTGGTTTTCAGTGTTTTTATAATCTTCCTTTTTGGAAGAGAATTAGTATGTCGAAATTCAATTAGCTTGAACAGCAGCTCCTTAGCTGTATCACTCTCACAAGGCTGCAGGGAAATGGAAAGGCCTTTTAGATACACGTGCGTGTGAAGTGTGTGGCTTATTATTTTCTTATAGCTTGATTGTTCCTCTGGAAAACGTTCAAAAGTTTCCCTCATGTAAAAGCTGAATTGTCAGTTTCAGTACTAATGCCATCTATTAAATATAAATTTAATACATTTCTGGTATAGAATCTTTAATATGTGGAATTTTGTATTTGCAGATTCTAGAATTTAAAAAATACTTTTCTAAATCCTATGCCTCTTGAATTGAATATAATGTTTATGGACAGTAACAGATATTAATTTAGGTATAGGACTTTAAAACAATGAAGTTAAGAATGGTTTGGACCAGCAATCCTGAATCAATAGCCAGTATTATAAATTGAGCTAAAATGTACAGCTTATATTAAAAAGGAAGAAATGTCACTGGTGGCATACACAAAGCTACCAGAGGGTGATGAACAAGAGTTCAAGGAAAAGAACACTCCCAGTGGATTTACAGGAAGGGTATCCTTACTGAGAAACAGTAGGTTGTAGTTAAGTTTCCCCAGGGGAAATTGTGGGATCACTGTCCATTGAGACTATTGAACTGGAGGATGCGTTCTGGGGAGCAGCCGGAGCCTTGTGCTCTAAGTAATTAGACTTCTGCATGTCTGCTTCTCAACGCTTCCAGGCAATAGTGACAAAAGCATCAGTTATTACACAGCCCCCTCTTTCTTAATATATCTGTTTTTCTCTATGTCCGTATTTGTAACTGATTTAACAAGGTGGAATTTACATGTAATAAATTCACCCATTGTCAGTGCCCAAGTTGATGAGTGATAGCAAATGTGTGCAGCCTTGTCACCACCACTATGATCATGATCAGAGCATATCCATCACCCTCAAAAGTTTCCTTCTACCCTTTTGCAGTTAGTCCTTGCCCCCTGGGAATCACCGATTCTTCCTGTCACTGTAGTTTTGCCTCATTGAGAATTTCATATAAGTGGAATCATTCAGTATGCGGTTTTTGTATTTAGGTGATTTCACTTAACGTCATGTTCTTATTCATCCACCTACCTGTATTTTCAGTCTGTTTCCTTACTAATCACTAATTTTAAACTTCTCAATACAAAGTCCCAGATACAAACTCTAACTAGAAAACTGGGCCCATTTACACCAGAAAAGAAATTGTTTAGCCACATTAAATAAAGGAAAACTGAAACCAAACAATTATTGAAACTTTTTTTTTTTAAGTTTCCTTTTTATACCTTATTACTAGTCGTTGAGATTTTTATTCCCTTTGTCTTCCCCCTTGTAAGGTGCTTTCTGGTATCTGTATTTTTTATTTTTTTATTTTTATTTTATTTATTTATTTATTTATTTATTTATTTATTTTTATTAGTTTCTGCTTTATAACAAAGTGAATCAGTCATACATATACATCTGTTCCCACATCCCTTCCCTCATGCATCTCCCTCCCTCCCACCCTCCCCATCCCACCCCTCCAGGCGGTCACAAAGCACCGAGCTGATCTCCCTGTGCTATGCGGCTGCTTCCCACTATCTATCTACCTTACGTTTGGTAGTGTATATATGTCCATGCCTCTCTTTCACTTTGTCACAGCTCACCCTTCCCCCTCCCCATATCCTCAAGTCCATTCTCAAGTAGGTCTGTGTCTTTATTCCCGTTTTACCCCTAGGTTCTTCATGACATTTTTTTTTAATTCCATATATATGTGTTAGCATACAGTATTTGTCTTTCTCTTTCTGACTTACTTCATTCTGTATGACAGACTCTAGGTCTATCCACCTCATTACAAATAGCTCAGTTTCGTTTCTTTTTATGGCTGAGTAATATTCCATTGTATATATGTGCCACATCTTCTTTATCCATTCATCCGATGATGGACACTTAGGTTGTTTCCATCTCCGGGCTATTGTAAATAGGGCTGCTATGAACATTTTGGTACATGTCTCTTTTTGAATTATGGTTTCTCTCAGGGTATATGCCCAGTAGTGGGATTGCTGGGTCATATGGTAGTTCTATTTGTAGTTTTTTAAGGAACCTCCATACCGTTCTCCATAGCGGCTGTACCAATTCACATTCCCACCAGCAGTGCAAGAGTGTTCCCTTTTCTCCACACCCTCTCCAGCATTTATTGTTTCTAGATTTCTTGATGATGGCCATTCTGACTGGTGTGAGATGATATCTCATTGTAGTTTTGATTTGCATTTCTCTAATGATTAATGCATTTTTTAATTAAAAGGAAAAATTATGTTTGTTTTCAGCATTTTGTGATAATTCCACATCTCTTGTAATAAGGTACTGTGCCCTGAGGTGTCTCAAATCGTGACTAGAAATCAGTGGGTCAGAAAATCCTTATATGAAAAAATAAATTAAACATAACTGAAACCTATGTGTGACTGTTGTATAATTTTCTTTACACATGAGTATATTTCTAGTACAAGTAAATTATCTATGTGAATGTATCTTTTTTTGTTTCCTAGAAAAATGTAAGCTGTGCATTGAGACTAATTATAAAAACATAAGACAGGAGTTAGTTACTCCCTTTAGCCAACTAAGAACTTTAGCTGGATTCTTCTTTTTCTCCAGCTCATCTCTAAATTGAGCATTTACCTGCATCCTACACCTCAAATTATTTGATTAGAAAAGCAGATTGGAGGGGATATGAGAAGTTATTTTATAAGCAAAAAGTATCCTGCTTCTGAAACCCTTCCTTCAACAAATGAAAGAGACTAGGAAAGTGAGATAACTTGCTGGCTGTCACACTCAGTGATGTAATATTTAGAATATATAATTGGGCCTTTTACAAACATGTGTAAAATGTCCTGTAACACTTGAGTGGCTGCAGCTGTCATCTCATTTTTTCTGGATTAAGTTTGGTCAAGAAAGAAGCTGCCTCATTTTCTAGTTGTCATTTGCCCAGGAAGTAAAAGCAAATTGTAATGAGGGAATCACAGCAGGAGAACCTCCTAACAAATGAGAGGCATATATTGACTGGCAGCCAGCATGCCATTTCAGTGATAAATTTATTTTTATACACTGCTGTTCAAGGTCATTCACTGTTGTCCTTGAGTGTGCAGCCATCAAAAATCATGCTGTTCACATTCTAAGCAGTTCTAGTAATCAATGCAAAGATACCTTACTTTAAAAAAAAATCAGTCATTAATTTTATAGAGCATTTAGATAAATTAAACATCTTTACATTTTTACAGTGGTTTTATCTTTTGTTGAAAATTGAAATCAAAGAGATCAAGGAAAATATAAATTCATGAGACGGTATGGTATATTTGTATAGATTTATTATAGTGTTCACAGAAGCCAAACTTCAATGTGGACAAATCTCAGTAATTAAATGTTCTTTGTTTTATGGTTCTGCAGTTTTTTTTAAATTTAAAGAATTTATAATCTAAGAAGTCCAAAAACACAACTATTTTCATTTTAAGACTTCTACTATTTGTTTGAAATAGATTTTCTGTTAAAAATACTGAAAAGCACATTTTGCTTTCAGATCTGCCCAAATCCCAAGAAAATGTTTTCACTAACTTTTTGAACATGTTAGTTACACTTCAATAAGTACTCTGTTATTGTTCCATGAGAAAATGATCGAGTTATTCACCATTTTTTATTCAAAACTGAACCATACTTATCTAAATATAAAATGACCAAATCCATGGTCATTTTAGATATGAATCTAGTATCATATGAATCTAAGTTTAGATATGAATTAAGTTTAGATATGAATCTAATATCTAAAGGTTTAGATATGAATCTAATATTAAATAACTGTATTTTAAAAATTAAATTATATGTAAAAAGTGATGGTTAGGATATCACAGCGTCTTCCAGTAAATATTGTTTTAAATATCATTGCTGGGTTTAAAAGTCCCTCTCACAGTATGTGTTCCCAGTTAGTATATATTCCTTGAAAATCCCAAGGCCCTTCATGGTCTGTCTTCAGCCTAATTCTCCATCCACTTTTCTCTCTCTCCACTTCATCCCTTGTACCATAAGTCCTAATCATTTGAAGGTTTTTTAGTTTTTCTGACAAGGTATACTCTCCCTTTCTTCTAGACCTGTGATTATATTACACACTCTGCACGGAACACTCTTTTAGTCTTGCTATCCTCCATTTCCCTTCAGCATACATATGCATAAACACACACACACCATCACCATCAATCACCACCACACCACATAATCACCTGTGATTATTGCCCAGAAGATGTCAAAGATTTCTTACTGTAATCTCGTAACTTAAGTTCTACTGGAAGGTGTATGTAGAGGGGCAGGTAAATGAGTGTAAACTTTGGGTGAGTCCAATGTCTAGAGGTTCAAGACAGGTAATCTCATACTTTTCTCTGACATTCCACATATACTCCTGCTGGCTTAGTAACACATATATATGCCCTCATATATCTAAAGATGTTAGAACTTATAAGAACCTGGTGTCTACAACAGGTAATTAGGTTCCTAATGGCTGACTTGCACCTTGACATGCTTTTCCCCAGAGAAACTGTTATAAATAGTGCTTAGGAGATTGAACTGGCACTATAAATTCTGAAACATTAAGAATTCTATAGGCTTTTGGAAGCGGGCCTAGAAATCTAACTGTTATTCATATTCATGGCATTGTTTCTATACATAATTGTGTTCAGAGCTGCAAACAACCGAATTCCAAACCTCTTATTGGATGACTGCCTTTATGGAAATGCTGCAGCAGCCTGCATGTGAAAGTATCTCTGGTGTGTGATATTAAAAAAATTACCAGATTGTATATGGAATCACATGGAGTGACACAGCCTGTCTCGAGTGTACAGAACTACAAACAATGATTTATTATTTCTTATATTTTAATACCAAATTAATATCAAGAATTTAAGAAGCAAAAAAGTTCTCATAATATCAATCTTTTTTTCACCTCCCGTGCACGATCTACCTTTCTGTGAGCTCTAACTTTGGGCTCTGACCTTTCAATATATGAAACAGGAAGTATGAATCAGAATTCTTATTAAGTTTTAAACTTTCCAAAGATCCAGAAATGGTCTTTTCTGTTCTGTATTAACTCAAACCTTGACTGTGAAGGTTTGCAGTGGTTTTAAGGAGTACTCTTAGGTTGACTGGTTGTGTGCTCTGTAGCTTAAGTACTGTGTTAAAGCAGTTATAAACTCTGACTCCTGAATAATCAGAAATTTAAAATCTATGGTTTATAGTACAGTCTTAAACTACAATGCCATATCTACATATTAATCTCAATTGACTGTTAAACTAAGACATTCACCATAAAATTATTATCATATTATATAAAAAAATGTTTCTTCAGCTATATTATTTCCCTTTTAAAGAACCCTCCATTTATTTTTTTTCTAACATCTTTATTGGAGTATAATTGCTTTACAATGGCATGTTAGTTTCTGCTGTATAACAAAGTGAATCAGCTATACATATACATATATCCCCATATCCCCTCCCTCTTGCGTCTCCCTCCCACCCTCCCTATCCCACCCCTCCAGGTGGTCACAAAGCACCAAGCTGATCTCCCTGTGCTATGTGGCTGCTTCCCACTAGCTATCTGTTTTACATTTGGTAATGTATATATGTCCATGCCATGCTCTCGCTTCATCCCAGGTTACCCTTCCCCCTCCCTGTGTCCTCAAGTCCATTCTCTATGTCTGCGTCTTTATTCCTGTCCTGCCCCTAGGTTCTTCAGAACCTATTTCTTTTTTTTTTTTTTTTTTTTTTAGTTTCCATATATATGTGTTAGCATACGGTATTTGTTTTTCTCTTTCTGACTTACTTCACTCTGTATGACAGACTCTAGGTCCATCCATCTCACTACAAATAACTCAATTTCGTTTCCTTTTATGGCTGAGTAATATTCCATTGTATATATGTGCCACATCTTCTTTATCCATTCATCTGTCGATGGACACTTCGGTTGCTTCCACGTCCTGACTGTTGTAAATAGAGCTGCAATGAACATTTTGGCACATGACTCTTTTTGAATTATGGTTTTCTCCAGATATATGCCCAGTAGTGGGACTACTGGGTCGTATGGTAGTTCTATTTTTAGTTTTTTAAGGAACCTCCATACTGTTCTCCATAGTGGCTGTATCAATTTACATTCCCACCAACAGTGCAAGAGGGTTCCCTTTTCTCCACACCTTCTCCAGCATTTATTGTTTGTACACTTGTTGATGATGGCTTTTCTGACCGGTGTGAGGTGATACCTTATTGTAGTTTTGATTTGCATTTCTCTAATGATTAGTGATGTTGAGCATCCTTTCATGTGTTGCTGGCAATCTGTATATCTTCTTTGGAGAAATGTCTGTTTAGGTCTTCTGCCCATTTTTGGATTGGGTTGTTTGTTTTCTTGATATTGAGCTGCATGAGCTGCTTGTATATTTTGGAGATTAATCCTTTGTCAGTTGCTTCATTTGCAAATATTTTCTCCAATTCTGAGGGTTGTCTTTTTGTCTTGTTTATGGTTTCCTTTGCTGTGCAAAGCTTTTAAGTTTCATTGGGTCCCATTTGTTTATTTTTGTTTTTATTTCCATTTCTCTAGGGGGTGGGTCAAAAAGGATCTTGCTGTGATTTATGTCATAGAGTTTTCAGCCTATGGTTTTCTCTGAGAGTTTTATAGTGTCTGGCCTTATATTTAGGTCTTTAATCCATTTTGAGTTTATTTTTCTGTATGGTGTTGGGAGTGTTCTAATTTCATTCTTTTACATGTACCTGTCCAGTTTTCCCAGCACCACTTATTGAACAGGCTGTCTTTTCTCCATTGTATATTCTTGCCTCATTTATGAAAGATAATGTGACCATATGTGCGTGGGTTTATCTCTGGGCTTTCTATCCTGTTCCATTGATCTATATTTCTGTTTTTCTGCCAGTACCACACTGTCTTGATTACTGTAGCTTTATAGTATAGTCTGAAGTCCAGGAGCCTGATTCCTCCAGCTCCGTTTTTCTTTCTCAAGATTGCTTTGGCTGTTCGGTGTCTTTTGCGTTTCTATACAAATTGTGAAATTTTGTGTTCTAGTTCTGTGAAAAATTCCATTGGTAGTTTGACAGGGATTGCATTGAATCTGTAGATTGCTTTTTGTAGTATAGTCCTTTTCACAGTGTTGATTCTTCCAATCCAAGAACATGGTATATCTCTCCATCTGTTTGTATCATCTTTAATTTCTTTCATCAGTGTCTTACAGTTACCCTCATAAAGGTCTTTTGTCTCCTTAGGTAAGTTTATTCCTAGGTATTTTATTCTTTTTGTTGCAATGGTAAATGGGAGTGTTTCCTTAATTTCTCTTTCAGAGTTTTCATCATTCGTGTATAGGAATGCAGGAGATTTCTGTGCATTAATTTTGTATCCTGCTACTTTACCAAATTCATTGATTAGCTCTAGTAGTTTTCTGGCAGCATCTCTAGGATTCTCTATGTAGAGTATAATGTCATCTGCAAACAGTGACAGTTTTACGTCTTCTTTTCCGATATGGATTCCTTTTCTTTCTCTTTCTTCTCTGACTGCTGTGGCTAAAACTTCCAAAACTATGTTGAATCATAGTGGTGAGAGTCAGCAACCTTGTCTTGTTCCTGATCTTAGTGGAAATGGTTTCAGTTTTTCACCATTGAGAACGATGTTAGCTGTGGGTTTGTCATATATGGCCTCCATTATGTTGAGGTAAGTTCCCTCTATGACTACTTTCTGGAGGGTTTTTATCATTAAATAGGTGTTGAATTTTGTCAAGCTTTTTTTTGCATCTGTTGAGATGATGATGTGGTTTTTCTCCTTCAATGTGTTAATATGGTGTATCATGTTGATTGACTTGTGTATATTGAAGAATCCTTGCATTCCTGGAATAAACCCCACTTGATCATGGTGTATGATCCTTTTAACATGCTGTTGAATTCTGTTTGCTAGTATTTTGTTAAGAATTTTTGCATCTATGTTCATCAGTGATATTGGCCTGTAGTTTTCTTTTCTTGTGACTTTTTGTCTGGTTTGGTATCACGGTGATGGTGGCCTCATAGAATGAGTTTGGAGTGTTCCTCCCTCTGCTATATTTTGGAAGAGTTTGAGAAGGATCGGTGTTAGCTCTTCTCTAATGTTTGATTGAATTCGCCTGTGAAGCCATCTGGTCCTGGGCTTTTGTTTGTTGGAAGATTTTTAATCTCAATCTCAATTTCAGTGCTAGTGATTGGTCTGTTTGTATTTTCTATTTCTTCCTGGTTCAGTCACAGAATGTTGTGCTTTTCTAAGAATTTGTCCGTTTCTTCCAGGTTGTCCATTTTATTGGCATAGAGTTGCTTGTGTAATCTCTCATGATTCTTTATATTTCTGCAATGTCAGTTGTTACTTCTCCTTTTCCCTTTCGAATTCTGTTGATTTCAGTCTTCTCCCTTTTTATCTTGATGAGTCTGGCTAATGGTTTATCAATTTTGTTTATCTTCTCAAAGAACCAGCTTTTAGCTTTACTGATCTTTGCTATCATTTCCTTCATTTCTTTTTCATTTATTTCTGATCTGATCTTTATGATTTCTTTCCTGTTGCTAACTTTGGGGTTTTTTTTTATTCTTCTTTCTCTAATTGCTTTAGGTGTAAGGTTAGGTTGTTTATTTGAGATATCTCTTGTTTCTTGAGGTGGATTCTATTGCTATAAAGTTCCCTCTTAGAACTGCTTTTGCTGCATCCCATAGGTTTTGGGTTGTTGTGTTTTCATTGTCATTTTTTTTCTAGGTATTTTTTGATTTCCTCTTTGATTTCTTCAGTGATCTCTTGGTTATTTAGTAGCTTATTGTTTAACCTCCATGTGTTTGTATTTTTTACAGTTTTTTTCCTGTAATTGATATCTAGTGTCATAGCATTGTGGTCGGAAAAGATACTTGATACAATTTCAATTTTCTTAAATTTACCAGGGCTTGATTTGTGACCCAGGATATGATGTATCCTGGAGAATGTTCCATGAGCGCTTGAGAAGAAAGTGTATTCTGTTGTTTTTGGATGGAATGTCCTATAAATATCGATTAAGTCCATCTTGTTTAATGTGTTATTTAAAGCTTGTGTTTCCTTATTTATTTTCATTTTGGATGATCTGTCCATTGGTGAGAGTGGGGTGTTAAAGTCCCTTACTATGATAGTGTTACTGTCGATTTCCCCTTTTATGGCTGTTAGCATTTGCCTTATGTATTGAGGTGCTCCTATGTTGGGTGCATAAATATTTACAATTGTTATATCTTCTTCTTGGATGGATCCCTTAATCATTATGTTGTGTCCTTCTTTGTCTCTTGTAATAGTCTTTATTTTAAAGTCTATTTTGTCTGATATGAGAATTGCTACTCCAGCTTTCTTTTGATTTCCATTTGCATGGCATATCTTTTTCCATCCCCTCACTTTCAGTCTGTATGTGTCCCTAGGTCTGAGGTGGGTCTCTTGTAGACAGCGTATATACAGGTCTTGTTTTTGTATCTGTTCAGCCTGTCTCTGTCTTTTGGTGGGAGCATTTAATCCATTTTCATTTAAGGTAATTATTGATATGCCTGTTCCTATTACCATTTTCTTAATTTTGGGGGGTTTATTATTGTAGGTCTTTTCCTTCTCTTGTGTTTCCTGCCTAGAGAAGTTCCTTTAGCATTTGTTGTAAAGCTGGTTTGGTGCTGCTGAATTCTCTTAGCTTTTGCTTGTCTGTAAAGGTTTTAATTTCTCCATCAAATCTGAATGAGAATCTTGCCGGGTAGAATAATCTTGGATGTAGGTTTTTGCCTTTCATCACTTTAAATATGTCCTGCCACACCCTTCTGGCTTGCAGAGTTTCTGCTGAGAAATCAGCTGTTAACCTTATGGGGATTCCTGTGTATATTATTTGTTGCTTTTCCCTTGCTGCTTTTAATATTTGTTCTTTGTATTTAATATTTGATAGTTTGATTAATATGTGTCTTAGCATGTTTCTCCTTGGGTTTACCCTGTTTGGGACTCTCTGTGCTTCCTGGAGTTGATTGACTATTTCCTTTCCCGTATTAGGGAAGTTTTCAACTATAATCTCTTCAAATATTTTCTCAGTCCTTTTCTTTTTCTCTTCTTCTTCTGGGACCCCTATAATTCAAATGTTGGTGTGTTTAATGTTGTCCCAGAGGTCTCTGAGACTGTCCTCAATTGTTTTCATTCTTTTTTCTTTATTCTGCTCTGTGGTAGTTATTTCCACTATTTTATCTTCCAGGACACTTATCTGTTCTTTTTCCTCAGTTATTCTGCTATTGATTCCCTCTAGAGTATTTTTAATTTCATTTATTGTGTTGTTCATCATTGTTTGTTTGCTGTTTAGTTCTTCTAGGTCCTTGTTAAACGTTTCTTGTATTTTTTCCATTCTATTTCCAAGATTGTGGATCATCTTTACTATCATTACTCTGAATTCTTTTTCAGGTAGACTGCCTATTTCCTCTTCATTTGTTTGGTCTTATGGATTTTTACCTTGCTCCTTCATCTGCTGTGTATTTCTCTGTCTTCTCATTTCGCTTAACTTACTGTGTTTGGGGTCTCCTTTTCACAGGCTGCAGGTTCTTAGTTCCCTTTGTTTTTGACGTCTGCCCCCAGTGGGTAAGGTTGGTTCAGTGGGTTTTGCAGGCTTCCTGGTGGAGGGGACTGGTGCCTGTGTTCTGGTGGATGAGGCTGGATCTTGTCTTTCTAGTGGGCGAGACCGCGTCTGGTGGTGTATTTTGGGTGTCTGTTAACTTATTACAGTTTTAGGCAGCCTCTCTGCTAATGGGTGAGGTTGTGTTCCTGTCTTGCTAGTTGTTTGGCTTGGGATGTTTAGCACTGGAACTTGCTGGTCGTTGAGTGGAGCTGGGTCTTACTGTTGAGACGGAGATCTCTGGGAGAGCTCTCACCAACTGCTATTACGAGGGGCCAGGAAGTCTCTGGTGGACCAATGTCCTAACTTTGGCTCTTCCACCTCAGAGGCACAGGCCTGACACCTGGCCGGAGCACCAAGACCCTGTCAGCCACACGGCCAGGTACATGGGGAGTTTCTTGCCTTTGGGGAAGTCTGAGGTCTTCTGCCTGCATTCAGGTGGTGTTCTGTAGGAGTTGTTCCACATGTAGATGTATTTCGACGTATTTGTGGGGAGGAAGGTGATCGCCACGTCTTACTCCTCTGCCATCTTGAAGGTCCTCAAGAACCCTCCCCTTTAAAAGAGCACACCTGCCTTTTATTCCTTTTATTGTTTTACAAAAATAGTAGTGAGTCTCTACCTTTTCTAAGCTATACAAGCAATTCAATGTGTTAAATAATGTTTCTCTTTTTTCTTGTTGTTTTTTAAAGCAGAAGCAGATTTGGGTGTGGGGGGGAGCATACACTCACCACATGGTGCACAATTTTAATTTTAACATTTAAAATGATTTGACAACTGCAAGTTTCATCTCTGAACAAATATTTTTATTAAAAAAAATAAAATAGTGTAGAGGAATACCAAATTGTTCATACTAGAAAAAAACTGCTAAACTTTACGATTTCAAAGACAAGCTAATAGGAAGTCTAGAAGGATGTATGCCAAGTGGCTCATGGTGGTTCTTCTGAGGCCTGGGATCTAATTAGTAAGAATAGTTAGGTAGAGTTTCCAGTTTTATTACAGGTACTTCAAAAAAAAAGTGGTGGCGTTATAGGTAATTCTTAGTTTGCTTTTTTTGCGTTATTCTCTTAAAGAAAAACTCCAAAATAAAAATCATACTTCTATTAAAAATCATTTTTGCTAATGCAGAATTCATATATATAATCTATTAAGCCTTCAGAAATGTGTCCATGCTGCCTTCTTTATATACTTACTCCTAAAAGGAAAATATTATATTAAATGGAGGGCTATTGCTTGAGTTTTACATGTTTTTGCTCAAAAGTGAATAAAATTAGTGTGCATACTATTAAGTACGCTTTTAATAGTATTTGTCATAAGTCATAGTGTGTTATTTTAAGGCACACATCTGTGGGTTACATACATGATGGCAATTATAAGCAGATTACTAACAAAGTGCATTCTGAGTTATAAACAAAAAGCTTCAAAGGATTCATGTTTCCTTGGGAAGAACATAAATTAAAACATCAAAGCAGTTGTTTCCCTTAAGGATTGTAGTTATTTGGATAGCTTGTCAGTGCTACAGAATGCAACAAGTGGGCTAGAGTTATTGATTTTCACCTTGTGTTACCAAAACATTTTTTCATTGATAAATATTAATTGCTTATTAAGTGCTAAAGAGTTTGATGGTCCTGATATTGAATTTCATAATAAATTGGCCTTTTAGTTTGGCTTATCATTAGACAATGTGATTGCATTAAAGATAAAAAGGTTTCAGCCAGCATATCTCCCACTCTAGGGGTATCAAATAGATATTCCTGTAGAGCTTATTCTCAGCAAGAGGATATTTAATTCATTTTCCTTTATGTGTAAGTGACTTCTCTTTGACCAAACTATAGGGAGTGCTTGCTTAAATATGCATTGTATGACTATAATTAGTAGTAAATTATCCAGTATATCTTGCATTGATTCTAGTTTATGAATCTAGTAAATCAGTGAAATTTCTATTAGAACAAAGTTGGTGATTGTGATCATTAATATGAGTCTTTATAAATCATTAATTTGGTTAAAATATTTCTCCTTTCATTTTTGAAAAGGATCTATATATCAAAGTGAGCAACCAAATACATATGTGTGTATACATGCATACACACATACACAGGCATACAAGTTCCGTTTTAAATCCTTTTTGTCTTTCCTTTTAATAGTATATCTTTTTTGTCTTTTTATAGTTATACTCAGGGAAGTCTTAACCCTCTTGTATAATGACCTTTCTGAAATATCAGAATTTGTGGATAACTGATGAAATTTAAGCAAAGTTAAAATTAGCGAAATTGGACTGTCAGTTTTGTCAGTTGATTAGTATTGGCTGTTTGGAATTAGAAGTTTAAATTGGGCTTCCCTGATGGCGCAGTGGTTGAGAGTCTGCCTGCCGATGCAGGGTACACGGGTTCGTGCCCCGGTCTGGGAAGATCCCACATGCCGCGGAGCGGCTGGGCGCGTGAGCCATGGCCGCTGAGCCTGCACGTCCGGAGCCTGTGCTCCGAAACGGGAGAGGCCACAACAGTGAGAGGCCCGCATACCGGAAAAAAAAAAAAAAAAAAAAAAAGAATTTCAAATATATGCTTTTGATGCTAGCAATCTGCCTTTTAAATAAATTATTTACTGATCTGAGTTAAATAATTACTGCTTGATAAAGAGTTATATTTAAAATATAAAATTGTGGGATCCCCTGGTGACGCAGTGGTTGAGAGTCCGCCTGCTGATGCAGGGGACACGGGTTCATGCCCCGGTCCAGGAAGATCCCACATGCCGTGGAGCGGCTGGGCCTGTGAGCCATGGCTGCTGAGCCTGCGCGTCCGGAGCCTGTGCTCCGTCTGCAACGGGAGAGGCCACAACAGTGAGAGGCCCGCATACCGCAAAACAATAATAATAATAAAATAAATAAATAAATAAAATATAAAATTGTTATCAGACTTCAAAGCAATTTTGTTGGTTATTAACTGCAGTGATTCATCGCAAAATTCTCTACCTGAAAAGTGACTTGTATGCTGGGGACAAGTTTGAAATCTGTCACTTAAAAATATTAGTTAAAAACTGAGATTTCAAGTCTACAAATTGTAAAATAGACCAGCTCTTTCTTTTCTGCCCACGCCTTACACTGGTAGCGTCCTCTGTCGTTTTAACCGCATCCTTTTGCTCCTTTCACTCTTTCTGCTCTTCGTGGGTTATCTCAGCCCCTTACACTCAGTTATTTAACAGATAGTCACAGAGAGACTGCTGTGTGCCAGGAACACTGCCGAGTGCAGGATCTATGCCTTCAGCGTCTGTCTGTGTGCTAATAACTCCCAAATCTGTCTCTCCTTCTATAAATCTTTTCCTGAGCTCCAAATTTTTCTTTCTCATTTTCTGACATATTTCCAACTACCTGCTCAAGCCCTCCACCTTAATATCTACATGTCCCAAACTAAGCTCATTGTTTCCCCCTGATGATGTCCCACCAACCCCTCCCATCCCCACTAAAAGCACTTTCTTTTTCTTATGCTTCCCTGTCCAGGAAACAGCATCACCACCCGCCCAGTTGGACCTCTCTTTCCTGCCCGCATCTGGTTCTTCATTCAACTCTTAATTTACCTACTATATTTGCCTGCCAACCATTCCTTTTTCTCTAATTTCTCTCCTCTCTCTGCCAGAATTTTCCTAAAACTGGTCTGATCTGACCATTCTCTTATTTAAAAACTTTGGGAAACTCCCTATGGAGTTTGGGACTAT
This sequence comes from Mesoplodon mirus, assembly GCF_964341445.2. Lineage (NCBI taxonomy): Eukaryota > Metazoa > Chordata > Mammalia > Artiodactyla > Ziphiidae > Mesoplodon > Mesoplodon mirus. The sequence continues at coordinate 72,496,040 of NC_138989.1, forward strand.
GAACTAAGTCCAAATTTCTTAGCACAAGAAAAAGGCAGTTTATAACCTGGCCATAGCTAGCTTTTTCCCTCATCCCCAAATCTGTCCCTCCTCATCGTCCTCTGCCCCCTGACACTCCCAGTGGCAGAGGGACAATTCCTGGACCTCTCCCACATCTTCACTCTCACAGGTCTGCCTCACCTATCTGCTGGGATCTGGGCCTTTCAAGTCTTGTCCTTCAGGCCAACTTCTCCTTTAAAGCTCAACTCCACTACCACCTTCTTTCTGTATCTTGTTTTGACATCTACCCCTGAACAGAAATTGCTGCCGATTCATCTGTGTTTCCATGGCACCTAACACACATTTCTGTTATGCCATTTCATATATCACACACTAGTTGCTTACTGTCAACCTGTCCCAGTCTCCTAGATTCACTGGAAGGGGCCATGTCTCATCTTTCTGCTGACATCTAACATGGGGCTTATAACATAATAAGCTCTTGATAAACACTTTAAAGTACATTTCTCCAAAAAATACTGAATCCCATGAGGTAGGCAAGAAAGATATTATCCTTATTTTACAAATAAGCAAATTGTGTCTTGGAAAATTTTGTCCATTCAAAAGAGCAACAAGGTCAAATTTTTTTTTTTTTTTTTTTTTTTTTTTTTTGCTGTACGCGGGCCTCTCACTGCTGTGGCCTCTCCCGTTGCGGAGCACAGGCTCCGGACACACAGGCTCCGCGGCCATGGCTCGCGGGCCCAGCCGCTCCGCGGCATGTGGGATCTTCCGGGATCGGGGCACGAACCCGTGTCCCCTGCATCGGCAGGCGGACTCTCAACCACTGCGCCACCAGGGAAGCCCAACAAGGTCAAATTTTAATCCCCTAGATAAAGATGGGGTAGTCTAAGAATAAGTCAGGGCTGACAAGTAATATCAGTGCTATTTTGCCATAGTAATTGCCAGGGAATATTTTAAAATTCAATTGCTATTTGGAAAAAATTTACATATATTATTTTATTGTTTTATTACTATATTATTAAAAATATGGAATGATACTTCAAAGATAGGAGGATGATTTTACAGTTTTCTAATTTGGCATGTCTTGACTTAACAAAAGAAATAGACCTTGTAATATAGGTCAGTATTAATTAGGTTACGTTCCAGACTAATCTGATTTTCTGTTTTAATAAGTTAAGCCTAATAAACCACACATAAAAGTATAAAATTCTTGAATCTGTATTGTCTATTAGTGTATGTACTCTGTCATTCTCCAAAATAAATATGAGCCAGAAGATATAGTAATATATTGGTTAATACATGTATGAATTTTAGAAATTTATGTAATGCTTTAGGTTTTGTTAACACTTTCAAGTCACTTCCCTTTTTGGAATGATGAAAACATTAGATCCTTTTGAAATGTGATTTTGAAAAATATAAATTCCATATTAGTACAATCTGCATAAGACAGTTTTGTGTCACCAGGCACTGTACCAGGCCAAAGAGAGGTGGGAGAGCACATGTGTGAAGGCCCTGTCCTAAGGCTCTAGCCAAAACCATCTTCTGTGTTCGCCTTAACCCAAATCAGAACCCACGAAAATGCTGAGGTCCATCTGGATGGACGATTCCTCAGGAATGTGATTGCTGTTCCCATTGGTTCATGTGGACACGTATCTGCTGAAGGCTGCTGTGGAAGGGCGTGCAGTCTTTTGAGAGGGCACAGAGATACGACAGTTCATGTCCTAAGGAACTCCAAGTGGAAGCAATTGGGCTTTACTTTTGCGGCACAGTATTATCTTTAAGAATATTTTCTCCTGTCTTCTTTGAAAAATTATATAACCATTTTATGTTGGTCCAATTTCTCAGGAATCCTTTGAATATTTAGCAACAGAATTTTTTTTATCAGAATCTTCATAGTCTGAGAATACAAAAGCAAAACTGTTCATTTTAAGACTTCGATCATGTGTTTGAATAGATTTATATTAGAAATATGATAAAAAATACTTAGCTTTGGGTCTGAGAACTATAGAAAACATTTGAATATTCTTAAAAGCTACAGAAGGTTATACTTTAATAAATGTCTTACAATTATTTCATACCAGCAGTGTGAATAGTTGATAACAATTAATTTATTCTCTATCCTTTTTATTTGAAACTGAAGCACATTTATCTAAATCATATAGGCATTCAGTATTTGAGTATCCATGAATAATCTTTAAATATGACTCTATTTTAAAATGTTAAAGTATATGAAAAATGTTACGGTTGGAATTATGTCTTAAACTAGATTTTTTTCTTCTGTTATCATTATTTAGCTTAAAAGAGTCTCACACACAACACAAACCTACTACATCAGTTATTATAATTTAAGTGGGTATTTTTTAGTTACTTCATCCTGAAAATATTTGCTCTAGTAAAGCAGAAGACGGGTGTGTGTGTGTACAGGTACACATGTGTGGTCAGCTCCTGATTATCTGTAGCAAGAAAAAGAGAAAGAAAGACTTTAAGTGGTGAGACTTATGGAAAATTTATTTGAATCTGAAAAAGTTCCTCAATTGAATAGAAGGGAGTCATTGCCTAAGACCAGTAGATATTTTTTTCATAGAGGTTGCTGTTATGATGGCTACAGTATTTTAAGATTGGAAATCAACTATTAAATGGTCACTCTCTACTTGTTCATTTGTAGATCTTCCTTTTTAAATTTAATTTTGATAATGTATAATTGATATTAGTGAAAATATAAGCCTCAGTATCCTAAAAATCTGAAATTCTTACTAATGCCTAAATTACAATAGTGAAACAATCTTGAGCATTTTTTGATTCTTACTATTCCTGGATAAGTGTGTTGTGCACACACATGTTGGTTATAATCCTCCACAAAGAAATTTCAAAAACTGTTGCCTGTGTCTTAAGGATTACCAATATGTAGATATCAGAAAATCTCCTTTAATTCATCAGTGTCAGTCAGTTTATTTCCAAATGACATTTAAGTAACTTTCAGTAACTGAAAATGTACAGTAAATGCTGCAGCTATTTTTAGGGAATAAAGTCTGTTTACTGGAGGCATTATATCTTATAATAAAACTTAAGATAGCGAACTTTATTATATTTATCCTTAAATCTGTTTTCCATTAAGATGTTAAAATGATATCATATCTACTTGTCCTTTGCCCTGAATATATATTCTTTTCAGTTAGATAGTGATAGAAAGTAACTCAATTCATTGAATCATTCTGATACCCCTTGGACTAGCAAATGCCACAATGGGTTGACTCTATAATATAGAGTTGGCATAATGTGAATAAAAAATATTGGCTTGTCCTTCCATCAAGAAAAGAAATTATTGAGTTGAACAACCCATTTTCAACCCTCAGATCTCTGTTCAAAATCATTGTAGAACCACCAAAGCGCAGCATCGAGGCAGATGTGCTTACACAGTCGCGGATAGTACAGCCAGTAGGAGAAGCTGGGCTCCTTTCAATGCTAGAGAATGTTTGGAGTGCATTTCCCATCTACTTCCATCTTGGTCAATACTTTTAGTTTCCATATTTTGTGTCCCAAGTGACAAAGAGCTGGGCCCCTAGTTTTATGATTCTTTCCTCAAGAAGTGCCTATTTATGGTACTTGTAGGTAGGTATTGCCTCTATGGGGGCACAGGTGAGCTCATGGGAGGGTGAAAGCCTTCAGGGCCCCAGGAGGAGAGACTGCTGATGAGAGCAATGGGGCCACCATCCACCTCCTTCCCCACCCGTGAAGAGGGGTGAGGCAGCTTCTAATCTTTAAACCTCTGTTTAAGGTCAAGGAAAAGAGTTTTCCTTCATCTACCATGATAGCAGTGGGCTCAGGGACCCTGCCTCTCCCCACAGGTGTGAGGACTGCGGGGTGTCAGCCATCTGCAGGCCAACAACTTTACTAGCTTTTCCAGCCACAGTGGCAGGTTTGTGATAAAATAAGCATAGTCCTGACCTCCTGCTTGGTGTTATGAGAAACTATAATGACAGCCAGTTGCCTGTGCCAGCACTCAGTCCCGTTTGAAATCCCACATTTTGAGACATGGTTGACCTTTAAGATACCATCCAACTCTAAGATGTCATGATTTGAAAGCTTGGAGAAAGTTTAAGGAAAAAGCTACAGAAATTATTTTAAGAGTTGGAAAATGAGACCTGAAAGGAAAGGTTACATGATAGTCACTGAAATTTTTTTTAAATCCTGAAAATAAAAAATAAATAAGTAAAAAAGGAGCAAGTTGCAGTAACAGCCTTCAAGTCTATAAAAGCTTATCATACTAAGATTGGTGACCAGCTGTTCTCCATCTCTACTGAGGCTAGAACAGAGGAAACAGGCTACTTACACTGTAGCATTTTGGATTTAGATTTGAAAAAGGAAAAATTTCCTGACAGCACAGTGTTGAACACAGAAAGGGGGTCCTTAGGGGAGGGTTTGGCATCTTCTCTAGAGAGATTTGAAAACAGAATGGATTTTCATCTGGCCTGCTTTGAGGCAGCCCTGTGCACATACGGAAGAAACTGGGTGGCCTTTCAATGTTCTTGGCCACGTCATATGGCCTTAAGATCCCACACACAAAAAGGCTGCAGAAGGCTTAGTTCATAGTGGGAATTAAATTTGACTTGGGCCTTCTAACCGGCCATAGATGAGACTTTTTTTTTAATGTGTTATCATCTGCCTAAATCATTTGTTTCCTTGAGCAGGTGAACCTTAAATATATAATACAATTTTCACAAATTGGTTGCTTCGGAGAAAGGAAAGGGATAGTTTTTTCTTAAACATAATTAATTCTTAACTTTTCTACTCTTTTGAAATGGCTCTTTTTTGATGAGTCTCCCCCTTGCCTAACAAACAAAGCTGTCAGAGCAATGTCTTTGTCTCCCATCCGCCTTGAGCCCTTACCTCCCTCCCAGTCAGCTGGGAAATCAGCAGCCTGTACTGGGATGTCAGAAAGGCATGCAAATCAGACCCAGGTCCACCTTCCTCATCCGCCTTTTCCTGACTTCGGCTGCCGATGGGAGGAGATGCCAAATGTTTGGTTGGTGCTTCAGGTACAGAGGAGAGCGTGTCCTGAACCTCACGTAGCATTGTTTGTTATCAGTAAGGGACCAGCCCTAGGAAAATGTAGGTATTTGTAGGTCTTTGCTGTTACCTCTCCTTTTCTTTTCGGGGCTCATCCTCACTTTCCTAAGCACTCACTTCCCTGTATATCTGGCCTGTCTCCAGCTATTTCCTGCGTTTGTACACAGATAGACATTTCATTCAGGCTCACCCTAAACTCAAGGCATCTGCCATGCTTGTATCTCATGAGAGCAGGTTTGTCCTGTTTGCTGTCTGCCAGAGCACATGCTAGGGAAAATGCCTCAACTGAAAGCATAATTGTATTTGTAGAAATTTCAGAGACCATGCGCAGCCAACTGGGGACACACCTGCAGTTCAGCAGACCTTTCAGTCGCCCCTCAGATTGTCACTGCCTGTTTTACCCCTGAGCCAGCCGTGCTGCTCCCCGAGAAGGCCTGCGACCAGGGTGGCCCCCTTCCCTCTCAGGCCCTACAGACCCTGGGGCTGTGAAAGTTCGGTCAAAGTCCTTTTTTTTTTTTTTTTTTTAGTTTAGTAACTGTTATACAAAATACATGGGTCAGTCCTTTATAAGCCTTTCCCTTGTGATTATGATAGCAAAATTGTACCTGCATTTGGAAATCTTTTCTTCAGAATTTATGTTAAAAGTAGGGAATTTTGTTTGGCTGGAGTTTTTTCCTCCCCTTTAAAAAAGTGATGAGGCCTGGAAATTACTAGATGTTCTCTTTGATCTTGTTCAGTCTGTAGAGTGGGTGCAGTAGAGTCCTACTTTTGGTTTCAATTCTCAAATTTGACATTTGGAAGCTGAATAGCAGGAACTCCAGGAAGAGACGGCAGTTTTAGAGAATATTCTAGACAGTCATAACTTGTATTGATGGTGACCAAATCCTTTTGGAAATCCGTGTCTCTCCTCTGTACAACAGGGTTAATTATACTTCTTTGCCGAGCACATTGAAGGTGCCTGTTAAAAACTGTTGGGTAAGTGCAAGCGTTGCTCCTTCTTAATGAGGCCTCTCAGTTCCTTTTCTTTCATAAGAAAAAGGGGGAGAGAGTGTTTAACAATTCAGCACTCTGTCTCCTGCTAGGGATAATTGCTTGATTTCTTTTATTGTTCGTAGCACTTCTTGAATTAGATTAATTTCTTTATATTCCATTTCTGTCTTTTCAAGACAGCAATTTCTTTGACTAAAAATATAACAAGGCATATGATACTCATCCACGTATAAAAAGTAAACCAAACCTGCTTTTATTTTGAAACCCGTTGTTTTGGAAAATGTTCTTTCTAGTTGAGCATTTAAGATCCCAAACCACTAGGTTTGCCCCATCACAAAGCACTTACAAGTTCACTGTGATCCGCGCACAGCTGCATCTAATGCCAGAATAGAGGGTTGAAATCAGTTCAGGTGGTGCCTGCGCAGATCTGAGAGAAATTCAGAGATTCTGAACAAAAGACAATGGCAACATTTCCATTACGCTGGGGACTGAAGCACCTCTCAGGCTGAGATTGTAATGAACTCACCAGATGTACCAAACCATTTAAAATAGTGAGCTTCCCTGAGCTACCATGAGTGGTACTTGCTTTCTTATGAGACAACCGTTCTGTGAGCTGACACTGCAGTCAGAACCCTGTGGTTTTTCTCTATGTTGCTTTGAAAGACAGCCTGTGGGGCACCTCGCAGTATCACACTGTGAGTGTGTGTGTGTGTGTGTGTGTGTGTGTTGATGTGTTCTGATCTAAAGTATAGTTCCCCTTTGTTCAAAACAGACTTTAAAGAAACTAACACATTAAACTCAGTATCTAACCTTGACAATAAAAACAATGAAGGAAAACAGGACTGTGATTAGCGAAATGAGGAGGAAGTATTTATTACTAGACACCTAGAATGAGCATAAATATAGTTCTGGGTTTCGTGGCAGGAAAGCAAGCTCGTGTGAGATTGTGTAATTATCTTTTCATGATAAAAGAAACCCACAAAATTTATCTGGAAAGATAAACATTTTCCTGGCAGAAAATTCCAAGATGAACTTAATTCACAGGATCTTCTATCAGAGACACTAGATAACATAATGAAGAGGGTCTTCAGCTGACACGGAAGTATTCAAGTGGACGTTTCAAACACTATAAACGATGAAGATATAATATGAAATATTAGGAGCCTGTGTGCTTGGCTTTCTGCCTTTACTACAGGGCCACCTTAGCCAACCTCACAGAGGGGTATATGTTAAGGAGATCATTGGGTCGGTACATCCTTTTGGACCTTCTGGGTTACAGCCTGCTCACTGTTGCACTCTCTTCTTATCTGAAGCACATTCTGGTTGCTGATTAAGGAGGGGTGCTAATCTGAAGGAGGTAGGCTTAGCATTCTGCTTTGAGATTTAGGGGCCCTAACTCCAGCAGGAGGGTTGAATCCACCTCTATGTGGAGCTGGACTTTGGTGGAGAGGGGGGCTTGCAAGAAGGGCAAGCTTTTAGAGGAGCTTTTAATGTGCTCACACTCTTGATGCATACCAGGACCCCAGAGCATGGAAGCAACTATTTTGAATGAAATATTTTTAATGGAAAGGTTGCATTAAATGCCATGAGGGACCAGACAGGCAATAAGGGAGTCAGGCAGTGGGTGTTAGGTACACAGACCCGCTTGAGTCAGGGCTGGGACATGAGAGCAAACGCCCAGGCCCACAGGGCACTGGCCCATGTTGCCACATGCAAAGGCCCAGGATTGCCAGAGTGGAAGCAATCCCGGGCTTTTCCAGGAGAGGCTAGAAATCTTGATTTTAAATGATGTTTAATGAATTAGAATATAGGCTCAGAAACTGAAAATCGTTTTGTAGGCCAAACCCAATATATGTATAATCTGGTTTCGTATATGATTTTTTGGGGGGTTCATTAAACGGCATACTCAAGTAATTGATGTTTTTTTTCAGCTTTATTGAGATATAATTGACATATAACATGTGTAAGTTTAAGGTGTACAACATGATGATTTGATACACTTATATACTGCAAAATGATCACCCACCCTGGCGTTATCTAACACCTCCATACCGTCATGTGACTACCATTTCTTTTTTGTGGTAAGAACATCTGAGATCTACTCTCTTAGCAACTTTCAAGTATATTCATCTGATCATCTTTAAATAAGGAGGAGTAACACAAATATTAATAATATTCATTGGATTCTTATGATGTGCCATGCATTGTGCAGAGGGCTATATATGTACTAACTCATTTAATCTTCACAAGGCTCTTTGAGGCAGGAATTATCGGTATCATTCTCAATATCATTATCGACATCATCATCGTCATCTCTGCTTCCTAGACATGGGTGCTCTTGAGGTTAAGGAACGTAAATACCTTGCCCAGCTTCCACAGTAAGCGGTGGAGCCCAAATGCGAGGCCGGCAGTCTGACTCAGAGCAGTGTCCTCTGCCAGCCCAAAGCCCGGTGCTACCAGTATAACATTTTTTTCTCTGAGTGTTGAAAAACAGGCATTATTTTGGATCCCACAGCGCCTTGTCTAATGACAGGAAAGAACAAAACCCAGAAAGCCCTGAGGAGCGTTCCCACACCCCCATCCCTGTCTCCCTTCCTCATTGTAATCACTCAGATATTAATTGTGAGAAGTGTCTTACTGAAATTTACAGTATGGGTGTGGCAGGGCGGAGGTGGAGGGGCCCTGAATCACGCAGTGAGCTTGAAGCTCCCGCCAAGACTCAAGGCTCACAGTTCGTCATCAAGAAACAGCAGATGAGGGGCTTCCCTGGTGGCGCAGTGGTTGAGAGTCCGCCTGCTGATGCAGGGGACACGGGTTCGTGCCCCGGTCCGGGAGGATCCCACATGCCGCGGAGCGGCTGGGCCCGTGAGCCATGGCCGCTGAGCCTGCGTATCCGGAGCCTGTGCTCCACAACGGGAGAAGCCACAACAGTGAGAGGCCGGCGTACCGCAAAAAAAAAAAAAAAAAAAAAAAACTCAAAAAAAAGAAATAGCAGATGGAAACAACCCTTCCTAGCATTGCCTTAGTTTAAGGGAACACATTTCCCCATTCCTTCCTAAACCAAGAGGGGAGACCAACCTCCCGTTGTAAGCAGACTGAATATTGCTTCGTGTGGTAGAGATACGGTCTTTAATAGTTTGTGTAGAAACAATACAGTATTATGCTAACTTGCTAAGTATTCCAATCTTTTCAGTAACTATTAATATCATTAAACGTGAGTGTAATTTTTTCTTACTAAAGACCTTTTATCAAAGACCGCGTCTAAAATACAACATCCTTTTTTTTAATTCATGGTTAAATCAATGATAGCTATTTGGCAAAGTCTCAGAATTATCCCTGTTAACTTCTTTTTAATAGCATTTGATTTATATGTGTGCTCAAACCTCCAATTCATGCGTGTATGTACGTGTACTAATTGTGGCCATATGCATTTAAACACAGGGTTATTGGTGGGAAATGAAGCATAAAATGTGAAAGACGTATAATTATTAAGGGGTTGAAATGATAGTTCTTGACTCCTTCCAGAACGGGGATGTTATGATACAGCTTTGATTGGTTTTCATTTCAGATGAAGTTCCTGGAGAGATTTGGTGATCAGTTTTTCACCTTCCTAATTAATTGTCAAATTCTTCCCTCTCATGGACATAAATGAATTAACACATTGGTTTGCCCGTTAACATATGCTTTTCCTTCGGACTCATGCTGTCCTCCCAAGTAGGAGACAGGTGGACTCCTCAGAATAAGGTCAAAGCCCCTGGATGTATCAGTGAGAGAACGTTGGTTGCTTTTCCTTTTTTTCTAACCTAAATTTTTTTTTTTTTTTTTTTTTTTTTTTTTTGCGGTACACGGGCCTCTCACTGCTGTGGCCCCTCCCACCGCGGAGCACAGGCTCCGGACGCGCAGGCTTAGCGGCCATGGCTCACGGGTCCAGCCGCTCCGCGGCATGTGGGATCTTCCCGGACTGGGGCACGAACCCGCGTCCCCTGCATCGGCAGGCGGACTCTCAACCACTGCGCCACCAGGGAAGCCCTAACCTAAATTTTAAAGTAAAGAACATAATGGTTTCGAATAGCCATGACATAACTTTTTCAGCATTGAATGTATTTGCATCCATATGCGTAGCAGTTCTGTGCAATGCATACGATGAATGACTCTGAATTCTATTTCAGACAATCCATGGTCACAAGGGACCCATCACTGCTGTGGCCTTTGCTCCTGATGGACGATATCTTGCCACCTACTCAAACACAGACAGCCACATTTCCTTCTGGCAGGTAAGTGTACATGCCGCAGGGTCTCGATGTGTGGTGCATGATCCGCTTTTGCCGGGAAAGGCTCCCTTGCGTCCTCCCTCCCTTCTTTCACAGATATCAAGTACTTACTGCTTGCTGATTATGTGCCAGCTGCCAGCATGCAGGGGCTACTGAGAATACAATTAGCAGCCTAGAAAGAGGGGGTCTGCTCTCACCAAGCTTTCAGTCTGAGGGAGACACAAGTAAATCAGCAAGTAACTACAATACAGGGGGAACTTGTGGGCCGGCTTCACAGAGGCAGCGACACCTGAGCTGAGACATGGTGACATCAGGGAAGGGCCAGGCATTCAGGGTAGGGAGGGTTGGGTGTTTGGAGAGAGGTAGGCATCATTCAGATATAAGTGAGGGCCTGGCCTGAAAGGAATTGGGGCAAGGAGCCCCGCTCAGGCTGTTAATTTACACAAGGCATCCAGACAACACCAACAGGGCACAGGGGAAAGGGCAGCCTCGTATTAACTTCATGCCCCGTTTGTATGATCTCATTTTCGTTGGCTTTCTGAATTTCCACATAACGCTCTTCATTTCCAAGCTATTAAAACATTTTCAAAACTCTGAGTATCACTGACTGGCAGTACATGGGAACAACTCTGTTCGATTATGATTACAGTGTTCATTAATTTGAGCAACTGAGTTGTATAATAGAACTGTTTCATCCTCAGTGATAAACCTCCATCCCATCTTCTTTTTTTTGTTTTTTGGGGGGTTTTTTTTGTGGTACGCGGGCCTCTCACTGTTGTGGCCTCTCCCGTTGCGGAGCACAGGCTCCGGACGCACAGGCTCAGCGGCCATGGCTCACGGGCCCAGCCGCTCCACGGCATGTGGGATCTTCCCAGACCGGGGCACGAACCCGCATCCCCTGCATCGGCAGGCGGACTCTCAACCACTGCGCCACCAGGGAAGCCCCCCATATTCTTTTTAATTACCTTACTCCTGATAATTACAAAAAAGTTAAGCATTACCAACCCCCCAACCCGGGCGAGTTAATATAAAATTCTGTTACCTACCCTAGGATGCAAGTATGTTTTATGAGATTCAGTTTATTGCTTTGAAAGCTAAAAAAGCAAATAAAAGTTTAAACAAGACTTCACAATGTGACAATGATTTTTAAAAACTCAGTAGCTAATGTAATGTAAAAGAGATACAATAAATTGCTTAATTAACCACATGCTGTTGAAGCATGACAACTTCCAGATCTGCCCTAGCTTTTTCTACTTTTCATCTAATTTAGCTTTCCAGTCTGTTTTCTTATTATCCTTTCTTCCAGAATATAGCTCCAGCATCTTAATGGGCTCATATTAAACTTTTCCTTAAAGATGTCACCGAGTCTTCATTTTTCCTAGTGGGTAACCCCAGGACTCTTATTTTATCCTACTGAAATCCCACAGCAAGTCCATAAACAACTCTTGCAACATTGGTCCTGTAGATAGTGTCTCTCCCAACTGTTCTTTTCTGCCAACGCAGTGGTGTCTGTGACACCAACTGTTCTTTGATACACATTTTCCTGAATATCCCGTTCTCTTGAAATCCCAGAGGAGTGTCCACGTGAAACTCCCTTCATTTGGCATGTATCCGGTGTGGAAGCGCTGGGTGCCAGCCTAGCTTTAGGGACATGGAACCAAGCAGTCTCGGGTCCCTGCTTTCCAGGAGCTTGTGTTCACCCTATGCTTTATTCTTGGGAATAAACAAAACCAGATCTCTTCTTTTTTGTTGTTCACTTTTTCTTCCTGCTAAGAAAATATACTTCCTTATATAAAGGGATACCTCCTAAATTGGCCAGATGTGAAACTTTCCCCAGTATTTTCCTGAATGTCCAAGTGGTAAACCTTTTCCCCCTTATCTAGGTCTTCAGAGTCCTATTTGGATATGTTCATCCCTTCCTTGAATCTTTTTCTATGTTTATCAGAGTTGCTGCCCGGCTCACTGATGGAATTATCGTTAGCATCTTCCTCACCCTGGAGATCAAGATCGTTCCTTAGATGCTGTCTTTTTTTTTTTTTTTTTTTTTTTTTTTTTTTTTGCTGTACGCGGGCCTCTCACTGTTGTGGCCTCTCCCGTTGCGGAGCACAGGCTCCGGATGCGCAGGCTTCAGCGGTCATGGCTCACGGGCCCAGCCGCTCCATGGCATGTGGGATCCTCCCGGACCGGGGCACGAACCCACGTCCCCTGCATCGGCAGGCGGACTGTCAACCACCGCGCCACCAGGGAAGCCCGATGCTGTCTTTTTGAAACACCTCTTTCTGTCCTCCAGTTCAGGCTCCTGCTGTTGCCTCTGGGCTTCACCAAGTGCACTTAACCCTGCGCGTCTGTCCATGTGGCCCTTCCCAGCTCCTTTCCTTCGTCTGCACTCTCTTCTCCAGGGGCACCTTGTGTTACTCGCAGGGGTGGGTGTTCAGCAGACAGAGCACCCAAGCACCTCAGGCAACACCCAGGTCTTTCTTGCCTCTAAACCCAATGTCAGAATTTAAAATGTGGCCCATTTCTTCCCTGCTTAAATTATACCCAGCTTGGTCTTAAAATTTAAGTGGAAGACACAGAAATATCATTTCAACTTTCTCAAGAAAATACAATAAAACCTCTTCCAGAAGTATAGTGGGTTTTTATTTGAATTAGAGAGAGTCCAAAAAGCAGTGTTAGATCTACCGTGGCTCTCCCCAAATGGGCTTGGCTGATTTATTTATATACATATTGTTTAGGTCTAATGATGTATGATAATACTTTTATATGATTCCAGTAAATGTACTGCAATATATTTTGAAAACGTAATGAAGCCTTATTAATAGAGAGCCTCACAAAAGCCATCAGCTATTAAAATCCTTGCTGAGAAATGAGTGTTAATGAGAATTACTAGTTGGATAATTACTCAAGTGAGACTTAGTAAAAGGTTTGGGTGCAACATTACTTACACTGAGAATGGCATTAAAACACTTCCTGTTTTGATGAATTACATCTGTATGTATGTCTGTGTGTTCAGAAAATAATCTTCTCAGAACTGGTCTTGTGAAGCAGTATTTTTAAAGGGAAGGAAAAAGCCATGGTTGCTGTTAGTTCGTTTACATACTCAGCCACTCAATGATGTAATTTGGCAACCTTTCAAGCCCTTTGATTCTCCAACAACATATTCCTACTCTTTGAATATTTCACTTCAGTGTGTCCATTGGTATTTGAGCCAGGAGAGTTTAGTAATGAAATACAGCCATCATGCTCTCACCTGAATTTTACCACCACCCTCCAACAATTAAGTATCCTCTTCCAGGAATGCTAATAAAAAATTAGATGGATATTGGTTTCACTTAGTTTTCTTTATTCCATCATACAATAGAATACTATTCAGCCATTTTTAAAGGATGATGTAAATCTATAGTCATTAACATAAAAAGACTGCCCTCAACATTTTGTTGAATGAAAAAAGCAGATTGTGCAACTGCCTTTTAATATGAGCCTGTCTATGTAAAACTCCTTAAACCTGCTTCTCCTTACATGGATATAGGCTTGGAGATCTGGAAAGAGGTTTACCAGAAGGTTAGTGATTGTCTCTGGGAAATGATATTTCAGGGGATTTTTGCTTTCTTTTTTATACTTCTCTTTATTATTTGAATTTTCCATGATGAGTATTTATTAGCTTGGTAGTGAAGGAAAAAGCTAATGTGACCAAATATTATAATTCCATGTAGTTTTCATTCATGCAGGACTCAGATTGCCTTTACTTTAGCATAATTTGTAGCCAGTCTCTGATCAAATATTAATATTGAATAACAAAATGGCTAGTTGATTTGGTGAGAGTTCTTCGATGGAGCTTACTGGAAAAATCAATACCCACCCTTACTACTTCAGATTCATCTCTTATTTGAAGAGATCATAGGAAAAGGATGGTCTGAGGAACAACAAATTATAGTTAACATGAGAGTCTCTGTCTTTCCATCTGTTTTCTACCATAATCGTTCTGTACTATGTAGAATTTCACATAGCCCTGTTCGGAGGCAGGAAGGCTGTTTGACCCTAACAAAGCATCTATCAGTCATTTGAAGGATGATTCAACTTGTAAGGAGAACCCAGATATAATAATGGACTTTTTGGGGACACCTTTCCACCTGTCACATTCCAATAAGATGTTCTCTCCCTGCCCACTTTAGCCTTCAACCCACTTCTTGGACGTGGCTAAGTTTGAAGGAAGGAATTAAAAATAAGGATGCGTCTGAGCCTATCGGATGCCCCTAGCTTTTTGAACCACCAGCAGAAATCAAGCTTCATACACATTTTCATAGAAAATCCATAAAGAATGAAAAATACTTTGTAGTTATTTATCAACTGAGAAATTAGATTTTTTAAAAGCACAGTATGCCTGTTGATGCCAGTTAATTTTAACCGGCAATTTTCTGCATCATTTGGATCTGCTCTGTAAGAGGACTAAATAATGATGTACGGTTACCCTTTATACAAGTGAGAACTAGCAAATCAAGCTCACCATCGTTATTTATATTTAAGCTATTTGGGAACCTCCAGAAAGCAGTAAGTCCCTGATTTTTAGCTTTTATGGAGTTTTTGGAAAAAGGAGGGAAGGACGCAAGGAAAGAGGTTCTTAAGAGGATGACGGTAAGGTACTGCCCGGCTTTAAATGTTAACTGCACTTTAACAGAAAGAGTTAATGATAATCATACATTTGGTTTTAAAATGTGACCTCGTACACTAGTGATTTTTTTTCACCTCTGTGTTGTGTTCGACACTATTATTAATGCAGGAAAATCAGTAACATTAGTCATCTTAAAAGGGTTATTACTCAAGATGATTTAAATTGTGAAAATGTCAGTGGAGCCTGCACGCGTCCTGCCAGAGATGCCATGATTTACACCCCCTGACACCATCCTGCTTCTGAGAAGGGCCAGGAAAGGAATGGCTTATATTTTGCACTGATCCAAATGCAGAGCATGATATCAGCAACAACACACCTTAAATGTCCTAGGACGTGCCAAGGTTTCCTGTGTCAACCGTGTGTACACATTGGAGCATAATCTGCATGTTTCACGCACGTCCCTAGAATCACGTACATTCAGGTGGAGGTACTGCTGGAGAGAAGAATTGGACATGAAAATTAGCGCAAAGAAAAATATTATTTCCAAGCCCTCTTTCCTGATGGTCAGTGTGCTTGCCACGTGATTTGTAATAGCACAAAAGATGAATATTGAAAAAATGTTGTCATATTTAGAATCTAAAGGATTCTTCAGACTCCGTCGCTCAGATGACAGTTCACTTAGATAACGGCCATTCAGCATTTAGCACTTCGACATGAATGCATAGTTGTTCATGAGCCATAATTTCCATGTTATTTTCCATTTACGTGAATGAATTAAGAGAACTTAAGACTCAAGTCAAAGCCAGAAAGGCTGCCCAAAAAGCAGAAATCACCAACCGATTAAAACATCCTACCAGTAAAGTGTTAGAGTGTGCTCTCTTTACCGTGGCAGCAAAACAGTGGGCCACACGTGCAGTGTTGAGAGGTGGTTGATTCTTGTTTTTTCCTTCAGAATAAACTAGAGCTTTCCAGAGATTGGATTTTTTAAAAAGCAGGTGAGGAGGGAAGGTGTGGTAGGTGGACAGGAGAAGGGGGGTAAGTTTTGAGCTTTGATCTGGTCACCTATTACTCTGTCTATTGCTGAACTTTGCTTCATTATCTCAAACTAATTCTAAGCCCCCCAACTTGTCTTTGGGGGCTCATTCTTCAGGGGATGCAGTGAGCACTATAACTAAAGGACAGAAAAGTCTGCCATTTGAAATACCCACTGTTTACAAATATTGTCTGATGGAACCGTTTTATTAAAATGTGTCATTTAGCTGCCTTCTTAAAGATGGATGGGCTTTCCTGCTGTCCAGTTCTACCCACCAGGTAAAATTTCTGTGCGTTTACGCATTTGCTGTAACAGCATCAGAACAATTTCAAATACACTGAAAGGAGCCCTTTAGAGGATAACAGTAGACTCTTAGATGACCGTGAAGCCTCGTGATGGAGGAGAAAGTGACCGCAAGGGTGTGTCCCTCGAAACCCTCTCTGTGGCGGGGAAAAGGAAGCGGTTCCTGCAGTGACACGTGTGCTCTCCTGTCCCCATGTCCCTCCAGATGAACACCTCCCTGTTGGGGAGCATCGGCATGCTGAACTCGGCACCTCAGCTGCGCTGTATTAAGACCTACCAGGTGCCCCCCGTGCAGCCGGCGTCCCCCGGCTCCCACAACGCCCTCAGGCTGGCCCGGCTCATCTGGACCTCCAACCGCAACGTCATCCTCATGGCCCACGACGGCAGGGAGCACCGCTTCATGGTCTAGGGCTCGTGTCTGCGTCCCCGTTCTCCCAGGTCTCCAAGCCCAGAGTCCCGTCCTTCCTCGGTGCCCACCCCCGCCGGGGTCATGGGGGGGCACAGCCGGGTCTGTGTCCCTCCGCATGGTCCCCGGGGGCAGACTCCTGCTCGTGCCGCCTATTGACTGAGGCATGCACACATCGCTCCGCAGGAAGTGGCCGTCCCGTCCCCAGGTCATTTCTCACCGCCGCAGAGGGAGGGGCGGCCAGCAGTCCCGTTGCTCGGTGCACCAGAAGCCCGGAAATCAATAACCACTGTGACTGCACTGCCAGCCCAGATCAGCAGTTTCCTCAGGCTGAACCCCACCTCTGAATGCTCTTGGAAGCTGGTTGTTCTGACATTGGGTTTTGAGGTCATGTGGCAGTCCTAATTATCGATACTATTTTCCTTTGGATTTCCTAAAACGTGCTATTGTTTACCAGAAAGATTCTGTGTTTACGTGGGGTTTTTTTCCTCCGGGAGATTGCTAGGCAATTACTCAATCCAATTTCCTAGGGTTTAGCCACTACCTTCTTTATTAACACCTAACTGATTGGAGATTAATGAGAAACACACACACACACACACACACAAATTTTCCTTGTGGAGACTACAGTTTCCCAGACACCTAGCCTTCTAAAAGGCTCATATCCCACTTAAGTGATACTCTATTTAGTAGCTCAAAATGAAAATGGTCACTACTTGTGATCTAGTTAAGATAATCACTATAATCTCTTAAATGGACTTTTGCAATAAAGAACCCAGTTTGAAAGCATAGCGTATACCTGAAAAGAAGGTTCTTTGGCTGCAGATCTTTTTAAGAAAGCGCTTACCCCTTCCTTACAGAAACTTCACAGACCTGCAGTTCCCGTAAGTCAGCTATCATGTAATAGCTACCATTCAGCCTTCAAACTACTACTGATCAGTTAAAGGAAAGCTTAGACAGCATTTCTTTTAAACAAGTATCCTAGAAAGTTATTAACTATGGCACAAGCATTCAGGGGCATACAGTCATCCTCAGTAGCCGCAGAGGATTGGTTCCGGGACCCCCGAGGGTACCAAAATTCACATATACTCAAGTCCCTGCTATAAAATGGCAGAGTACACGGAGGGCTGGCTGTGTATACAGATGTGGAGGCTCTCAATCTTTCCGAATCTATCCAAGCATTGCAGTAGGGTGTTCATCACAGTTCCAAGTAAGCTTTAACTAGGTCACTTTCTTCTCCTTATGTCGGATTATGCTGGTTCTTGCTCACAGTAATGGAAAAAAAAAATCTGTAAAATAATATTTCGGATGACTCGCTCCTAATAAACCTTGCTCTGTATATAGTTGGGGATTTGGTTGGTTGGTTGGTTGTTGATTGGTTGGTTAATTGGGCAAAATGGTTTATTAAATACAAAAATAGAAAAAGATTTATTAAATTCAGAAAAAATACGTGAAGTTTACAAAGCAACCAAAATGATAACGGGAGTGTCTAATTTAAAAAGCGTAGATTGTCAGAGTTTATATAATATACAAAAAAAGTAGGATCACAGTCCAGGAACAAATACATCTCTTATTTTATTGAAACAGATTTCTAAAGAACATGTTAGGAAATTAAGACCACTGGAACATCTCTTTCATATCGACATGAAGTTTGTCATCTCTAGTGATGGCAAACCCATCCTATACCTTGGTTTTAGACTTCAGGTATTCTTAAAAAGTGAATTTATGCCATATGCATGTACATTGTATTTATAAAGATTATATATGTAGCTTCCCAGGAAGAAACTCAGAACCATACAGCGTAGACTTGCTTTGTTTGGTGAACATGCTGTTGTGCCCGATATAGATAGAGAAACCTGAGGAGAACAAGAGGTGCTCTCAGATTTTCCAGTGGTTTCCCGTGTCTTCAGTGCGAGTACCTAGCACGTGTTCACTTTACGAACTGAAATGGGGATTAATTTATTCTAGACTACAAAGCTGCTTTGGAATGATGAAGTGTAAAAGTATACCTTAGAGATTTTTTTTTTTAAACAGAATGTTCAGGGCATCCGGAGGAAGGTGTGAGGCTGTGGGCAGGCCACCCCAAAGCATGGCCGGCACACCCCATGGAGGGTTAGAACAAAGCTGTAAGGGCCCTAGGAGCCAAATACCTGGGCAGTGGGCCTCGGAACACTGGCCACACAGCCTGGCTGCACAGACAGCCAAAACTGTTGGCCCCTAGAACATTCCAATTGTAAAACTCTGGGGTGAATGGTATCTGATGGTGAGACAGACACCTCTAACTGCTAAACCAACATCTGCATTCTTGTTCACACCAATCTCTCCTTGGCTGTTTTGACAACCACAGTTGCAAACTTCATCACAGCTCAGATTTTCTCGGCACTGAGGTAAACTTTACCTTGTCATCCCAGTGTACGCTTTTGGTGTCTTATTGATCTTGTTGGCACTGTATTTGGACCTGTCCTTGTAAATGTAGAGACATATGTGGCTTCATTGGTAATTTACAAGTGAAAGATGATGTGATACCTGTATGAAAATGTAATGATTGAACTCCCTGTGTACAGCACGTGACATAAGCTGTCTGCCCTCAAGGCATTTCTTGATGACTCCACTTAACAGATTCTATATGTGCTGAATGTCCCTGTGTACTTACGTGTGTGAAATAAAACTGAATTGTACTGAAGATTGTTTTTCTCATTAAAAACATTGTTCACTCTGAAACGTTCTCAGTTGAGATCCATATGCTTTCTCCCAATTTTGGTACCAAATTAAGCCTTCTATTTCTGTCATTTCCCTGGAGAGCTAGCTTCAGGAAAGGCAAACTTGTCCACAAAGGAGAGCTGAGCAGTAAAGGAGTCTCTCTCCCAGCTGTGGAAGTGAGAACCACACTCCTACCAAGACTCAACAGCGCCCTCTGTGGTTTGGGCAAGGGAATTGCGTGCCTGTTGCTTTATCTCCCCCTTAAATTGCTCCTAAATAGACTGTTAATGGTACCAAATTTTATCTTGTCAGATTTGATGACATGGCTTGGCTGCCCCGGGGTGGGGGGCTGGGCTGCGATCATTAAATTAATTTCATTTAATACTCCGTTTGGAGTTGAATTTGAATCCCTGAGGAAAAGGGTATAATTGGTTTTCAGAAAAAGCAAGAGCAACAACAAAATAGGTCATCCTCGCTCACAGAGGGTTAGTCATGTAAGTGGTGAATGTAGTTTTCTTTAATTTTCAGATAAGAATTAAATTGAGTCAATCATCATATAACAATACAGTTTCCTTTAAGAAATAGACAAGCATCAAAGGAGTTGACTGCAGCATCACTGTCCCTATTCAAAGGCCTACTGTCCATCCCAGGAAGTGTTTTAACATCTCCTGATGTCTTGAATGTATCCTTATAGGGAAAACAGGGCCAGTAACAGTTCTTTATGATTGGTGATCACATAAACTGATCAAATGTGGAAAGGGCATGACATTAATAGGAAGGTAAAGCCAAGCAGTGCTGGGTGAACTTTCACCTTTCACCCCTTCAGCTGACTGACAGAGCTGAGTGTTGAAGAAAATCAATACTCTGGAGCCAGGAGGGAAATATTTCTAACCTCTAACTAGAGAATGTATTTTGACAAGGCCAAGATAATCCAAGCTGCACAGGAGAAAGAGAAAAGAAGACTCATTTTTAAAGCTTGACACTTCAAGGTGTTTTTGTACAATGGTTTAGAGATCGTCAATACATACAAATACCAAAGGTCAGAAAGAAAAGCCAGAAGAATTTCAAAAATTAGATGTTCAGTTCTTTCTGCTGTTTACAAACTAAAAAAAGACTACAGAGAGGTTCGTGCTGGGAACCGTTTAAATGAACAGCACTCACAAATGTGGGCTTTAGTGTTATAGTCCTCCTTTGGCCAAATCTTAAATTTTATAGAGGCAGCGGTGTGAAACACTGAATGCCTTAAAAGTTGTTAAGATTTCTAGGTTTTGTACATTTTTTCTTGGACGTGGATTGTTTTTGGAGTAGTTACATCGTCTTGTGGTAACGTCTCAGAATCTTGCTGTTTTTTTTTTTTTTTTTTTTTGCGTACACGGGCCTCTCACTGCCGAGGCCCCTCCCGTTGCAGAGCACAGGCTCCGGACGCGCAGGCTCAGCGGCCATGGCTCACGGGCCCAGCCGCTCCGCGGCACGTGGGATCCTCCCGGACCGGGGCACGAACCCGTGTCCCCTGCATCGGCAGGCGGACTCTCAACAACTGCGCCACCAGGGAAGCCCAGAATCTTGCTTTTTGATGCCTGTTGCTGCTGCCCTGATGCCACGTAAATCTTAGCTCCTCCTTCACATTCGCTTGTCATTAACATGAGAAAAGAGTGCCTTTGGAACTTGAATTGTTTCTATTTTTCCAAATCCCTTTAAGCAAATTATTTATACAAGTATTCTAATTAGTGCTCTTCTAAGTGAGGCTTACTCATCTCTAGGAAGTAGGTAAGCAATTCACTCCACTCTTACCAGCAAGATTAGATCCATTTGCTCTGTGGACAGATACCTCCATCAAATGGATATAGATTTGTTTCTTTCCTACAGATAAGAAGTTGAATGGTGCCCATACCTTCCAGCAAACGAAGAAAGACAAAGGAATCCTGAATACTTGAAGTATCTAAAGTAACACTCTGTTTCCTCAAGGACAAGCAACATCATGATTAAAATAACAGTGAAAATATACCCTTAATTTATATACCTTCTTTCTCATTTAAAAAAAAAATCTCTATTCTGAGTAGATCTGGTTGGAGATTTTTTGTTTTGTTTCAAAAGGAGAGCACAGCCAGCCAAGACTCCTCAATATTCTGAGATTTCCCAGAGAAGACCAGGAATCCAGCTCATGCCTGATTTGTAGTGAGTATCAAATATGTATTGCATTTGTTACATCCATAAGAGTATGCCTGTAAAGTGCTTACAAGAGCGGCACATAGTAAGCACTCAAGAAATGTGAGCTACTGTTTTTAGTAGACATTTAGAAGTCCTTATTGAGCATGGATAAATAAGATTGTAAATTACATGTGTTCTTTGGAAAACACTGTTGGGTTTTGTATGGTATTTTATCTCTATGTAGACTCCAGTAATAGGTCTGAACATCTTACCCAAAGAGGAGTCTCTGTGGTTCCAACTGTATTCACCAGGCTCTTCGTCATGTTGCTGTGTGTTGCCATCTTGCTGCTCACCAAAACTTGTAGACACTGAGGAGGTGCCAAAATATATACCAGCGGATGGGGCTGGTTGATTATGGCTGTTGAAGTTATGACTGATTCCTGAAAAAGGAAGTAGTTTGCCAGCTTAGCATCAGGGATGACTTTGAGTTACTTATATGAGTAACTTTGAAATATACATCCATCAAAATTGAGCAAGACTCTAGACAAAGTATTATAGGTTAGGTTTCACAAAATCACCAAAGCAAAGGAAACAATGTGTAAGTTCTGTTGCCAATATCTTCTTGTTTTGACTAGCATCAAAATGACTTAGCACTTCATTTACCCAAATGTGAAATGTATTATCTAAAACGTGAGCCACCCAGTGACACTTTAAGTTTTAGTGAAAATTTATGAATAAAGATACCACATGAAACATTATTCAGTCTACGAGCATTTACTGAATCTTAATATGTGCCAAGCATATGTTCTATTTCCCTCTCACTGGTAAGCTCACAATCTAGCAAAGGACCATAAACACTATGGAAAAAGTATGAAGAACAGAGATGGGCAAAGAGCTATGGGAACACAGAGATGACTAGTTCTGGTAGGGTAGTGTCAAGTTAGGCTTCTGAGAGAGGAAGCATTTGGGCTGGGCCTTGAAGAATAAATGGAAATTAATTAGGAAGATGGAGGCTATGTTATAAGATAGGAATTTATGGGAGTCCAAGTTATTATGTGATTTGAGTGTATATGAACTACTTCACACCTACAACCTGAGGGGCATTGGTGGGCAGTACTGACAATCCAAGTGGGTCTCCAGTTGCAGTTAATACAACTACAGAAAACAAGGCTGCTGGGCTAAAGAACACCTGACATATGAAAGTTAAAAACCCTAAAAATAATGATAATAGAGCAAAATCCTAATGAAAGATTTCTATGACTTTTACTAGTTTTCCAGATTTCTTTTTTTTAAAAAAAGCTCTTTTGCTTTTTTTGAAAATTCAGAATATATATTTTTTGAAATTTTTATTAGAGTATAGTTGATTTACAATGTTGTGTTAGTTTCTGCTATACAGCAAAGTGTATCAGTTATACATATACATATATCCACTCTTTTCCCATATAGGTCATTACAGAGTATTGAGAAGAGTTCCCTGTGCTATACAGTAGGTCCTTATTAGTTATCTATTTTATACATAGTACTGTGTATATGTCAATTCCAATCTCCCAATTTACCCGCTCCCCCCCCCCGGCTTTCCCCCCTGCTAACCATAAGCTTGTTTTCTACATCTGTTACTCTATTTCTGTTTTGTAAATAAGTTCATTTGTACCATTTTTTTAGATTCCACATACAAGCAATATCATATGATGTTTGTTTTTCTCTGTCTGACTTACTTCACTCAGTATGACAGTCTCTAGGTCCATCCATGTTGCTGCAAATGACATTATTTCATTCTTTTTTATGGCTGAGTAATATTCTGCTGTATATATGTACCACCTCTTCTTTATCCATTCCTCTGTCGATGGACGTTTAGGTTGCTTCCATGTCCTAACTATTGTAAATAGTGCTGCAGAGAACATTGGGGTGCATATATCGTTTCAAATTATGCTTTAAAAATAAGTTATGCATTCTCCTTATCCTGTCTTCTAGTATGTAGAAAGCATGGTGTGTTGGGTGCCTGCCAGGTACACTGCCTAGATTCCCACCTCCCTCAACAATCACTCCAAGACTGAAGCATTTATTCCCCCAGCTACCGGGAGTGTTGGCGTCTAATAGCTCTCTGTTGAGTCCTTCCCTGGAAATTGCTTCTCAGCCAGAGAACTGTCTGACCCAAGATCATGATCCTTCTCCTGGGGGCAACCACATCCAGTGATGGGTCAGGGAGAAGATATAAAGTCCCAGTCTTTAGCTGTTTCAGAACAACGTTGAACGGCCGTCCCAGCTCCAGGACTTCCCTTGGGATTGGCTGAAGCTTTCATTGAACTGCATCATGGTTCAGCTTTCCCTCTGCCTAGCCCTGCTTCCTTCACTCCCCTGCAGTATTATCTCGAGAACACTGCTCCTAAGCTTCCTGTGTGCAGATCTCTATCTCATAGTCTGCATCCCAGAGAACCCAATTTATGACAGTTGGTACCAGGGGTGGTCCAAGAAAACAGGATCTAAAACATAATTTGGGAGCTGGGTCACTGGCAGTGCGGATCCCATCCCTGGCAGTAGGTGATCTTGGGTAGCCTCTGGCATGCTGGGGCCATGCAACTGTGAAAACTTAATCAGGATGGCATACTGATGGAAGGGGCTGCACTGGAGGGTGCGACGTGGCAGGTGTTTGAAAAGTAAGGGAAAAGACATATTATAAGGACAATGGATTTGGATGGTTCAGCACACTGAAAAAAGATAATGAAAAGCTGAGGGTGTCGGGCTTCCCTGGTGGCGCAGTGGTTGAGAGTCTGCCTGCCGATGCAGGGGACACGGGTTCATGCCCCGGTCCGGGAGGATCCCACATGCCGCGGAGCGGCTGGGCCCGTGAGCCATGGCCGCTGGGCCTGCGCGTCCGGAGCCTGTGCTCCGCAACGGGAGAGGCCGCAGCATTGAGAGGCCCGCGTACTACAAAGAAAGAAAAAAAAAAACAGATAATGAAAAGCTGAGGGTGTCATCCATTAAAGGCTACATGTGAAAGCAGAGACACTCCTTGGCAACATCTCAGGAGAGCCTCATTTCCTGCAGCCGATGACAAGCTGAGAATGAGGCCCAGGACTTGTTTTTGTGAAGCAGAGCTCCAGAGCAGGCTGAAGTCTTAGCCTCAGAAGGTCTGCAATCCCAAGGCCAGAGCCCTGAAGGAGATGGATGGGGCTCTCTAGGTTGATGCACTTGAGCAATCTTGAAACCCCAGATTCCAATGAACCCTCCCTGGCCTGCCTGAGCGGCCTGCTCCTTTGCTTGAAGCTGTGTGGAGGCCTCTCCCCTGCAGAAAAGTACATGCCCTCAACCTCCTCTCGCAGCCACCAGACCAGTGAGCGCGGGTTCAGTCAGAATAACATCTGGCTGTCAAAGTTCTGGGCCTGCTACGAGAGGAAAAGAACTAGATTTCAAAGGAGCTGTAGGACCGAGCCAACAGGACCCTCGGGGAACTGGGAGAATAATGGGGCTGGATTCTGGGTGTGCTGGGCAAGGGGAGAGAGAATAAGAAGTGAGACCAGGGAGAAATGACAAGGTACAGACCTGCTGCTCAGCTTGGAGAAAATGACGGCTGATACAAGGTCAAGAAGAAATGCCAGAAGAGCCATGGCAGATGATGGAGGGAAGAACCAAAAAGCTCCGAGTGGTGGGACTGCTGGAGGAGATAAGGTGTGTAAGGCTAGCCACTCACCAGATGACTGCTCTGCGAGAAAGGCCAGAGGACATTCTGTTTACCAACCAATAAGAGACATGCTGGTGAGAAGGGCCCGAGCATCACTGTAGGCCCAGGCTGAGGGTAGAAGATGCTGCTACAGAACTGGGCCCTGAAAACGATGCAGATGATAGGCTCCTGAAGTAATAGAGACCCAGTGGGTGCTGTCGTCATGGGCAGCAAGGTTGGAGTTGTAGCCAAAGGGGCCTGCCCTGCAGAGATCTTTGGAAATGATTAATAAAGTATGTCATCCCTCGGGCAGCCAATAAGGGTTCAATCTCTCCACCCCAAAGAAATCAAGAATGGGTAACAGGAGGCTGAAGGCAGCCACCTCCCACCCCTGAAATCAAAATTCTTTACTTGGTTTGTAGACCTGAAGGGTATGGTTATCAGGAGTTCAGACCCTCATGGGGGAGGTTCTGGGTTAGCAAGATCGTAAACACCCAAGATTAGCAGAGGTTCTTGCCAAGCGGGAGGGAGACTTAGAAGGGATGGTGGAAGAGACTGTGCATCAGTGGTGGCCTCAGGACCAGCTGCAGCATCAAGGGTTGTAGTTCATCCCACTCATATTTCTCTTATAAGTTCTCTCCAGAATACTGGAAGAGATGCTCCCAGAATTTATTTAAAGCAAGTGGGGCAAAAAGTAACTGTAGTGGAGGCTGGTGAACCAGGTGCTGAATCATTGGCAGTTGACGTCGCTCGGTTGACAGGTGTCCAGGAATTGCCTGGGCTGAAGACAGCCGCTTTCCTCAAGCCTGTACCCACCTTCCCAAGGCAGCTGCGTCCAATGAATGGTCATGGGAGGGCAAAGACTCCACCCCACTGGCCTCGGTTTGGGACAGCTCCAAGGGGCCACCTCAGCTTCAAAGCTCTCAGAGGGTTTGGCTGAAACCTCTGCTGCAACTGAATCACAGCCCAGCTTCTCCCTCGGCCCATTTTTGCGTGCCTCACTTAGGTGTGGATCCCGGGAACATGTCTTGATACACGTCCTTCCAGCAAATCTTAACCTTGGGGTCTCCTTCCCAGACAATGAACCTGCCCAGGTTCAAATCTGCTTCTGCCACTTATTAGCTAAATAACGCTCCATGTGCCTCAGTTACTTGAATCTCCTTGTGCCCCAGTTTCCTCATCTGCAAAACGGGAATAAGATCATCCCTACCTCATGGTCTTGTTATAAGGCTTAAAAAAGAGTTAATATAGAGAGAGCACTTAGAACAGTGTCAGGCACATAATATATTCAATAAATGCTAACTCTGCTAACTACTATTATCTTAAGCTATAATTATGAAATGTTGCAGGTTTTCTACTTCATTTCATGTTTCTGTGTTAGATAAAAGTATACTTTTCCATCAATTTTTTTCCCTCTGTTTTATTCCTTTCTTCAACCCAGATCAGAGTACTGACTTTTAAAAAGTGATGGGGAAAGGGGGAGGGGTACTGACATTTCTGAGTACTTATTTTGTGCCAGATACTATATTAGCTGCATTCGTTATTCTGCTTAATTCTTAATCCAAAAAGCCATGAATTAGTATCTCCCTTTCACAGATGAAACAATTGCAGGTCACATAAGATAAATGACCAAGATCACACAGCTAATAAAAGCCATATCTAGTATTCGAATCCCAGCCTCTGTTGCCAAGACCCAGCCTTCTCTGTTCTTCCAAGTTCCCTCTTGTGACAGGAGTCGGGGAAGCCAGCCATCAGGGGACCTGGCCAGCCATCCTCTCTTAGAAGCAGAAGGAAGTGTGGTAGAACAGAAAAGAATGTTCATTTGTTTAAGCCATTAAAGCCATTATTTTGGGACTTCCCTGGTGGCGCAGTGGTTAAGAATCCGCCTGCCAATGCAGGGGACACGGCTTCGAGCCCTGGTCTGGGAACAGTCCACATGCTGCGGAGCAACTAAGCCCGTGGACCACAGTTACTGAGCCTGCGCTCTAGAGCCTGTGAGCCACAATACTGAGCCCACGTGCCACAACTACTGAGCCTGCGAGCCACAACTACTGAAGCCCGTGCGCCCTAGAGCCTGTGCTCTGGAACAAGAGGAGCCACCACAGTGAGAAGCACTAGAGAACAACTAGAGAAAGCCCGCACGCGGCAACAAAGACCTAACAGAGCCAAAAAAAAAAAAAAAAAAAAGCCATTATTTTTTTCCTTTGGGTTTATGGCCATTGTGCCAGATTTTAAAAGGACAAGATTCCTTCTCAGTGTTGAATAATATGACTATTTTACTATGAAATGGCTGAGTTAAAATGCATGAGTTTTAATGTGCTACATTCCACAGAGTGATTTTGTTGTAACTCAGGAACCAGTTTTGCTCTCTTATGAAATGGATATCTCGGGAAAAATGGAATTTCCTTCACAGAAATGGGCCCTCATTTTCACTGATGACTTAGTAGCCTTTGGTGCTGCTGGCCGGTCCCCCTAGCTGTGTCTCCTCACCTTTCCAGGGCCACATCTCTCTGACCTCTTCTCCCCGTTGCTTTTGTTGGCATCTCTTCTTCCTTAGGATATACAAAATGCACTTCTGAAGCTTAAAAATTTTTAAATGGAATCAAAAATCAAACATTCAGGGCACATCTCGCAGGTGACTTGATCTCCCATCTAGACAGAAGTAGCACAAAACTTCCTCCAAAAAGGAGTCCCGGCCAGGACAGAGGCCCCTCTAGTCTCTACTGTCACACACTGGGTCTTCATAGCCTAGGCTTTCTTGTCTCTGATGATCTCGTTCCAGGAAACACTGGAATATATCAGAATTTTCTAGAGCAAACCAGAACACACCACCATGCTCACATCCCTTAGCCTCAGATTTGTCACTAGAGCACGTGCCAGGCCCTGACTCATGAGACACAAATCTTCCATCTCTTTCCTAATGAGTCACAGGCTCCTCTGGGAGGGTTCTGTCGTGCTTTGCCTGTCCCTTTATTGCCAAAACATCCCCTGCATCACCCACTTCCCACCCTTTCACACTTAGCGTTCTGCTTGTTGTTTCCAAACCTTTTAGAGGAAGGGGGTGGGTGAGTTTTCCAGAAAGCAATTTACCGTTCAGTTTGGCTCTAAATTTCTTAGCAGCTGGAGCAGAGGTGAGTTAGATCCTTCTAATTGTCTGACACAGGGAGGACCCATACTGGGCATACGGAAAGACCAGCTTCTTATTCTTCCTATATTCCGAGTGGAATGTATTGCCTGCATCCTTAAATGTAAAAATATGAAGGAAAAAGTAACATTTATTGAGACCGTGTTAGGTGTTTGGTATATATGATTTCATTTAAGCCTCTCAAAAATCCCATGAGTTAGTCTACATTCTTCTATAGGTTAGAAAACTGATCTACTGACAGGTTAAGTAGCCGGCCTCAGCTCACGCTGCTAGTCAGAGGTGGGGCTAAGATTCAAATCCCAAGTGCTCTCTCCTCTCCATCAGTGGACGGTTTCTTCAAGGCCAGTTTTATAGTAGCTGAAGAGGCATGCTCCGTTCTCATATTGACCTCAGTGAAAAACCAAGGACCTCAAAATTCAATCTTCATTTATTTATTCCACAATGACTCATTGAATGCCTATTATTTTCCAGGCATTTCTAGAGAAGGCAAATTAATACAGCCCAGGCACTCACATTGCTCGTGCATTTCAAAAGCTATCTAGCTAATGTAGTATATTTTGTGACTTCCATTATACATATTGCTCACACATACACATACACACACACACATCCCCGTCCTTCTGATGCTCTTAGAGCAATTCTCAGTGCTTGTGTTCAGCTAGGGTCCTCCATGGTGGACACAGGCACTGGTTCTGGGTGGCCCCCCTGGGCGACCAGGACTCTGCTTTCTTAAATGTTTCAGGCTATGTTTCCCTGGATCGCACCTGCCCGAGCCCCACTGGTCCCTGACTTCATTCTTCATTGTTTTCTTCTCTTCTTCCAGTCCTTGTCTCCAGAGCCTCATTCCCTGGATACAATGATACAGCACAGAGAAGGAAGGAGTGAGGGAGGAAACCAGTATCTGGTCCTGAGAACGGGTCCTCTGAGCGTAGAGGAAGGGGGCTGACAGACCGTTCAGACAAACATTCCTTGGAATATACACACTCTGGTAGATTCTCCTGAAAAGTAAACTCATTCATTCATTTGGGAACTATTTATTGAACATCTCCCATGTGCCAGGCAGTGAACTAGGTGTTGGGACTACAGGGGTGAGTGAAACAATCGTCATACCTGCCCTCATAGGGCTTACGTTCTAGTGTGGGTGGGACGGGGCCATGGCGATGGGAGGATCAACCAACCTCGACTTGTAATATGATCAATGCGGAGCGGAAGGAGGGGACTAAGACCTGACAACCCGGGGATGGGGTGGCAAAGTCGACAGCAGGTCTCTGAAGGGAGAGGAGAGCAGTTGGGAGGGGGAAGACCTTCAAGGTGAGGAAGTTGCACACGTGACGTCCCCGAGGCAGGAAGTAGCAGGGCTGCAGGTGGTGACCCAGGCTTTTGGCACAGGAGCAGGGAGCCTGGATCGTGTACGACCACGTAGACCATAGTCAAGGATGTCTTGAGGTGTGATATTTAGCTGGAAAACAGCTGCCACCTGGAGAATGGACTGGGGGTGGGTTAGGAGGAGGGGCAAAATGAAAACAGGGAATATTATCTACTTTGTATAACAATATTACCATTAACTTAGTGGCATAAACAACACGCATTTATGATCTCACAGTTCCTGTGGACCAGGAGTCCAGACACAGCCTAGTTGGAAGCCCCTACCTCAGGTCTCTCACAGGTTATGACCAAGACGTTGGCTGGGTTGTGCTCTCACCTGAGCCTCGTATAGGAAAGAATTCACTTCCAAGCTCATGTAGTTGTTGGCAGGACTCAATTCCTGCTGGTTGTAGGACTGAGGGCCTCACTTCCTTGCTGCCTGTTTGTTGGAGCCCACCCTCAGCTCCCACAGGCTTCCCACAGTCCTTTGCCATTGTGGGGTTTCCCAACACAACCACATCCCACAGATGGTGGCCCTATAGCTGGGTCTTGAAGGATGAATAGGAGTTGTCTAGAGTAGAAGAACATTTCAGGCAAAGGGGAGACCATGAGTGAAGGCATAGAGGTATGAAAGCAGGTGGTTTTCCCATAGAGCCACCTGCTTATCCAAGAGCCATTTCTCCCTTCTTCCCTGACTATAAGCCTGGATCTGGTCCTATTCTTCATACCACATGGCCATGCGCTCAGGGTGGAATCTCTCATCAGTCTTGGGGATTGAAGCTTGATTAATTTAAGCCAATAATGCTAATTTAATTCCTGGTAGTGCTCAGGAAATGTCATTAATGGCATTCTGGTCAATGAGATATGAGAGGGCAGTTTGCAAGGGGAGTCCTTTGGGGAAAGGTTTCCCTCCCTGATAAAAAGAGTCATTCAAGTAGAAATTTCTATCTGTGGACATAGGTGGGTGAGTATGTGACACCAAGGGCCACACAAGCCATCTTGGGCCCACACTGGAACTGACCTAAGGCCCAAGCCAGCCCACTGGAAATTGCAGAGCAGAAAGATGGAGAAAATTGGTGTCTTTGGTGACACGCCTGGGCTTCTAGAGTAGCCAGCCCTGCAGTTGCCCACCTTCAACTTCTCGTTAGATGATATAATCAACTTCCCATTGGTTAAGACACTTGCGGCCAAAGTTTGAAAACAGCCTGTATGTTGTCCAGTGACCTGGCAGGAAACAGTGCCAGGCTCAGGAGCTGAGGCCAGAGGGAAGGTGTTCGTAGCCAGTGCTGTAAGGTTTGGCTTTCTCCTGTGCGGTTTGGTGAGATCTCAATAATTTAAGGGAGAGAACAATTCTGTTTCTTGGTTGATCCTGGGTGAAGAATAGATTAGAAAATGGAGAGAATTGTGGCAGGAAGACCAGGTAGGAGATGGCTGCAGCTGTAGTCAAGAGATTGTGAGAACTGCAACTACAGAGGGTGCAGTGGACACCAAAAGGAAGAGCTGAGGGACCTTGTCGAGGCTGAACCTAGGGGATTTAATAAGCTTAAATGTCACGTTTTCCCAGTGGGAGCGACGGGTAGCTAACTGTCTGCCAGCCCAGACCATTCACCATTCCTGGAAAATACCATCCACGTTCACACCTCAAAGGCTTTATTCCTGCATTCTCTCTCCCATGGCAGTAAATTCCCATTCACATAATCCTACGTATAGCATTGCTGCTATGGGGAAATAAGGTTCAGTTTACACCATCTGGACTTGCAGTCCCTCGATCAGGAACATAACCCCCAGGAGTGAGAACCACCTGTACAACCTGCATTCAGGTGACCCTCCAAGCCCTGCCACCCCTACTGCAACCCGCGGGGTGTGTGTTAGGCGGGATTCCTTCCCATATATTGATTAAAAACTTGTCCAAAGAATATAAAGCTGCAGTTTCACATTGGATCTATTTCTTGAAGACAAAGGCTAAGCTTCATTGTCGGCTCAGAAATGCACCTAATACGATGCTTGCTGTGTTTCCCTTCCCAGCACTTATATTTCTTGCTTTTTGTAAATTACAGAACTCGATAAGAAAGGGGGGCAGGTATGAAAGGGAAGCATCTGCTTTCTTCACACTGAAAACCCACTTAGAATGATTTTCCTGCTCGATAACAGCTTTCATAAATGTTATTTCATTTGGGGCATCTCAAATTAAGCTGAATCATCCCTGCTTGATGATGGAGAGAGGGGCTCCAGCTGGTTGTCACTCGTCCCCCGTATCCGGTGTCATGTTAGGTTCTCAGTGAGCTCCATTGAGTGATGGAAAAGAGAAACGAAGGAAGGAGTGGACAGCTTGTCCGTGGCAGAACCGGGAGTGCACCTGGCCCAGGTGTTTTCAGCTGGATGACTTGGTTGGCTGTGAGGCAGGATGACAGGATCTCCCCTAACTCACTGCTTTATAGAAGCTGGACCAGAGGAGGTGACCTCTACCCATCCTCGACCCACATGAGGAAGGAGAGCAGAGGCTAAAGGGACACTTAGGTTCTCTGGAGATGCTGGAAATGACCAGAAAAATTACCACTGATGGGGCACAGGAGGGCAAAAGATGCTTCTGGAGAACCTGAGCCTTGACCCCCAGCGACCCCTACTGCCCTGGCCACGAACTCTGAACACCAGGCTCCCAGGCTAACCCATGAGGACTCCGATCTGAAAACTCACAGTTGATTGGGTGTAAAAGGAATAAAGCAGACCACAGTTCCACAGACCCTTCTATGAGCCTGCACCATTCAAGGATGCCGCGTGGGATGTGCGTTCCAGTGGACTGACGCTTCAAAGCAAAAATTCATTCAGAAGCAAAAGGCAGGATGTTTGTTTCAGGTGTGTGACCTTGGCCAGAGCCTCCGTAGGTAAAAGGAGGCAGGAGAAGGAGTGGGCCCTGGATCTGCATCCCTTACCCAGGATGGGAATAGGGGGAAACATCTCCCTGGATGGTTTTGAAAAATTTAGGTTAACCATTGAGCTACACCAGAGGTGGGCAAACTACAGCCTGAGGCAAAATCCAGCTGCCCTGTGCTTTTTGTACAGCATTCGAGCTAAGAATGGTTTTTACAGACCAACGTTTGCAATCGACTTGATGATAGGGCATGCTGAAGCCCAGTTAAATGAAATGGGGCCCTCCCCAAAAAAGGATTCCAGCCTTTCATTAGTAGACCTGTATTACCAAAAAAACATATTTAATTATTGTCATTATATTTTGAATTTCATCAATTAAAAAATGTCTGAAAACTTGTTTTCTCTTGTTATACAAGGACCAAATTCTCCATTTTGCCTCTTGGCCCCAAAAGCCTAAACTATTTACAGTCTGATCCTTTACAGGAAAAGGTGGCTGACCCCTGGGCTAGATCCATCCCACTCCAAGTGTGGTCCAGGCAGCAGCAGCCTTAGCAGCATCAGCATCCCCCAGGGCATGTTAGAGATAGAGTCTCAGGCCCCACCCAGACCTCCTGGGGCAGAATCCACATTTTGACAAGTTCCCTGAGTGATTCGTGCGCACATCATATTTGAGAAGCACTGCGCTGGAGTCCACATAGGAATCTCACAGGAGCTGTTGATAGTTTCATTAGGTTAAAGGCTCGGGATGGGGGTGGAGGCTGGGAATGGGCACCAGCAGCTACTGTGGGTCCCAGAGTGGAGGCCAGGCCTCTCACACTGGGTGTGCTGCTCCTCCAGGAAATGCCCCGACGCTGGGCATCAGAAGCCCGGCAGGCAGGAGGCCTGGAGCCCAGGCCCTGAACCTAAAATGCGATCTTGTACCCTCTCTGGGGCCTCCGTTTTCCCACCTGCATAATGAAGGGGTTTGAAGAGCTGACATCAGAAATACAGTACGGTTTTATCATACGCCTTGTTTTTCGTTTGTCTGTTTCTTTTGTTTTTGTTCGGGATGGTTTGACAGGCTGATTAGTCCCACAAACGTGGTAGGGGATGGAAAATATAGGACAAGAGCTAAAGCAGCTTCAAGGGGAGGCCAGGGTGTTGAGATGTTGGACTCATGATGTTCCATTTTACATAGACCATATTCTGTTATTCTTTCTAGTTGGGTATTTCTTCGCCTAATAGGAGAAAGTGCTGAGGGATCGGACTTAAGGGCACCCTGTGTCATGGGGCCCTGGGTGGCTTGATGGCTTTCTGCCCAACTCCGTCCAGTCAGAATGCTGGGACAATAACACAGTCACTAGTTCAGCTTATCTTAATCTCCTTCTTGGTGCCCGGCGTGTATGAGGCACCAGGGATGCAACTTTGAAACACATCAGACGCAATTCCTGCCCTCATGGGGCTTACATTCCAGTGGGAGAGACAAATATGAAGGGAAAAGTTATAAGCAAAAAGGGAAAAGATGGATGAACATTCCAGCCTCTAAGCAAGTGCCAAGCCTTTGTGTCAGCAGGGAGCCTGGCTCATTTGAGAAACCACCACCAGAGCCAGTATGGCTGAGGACGGAGTGTGGGAGGTGGGAGGGAGGGAGGAGGGGAAGATGAGGCTGGGAGTCATTGCAAGAGGGGTCAGGTCACACAGGGCCTCCTGGGCTAGCAAAGGTTGCAGTGGAGGGGGCGCTTAGCAAGAAGAGGATGCGATTTATGGTCTAAAGAGACCATCGGGGCTTCCCTGGTGGCGCAGTGGTTGAGAGTCCGCCTGCCAATGCAGGGGATGCCGGTTCGTGCCCCGGTCCAGGAAGATCCCACATGCCGCGGAGTGGCTAGGCCCGTGAGCCATGGCTGCTGAGCCTGCGCATCCGGAGCCTGTGCTCCACAGCGGGAGAGGCCACAGCAGTGAGAGGCCCACGTACAGCAAAAAGAAAAAAAGAGAGACCATCGGCTGACACGTGAGATCGACAAGGAGTAAGACTCTTCAATCACTTCACGACCTGGGCACTTTTGAAGAGTACAGCCTTGTTATCTTGTAGACTGTCTCAAATTTGGGTTTGTCCGATGTTTCCCCGCGATTAGATTTGATTACATATTTTTGCAAGAATACCATGGCAGTGATGTTATATCCTTCTCAGGGCATGGCAGCAGGATGTGCATTCCTGGTGACGTCCACTTTGATCACCTGGCTGAGGTGAGGTCTGCCAGGTTTCTATGCTGTAAACTATGGAACTAGTATTTTCTCCTTTTAATTAATAAGGCTCTTGTGGGGAGATGCTTTGAGGTTATGCAGACATCCTGTGTTCCTTCCGGAGGCTCTAGGGGAGGAGCTCTTTCCTGCCTTTTCCAGCTTCTAGAGGCTGCCCGCCTTCCTCGGCTCATGGCCCCTTCCTCCATCTTCTAAGCTGGTGATGTAGCATCTTTTCTCTCTGACTCTGCTTTCCTCTCCTTCTGTTGTCACATCACTTTCTTGCTATATACATGACCATCCTGCCTCCCTGTTCTAAGGACTCTTGGGATTACATTCAGTCCACTGGGATAACCCCAGATAAACCTGCCATCTCAAGATCCTTGAATTAATCACACCTGCAAAATCCCTTCTACCATGTAAGGTAATATATTCACAGGTTTCAGAGATTAGGATTTGGACATCTTTGGGAGTTCATTATTCAGCCTACCACATCCATCAGTACTATCTTGGGCAGCCGCATTAGTTAGGATAAATGTTTGCTACTATAACAGAGGATGCAAACGAAAGCGGCTTAAACACAAGAGAGCTATTGAATTCTCTCTCACAGACAAGTCCAGACATGCACTTGAGGGTTGGGATGGCACCTCCGTAGCATCAGGGACCCAGGCTCCTTCTATCCTGTTGGTCTGTTGTCCTCACCACACAGCTTCTGTCTCATGATCAGAGATGGCTGCTTCAACTCCTACCATCACGTCTGAATTCCAGACAGCAGGAAAATGGAAAGAAGATGGGAAGAAGCACTTTTTCTTCCTTTAAAGGCAACACCCATATCTGGCACACATCAAGTTCATTCATATCCTGGCAGTCCCCAGGCTGTGCCCAGCTGCAAGGAACTCTGGGAAACACTTTAGCTGGAGCCATGTGGCTAGCTAAAATGATATTACTGAGGAATAAGGGGAAACAAGTAGTAGTCTTGTAGCCAAGAGAGACAAGAGGGCACAGTGAAGCCTTTTGACTGATTTGACGGCCAAGAGAGGACAGACCAAGACAGGGGGTGGGAGGTGCATGCTGTGACTTTGGCAGAAAGGCTCAAGGTTAACGCTGAGTCGGACGGACAGGTGGAAACAGGGATGAAATTCCCTGGAATGAAGCTGCTGCAGCCGTATTGATACCAGCTCAGCATGGGGAGTGGGAAGCACGTGCAGTTTAGAGACAAATAGAACTGGACGTGGACTTGGTCTCTTCTGCTCCACAGATGCGTAAACTTCTTTGGGTCTCAGGGTTTTTTTTGTTTGTTTTGTTTGTTTTTTTTGCGGTACGCGGGCCTCTCACTGTTGTGGCCTCTCCCGTTGCAGAGCACAGGCTCCGGACGCACAGGCTCAGCGGCCAGGGCTCACGGGCCCAGCCGCTCCCCGGCATGTGGGATCCTCCCGGACCGGGGCACGAACCCGTGTCCCCTGCATCGGCAGGCGGACTCCCAACCACTGAGCCACCAGGGAAGCCCGAGGGTCTCCGTTTTTAATAAATCAAGTGGGAATAATAAAACTGACCTTGGGGCTGCCTTGAGGATTCAGTGAAACGTCCTAGCCCAAGGCCTGGCACACAGTAGGTGCTCAAACGACATAGTTAATTGCAATGTCCACACACTCCTCTATGGCCGTGGTCTGTTACCAGCTATATCTCAGCTCTTAGAGACAGACAGACACACGTGATGGGGCCCTTTAAGCGGAAGGCCTTTGAGAGATGGCAGGATGATTTGGTTCTATCTGTTATCCTCCTATAATTTTTGTGTTTGGAAATTCGTTAAGAATTCATTTTAATGAATCCCAAATGCATGCACCATGAAAAACAATTAGCATTAATAGCGTAAAAGAAGGAGATCAATAAATAGATTCATTTTTAAACTGTAATAATTTATTTGCTTCCTGACTTTTGGGAAATACTGCATCTTCGGGTGACACGTCGACCATTAAATAGCCGAACTGCACTGATTTATGGCAGGAGGTTGATACACAGCACACAGACCCTGCCCCCGGGTTGGCGGCACCTGAGCACGACCGGCAACAACAGAAAGGAAGGGGGCGGCCCTTGTTATGAGACAATGCAACTGGCTACAGTGTTCATCAGGCACTTCTCATCCTTACACGCTTCCCGAATGCAACGCAGCAGATGGGAAAAATTAAGCAAACTGGTGCACCAAAGATGGGGAGAGAAAATCTGGCATCCATCAGACAACGAGCAGGGAGGGGGAAGAAAGAGCTATTTGAAGATGAGCTGGTGAGGCTCCAGATACAACACGTGCCGCTGCGGTGTCCTCCCTGGAGCAGGAAGGCACAGGAAGGAATGTCTGGGTGAAGAAACGGGAGGTAGTTCTAGACTGAGAGGGAGGGAAGGGGCCAAAGAAGCGGGGGTCCTTCGGCATGGAGGGGAAGAAGGGAAATAGCAACGTCCCTCACTCACCCCTCGCTGCTGCTTCATCCTTTCTCACGATTGCAAGTGAACGACACTGACCTTTGACTCCTCGTACCTAAGAAGCTGGAGCGGGCGCTCCGAGCCGAAGGAGGTGAGGGTTTGCCTAGTGAACAGGGGCAACAGGGTTGAAGGCAAAACCCTGCTCTTCAGCAGCCTCCTGTGGGTTGTCATGGGGGCAGCCGTGGGTACAGAGGGTGTGGGCTCTGCCTGGGAGGACAGTAGCACCACTGGGGCTTGGGAGTAGGGACAGCCCGATGGCACTGCCCGTGATGCCCGAAGGCCACCTGCCAGGCTGCTGGCTGAGCGGGCAGCAGGGCCAAGAGCAGCCTGGTTTGGCAGAAGGCTGCAGATGGCCAGGCCTGCGGTGGGAGCCAGCACAGATTACATTTTAAGGTGATAGTCATCTTTGACCTTTGGGATGTCCCGGGCCACTGGTCATCCATCTTAGAGCCGCTGACCAGCAACCTCTGGGCTATTTTTACAGCCAGCAAACATTGCCCATTGATTGAATTGATTGAAATCTGCATCTGGTTCGTGGAGAAAGGACAGGGCCTCAAAGCCCAAATGTGCAGCTTGGTTTTCTGTTATTGTCTCCGACCCTCCTTTCTCCCCTCCCCACCGAAGGGTGTGTGGAAACAGGACACACACAGAGACACACACATGCCCAACACGCACATACCCCGCAAACACACACACATACGCACAACCACAAACACAGATACATACTTGCCGCATTTTTTCCAGGCAGATTTCCTGGCACGGTGTTCATTTCCTGTCAAAAGTTAAAGGGATCTTCAGAAGAATTCAGTTGAGAAAAAGCAGAGGTTGTTTAGTTCAGGGGAAGTCCACACAAATGCACACAGAGATCCACCAAAATGCTCGATCAGGAGCTTGAAAGGTGATAAAAAAAGCAAACAAAACCTATCTGGGATAAAAAAAAAAAACACGTCTAGTAAATCTGCCATGTGGCAACTGGACTAGCTGAGCACCATTTCCCATCACTCCCTTTCCTGACTGGTTAGGGTGGAACCTGGGCGAGGTCGGCGGGCTCACGGGAAGCAGCGGCCGCGTGCGCCCTGGCGGGTTGATGCAGGCTCACATCCCCGGCAGGCAGGACCACAGCCTCCCAGGGCCTCCCACCCAGGGCCCGGGGCACAGCTCCAGGTGCACAGCCTCTTCCCCGGCGCGGCAGCCAGCCAGGACGGAGGCTGCAGAGGGAGGGGACAACACAGTCCCCACCTGTCCTTCGTGGGTCATCATCATCATCCTCTCATCTTGTAGTCCAGCCCGCGGGTCCTGGGACTTCAAATGCACGCGACCCAACACAGAAGAGCCTGACCACCCCCTCCAGTGCTGCGAGGTCCAATCACAGGGTTCTTCCCATCATGCGTAGTGGTTCCAATTCTTTGACTGAGCCCTGACCCAAAAACATATCATAAAAGGAAGACACTGACACAGTCACAAGGCCTTTGTTCCAGGAAGTGACCACGGCTGTCACACTTCTTACGTTTCAGACACATCAGCCTTGATGACTTCCTGGGCCTCTGGTCTGGGTCGGGGGAGGTCCCACCCACGCCAGGCATGTGCAGGCCCCAGCTCCGGCCTGGACGGATGGGCCGCGGCTCTGAGCATCCCGCCTGCCCGCTGGACCATTTTAACACCTCCCCTCCCCGGCCCTCCCCTCCCACCCCCATTCCCTCACCCCCCACGCACAGGAATGATTCGGTTCTGGAATGCTGCTCCTTCTGAGGCACTCTCTGGGGAGCAGAACAGTGAGTCTTGGGAGCGGCACCTCTTTTCTGACTCAGAACCCACGTGGGGTGACAAGCGTGGGAAAAGGAAAGGACCCAAGTGGGGTGAGGAGGGGGACACCCAGACCTCTGAGGTGAAGCCAGGATGGTCTGCAGGTCCCTGTGAGGGCTTTTGCTGACAAGCTGCTTTCCTCTCCTCCCTCCTCTCTGTCCCCTGATTGGGGGGGGCGAGGCAGCGGTGGGGGGGTGTCCAGCCTTGTCTAGATCTGCATCCCCGTGGGAATCAGCTGCACGCCTCTCAGAAATGCACCCCAGTAGGTCTCAGTAAGTCGCACACGCTACCCTTTGGTCCCTGGAAACGACTTTTCTGTAGGAGCCATTATTTCTGGATTGGAGGGGAAAAAAAAATCCCTGGTGGCCCCGTTGCCCCTTCCTCCAGTCCCAGCCCACTCCCTGCAGGGAGTGGAGGGCCCTCCCCCTGGGTGTGGGGGGATGGGGCCTGGGGAGCCCTGTGGCTGGAGAGGTTGAGGCTGGGTGCTTGGGGGGCTCGGTGTTCCCAGCGGGCGGGGACACGGTGGCCGCTGCAGGGTGAGCACCGCGGACTGGTGAGAAGCGCTCTTGGTTTAAGCCCTTGATCTAAGGCCAGGCTGAAGACAGGCTGCCGGGGATCCGCTCCTGAAAACAGAACAGAACAAAGAGCGAAACCAGGGCTTCCCTGGTGGCACAGTGGTTGAGAGTCCGCCTGCCGATGCAGGGGACGTGGGTTCGTGCCCCGGTCCGGGAAGATCCCACATGCCGTGGAGCAGCTGGGCCTGTGAGCCATGGCCACTGAGCGTGTGTGTCCGGAGCCTGTGCTCCACAACAGGAGAGGCCACAACAGTGAGAGGCCTGCGTACCCAAAAAAAAAAAAAAAAAAAAAAAAAAGCGAAGCCAAAAGTATAAATAAATAAATAAATAAAATCAAAACAGAGTTTCAAGGGAATTTCACTAGTGAGAAATAAGGCGAATTGGCAGCAGGGAGCCCAGGCCACCTGGCACTGGCCAGGGACCTGAGGACGAACCTGCTGGGGGTGGTGCGTGCTGCACTTCTCCGAGCCGCTCCACCCCAGGGCCCAGACCTGCTGACCGCACAGGCCACCTCCCGGCTCTCCTCGGTCCTGTCTCCGACTCTGAGGTGACCAGGTGCTTAGGAGCAAAACCATAGACCCTTGGAGATGGACTGGTTCAAATGTGGACCCTCGTTCAAATCCCAGCTCTACCCTTTCTAGTCACTGTGATCTGGGGCATTAGTCACCGCGGCTGCCCTCAACGTTCCTTTCTGTACAATGGGCAGTATAATATTATTTCCGTGGTGCTTGTGAGAAACAGCCACGCTGACGTGCTAAATACCCGCCTTGCCCTGCCTGTTGCAGGGCTTTTCACTACTGACAATTTGGGTGGATAATCCTTTGCTGTGTGCGACTGTCTTGTGCGGTGTGGGATGTTTAGCAGCAGCCCTGGCCTCTATTCACTGGATGCCAGTAGCCCTCCCGAGTCGTGACGACCAAAATGTGTCCAGACACTGCCAAGTGTCCACCGGGGGACATAATTGCCCGGTTGAGAACCAGAGCCCTGTGGAGAGGAGGCCCCGCAACTCTCCACAGGGTGGACCAGGGGGCAGAAGGCACTGCCCTCAACAGTCGTGCTCTCCTACAAGCTGGGGGCCTTGGACAAGCCCTCTGGTCTCTGTGGTCCTGTTCCTTCGCCTGTACAAAGGGGAAATAACATACCCGCCACAAGTCTCCTAGGATTACGGGCTGATCTCAATGTAACAGTATTTATAAGTCGAGTGTTATTTGAAGGTAAGGCACTGTCACCGTTGGAATGGGGACCCCAGAGGTCAGGGATTTTGTCTGGCCCGTTCACTGTCGCTCGAAGAGCTTAGGAAATGGGCCCTGACTGAGGGAGCGAATATTCCGTGTGCTGCCGGGTCCCATGAGCTGAGCTGCGCCCCGCGGCTCCTTGCAGCAGTGAAAGTCTATAACATTGATTCATCGTGACCCTTTGACCCCTGCAGCAGGGCTGTCACTGGGAGGTTGGTCTCAAACTGGAGTGTGCACGAATCTGCTGGGGGCTTGTCAGCATGGAGAGCACCAGGCGGTGGGCCCAGGGGGCCCAGGAACCTGCATTTGGACAGGGTTCCCTTCAGAAGCAGATCCGGCCACATCGCCACCCACACTGTCACCACGTCCGGGGAGCAGTGGTTTCCCTAGCCCTAGAACAGAGGTCCTCAGCCCGTGGAGCCCCTATTAGAACAGTTAGCAGTTTTCTGGCTCTGCCCTCTGTCTATGGCTGCAGGGCGGCGGGATGATGCCCCCGGGGTATCTGCACGGGCCGGGATCAGGTACCCCAGTGGCTGAGCAGACCTCCCAGCAGGCTCAGCCCCCGACCTCTCCCGAGGGCAGATGGGCACCAGTGTGGAGACCCCCAGCCCCTCCCCCAGGAGACGGGGCACCCCCGACTCTGCATCCAGGGCCCAGCGCCATCCATGGCCTCTGTGGGGCTTTTCTGTGCCCAGGATTTGCTTTCTGATTTGCTTCATTTTATTGTCTTGGTTTTCAAAAAAAGCCGAAGGAGGCCCCCGGGTTCAGGAGTGTGGGCTCTGCTTTTGGAGGGACACAAAGAGACTCTCAGACATGAACTGGGACCTAATGGCCCTGCACAGCCTCTGTTGTTCCTGCTCTGATCATCTTCACGAGGCAGGCTTTCCTTGGGTGTAGTAGGTCCTCAATAAATTCTGTTTTAAATGAAGCAGAATTCTGGAAACTTGTAAGCAATATCTCAGCTTCCCCCAAGGCCCCAGTTGTATGTAAATCCTCACTGCAGCTTTAAACCTGCCTGGAAGCCACCTCTGACAGATTCTAAAGCACTCCCGAGACTCAGAAAGTTCCTGAAGCTCTCCCAAGCTTCCTTAGTTCTGCTTCTTAAGCAGAAACCTACAAAGCTCCATGAAAACACAGCATGATAACCTCAATTTAAGAACCCTAATTTTTTTTTTTTTTTTTTTTTTGCTATTCAAAAGCCTTAGTTAAGCTAATCAGGGTTCTTAATAGCTTCCTTGGTTACTGTTTTGCCACAAGACTTACCCAGGGCTTGGAACAGCTGGCTCTGGCACCCCGCGGAGGCAAACCCCTCCGCAGCTTGACCCGGGACTTCCAAGCTGCCTCGGGTCTCTGGGGAGATGAGCCATGGGAGGGTGGAGGTACAAGCTTCAGACTTACTGTTTTCCAGGCACCAAGGGTCCCTAACTGGGTTTTCCTCCAACACCCTTTTCTGCATGAAACTGCTCCTTTTACAGAGAGGAACCTCTTCTTTTTGTCCTTTCTACTTTACCATGTTCTTTGCTCATCAGCATTTCCACGCGTTCCTGAAGCTTCACAAAATACAGAGGGTAGAAAAGAGGATTCTTGGCTGGGATGGGTTACCCCGTTGCCCCGTCTCAGTTGCCCCATCACTCTCTGGTTCCTGTCGTCTCCATGGCAAAATGGAAGGGGTTAACAATGTGGGTTTGGTCCTGAAACTTGGGGGATCTGGGTGGGAGCGCCTGGGGTTTCA
This sequence comes from Mesoplodon mirus, assembly GCF_964341445.2. NCBI lineage: Eukaryota > Metazoa > Chordata > Mammalia > Artiodactyla > Ziphiidae > Mesoplodon > Mesoplodon mirus. The sequence continues at coordinate 72,538,637 of NC_138989.1, forward strand.
GTAAGAAAGCTCTTCCTGTTTCTGAGCCACACTCAGTCCCCGCTCTGTGTCCACCTAGAAAAGTGAAAGGGCGGTGGTCCGGATCTCAAACCTCCTGCCCTGCAGGTAAAGACTTCTAGCTCCATGCCATGGACTTGGCCTTGGCTCTACAGTTGGACCTGGGAAGTAAGATCAGGAGGTGTTAGCTGGACGGACAGAGACAGGGATGGAGCAAGGTCCACAGGCAGCTGCCAGTCCTGGAGACAAGACTCAGCAAGCAGGGCCAGCGTTGGGAAGCACACAGAGACCCAGGCTGGGACTGACACTGAATGTTTACAGGTGAGCCAACTTATAAAGCACAGTTAGATGTCCCCAGGTGGGGCAGGTGGCCCAGTTGGGCTGGGATGGCAGCCATCTGGGCCCTGTGGTGTGAATGTGTGTTTGGAATGAAAGCTGACTTAGGTGGGCACGCACCCACTTCCTGCCCATCTCAGGTGGGAATGGCGCCCCACTCCCGCCTTTGAGAGCGGGGCTGAACTTAGCTTCTAACAACAGACGAAGCACCTCGGTGGAAACCCAGAAAAACTAAAGCAGGTGACATCTCCGAAATTAAACCTCTCACTCGATGTCAAAAACCAAGGCACATGGGGACCAGTGTCTTATCCATCACAACACAGCTGACTAGTAGCCTCGGGGCCCTTTCTCCTCCATCACTGTTCCTCAGCTCTACCAACCCCGGTGCCCACTTTACATGACAAATATCTTGTAATGACCTCTTACCTATCTTGATATTAAGTTTATAGATAATATAACTTCCCTATATACATAATAAAAAATCAATATAATGCCCTACATGTAATATAAGGGAGAAATCAAAGGGAAGTAATTCATAAAGAAGTAGTTCAATAAATAGATACACAGGCACAACTATACTCGAAGCCCATCACCATGAATGCCGTGGCTGGCTACAAATGTAGACTGATAGAAATATATTGTACAGGTGACAAATACTTTTAGTGTTGTTATTGATTAAGTGATTTTCTGAAATGGTAAACAACTCTTGGTGAAGTTGAATCTCCCCTTTTTAGGGGAATTTTAGCCCAAGTTCCCTAGAAAACAGTATAAGGCAGGGCTAAAGGGGAGATGCTTTCTTTAGGAAGTGCAACCCCAGGGCAGCAAGAGTGAAAGATGGAAGGCCGTACAGGATGATGTGTTCCTGGGTAAGTCACTTCTTCAGACACACTGCAGGCTGAACGAGTATGCTCAGCCCCATAGGAAGTTTCCAGATGGACCAGATGGAGAAACCCCACTTCAGAACAGTCCATCAGGAAGAGGAGAGGAGAGAGAATCCTCATGCCTCTTGGCCAAAGTTGGCCCCATGAGGAGTGAACTCTCCTGCCCCTCTGGGTTACATCATCTGGTCCTCAGGGCAACTGTACCCTCTTGAGTGTGGCCTTTGGTCTGACTCCAGAAGCACCAGAAATATCCCGAGACTCTGGGCATGTGGGCACAGGGCTGGTTGGCCTCAGGTGTGGCACACGATGTCCTGCAGAGAGTCCGGTGGGCCAGGACGCTGAGGGCCTGGGAGGTGGGTGCAGCCCAGAGAATCTGAGGAGGTACATACGCCGCGTCTGATACAGTAGAGTGATTGCATTCCTGCAGGGTCGGTGAATCTTAAAACCTTTAAAAAAATCGCTTTGTGTTCGTGTTGTTTTTTTTTTTTCTTTAAGAGCTATGTTTCAGGCTCAGACAATGTCAATGGTTGGGGGAACACTTGAAAGTTATGTAGAACACAGGACAAGTATGTGTGGTTAGGTAGATTACAGGGAAATGACAGCTGATGTTTATAAGATCCAGGCATTGTTCTAGGGGCTTTGTCCAGATTAATTCACGGAACGTGCACAGCAACCTTAGGAAGTAGGGACGACTATTGATGAGGCAACTGAGGCCACACTCAGCTCCAGCAGCCCCAGCCTCATCAGCTCACCGCCAGTCGCGTCTCCCACTGATCACGTGCCGATCAAAGCTCTCCGGCAAATGCCACCTCCCTCCCACAGGGGAGCGGTAGGCTGTTCTCCATGGATCTGTTCTCTTCACAGACACACAGCCTGATAGGGTCACCGCTTTGAGCTCCAGGTTTACTAAGGGCGGGCGGGATCAGGGATGGGGTGGGGTGTGATGGGAGGGGCTGTGTAGTAAAGGGATGGATGAAGGAAGAAGAGTTTGGACCTACTGTGTGAAATCCATTTCAATACACGTCTATAGAGCAAAGCAGGCTGGCAGTCGTTGCTGAAGATTTTCAGTAGTTTTAACTGCTGTCGTCCAGATTCTGGCGGGGTAACAGAAAAAAAATTTTTTGAAAGAGAGAAACCCAAAGCAAAGCAAACTTCTGTGCCTGTCTTCTTACAGCTCGGGCATTACTCTTTGTGGCCAAAAGCCAGTGGGGTGTCACCAGGCCCACGGAGCCCCTGGTGTGCCAGTTGGACCCCATCTGAATCTCAGTTTCCAGGGCGCCTTTGAAACACAGCCGCTGCCAGAAACGTCTGGTGATTGTGGCCGCGCAGAGCCTGAGGGGGCGGTTTCTCCCCGCAGAGCTTCTGACAGACATCTGCACCGGGAAATCTAGCCCCCAGCCTCCTGGCAGGTGGTCTCAGATCTGCCAAGCCCCCAGGCATGGGGCGCCCAGGCCACTGGGGACAGGGGGTGGAGGGGAAGCTGGAATCCCCACAGCTAACTCGAGAGTGCTTCTTGGGTGGAGCGGAGCCCAGCTGTATCCTGGGGCCCAAGCTGCCTTCCGTTTTCTGTACCAGCCAAGATGACATCTGAGACTGTCAGCCTCTCACTCACTCCTGGGATAAATAAAACAATAATAACGACAATGGCCAAGCCTCAGCTGGCACCTCCTATGTCCCGGATACTGTTCTTAGCACTTTATGTATGTTAACCCTGGCAACAACCCTGTGAGGTGTGTGCGTTCATTATCAGCTACCCCCATTTTACAGATGGGAGATCTAAGGCATGATAAGTTTAAGTGATTTGTCCAGGCTCATGCCATCCAGTAAGCGTCTCCTGGGCATATGTTTCTAACCATTGCCCCTGGTGCCCCTCTGCTGCAATCCAGAGCAACACACATCCCCGGGACTCCGCTTCCGTCTGGCCACCAGCTCCCCTGCCACAAAGAGCAGGGGACACCCAACAGGGCATCGGCAGCCCAGGATCGATGATCGCAGCCCTCTTCAAGTTGAGCCTCCTTTCAGGAGGCGGCTTCCATGCTGCCTCTCCCTACACCCTGGCCGGGCAGACACTGCTGCTAGATCCCTGATTCTCTCTCCCCGGCTCAAGCCAGACTGAGCCTCCGTCACAGGGAGGGGGCCAGAGCGGTCTGATTCTTCAAAATCACCTTGGTCCCTAGGCTGACTCCTTCCTCTGTTCCACTCTGGTCCTTTCCGCCTCCTGCCCCACCTCATCCCTCATCTTGCCCCTGGGCCTTTCACCCTCCACCCAGGGGGCCCTGCTCCTCTTCATCTTCTGGGCTTGGAGCCTCCATGATACTCCGCCTCTGTGTGCCTGGCCCTGGAATAACAGACCTCCTGGCCTGGAATTTCCTGCACACTGGATGTACAAGGTCAGAGATGAGATGGTTGACATAGCTAAAAAAACCCAGTATTGGTTCTCTTATTTCAATGAGCAGCTATTTAATTTCATGCCAACTCACAAGAGTGTTCAAACTCTAGAATAGGAAAAAAGATAAGCAGAAAAAAAGAGAAGAGAAACAAAAACCAACGTAAGGAGGGTTTCCATTTGGAATCACCTAGGTCCCCATTTATCTGCACTTGAAATTCTGGAGTCAAAGGCATTCCAGGCTTCGTTGGCGGACACTGAGCCCTCCGATCCTGCTCACGGAGCCGCGGGGGCCCTCGGGATCGGGGACCCCTCCCCAGAGCTGGCTCAGGCCCAGGCCGAGCTGGGGGTCGGCACAGACGTGGTCCACCCTGAACTGCTCCCAGACCCTCGCGCTCCGCGCACCACTGCCCAGGAGCCAAGTGCCCAGCGGCCCTTTGTCACCCGCTACCCAATGTGCATTCTCCAGTGGGCACAGCGGGGACCCTGCCACAAGGGCCTCTGCCAGCGAGCAAGGACCGATGAGGGATTACGACGGGCCGGGCCTGCCTGCGGTGGCAGATGGTAGCGCTTAGTGCTGAACTGTTCTCGGGTGCTTTCAACATCTTGAAAAGATTTCTTTAGAAGTTAAACTTGGCTTGGGAGTGACAATATGGTTCAGGCTGTGGCTTTGAAAAGGCCTTGGGGTGGGGTGAGGGGCGGGGGCTGTTTCATGTGCCCCCGGCCTCGCTTTGGCTCTTGTTCACCGAGCCCTGTTTTTCACGTGTCCTGTGGCCACAGCAGCTCCTGAATTTCAACTCCATTGTCTGGGAGTCGTGTCTGCCCAGTCTCCTCTTTTGCCGGAAAGGCCAAGCTGGCTGTCCTGGGCCATCCTTCGAGGGCACAGTTAGATGCCCAGGGCAGCTGGACAGACCCACATCCTCAGGATACCCAGAGGCCGGGGCTGTGTTTTGCTGGTGCCTCTAGTTCAGCCCACAGAGGGTGTGCTGAGCATCCAAACGGGGCTTTGGGTCCCAAATCTTTGGGCACCAGCCAGGACCAATTTACAGCTTCTTGAATCCTGGAGCTTATGGCTAATTGCACTGGAATAATACCCTCCAAATCCCTATCCTGGGCTTGTCCTATTTAACGAATCCTTTGAGGGACAAAGAGTTTGATCATCTCTGTGCTCAGATAATACCTCCCCTCCCACCCCACAATTTTCCTGTCCTCAATTTGGTCACTCTAAACTCTTTCCGGAAAGACCCAAGCTTTTCCCCAAGGAAGTCACCCAGGAGCATCTTAGGGGTGGGGGGAGAGGGGACTTTAAATTGGCAGAAAAGAAACGTGATCCCCAGCCGCCCTGGCCACTGCCGTTTGCAGTAGCTTCAGCAGCTAGAAGCAGGCTCCATTGACCATTCATGAGATGTCAGGTGGGCTACAGATGGGAAGACGGTGTTATTGATTTTTACTAGCCTGCTAAAATTGAAAGGAAAAAAAGACGCTCCTTAAAAGCTCCCGGTTAAGCTTTGTTTCCTAAATGATGATTCCAGGGCTCCGAGTTTGTCAAAGGCAAATTTAAAATATCAGGGCTGTTGGAGATATAATAAAATGAAATCTTCTTACAGCCATTAACTTCAGAGAGGAGGGGATCTCTGCTCAGGCTCGGGGGCCCCGGGGAGGGGAGAGAGCCTCACGGAGGAGGGAGAGCAGGAGCCCAGGGAACAAAACGGCAGCCCCTTTGATAAGACTGGAGGTGAATCTAAAGAAATGAATTCCAACCGCTCTAAACTGACACCAGTTCCCTGTTGAAGCAATGACAAGGGATGGGGTCAGGGCACCTGATGGGCCCCATCGAGGGCAGTGACTTGGAAAATGGGGAAAATTGGGGGTCAGAGGGATGTGCTCTCAGGGGAAGAAGCTGAGGACGAGGAGGCCAGGTTTCACCACCTACACCACTGCCATTACTTATTTAGGGGTTGCTTTCTCTGTTGCTCACCTTTCTGAGAGGGCACCTCTTTCCAGCCATGGGCCCCCCCGCCCCGCATCCTAGCACAGTCAAGTATGCGGAGGTACTGGGCCTGTATGGTGCTTGGTGCCCTCTTGCTGACCGCGTGCCCTGGATGGGTCATTTTCCTCCAAATCTTTGAACCTGGCAAAGCATCTCAGGAAAACTCCCTGTGAGTCCACCAAAGGGCGTGTGCTCACACGGTGGCCTAGGAATGAGGGTGCTGGTCACCCTATCCTCCCGAGTGTGTGCGCACGCATATGCCTGTGTGTGCCTGTCAAGGTCTTTATCCGCCTGCCAGATTGAGGTGAGAATGCCGTTTGGCTGCTGCCAACACCCTCCTGTGCTGCAGCATTGTAGAAAGTACATTCATTGATTGACTGATTGACCTTTTTTGAAATTAAAAGAGCATGGAGCTGTGAGCCATGAGCCCAGGGATGGATGGGACCGATAGATCGACCAGCAGATATCCACTGAGCATCAGACAGCACAGTGCTGGGCACCAGGAAGGATTCACAGAAGCAAACAATACCCTCCCTGCCCCAGGGTTACAAAATGTGTGTGTGAGTCATCAATTTCTATCAGGTCCTGCAGTCACAGAACTGCAGAGTTAGACGGGGTTCTGGGCCCCCTCACCTGCCTTCTTACCTTGTGGACGAGGAAACAGAGGCTCTGGGAGTTCAACTGACTCCTGTCAGGTGTCCCCGGTGTCCTGGATTCCACTCTGTGACGTTGAGCAGCCAGACCACTCCACTTCTCCTCAAAGACATGAGCTCTGTGCTCAAGTTGCTGACAGGCCCAGCGGAAGTTTGAGCTACTTACCTTTAGGACTTCACTTCTATCAGATGGGGAGGGGGTCATTCACAGGTGCTGGGAAGCTCAGCAAAAGGGCCTTGGGAACCTCTTTCAATCCATCACAGGGATGGGAGAGGCTTGGGTCCTACCTTATTACAGTGATTACACAACATTTCCCTTTGCTGGCAATAACTAAACTCCAGGTGCTTTGTGGAGGACTCTTCACTCTCCATCTATTTGAGTTTATTTTTTAGAAGTTTGCAAATTTGATTTTAATTAATTATTAATTAATTAATTGATTGATTCATTAGTTAATATTTTGGCTGCACTGTGCAGCTTGTGGGAACTCAGTTCCCCAACCAGGGATTGAACCCAGGCCACGGCAGTGAAAGCACAGAGTCCTAACCACTGGAGCACCAGGGAACTCCCACTCTCCATCTGTTTTAATTCTCAGAATAGCATCGTGAAGCAAGTACATATGAGGACACTAAAGCACAGAGAAGTGGCATGACTTGCCCCAGGACACACAGTGCGCGATGCCAGAACTTACACGCAGATGCCAATTCTGCTGGTCAGAGTATAACAAATTCAGCAACCCAACAAAGCGTTTGTTTCTTTGCTTCCCGCTGACTGTATAGCGGTTATTTATTTATTGTTAAGAGCACTGGCTGTTTCAAGGTTAATGTTGACATAGTATGTTCCAGCACCCCTTTATAGAGCCAAGGTTGGGTGATTGAACCCATTCATTTCTAGTGCATAACCCTGTTTCATGAAGGGTTGGCAGCCTCTTGCCAAGGCTCATAGGCATGTGACCAGAGAAGCTATAACTAAGTCTGTGCCATAGCACACAAAACAGAATGCTCAATGACGGGAGTCATGTGGTCTGGGGAAATCTTTCCTCTCCACCCCCAAGAAAGACAAATGGCTTTTGAAGTCATTATTTTTTTTCCATTTTAGAAATTTAAAAAGTGAATTAAGATTTTAATTGCCTATTGTATGCCTTGCACACAATTTCAAGGTGATGATCAAGTTCCTTTCTTCTCTGGTGATGAAATCTGTTCTTGGTCAAAGATGGTCAACTTACAGGTATCATGACGATCAGTCAGAAAGACACAAACAGTACCATGCACTGTACTCTTGTTTATTTAGCATTTCCCCCAGTTATATAGCATGTGAGCCCTTGGTTTGATATTGGGTGAGCTGTTCGTGGCAACGTCTTCAGAAATAATAGCATTTGGTTACCTAAAGAGAAATATCCATAGAGGGAGCAGAAGGGAGAGGTTAGTTGGTCTCTAGCAAACTGGGGAGTTTTACCCAGACTCCATTCTGAGGACAGGATTATGGAAGTGTTAGAATTTCTACACCTTCCTCCCATCTACCCCCATCCCTGCCCCCTTTAATTAGGTTGATTGGTTTGTCCCTGACCGTAACCAAGGTAACCAGGGCCCTCCTGGCTCTTGTCTCCAATGAGAAGACGGATGCCCAGCAAGGGTTTAACTCAGAGGGGACCCTGGTGACCAGGGATGCAGAAGCTCCCTTCCCGGAGCTGCTGGGGCTGAGTGACAGCTGAAAGGCTGGCAGTGTCACTGGGAGACAGAAGAGGACCTGGCACTATGGATAGATTTTTATCACTCTCCTGAATACTTGCAATTACAGGCATTAGTTCCGAGGCTTTGTTTAGCAATTGGTGCCACAGAAATTGGTTTTTGTTCATTGATTTACATGAATGCATATTGTAACTGGCTTCTCAGGATACATAATTTGTGTTATTGCTTTTGTTTCATGGAACTCTTTAGGGACTACAGGAGAATGAAAATATCACAGGAGGGGCACTCTCCCTTTTCCTGATGAGTCTGGTTAGCTGTGGGAGACAACCAGATTCTCCTGGGCGGGGTGGGGTGGGGGTGGAACAGGCAGGAGCCCCACCCAGGCTTCTCTCTCACCCTGGCCCCATGCTCAGGGCAGGCTTTCTCAACCTCTGCAGTATTGACATTTGGGACCAGATACTTCTTTGTCTGGGGCTGCCCTGTGCCTTGTAGGATGCATAGCAGCATCCCTGGGCTCTTCACACTAGATGCCAGTAGCACCCCTCCGCCCAGATGTGACACCCAAAACTGTCTCTAGATATTGCTGAATGTCCCCAGAGGGCAAAATCACCTCTGGTTGAGAACCACTGGCTCAGGGTAAACAGGGATTCAAACAGACCCAGACTTGCTACAAGCCCTGGTATAGGACTTAGAATTTACGTCTCCTTAGGGACTCAAAGGTGTATGGAGATTGGGGAGGAGGATGAAGCTGGATCAGAGTCACCTGCTGGGAGGACAAAGCTCTCCCCAGAAAAACGTAAAATTGGCCAGTCGTTCTATAAACCTCACGGCAACTCAACACTTCACTTAGATTATCTGATTTAATTTTTACAATGAACCTATGCAATTGGTACTCTCAGTCTTCTCCTTTTCTGAATGAGGAAACTGAGGCAAAGGGAAGTTAAATAATTTACTCAAGGTCAAAAAAGCTAATTAGGAGCAAAACTGGGATTTGAACCCAGGCCGACTTGGCACTTTCTGTTTCGACCCTGGATCGTGTAAGACCCTGGAGAAAGCTGTGACTCTGGGGCCTCTGTTTCTACACGTGGACCCTGCTAGCTCCCTGGGGGATCCTTTTATTGCATCTGCTGCAGCTGTTCCCGCTGCCAGAGGAGCGGCTGGCCAACCTCATTGCATGACAATGCTCAGAAAAATGAAAAAAAAAAAAAAAAGGTCCTGCTTAGTGGCATCCAGACAGGGAAAGGCTCACTCTCTCCAGTGGGGTCCTGAGAGCCTCCCTGGGGTCCCTGGTTGGCCCTGACCCTCCCCAGCCCCAGGCCCAGGTCCCCTCTTCTGCCTCATCAAGACTCCCTGTGAAAAGCGTGGCTTCGTCAAAAGATGCACTTAACCTCCCCCACTCGGGAGCCTTGTTTACTAAACAAAGCTGCTGCAGAGTCACGGCCTCTGGGGAACAGGCTAGGTGGAAGGGCAGGGGTCAAGAAGCAGGGTCAAAGGGCTGAGACCCTGGGGAAAACAGGAGATTAAACATCTTCCTTTTCAAATCGGGAGGTTTGGATAATTAATTGGTCCCCAAACATGAAAGCCTTTGATGACTGTTCTGGGTGGTGGCCGTTCAGGTTCCGCCCCTCGTTCTCCCTGGTAGATCCTTTTGGGCAGCACCAGGCCTGAGTCAGACCAGCCTGATGGCCAAGTGGTCGCATGGTCTGGCCTGAGATGGACCTTTGCCAGCTGCTGTGCCCACAGTCCTCTCCTGAATCCCCACTCACGTGGAGGGCTGTCCCCTGGAGGGACTGGGCTGCCCAGGGCAGGGACCCTAGATCGACGCCTCCCTGGCAGGCTTCGGTCTATTTGGAGCTTGTGGAGGAAGGAAGCAACCAAGGGGTCACTTCCTTTACATGCTCTGGGCTGATCCGAGGGTGACTTGGTCCCACTTTCAGACCCAGAAACGGCCCCATGAGTGTTCTGGCCTCGCGGTGCCTGGTGAGAGCCGAGTGACTACTTCCCCACAGCAAGGTACGGAGAGATCTGTACCCTGACGTCTTTGAAAATTCCTCTGCTACCCCTACCCTATCTTTGATAAGCACAGCGAAGATGAGCATCAACCAGGACCATCCACGCTGATGCTCCCTGGCCGCTCCTGGAGGTCCTGCCTGATACTGTGATGCCATTTTGCAGATGAGAAGACAGAGGCTCCTTGAGAACGTGCTAGCAGAGCTGAGATTCAGTTTGGGGCTCGTGGCTGCACAGCTGTCCCTCTCTGTCTTCTGCACCCTGGAGCGCAGGTGTCTGCAGGACGGGCGGGCAGTGACTGCGGGGATGAGGGCAGGCTTGCAGGGTAGAGGGCTGGGTTTTCCAGTGGCCTGATCCCTGAGCGGCTCCAGCTGGGCTTAAGGGCTGCAGAGCCTGGAAGTGGCCGTTCTGGGCAGGACTCCTCGGGTCAAGGGCCAGCTCCCATCAAGTCAGGAAGCCAGTTGGAAAGCCCCAAGAGGCTGGGGGCAGACCTGAGCTGCTGGGATTGGGCACAGAGGGCCTGGGGGCCAGAGGCCCCCGGGGGACATTAAGCTCTCCTTGGAGGCAGCAGACCCGCTGTCCCCGGCCAGAGTGGTCAAGGGTGGAGCAGAGAGTGAGGGACCAGGACCCAGGCGGGCTGGGGTTCGGGGGCGTCCAGAGCGGTCGGTCGTTAAGTGCCCTAGAAATGGCGCGTGAAGGGCTCTTAGGTTTCCCTTTCTTCTTCCTGAAGAATCAATCCTGAGCCTCTGCCTTTGTGTGTGTGACAGTCCTGCTGTGAAGTAGACGTAAGGAATCAAGTTTTTCTAAAATTCGATAAATCGTTATCCTGGCCTTCTCCCCACCCCCTCCAAAATCATTCATCTCCTGAAATATTTAGTGACGCGTGTGTTTCTGTGCACACGTAGCCTGAGGAGGGAGGGGGGGCGCAGAGGGGTCCCCGTACCTGTCCCGCTTCCCCTCCTGTCACCTGCACTGTGGCAGCCCCAGGCAAAGGTCTGAGGGCGCGCTGGTGTGCTGAAGGCGAGTCTGGCTTATGGGTTGTGAGGTGGGCAGGGCGGGAGGGAGTACGGACCCTTGGGTGGACTCAGTTCTTCCACAGTGAGAGTTTCAGCCTGGTTCCTAGGCCCTCGCTAGGGCTAGAAACTCTGGCACTTTCCAGAATTTTCCACCCCCTCCCCTTACCCCCCCTGTACACACACACACACACACACACACACACACACACACACACTCACCCGCACTCTAGCATGTGACAGGGCAGACCAGAACAGACCACCCGTGTCCCTGGGCAAGGCCTGATTGATTTGCAGCTGCTGATATGTTTAATGTCCCTTCTCCCCGGGCGCCCATCTCGGCGACAGAGGTGCTACATTACCTCTCAGGCCTGGCTGCTAGCCATTGACTGCCCGCACCCCTGAGGACGCCTGGGGAGGTTACAGGTGCAACAAGCAAAATGAAAATCCATAGTTTTTAAACCTTTATGAATTGAGAATGTAAACCGGGAAAATGGATCTGGAGTTACTAAGGGACAGGAGGTCTGACCAGCGCATCCATCCTCCAGGTGCTTGGCTGGGGGCCGTCCTGTTACAGCCACTCCTGACCACGCAGCCCTCGCTTAGCCGTCCGTCCCTTCCCGGCAGTCAGAGGCAGGGAAACAGACGCAGGCGTGAGAAAAGGATCTGCGGATGACCTGCCGGAGGCCCAGCCCGTGTGCCCAGCCGAGGCCGGAGGAAGGTGCCGGCATGAGGGACAGCAGTGGGCTTGGAGGAGGGATTCGGGCCCCGTGGGCTGGGCCAGGACTGTGACCCACAAGCGGCCATCATCAGCGGGAGAAACAGAGAGCCCCGTCCCCGCCTCTGACTCCAGGCTAGACCCAGGCCCAAGCTGGGTCTTGAATACGCCTCCTCTGATGCAAAGGGGGCCGTATCCCAACCAAGCACATGCACTAGATTCACTAGCCTTGCTACTGGTGGGGGTGAGGGAGGGGCAGGGGCCCCCCTTGGGGTCCTGATTGGTCCACAGGCGGGTGTTCTGACCCTGCAGGGCCTGCAAGCGTGCCGGGACCTCTGCCATCCTCATGAGTCACTCAGCTCTTCTCTCCGCACCAGTTCATGCTGCCGCGGCCTCCACCCTGCGTTCCCTACCCGCCGCTGGCCGTTCCTCCAGCATTGCTCCCATCCGACCTGCTGTGTATTTTACTCATTTGCTGCTTTAACACCTGTCTCCCTACTAGGATGTAAGCTCCAAGAGGACAGGGGTTGTGGTCTCTCCTGTTCAGTGTTTTTTCCCCCTCAGCAACTGAAAAGTTGCCTGGGCTGGAGTAGGTGAATAATAAATATGTGTTGAATAAATGAAGATCTCGGAGGTGTGAGGCTCTTCCTCAGTTTAAGGCAGCGCTTCTGTCTCCATCTCCGAGAGGGATGGGGTCCCCCTTCCCGTTGCTGACCTGTGCCTGCCAGGACCCCCCTGCTTAGCTGCTGTGTGGTTCGTGCTTCCCCCGCTCAGCCCGGCCTCATCTTCCTGCTCTGGTTGCATGACCATTCCCTGCCTGCTCCCACATTTGCCTTCTCTCTTTTCTTCTAAGCCCAAGACCACACGTTTAGTAAAGAGACCCTACTCCCTGCACAGCCCCATCCTTCAGCAAGTGGCCCAGCTCAGAACACTTGCACACAGCTGATGCTGAGCTGAAAGTTCCCTAAACGTCAGGATGGACTTTCTGTGAGACGGCATGAGCCACCTCTCATCCCAGGAAAACGGAAACAAGGTGACCAGGTCAGACCTTTCAGGATTAAGCTATGAAATCCACCCATGGTTGATCAGGCAGAGATAAACAGCTCTGAGAAGATGGAGGAACACAAAATAGGTATCGACAAATGTTAGTTTCCTCCCTTTCCTTTCTTTTCATTTTTTCACCACACAGTCTGGGTCTTTTGTCAATCAAATGACGTAACAGACAGGATAAGCTAGGTCATGCTGCAGTAACAAAAAAGTCATTTCTACAATATGCTGCTGTAATGAAGATTTATTTCTTTTTCATGCTATACGTGGCCCATGGCTGGGGACTTTGTTCCACTTCTCTTTGCTCTATGATGCTGGTAGAAGAGACACCATCTTTAACATCCCCTGCTGTAGACAGAGAGCACATCACAGACTGACATTCTCTTAAATCTCCTGCCTGGAAGTGACACCTGTACTTCCACTCACTCTTCATTGGCCTGAAAAGTCTCACAGCCACACTTAACTTCAGTGAAGCAAGAAGAGCAATCCTCCTGTGTGCTGGGAGTGGGGACAGGGACGGAGAGCAGAAATACTAGGTGGACAACAGTAATGACTCCCACAGGTGAGAAGCCCCCTTCTGAAAGAGCAGGTGCACCTGACCGCTGCCAGCACTTTTCCTGCATGAAGACCTCGGGCATCCCTATCTCTGTCATTAGGCCAGACCTGTTGGGGAGTCCCAGCTAACGGCTCAGATGCTGCCTGAGCCCCTCGACACCCACCTGCTCTGAATGCAACCCTGGTTCTTTGCAGCTGCCTGACAGCCACGGAGAGCAGCCACAGGGCCATATGACTGTGTCTGGATTGTTCATGTTGGATGGATTTGCTCCACAGATCCTTTCATGCACCCCCTGCCCTGGTCCCCTGTCCACTCACCTTCAGCCCAGAGCCCAGCTAAAGGGTGCTGCTGCCCTGTTGAGTGAAGGGGAGGGCATGGAGACCCGGGCTGCAGACCTTGTGCCAACTCCCTCAGCACCTGGGCCACAAAGAGCTGATTCTGATTGTACTGTCAGGTACCTGGCTTCCGAAGCTCAGGCCACAGAGAAGGCAGAGGGTGCCTTCCAAGTGTCAGACTTGGTTTTTGGGCTTTGCCTCTTTTCCTCTTGGTTAAAAAAGAGACGGCTGGTATGGTGCATTTCAGTAATACATGTATCGATACATCAAGCTCTCTGGTCCTATCTTTTTTCCCCAGTTTTGTTGAGCTATAATTGACATAAAACATTGCATTAGTTTAAGGGGTACAGCATGATTTGATATACATATATATTGCAAAATGAGCCCCACAATAACTTTAGTCAACATACATCACCTCACATAGTTACAATTTTTTTTTTATGATGAGAACATTTGAGATCTACTCTCTTTGTAGTATAGTCTGAAGTTGGAGAGCCTGATTCCTCCAGCTCCGTTTTTCTTTCTCAAGATTGCTTTGGCTATTTGGGGTCTTTTGTGTTTCCATACAAATTGTAAAATCTTTTGTTCTAATTCTGTGAAGAATGCCCTTAGTAATTTAATAAGGATTGCATTGAGTCTGTAGATTGCTTTGGGTAGTATAGTCATTTTCACAATATTGATTCTTCCTATCTAAGAACATGGTATGTCTCCCCATCTGTTTGTGTCATCTTTGATTTCTTTCCTCAGTGTTTTATAGTTTTCTGCATACAGGTCTTTTGCCTCCTTAGGTAGGTTTATTCCTAGATATTTTATTCTTTCTGTTGCAGTGGTACATGGGAGTGTTTCAGTATGCTATTGGCACAAAAACAGAATTATAAATCAATGGTACAAGATAGAAAGCCCAGAGATAAACCCATGCACCTATGGTCACCTAATCTATGACAAAGGAGGCAAGAACATACAATGGAGAAAAGACAGTCTCTTCAATAAGTGGTGCTGGGAAAACTGGACAGCCACATGCAAAAGAATGAAATTAGAACACTACCTAACATCATACCCAACTCAAAATGGATTAAAGACCTAAATGTAAGACTGGACATTATAAAACTTTTAGAGGAAAACATAGGAAAAAACACTCTTTGATCTTTTTTGATCCACCTCCTAGAGTAATGAAAATAAAAACAAAAACAAACAAATGAGACCTAATTAGACTTAAAAGCTTTTGCACAGCAAAGGAAACCATAAACAAGACAAAAAGACAACCCTCAGAATGGGAGAAAATATTTGCAAATGAAGCAATGGGCAAAGAATTAATCTCCAAAGTATAAAAACAGCAATCCTATGGTGTTTCTCCAACCATCTCTCACTCTTTCACTTTTCAAAATCACTCATTCAGGACTTTGCCATTCCCTTCAAACTTTCAAACTCTTCTACCCTTGCGTCCCCCCCTCACTCTTGGCAGTGTTTCTCAATCATGTTATTCTGGAGGTAATCATGTTATTTGAAATAATGTTCAAGTCTCAGGTAATTCCTGAATAGACATTTATTTAATCTATACCTTAGGGTCCGTTATCAGTAAACTGTAAATATTATAACCAAAAAGATTGGAATTGCTCTTTTGAATAAGAAAAAAAAGGGGGTGTAGAGTTGGGAGACGGAAACAAAAAAGAAAAAAGAGAGAGAGAGAGAAAGAAATGGCTGTGGGCCACAGAAGGCTTTGGATATATCAACCCTCTTTCAAATCAACCTTTTAATGAGTGAAGTGAGAAAAGAGCAGATGGAAAAAAAAGGATGTGCAATATGATCAAGGCAAATGTGTCTTCTTGGCAAATGATTTTTCTAAATTGTCAGTGATACAAAAACCTCTATGGAGTCGGTTTCCTCATAAGAGTTCTGGTGGCCTTGGAGCACTTAGCATTTCAAAATGCAACCAGAAGGAAGCTCCATAGGTGATGTTAGATTTCTGGACATTTGTGCCAGAGTCACCATGTCAAGCAGGCAATAAATGGTTTAAAATTTTTAAATGGAACATTACTCCTTCCCAACACAAAAATATTCATGGCAGATTTTGCTTTCTTATTGTATAAATGTTCAATGTGACACTTTCCCTCCTTTTTTCTTCAGCTACATAACAGAAAAGGTACCAAAAGGGCATACAGAATTGTCATGGACGCATCAGTTGATCTGGACTCTTAGAAAGGATAACTTTTAAAAAACCAAAACAGTTGTATTGAGACTTTTTACAGAACAATTCATTTATTTAAAGTGTACAATTCAGTGGCTTTTAGTATGTTCACAGAGTTGTGCTGTGCTTCCATCACCGCAATCAATTTTAGAATATTTTCATTATCCCAGAAAGAGGCCCCATATTTCTTGGCCATCACTCCCCAAGCTCCCCATCTCCCCCAGCCCTAGGAAGCCACAAAGCTACTTTCTGTTGCTGTAGGTTTAGCTATTCTGGGCATTTCACATAAGCAGAATTGTAGTCCTTTGTGACTGATTTCTTTCATTTCTCACAGCGTTCTTGGGGCTCATCCATGGTGTAGTATGGATCAGTATTTTAATTTTTTTAAATGACAAATAATATTCCATTGTATAGACAAAAGGCAATTTAAAAATTAGTTCAAAAACCTAAATATATTGGGCTTCCCAGGTGGCGCAATGGTTGAGGGTCCACCTGCCGATGCAGGGAACACGGGTTCATGCTCCGGTCCGGGAAGATCCCACATGCCGCGGAGCGGCTGGGCCCATGAGCCATGGCCGCTGAGCCTGCGCGTCCGGAGCCTGTGCTCCGCAACGGGAGAGGCCACAGCAGTGAGAGGCCCATGTACTGCAAAAAGAAAACAAAAAACAAAAAAACCACCTAAATATGTGACTTAAGAGGAAAGGAATCATAATAGGTGAAGAAAAGAAACACACAGATATTTTAATATTAACCTGAAGTCTTCCAGGTGTGGGCTGACCTGAAAGGATTATACCCTCTAGAAGGGAACTATGGTACACTTTTAAAAAGCATTTGGGTCAGTTGTTGATAAAAGTCAGGGGTAAGGTTATGTAAGAAGGAACCACAAAGTTTTTTGAATACCATGTCTTATAAATATATTTCATGTGTTTATTTATTTGGAGAGGAAAATGGAAATATACATTGTTTCAAGACTAGTCATTAATGTTCTTGGGACCATGTGGTTGCGCACAATATAACTCCACCAGCCCCCAGCAGAATCATACCCTCATGTAAACGGGAAAGGTCTTTGGGGTCTCTGAAGCCATAAACCTGAAGCTGCAAAGTGAAGGCAAATCTAGAGTCTCCACACAGATGCTGCTGTCCCGGCCATCTGCACACTGCTGGCATAGTGCTCGCTGGCGTCCAGCTCCTCCAGCTGCATAGGATGTCTATGCCCACCAGGGGTGTATTTAATGACCATGTTCTCAGGCCCAGCTCAGAGCCCAAAGATTAGAGACTCAGAGAAGTGATCATTGCTGATGAAGCAGCTGCCCTCGAACTTTTGCTAAGTATGGTCATTGTGCTTGATTGCAACGATGGCCTCAGTTCTTCATACCCTTTGAAACGCGTGAATTTGAGTCCCTTCCCTGACCTGCCCCACCCTTTAACACTGGGCTCAGCCATGTAACTTGCTTTGGCCAGTGGGATGTCAGCAAACACAGGAGCAAGCCAGCTGAACTGCCTGGAGGAGGCCGGCTGAGATCAGCTGACGACCAGCCAACCCTGACATGTGAGGCATTAGCAGCTCAGCAGAGCCCCGGAGCTGGCCCTCAGCTGACTGCAGACACTTGAACGTGAGCAAATGTTACTGCTGTATGTGATTGAAGCCTTGGGTTGTTTGTTACTGGCATAAGACAGTGATCAGTAATCGACATAGGACCTTCACAAAATCATTTTTAAATTCACTGACTAGCTCCTGTTTTTACTAGTAACATAACTTCCACATTCTTCTGGCCTCATGCTTCTCACCCCCAGGCTTCTGATTTTCTCAGACCGCATCTAACATTCCGGTTTCTCACATGTTCCCGCCACATAACCTTCCCCTGCTCTTCCCTCCCGTTTTATACACCAGCGGTTCATTATACTAATTGTCCTTTGCCGTCTCTCGTTCCTTCATTACACAATGTGAACAAGACAGCAAGAAGATGAAAACACAGAAGTCGGTGAATTGACTGTTCAACTGGAAGATTGAGATATAGAATGAATGAATGAACTAGAAAATGGAAAACATTGATTGTTTTACATTTTCATCCGCCCCACGTTCATCATAGATGCCCTCACATTGTGGCAGGACAATTATTAACCTGTCTTAACTACACCAGGAGAACTTTTCAGTGGCTGCTTTCATTAAAGGGTATTAATATGAGTTGCACAGGCTAGAGCAGGAACAAAGAAGGAGAGAAAGAGGGAAAGTGTGGCTTCCTGGTCGACTGGCTTTTTTTTTTCTTTTTGCAAACGAAACAGTAAATACAGGGGATAGGCACTCAGATGCGGACTGTCCTAAGCTGTGATGGCTGCCTTGAATGAGAGCGACATTTTCTAAGTAACCTTGTGCCCTAGGTTCTGAAAAGAAGGACAGGAACAAGAGGCTGAACACCATAAACAGAAAATGAAAGAAGGGGAAGGAAGTGGTTGTGACAGAGATGTGAGAAAAAGGAAAACTGAGGAACAGCCATCTGAGCCCCTTGTTCTGAAGGAGGGGTGAATACACCTTTGGTGATCTGGTCAGGCTCACTCTATCTCCCTGAGATGTCTTGCCTAGTCATGGCTGGTAGAAACTAGGACAGTCGAGAAATGTAGAATTGGGGCTCAGAAGTGTTGGTTAGCCCCGGGACTGTGCACACATGTGATGCCAAGAGGTGTGAAGTTCCTCACCTGCCCGTTCCAGGCAGGGAAGCAGAGACAACTGGGGAAGGGAGAGAGAGAGACAGAGACAGAGACAGAGACAGAGACAGAGACAGAGAGACAGAGAGAGAGAGAGAGAGAGGGAGGGAGAGGAATGAGGCAGCTGTGAGGCAAGAGGCAGAGGGGAGAAAGCGTGAGTGCTGGAGGGTTCCTTCCTGGGCTCTTCTTCTTTTTTTTTTTTTTTTTCCTGCATATCCTCTTTATTTTTTAAATTTTTATTTAAAAATTTTTTAATTTTTGTACAATTTTTAAAGGTTACACTCCATTTACAGTTATTACAAAATCTTGGTTATATTCCCATGCTGTACATCCTTGTAACCTTACACCTAATAGTTTGTACCTCCCACTCCTCCACCCCTACAAAGCCCCTCCCCCCCACTGATAACCACTAGTTTGTTCTCTACATCAGTGAATCTGCTGCTTTTTGTTATATTCACTAGTTTGTTATATTTGTTAGATTCCACATATAAGTGATATCTTACAGTATTTGTCTCTCTCTGTCTGACTTATTTCACTTAGCCTAATGCCCTCCAAGTCCATCCATGTTGTTGCAAATGGCAAAGTTTCGTTCTTTTTTATGGCTGAGTAGTATTCCTTTGGAGACGTATATATCTCACATCTTCTTTATTCATTTATCTGTGGATGGACACTTAGGTTGTTTCCATATCTTAGCAATGGTAAATAATGCTACGATGAACATTGGGGTGCATGTATCGTTTAGAATTAGTGTGTTTGTTCTTTTCAGATATATACCCAGGAGTGAAATATTCTGATTCTGGCCCCTCGGGGAAGGGGCATGTCCATCCTTGGGTTCTGAGAGATATATCCTTATATATATCCTGTATCCTTGTAATTACCCCTCCCCCATGCTTAAGCTTATTTGAGTTGTTTCCTATCACAACTAAAAGACCTTAACTAAGAGAAATCATAGTCTGAGACTGGGAATAGGGAAATAATCCTTAGTCTAGTTTTCTATTTCACTCTCTCCCTGGGTTTTTTTTCTTCTGTCTCCAACTCCAACTTCAGTGCTCAATTCACCGAGATCCTCTCTCCCCAGTGCTAATTCTTGCAACTTGTCTATTATTCCTTGGGCCTCTCTTATCCTTTTCTAATTTGCTACCCACCCTTGTGTGTCAGATGGCAACAGTGTACCAGACCCTGGTCGAGCTTCCTGGTTGTTGAATGGGCAGTATTCCTCAGCATTGGAATCTATTGTATTGGAGGAAGGAAATATCATGTTGATTCAGTAAAAATAAAATGAGTCAAGGCAGCCACTTTAGGAAGGAATGTGGGGTCGATGTGAGCTGATGCCGGTAGAGGTGGGAAAGGTTGACGTGTAAAATGTTTTGCATTGTCCCAGGTGAAGGATTAAGGGGAACTGAGGACACTAGTAGCGTTTGATCAAGGAGAGGTAAATTTGGGTGAAGGCTAAACTACCCATGTACCACCCACACTGCCAATTGGCAATGAGGTTCTAACCTGAAGATAATGATCCTGTGAGGAAACTCACATGCAGATGAAGTAAAGGGGAACTAGGGTAACTGGAGGCAAAGCAACGCGTGGTCCCACCACCTCCACGTGGAGGGCAGGGCTGGAGAAGAGGGGGTGAGCATTGCGTGCAGCAAAGACAAGGGAGAGAAGACTGAATTATGCAAATAAAGGTTAAAAACCCGTGTGCTAGAGAGACAGACAAGAAACGCACAAACACATAAACAAGAGAAATATCTGCTAGTTCAGCTCTTGGCAGATAGTTAACACAGGGCAATGAGAATATGACAGGGTGGCCGTTTGAGACGAGGTGGGTAACATATCTGAATTAGTTAAAGAAAATTATGAATAAAATTAGTTTTATTTACACTAAAAAAATTATTTCTTGGGCTTTTCCTGCATCACCAAGAGTTCTCCCTCATGGCTAAGTTTGAGAACCACTGCAGCAGGGGCTGTAAAGAATTGCAAGACCCATTCCAGGTGCCACCCATGGCATCGACCATCTCCTGGCGGGAGAATAGGAAAGCTTGTAGAAGTGCTCATGGAACAGGGGGCAGAATGCTTTCAATAGATTTCTCTGAAGACTCCTCTAAATGGTTTCTCCAAACCTCCTTAGCCATACCTTTTCTCATTGAGCCAGTAAAATTTCATACTTGTTGGAACTAATTCCTTGATTCTACGGGTATAGTTGGGGACCTCTGCCAGTAAGCCCTGTCACCTGACAATCAAACCTCCTTCTTCCCTAGGCATCTGGACACATTCTTTTCTTTACCCCTGTCTCCAAATCCACCAAGCCACAGGGGCATGAGGCAGAACTGGAATCTCACATTTGCTTAATATTAGTTAACTCTAAGCCCAGTAAAAAATGGATAATGACTTCTAGGAGTCAGGCAATTAAAGAAATTCAGAATGATTTTGGGGGAGGATTTGGAGTCCTTGTCACTCCATCCTCACCTGGAAAGCCAGCCCTGGGAAGAGAGATTGGGGGCTGGAAGGACATCCTTAGACGGGCACATGGGAAGAAACTGGGGCCCTGTGTCCCCACTGCCGGGTCAGAGAGAAACAGCCAAACCCCCAAGGTCTCCTTTACCCTCCGCTGCTGGGGGAGGGTGGGGGGGAGGAGGTGGCAATCAGAACTTCCTCCATGTTCACATGGCTGTGGGGTGATCTAGGGACAATGGAAAGTTTCCTCAGAGCTGAAAACACCCTGCTTCAGAGAAAACAGACCCAAAGGGTCCTCCCAGGCCCTTTGGCTCTGATGCCCTGGGTCCTGAAGGTTCGCAGGTCCTAGCTGCTCAAAGTGAGGTCTTAAACCCACAGCCTCGTCCTCCCCTGGGAGCTTGACAGCAATGCGGAAACTCATTAGACCCCACCCTGGACCTAATGCAGAGAAGCTGCGTTTTAGGGGGTTCCACAGGGGATCCACATGCATGTGAGAGTTCAAGAAGCACTTGCGTAGGCGGTGGATGACCCCAGGGCTAGGTGACATTCCCAGTGTGAAGGAAACGAAGTTTTCCAGGCAGTTTATCCCTCACACAGCACACACGACAGAGTCCCTAGCCCATTAGGGACCCCCAGATCATCTGCCTGTGACCACCTCGCCTGCCCCCATCCCATCACTGTGGTTCCCAAAGCCCCCAGCCAGCCCCCTGTCCATGGAGTCGGTTCCATCTTTGTTCCTCAGCCTTCTACTGCATCACCTTCTTGTCTCCTATTTTGTCTTCCCATCAAGTTGATTATATTTACTTTCCCAGAAGTGTAGTCATTTGTTAATGATGAAGATTTAAAAATGGTAGGAAGGGGCAAAGGAAGAGAAAGTAACCCAGATCGATGACTTAGTCTATCACTGTTTTAGCCGCGGTACCTTGGGTCAGGTGTGGTGAGGCCAGATGCAGATCAAAGAGAGAGAAACCGGAAAGAGTTTTATGGTTTGGTTACTCCCAGCTCCCTGGGGGTGGGGTATGGAGTCCACCACATGGAAACCCTCAGGGGAAGCCCTGGGGTCTGTTGCAAGGCAGACAGAGGGAGGGCAGCTGTGGGGAGGAACTTTATTGTAGTTTCTGGGGGAAGGAATGGGCGAGGCAGGGTAAACAGGGTTAGAGTTGGCTAGTTTGTATCCTTCCAGCAGGCTCTGGGGCACAAGGGTTGGCCCTGGGGTGATTAAAGCAGGTGTATAGTAGCCTGGACTATAAGACCCCGACGAGGAAGGTTGCTGGGCCTGTGGATTTAACTGGCTGCTCAGGAAGGGAAACTGACCAGCCTCTAGTCAGGACCTTAAAACTGGGTCAAGGGCTTCCCTGGTGGGGCAGTGGTTGAGAGTCCGCCTGCCGATGCAGGGGACACGGGTTCGTGCCCTGGTCCGGGAAGATCCCACATGCCGCGGAGCGGCTGGGCCCGTGAGCCGTGGCCGCTGAGCCTGTGCGTCCGGAGCCTGTGCTGCGCAATGGGAGAGGCCACAACAGTGAGAGGTCCGCGTATCGCAAAAAAAAAAAAAAAAAACTACATTACAGTTAGTCCCTACATCAGGTGCATTCCCATGTTGTTTCACCTAATCTTAACATATATGTAATATTGTTCCCATGTGTCCTAGTTATCTAACTCCAAACTTGGTGTCATTAACAACAACCATTTATGATGCTCATAGATTCTGCGGGACAGGAAGCTGTGAGGATGTTTCTTCGCTACACCATGATGTTGGGTTCTCAGCTAGGTAGACTCAAATGGCTGGAAATGACTCAAACAGGTGGGCTGGAAGAGCCAGGGCTGGAGGATCCATTTACAAAATGGCCACCGGCCTGGCTGAAGGACAGTCTTAGTTGGCACTGTCAACCAGAGTGCTGCCATGTGGCGCCCCCAGCATGGTGGTCTCAGGGCAATCAAACTTCTGGTATAGAGGTTGAGGGCTCCAAAATGAGGGCTCCGGGCCACCAAGGTGGAAGCTGTATGTCCTTAATATCTAGCCTCAAAGTCACCTCATGTCATTTCTGTCCCAGTGCTTTGGTCAGAGCAGTCACAAGCCACCTTCCCCAACCACAGATTCAAGAGTGAGGACCTAGATTCCATCCCTCCACGGACAGATGTCCAAGGCTTTGTGACCATGATTTAAAACCGCCACATCGTATTACAGAAAATGGATGTCCAAGGAGGTCAGGTAACGTGCCCAAGGTCAGAGTTTTGCAGTGAGTATAAGAATATTAGACTTGATGTACTTGGAGTGCCCTGGCTTCCACGATAGGCATGGAAAGGGTCCAAGAGAAACGTTCGTTTAAAGAGACAGCTCTTTTCTAAGAAGGTTACTTCCAGTTTCTTGCTCCTGAATTGCCTCTCCTTCTGGGGTTCAGAATCTCCTGAACAGTGAGGCCAGGGGACATCAGAAAATCATGAACTGTTGCTGTTAATATCTGTTATAAACATCTCCACTGTTAACTTTAATTTCATCCCACACACTTTCACTGTCTACAAATAAATATAGTAGCACTGGGGTTAAGAGCAAGAACCCCCAAATCCAACTGCCTGTTTGAATCCCATCTCTGTCCCTTCTTAGCCATGTGAAGATCACGGCCAAGTGACTATATTTTAAACTTTAGGTGCCTCCGTTTTCTCAACTGTAAAATGGAGATAATATAATCATCTTAAAAGACTGTGGTGGGGATTAAATATGGGTAGAGTGCCTAGAACATTGCCTGGTGCAAAGTAAACACCAGGTCAGTGTTTGCTGGTGTCACTTCTGTGTCAGCCCTTCCTTCTCTCAAGGACAGTACAGTTTGGCCAGGCGGACAGGCATACAAGTCACAGTCCCGCCTGACAGGCTGGGACGCATGCTGATGGAGAGATGCAGACAGCTCTGAGAGCAAAGCAGAGGGAGCCAGAAAAATTGAACGCTGACCAAATTGTAAAACTGCAAACCCATGGATATTAGGTTTCTGGAACTTTGCCTAGACCTCCCATCTTTGAAACCTACTCCTAATGGACATGAGTCCAGAGTCGGTGTTTTATAGTCAGTGTTTTATATATATTTGGGCTTCAGCAATTGCTGAAGGCAGTCTTATGTGAAAAGGGAGATGTGCTGAGAAACCCATCTGAGGACTGGAGGCTTCCCTCCCTTCCTAGACCTCAGGGCTCACCACACAGGTTGGTGTGTAACGGGGTTGAATTTACAGCCTGATTCGCGCAGCTTTGCCTGCCCTCTGTGATGCCCATGGCTCACTAGTGCCTTCCCCGCTCCACGTGAGCTTCCTCAAGAAGGGAAGGTGGGCTCCGGTGTGTTTGCCACCAGCTAAAGTTCTCAACTCTCATGGAGTTCTTGAGAACTTCAGGCAAAAACTCCACAGCAATACCCTTTTGCAAACACAAACATTCCCATGGAGGAATTCACAGATGAAACACACCTGACATGAGTAAGTTGCAAACGGTGTCAAGATGCCATTTAGGGATGAAGTTCTTGCTTTGTTTCCTATTCCTAGTGCCCACTATAGGGCCTGGCACACAATGAAGATTCAAGTTGGAATTCAGAACCTGAGACCTAGTTCTGGGTGAAACAGCTCAGCAAACAGGTGGTGGGGCAAGACACACAGATGGGAGGTAGGTTACCCAACCCAGTTAAGAGACTCTGATATCTGAGCCTAAAGTGTAGGGGATACATCGGTATCAGAATCACACGTAAGAGGATGTTTTTGGTTGCAAATAAAAGAAACTCTCAGTTGAATTGGTGTAAACGATAAGTGACTGTGTAGGCTCCCATAGCTGAAAGTTCCAGAGGTGGACGGCTTCAGGAATGGTTGATCCAGCAGCTCAGATGGATCCAGGTCCCTGTTCTCCCAGGGACCCAGGTTCTTTGTTCTCTTTCTCTGCCACTGGGAATCGATGCCATCTAAAGGCTGGCTTCCCGCCTGGTAGCCAGCAGCAGCTGGGGCCAGCTGTGTCTTTATTCAGGTCTAACAACTGGTTGTCCACAACTGCGGAACAGGAAACATGAGGTTTGGGTGGATGGACCACCCTGAACCCACCCCTGTGGGCAGGGTAATGTCAGACACTGGATGGATGAAACTGCATTAGGTAAATCAGTCACCATGGTAAGGGGAGGGGCACCTGGTTGAACATCAAGGTTGCTGCACCATGATGGGGCTGGGCCTGGATGCTGGGAGGCAACTGCAAAACCAACGGAGGAAGAGCATTGGTGAGAATCTTCTGCTCTGACCCTCCACCGAGGATCAGTCCCCCCATGGCTGCTTCCCAGCATAATTTGTACAGAGTTTAACAAAAACACTGGGATGAATGGATTGTGTTTCCTATGCTAAAAATTCTATTTTTATTTTCTGAAGCCCTACTACATTCTTAGTCATTGATGTGATACTTTTGTGCACCTATAACACGCTAGACTTACAGAGAAGAGGAACCTCAAGACCCAGATGAGGGTTCTTTCTTTTTTAAAAGTCTGTCTTCTTCCCAGCAGCTTGGGGAGTAGGTGTCATGCTTCTCATTTTCCATGTGAGAAAATGGTGGTTTGGTTACTCCAGTGGGCAAAGTTGACGTTAGATGCCAAGTCTGTCTCATTCCCAAACCCAAGCTTCAGAACGATATTTCTTCTCGCGGGGCAGTGGAGGGATTTGAACCTCTTGGGAGATGGAGTTATAAACAGTTGCCCCTGATGCACAGCAGAAGGAGAAAAGTGCTCTGTGGCATTACCAGCCAAGGAAGCAATGACTCATTTTGAAAGAGAATAGACGCAGATACAGAAATGTCCATGTCTTAGGGGAGAGGCCAGGGCTGGGCCGGTGGTCCTAGGCATCGTGATAATGTGTGCTATTGTTTTTTTACCATTTTCTCTCCGGCTTCACCTTCAGTATTAAGCAGGACCTCCTAGTACCAGCCGGAAGCTGGAAGCTTAAGTCCCAGGTCTTCAGGACCTTGATGGGGGCTGAAGCTAACAACTTCATAAAGGTAAGTGCTGAAAGGTTTGAGTGACATTCCTGGCTCATGAGTTTGCATTTTGCAAAGGCAATTCAAGGAGAGCGGAATGGTTGACTACACAGATGTCAGGAGAGATACTGGGACAAAAACAGTGAAAGTTCTCTCATCCTTCAACCTTGAAGCTTTCCTTCATGCTTTATACAATCCCGCAGTGCTGGGGTGGGGGGCAGGGGGGAGCAGCGGAGTGGGGTGGAGAGTAAAGATGCCCCAGGAAAGGAATATTCCCGTCTAGAGCAGGGCCAGGGAGGGGAAGGGAAAGGAAAACCAAGACTTCCCTGGAGCAAACCAGCAACAATATTCAAACCAGCAGCCCCTCTTCGCCCGCCACACACACACTGCAAATTGCTAGCAGGCATCATCTGAAGTAGCCTTTTTCAGAGAGGTGCCACAGCAGTTGTCCCCAGGAAAGATGGGCTTCTTGTGCCCCTTTTATACCTGGGTCAGGGGGTACCACCACTTGCATGGGGAGGAGACGCCGCTAAATGTTGATAATGAGAAAATTGGAGAGGGCAAAATAAAACAGCTGCTCCAGGGTGTAATCAGCCTTCGAAGAGCGAGGGGTGGTGGCGAGGGGGAGGGAGGGCAAAGAGAGAGGGAGTGAGGGAAAGAGGAAGGGAGAGAAAGAGAGAAGGCAGGTGTTCCACACGGGGCGATGGGGAAGGTGGGCTCCGTCTTGCTCTCAAATACCCTCCAGAAAAGGGCTGGGGGAAGAGAAGGCAAGTCTGGCCATCTGTTTTCAGGGCTGTTGCAGCACGAAGCCTGCCTTCCCTCCCACTTTGCCCCCTTTCCCTCCACGACGTGTTGTGTTCTGTTGATCGCTCTGGGCTTTGCAATATCTCAGGATCTGCCCCTCCCCCACCCCACCCCCACCGCTCCGAGCCCTTGGCCTCGCTTCCCTTTACTTCAGCAGGAAGGTGCTCCACATCCACTCAGCCCGAGGCAGGGGCACTGAGCCTCATCACAGAGCCCAGGTGGGGCTTCACTTTGCCCCCTTCCTTGGCAGGGACCCTGCACATCCCACCCCCTCTGCATCCCACGCATCTGGCCAGCTCCAGCCACCCTCCCCCCTTTCTCCAGTGCTGCCCGGTGTCACCCTATCGGGTGCCCCACTCTTCACAATACTTCCCTGGTTTCCCCCAGCTCTCAGGTCAAAGGTCAAACCTCTGTGCCCCACTCTCTATCTCATCTCCCATCCCCCCAGATGGATGTCTGGTAGGGAGGGTGACCCCATGTGTGGTCTCCTGGAGGAGGTTCTCATGTTTCTATCCCTTTGAGTCCCACCAGGGGTCCTGGAGGAGAAGGCCCTTCTCCAGGGGCTCTTTCCTCTCTAAGCCTTGGGAGAATGACTTTCATGAAGGGATCCTCGTGTTCTTGGTTTTCAAAATGAGAAATTCGGGCACATGGTTGGAAGGATATTGGCCAGGGAGTCAGACACCGGGGGTCTAACACAAGCTCTGCCACTAACTGGCTGGGTGGCTTTGGGCAGCCTTTTTGTGACATGAGGGGGCCAGAACTCCGGCTCCTTCCAGCTCAACACCTACAATTCAGGAGAGCAGAGGCACCAACACACTAGCTTAGTAAGGTCCAAATTTGATAGTTGCTGCCCTGCTGCACTTCCCAGGAGAAACTAATTAGCCCTTCTCTTTAATTCTTCTCCCATCTAATTTTGGCATGGGGAGCATTCCATGTTGAGACCCTCAACTGCGAGTATCTCTTTTTAAAAGTGCAAAGAGGCATTTTCTTTATAAATAGGGCACGTTGGGTGAATGGGGCGGAGCGGGGTGGTGACCCCCACTTGACTGAACAAAGGCAAAGCCTTCGGATGTATCTAAAACCTGCACTACACACAGGTAAATCTGCACCGGGTACATGCAGCCCGGATGAGGGACCACTCTGAATAGCTTCCTAGTGTTGCCCTGAGCTGGATGCCGTTCACAATGGCTGCTGACAAGCACGTGTGCTGGAGGAAACTAGAGTCTGAAGAATTCTTGGATGTTCTGATAGGTGCTGAAAAGATGTCAGGCTTCAGCAGAGGTGAAATCTGAGACTTCAGTTTCCTTCAGAGAGCAAAGGGAGAAGGCAGAAATGCTGAGGTTAAGAAGTCAGACAGTGGGAAACAGAGAGTGATTCCTGGGAAGACGGCCTGGGAGCAGTGATAAGAGAAGCAAGAAAACCAGACGCATGGCCTTGTAAAGTAAAAGAAAAATGGTTTGGTGAGATAGGGTGAGTCTAGTGTGGACACACGCTTCGACCTTCTGGCTGAATCCTTCTGGGTGGATTTGGGACCTAGTTCGTTCTGAAGGAAGGCTCTTGCTTGATGGAGAAAGCCCACAATATGGATGAACTGCTTGGAACATAATAAAGACACTTAAAGTACATTCTGGAGGAGTCGGTTCTTTCTCTACGTCGTTCTATTCTTAGCAGGGGCTTCTAGCTTTGTGCCTGATACGCCCAGTGGCCAGGGAAATTCCCTACGGCAAATGACAAGATCCGTGTGGTCCAGAAGACAAACTGTAAAATCAGCGAAGCTGATCTTTGCTGTCCAGCTCTCCCCCACCTCCAGTGTTTTCAGTGATAACTCCCCTATCTTTACTTTCACCTCCCTTGCTCGTGCCCCAAAGCCCTTGTGACTACCTTCCTTTTACAATGGCGATACGTCAGTATGAATGTCATTCATACTGTGAAGTCTTAGGAACTTACTCTGTTATTCCCTTCAAAGATTAAATCACTAATAGTAACAATTTTGACACCAGCTGGAAAATATTTATTTGGCCAGTGGACCTTCTCCAACACCTTAAACCCTACCAGTACAGGACAAACCTTTCCTCCACCCATGTGGAGGCTTGTTGAGTGCAAGGTCTGAGGGAAAAGTTGTTTTGATGCCCATGATGGGCATCAAAATGACATCTTTGGGAGGTGGCTTAAATTCCACCTTAACTGTTTTCTAGCTTGTGACATGGTGCACATTTCTTAACCGTTTAAAGTCTCAGTTTCATCTTTTGAAAAATGAGGATAAGAACAGTACTGACTTCATGGAGGTATTGTGGGAATGAGATGATGCCTGGCACAAAGCAAGTGCTCAATAAATATTTTCTATTAGGCTTCCTTGAATTTGTGATAGACTTACACAGAAACCTATTGCAATTCTCAGTGGCCCCTATTATTGGGGATCCATAGTATACCTTTGAACCCTCTAATTTCAACCTCAAAAGAGAACTCAATCTTAGTGATATTTATTGAGCATCTACTGCATATCCCAGGCTCTGTCCTTGGCACTGGGGTATAGAGACAAAAAGTCCTCCTTGCCTTCAAAAGGAAGACAAGAAAGTAAATAATCTAATATACCATTTTTCAGGGCAGTAATTCGAGGTGTGACAATGTAGAGAAAGGGTGTAGCAGAAGGAGAAGCTTACCATTTGGTGGGATGGGGTTGGAAGGTTCAGGAAAGGCTTCATGGAGGAGACAACACTCAAGGAGGGTTTTTGAGATATAATTAGGAGTTTCCCAGGTAAACAAGAAGGGAAGAGGATGTGCAAGGAAGAGGAAGGAGCATATGCAAAGTCATATTGGCATAAGACTAGAAGATAAAGTGACAGGGGGATAAGTGAGACAAGACTCCAGGAGAAGAGTCAAGGTCATGAGGGATGCTGCTAAGGAGACCATGTGTGGAGAGTGGGTGTATTCTTAGGGTGATGGAGGGTGAGTCTAAGCAGAGATGATCCTGAGCCATTCTGGTGGCAAAGTGGAGGATGAGCTAGAGGGAAACATGAGTGGAGGGGATGAGATATGGTCCAGCTTCTCTTAGGAGCTGCTTTTGGCTATGTTGGTCTTAACTTTCTCTAATCCCTTTCAAATGTAGTTTTATTGACTTAAAAATAAGTCCCTAAATCCTTTACTACAATTTGGAAATCAAAAAAAGTTCTGAAAATTTTCTTTCTTTCTTCCTTCCTTCCTTCGTTTCTTGTTTGACAAATAAAAATTGTATATATTTATGGCATACCATCTGATATATATATCACATATATATGTTATATACATATATGTCTGTTTTTATGCCAATACCAAGCTGTTTTGATGACAGTAGCTTTGTAGTATATTTTGAAGTCAGGAAATATGATACCTCCAGCTTGGAAGTGTTTTCATAACTCATTTGGTGCCAGTGACCTGACTTGAAGCCATTCAGTAGCTAAATCTGAGAAGAACTGACATGGGGCTGTGTATAATATTTTATTTATCCTACTTGGTGTAAATATTCATACACTTTGCTGCAGAAATATCAAAGTTTGATTATGGGGTGCTACCATAGATTCTCTGAGGGTCTTAGATAATATATGCCATATGCAACTGTGTTCTCTCTCTAATATTCAAAAAATTCTGAATTGTGAAACACACCTGGCCCTAAGGGTTTTGGCTAAGGAAAGGTATACCTGTAATGAGTTCTGGCTGTCATGTGAAAGAGTAATTAGTTTTTCTGTTCTAAACTTCCCTACATCCTCTCTCCTACTTCTCAGGGTTTTTTTGTTTTTTTGGGTTTTTTTACTCTCATTTTCCCTGAGATCCTGATTCACATACACTTAGAGCCCAGAGTGTGGATTTCCAAATGTTGATCAATGTACAACCATCAGATTGGCTGCACCAGAAACACCTGGGGAGTTTTGAAGCACATTTCTGGGTCCACATTAAAATATTTTAATTAAATAGAAATGGAGTCAGCTTGAGAATTTGAACATTTTTTAAAGCCTTGTACATTATGCCCAAACAGCTTTGGAAAAAACTGGTTCAGTACTCAGTAGCAGTACTTTAAAAAATCGGTGGAGTACTACAAGTATTTGGTCTTATGATAGTCTTTATTCATCACGGAGTATAATTTGTTAAGAGTCACATCAGGAGAGCCTTAGTACTGTGTACCAATCCTATGACATGTAGAAATAGGAAGTAGGGTAGATGCCTAATGGATTTCCTGCCCAACAACATCTCTTGCCTAGGAACTTCCCCACCCCCTACATGGTTCTCATGTTATCCTACCACCCTGACCACAGTTGGTTGGTCCAAGGAGAAAGATGTTACTTCATTGGGATGATAAATCTCTTCTTTAAGATTCTTGGATTTGGAACTAAAAGGGGTCAGTATTTCTTTTCCCTGTGGCTATAAGTTTCAAAGTTTGAAAGAAGCTCTGTTCTCTACTGTATGGAGAAATGGGTTCTGTAGGAAGAGGGAGGAATGAAGCTGATGATGCAGCAGAGATAAGAGGCAGAAGTCCTGATATTGTCATTTTCTTGGTACCAACTGTTTCTGAATCCCAGATGAATCCTTGCCCTCTGGGGCCTTGGTTGTTCTGTGAAGTGCCCCCAATTTTCTCCCAACTAATGCCTCATTTTTCTAGGTTGACTTGGTTTCTGTTATTTGTAACCAAAATATTGTCCTGACTATTATCATTGCCAAAATATTAAAATCGCTTTTTAATTTAAAAACACTAGAAATAAAAACAGTATTTACAAAAATGAAATTTTATCTGTGATTGCAAAATGAACCTCAGCACACCTCCTAGAACTTGGATATCACTCTTCCTATCTACAGCTGAGAAAATCCTGTCACAGTAGACACTGAGGGAGTTTGTCTTGGCCATGTACCATTAAATCATTGTGATGTGCTCCCACCCCACCCATCCACAGATCATGAGGACAGGACTCCAACATTTTTTTTTATAATATCAAGATTATGTTTATCCTAATTCATTCCTGTTTTTAAAATACTCTTGATAATATCTATCATATTTCTTTTTGGGGGAACTCTGTCTGCCTTGTTGCACTTGAGATGTATATTGTTCTCTAGCTTTACACTAGGATCTCACTAAAGGGCTTTAGTTCAGAGACATTTCCTTCCAGATATTTTTGCTCTGGACCACCTTAGGTAAGTCGCATCCTGGATAACTTAAGATGCAATATTGGGCTATGGCCAGTGGTGTGATGGAGCCAGTTTACACTAGCTCACAGGAGCTGATTGTGTGTATCTCCTCCCACCTTCATATTCAGTGACGTCTTTGGGTAGCTTGAAGTCAGCCATTGTGAGAGTACTATTTACATCACAGAAATTAGAACACATTACAAATCATGTGTTTCTTCCCCCCTGGAGAAAAACGTTTAAACTTTGTTTCACATCCACCAGCACATCACTAGCTACCACTCACTTGATTTGACAGCCCTTCTCTGGAGAGTCATTGAAAAGGGGAACTCATTTTGATACGTCTAGTTTAAGTATATGTGAAGAATTATAAGTCCTAATTGTCATTTTACTTAAGTTTGTCTGGCCAGATAGTCCACCAGAATAATCAAATGTGTTATGGAGATTTCTTAACTGCATTTCCCACGCAGGCTGTACAGTCCCTGCTGTCGCTAATATCAGCACCACGGACGGAGACAGCAAATCCATAAAGTGGGGGAGGTTAGAACGAAAAATATCTCAAAGTTAAGGGTCTGGACTTGGCAGTGGGTTGAAAAGTAGAAGACAGTGAGGAATCTAGGATCAAGGAAGAAGTAGATGAATATTTACTAACATCCAGGTCCTTTACGAGGTGATGCTCCCAGGATTCAAGCGTCAGGGTCAAAGCAGAGACTAGAAACCATGGATATAAGCAAAAATTAGAGCACCAACTTTCTACACTAATTCATGAAAGCAATTTGTAAGAACTCAAGTAAAAATTAATGTTCCACGGTACAATAGAAGGGCAAAATGTAAAATGCGTGGCCAGGAAAGAGCTGACGCATGGGAAGTAGGAGGATGAGTAAGAGAAAGTATGGTAAAAAGGAGAAGGTAGCAGCAAGGTGGTCGATATACTAGGCAGAGAGTATGTTGTGATGAACAGAGCACTGGATGGGTCTTGCCCTGTCTCTGCTACTAATATGCTAAGTGACCTTGGTCAGATCGCTTGACCTCTCTAAACTCTGGTTTTCTCCTCTGTGAAATGAAGACATTGAACTATATGATCTCTGAAGTTTCCACTAGCTCTATGACTTTGTGGAGAATTTTGTCTAAGCCAAGAAATTTCTTACATGCCCTCTTAGGAACTGGAGTACAACCCATTAAGTGGGATCCTTCGACTGGAGTAAAACTTAAAATGAAATCCATTGAGATTTGGGATTTCACATTTCATTGAGACAATAAATTGGAATAGGCTTTTGGGGAGAGACAGAAAAAAATACCACCATCCCACAGAGACTCAGAACCTAACCGATGGCTATTCCCAACTGACTATCCATCAAATGAATTAAAGCTAAAACACACTGTGATTTTACTGTCTACTCCTTAATGCATTGTTATCATCCAGAAATCAGCTCTACCTTTACAGTTATTTGAGACCAAGCATCACTTAAGTGCCAATATGTACATTTTTTAACATCTTTATTGGAGTATAATTGCTTTACAATCGTGTATTACTTTCTGCTGTATAACAAAGTGAGTCAGCTATACGCATACATATATCCCCATGTCCCCTCACTCTTGTGTCTCCCTCCCACACTCCTTATCCCACCACTTCTAGGTGGTCACAAAGCACCGAGCTGATCTCCCTGTGCTATGCAGCTACATTCCACTGGCTATCTATTTTACATGTGGTAGTGTATATATGTCTATGCCACGCTATCACTTCGTCCCAACTTACCCTTCCCCCTCTCTGTGTCCTCAAGTCCATTCTCTACAACAGCGTCTTTATTCCTGTCCTGCCCTTAGGTTCTTCAGAACCTTTTTTTTTTTAAGATTACATATATATGTGTTAACATATGGTATTTCTTTTTCTCTTTCTGACTTACTTCACTCTGTATGACAGGCTCTAGGTCCATCCACCTCACTAGAAATAACTCAATTTCGTTTCCTTTTATGGCTGAGTAATATTCCATTGTATATATGTGCCACATCTTCTATATCCGTTCATCTGTTGATGGACACATAGGTTGCTTCCATGTCCTGGCTATTGTAAATAGTGCTGCAGTGAACATTTTGGTACATGACTCTCTTTGAATTATGGTTTTCTCAGGGTATATGCCCAGTAGTGGGATTGCTGGGTCATATGGTAGTTCTATTTTTAGTTTTTAAGGAACCTCCATACTGTTCTCCATAGTGGCTGTATCAATTTACATTCCCACCAACAGTGCAAAAGGGTTCCCTTTTCTCCACACCTTCTCCAGCACTTATTGTTTGTAGAATTTTTGATGATGGCCATTCTGGCCGGTGTGAGGTGATACCTCATTGTAGTTTTGATTTGCATTTCTCTAATGATTAGTGATGTTGAGCATCCTTTCATGTGTTTGTTGGCAATCTGTATATCTTCTTGGAGAAATGTCTGTTTAGGTCTTCTGCCCATTTTTGGATTTGTTGTTTGTTTTCTTGATATTGAGCTGCATGAGCTGCTTGTATATTTTGGAGATTAATCCTTTGTCAGTTGCTTCATTTGCAAATATTTTCTCCCACTCTAAGTGTTGTCTTTTCATCTTGTTTATGGTTTCCTTTGCTGTGCAAAAGCTTTTAATTTCATTAGGTGCCATTTACTTATTTTTGTTTTTATTTCCATTTCTCTAGGAGGTGGGTCAAAAAGGATCTTGCTGTGATTTATGTCATAGAGGGTTCTGCCTATATTTTCCTCTAAGACTTTTATAGTGTCTGGTCTTACACTTAGGTCTTTAATCCATTTTGCATTTATTTTTGTGTATGGTGTTAGGGAGTGTTCTAATTTCATTCTTTTACATGTAGCTGTCCAGTTTTCCCAGCACCACTTATTGAAGAGACTGTCCTTTCTCCACTGTACATTCCTGCCTCCTTTATCAAAAATAAGGTGACCATATGTGTGTGGGTTTATCTCTGGGCTTTCTATCCTGTTCCATTGATCTATATTTCTTTTTTGTTTCAATTTGTTAATATGGTTTATCACTTGATTGATTTGCGTATATTGAAGAATCCTTGCATCATGTAGGTTAAACCCCACTTGATCATGGTGTATGATCTTTTTAATGTGCTGTTGGATTCTGTTTGCTAGTATTTTGTTGAGGATTTTTGCATCTATGTTCATCAGTGATATTGGCCTGTAGTTTTCTTTTCTTATGACATCTTTGTCTGGTTTTGGTATCTGAGTGATGGTGGCCTTGTAGAATG
This sequence comes from Mesoplodon mirus, assembly GCF_964341445.2. NCBI lineage: Eukaryota > Metazoa > Chordata > Mammalia > Artiodactyla > Ziphiidae > Mesoplodon > Mesoplodon mirus. The sequence goes on from NC_138989.1 coordinate 72,573,753, forward strand.
AGTTTGGGAGTGTTCCTCCCTCTGCTATATTTTGGAAGAGTTTGAGAAGGATAGGTGTTAGCTCTTCTCTAAATGTTTGATAGAATTCACCTGTGGAGACATCCGGTCCTGCACTTTTGTTAGAAGATTTTTCATCACAGTTTCAACTTCAGTGCTGGTGATTGGTCTGTTTATATTTTCTATTTCTTCCTGTTCAGTCTCAGAAGGTTATGCTTTTCTAAGAATTTGTCCATTTCTTCCAGATTGTCCATTTTATTGCCATATAGTTGCTTGTAGTAATCTCTCATGATTCTTTGTATTTCTGCAGTGTCAATTGTTACTTCTAGTTTTAAGTGCCAATATTAAAGTCTAAGGCTAACCCAGATACACAGTGGAACAAAGGGAATTCTTAAATACAACACACACACCCTAGTGAGAATTTCAGAAGCTATGTCTACAGAGAAATATCCTCAGAGCCAACGATAGAGATTAGTGAGCTGTGGGTCAAGAAAATTGGTCAATTATTTATCAGAATTACTGAAAAAATGAAACTGAATTTCAGAAAACTTCACCTGAATTTATATTATTGATGTTCCTTAAAAATCATTTAGACAAGAAGGGAACTATATAGGGTTCAACTCCTTCTTTTAAGAGATGTCACCCTGCCTATGAGTGATAGGCTAGAATCAAATACCACATTTTGTCAAATCTGGGATACAGGGGCAGGTGATCTGTTATGAGAAGGTCATGCATTGATATATGATCTAAACGCTGTTCTGAAACACAAGCAGATATTTAAGGAGCTTCAGTGAAGGCATTGAAGACACCACTTATGGCACAGCCATCCATGGAAAGAACTATTCCATGCCCTGATAAATGAGCCCAACTGTGCCAAAGGCGAGGGACACACATCTGGAGAATATCACCCCAGTCCCTTTTTTGTGAACTATGGGCTTACAGAAATACAATCTTATATGAACATTTTTCTTCAAATGCTTATATAATTTAAAGCTGACTGCCTTGGGCATACAGAAATCCAGGTGTAACATGGAAATCAGTGTCATTGCCCATAACTGGAATCATCCATTCTTCATTCTCCCCTCTTTTAAAGGCTGTATCAACTCACCATCATGAGATTATATTGGACCCAACTCTGAATCACTAATAAGAAATGTTCCTGTTTCAAAGATTTTTGGTTTTGCTCTACATAATTTGAAACTTAAATTACCACAAAACTTTAAATTCTTAGGGAATGAAGGAACCTAGAACGAATATGTGTTCTGGTGGATGGTAAGATGGTGACATGAGTAGATAAATTTCTCTTGGGAGAACTGAGTTTGCTTGAGGGAGGTGCAAGGATTTACACATTGTAAAAATAACATATTGCTAATCCCAGTGATCCCAGGGTCAAGTATGACCATCATCCCAGCCTTCATCCAAGGCTGAGGCTGCTTTTCCCTTTCTGTACTAGGCACTGGGCACCCAGTACCTGCAGAGCCTGACATGGTGCCCACTCTTAGCGAGCTCACAGGCTGGTGGGAGGGGCTGACAAGCAAACAAGTATATAAAGCCCGGTGAGCATAGCTGTCACTCTAGGAGTTATACCATCACCTACTCTAATTCTTCTTCATAAGTCCTAGACACATTGAAATTTGGGGGAAACTTGGAGGTAGTGGAATTGTCATTGAGAAAAAAATTTAAACGTTGCCAGAGAGCATTCTGGAATAACAAGAGTTGAACTGAAGAAAAATGTGCTAAGATATTTTCTCATTTTTAGAATTTCATAATTTCTGGTGCATTTTCAGCTCATGAAATTACAACCCTCTATAGCTGTCAGTGGAATACATTCAAAGGCCCTGATCAAAAGCCTCCTCCAGAAGATAGCCCTGATTAATCCAATCCAGCCACAAACACTAAATTAATTTAGCCTCCCTCCATCACTATGGTAACTCAAGGATTGCGATTTTGGTTTGTCTTCTCTCTCCCATTCACTACCACCTCAATATATCCTCTGCCTCCATCTGGTCTCATTTGCAAGTTTATAAAGGCAAAGAGCATGTATCCTAATTTTTCTGAATTATCCTGTGCCACTAAGCTGAGTACTCTGCACCCAGGAAATGCTTGGTCAACGCAAGCATAGCTCTCCTTTCATCCTCAAAGCCTACACAACCGAACAAGCATGGTTATTATGAAATCAGTGCTGGTGATCATCCCTCCCACTCTTTATTCTTCAGTACCTTGAGTTCCATGATCAGACCAGGATTTCCTTCACCTTCAATTCTTTCATTGACCCTTTTGGATTTAGCTGACTTACTAACCAAGTGCTGAAGTGCAGGTGCCAGTAAGTTACTTTAAAAACTTCTTAAATTTTTGAGGATTTCATCGTATGTTTGCCATTGTTCCAAAAGAGCTGAAAATAAATAGCGTGCGACAGGAAGTAATGAATTGTCCATGACCATGAAATGTTGACTTTCACAAAGGGCTCTACCAAGGAGCTGAAGGAGGAAGGTGACGCAGTGATGGAAAAATTAACTAGGTGCTGTTGGTGCCAAGGAATAAGCCACTTTTTATAGTGACCCCCATGTCATGGTGTCAACTTGGGCAGGGGTTTTCAGTGAATTGTATGATGAACAAAGAGTCGTGATTCAAAAGCTGTCACTGTGAGAAGACTCAGTGCTGTATCAATGGCACACCAGTCACCTGATTTAATAGGATGCAAATAACCTTGTCAGGTAGCAGACGTGAGTCAAGCTGTCATATTCTGAGACAGTTGAATTGATTTGCATTTGTGTTCTCATTTTGTTTTATTCCATATGTGTGGAAAAAAAGAGATGCTTGTCCCTTTCTCCCTCTGCAAGGGACCACCACATCCCACAGTTTTCTGGTTATTCTTTGGTACTTCATGTAAAATGTGGCTGTGAACTTTGCCTGGGGCTAATTATGGACCTGTGTGATCACATAACCCCATAAGATGGTTTCCATTCTGGCTTCACTGACTCCAGCAATCCATGGCATGCTGCTAAATATTTTACAACCAGCTCCCGGGGAGGGGCGGGGGTAAAAAGAAAAGCCCAGGTCAGTGGCATTTCCTGATTTCCACCGTGTAAATACCCCCATCTGTGCTGATCTCAGGCTGTTAACATGACATCATTGGACGTGGGGTTGGAAAGATGAGCCAGTCGGCTCCAACTCAGCACTGCCAGCGATCCCAACACTTACCCACGGCTGGGCGTCCTCGTGAAGAGGGAACAGAAACACCATCCTGATAGCCTGGTCATTGTGAGGGGAGAAGGAGACAGCTGTGTACCCAGGTGTTTTGCACAGGTATTCCTGACATCTTAGGCAGCAAGCTGGGACCCTCGTGGCCTCTCTTTGTAGGACGACTGCGTTCTTTATCATCATAATAGGGATACATTTGTGATAAAAGGGGATGTTATTCATATTTATACTAGGACCATGGGCACAGCTAGGGCTGTGCCTCGACAAACCGGGACAATAAGATCACCCTCCTGTAAAGCAAGATGTAAACTCAGTAGAGAGCAAGACTGTATCCATTTGAAGCCTCCTCTGTATTCTCCATCCCTGGGCATTGGTCTCTGTCCAGTGGTCCTGGAGTCCCCACTCAGCCTGGAGCTGCAGCTAGCCTGGCAGGGGCAGGGTTGGCACACCTCATACAACTCTGTGTGTTTTCAGGCTGATAACTCCCCTCCATGCATATTTTCAACCACAGCAAATGCCCCTTCCTGTCTCAGCAATTGTCTGAGTAGCTAAATTCTACTCCTGTTGGTCTAAAGCCAAACTTCCTATTCTTCTCATAAAAAATATATAAGATATTATGGGAGAAAAAAAGAATCCAGTAAATAATCCTCTCTGTACACTACTCTAAATTTGCTTCTAGTCCTTGCTTATGAGTATGTAGACATATTTATTGACGGAGTTGTAATCAGTGCGTGCAAACTATTGGGTGTTCTTCTTGTTTCATTTAACAGTATTTCACATTCTCATTTCCATATATTGACTCAATCCACATGCCTATCATTTTTTATGGCAACATAGTACTCCACCATGTTGACATGCTCTAGTTTTACTTCCTGTTCTCCCAAGAAAATGTCCTGGCTTCATGCAGAATGGTTGTCGTGACTCCAGGCCAGCAGGGAGAGCTCTGGCTGGTTCCCGTTGCGGGATGAGCAGAGAGCAGTGGGCAGTGGGTCAAAGCTTATCAGTAACTGGTGTTTCAGTTTTGGAACTGAATCTCTAACCGGTCACTGTGATGTATGCAGATGAGGGGCACAGAGAGACAGTGGAATACATTTTGGTTTTGTTTTTAGAGATAGCATGTCTCGCCTGAGCAAAATAATCAGCACTGAATTTTTTTTAATTGAAGTATAGTTGATTTACAATGTTGTGTTAGTTTCAGGTGTACCCCAAAGTGATTTAGATATATATATATTCTTTTCCAGATTCTTTTCCCTTATAAGTTATTACAAAATACTGAGTATAGTTCCCTGTGTTATACAGTAGGTCCTTGTTGGTTGTCTGTTTTATATATAGTAGTGTGTATCTGTTAATCCCAAACTCCTAGTTTACCCCTCCCCCTGCCTTTCCCCTTTGATAACCGTAAGTTTGTTTTCTATGTCTGTGTGTCTATTTCTGTTTTGCAATCATGCACATTTTTGCACGGTGAAGTTCAATGTTAACACTCTCCTGTCTTCTACTTTTATAACTTCAGCTCCTCTGAGGTCCCGGACACCAAGAGAGGCCACACGTCAGTAAGGACATTTAACAAAGGGGCAACTAACATTAACATAGGCATTGGGTGACTTCTAAGTCATACCTAACAATATAGGCCTTTTAAATTGATCAGCTGCAGGATAAAGTCTGCTGACTCTTCCAGGGTTTCTGAGGGACACTGAGCTGCCCAGTGGTTCCTCCAAGGCCATAGCAGCTGAAAGTAGAGAATTCAGCCCTGGATGTTCAAGCCCTTGGGTCTGAGAATTCACTTCCTCTGAGTTCTGAGTCCAGGCCCAGATTGGGCTATTGCTTTGAATGAGTGCTGCTTTGGCTCCTAGGGAGGATCAATAAACAGTGTAAGGGAAGAAGATGATACTTCAGTGCAACCTTCTGCCTTGAACCTAAGGCTGAGTTCATTAAATCTGATTATCTTCTTGTTGGGGTTACAGTCTCATCTTTGTATAGTGAACTTGCTTAACTTTGGGGGGGACTGCAGTCTAGAGGAGAGGTTTGACTCACCCTCCATAGTGCTTACTACATGCCAGCCTCTGTTTTAAGCACTTTAGGCAAATTAACTCACAAAATCCGCACAACTGTCTGAGGTCTATACTATCACTCTGCCCATTTTATCAGTGAGGAAACTGAAGCATGGAAAGGTTAAGTAACGTGCCAAAGTCACAAAGTTAGTGCATGGCAGGTCTGGGGGTTGAACCCAAGTGGTTTGGTGCCAGGGTCTATGCCTTAAACTACCACACTCTTCTAATGAAATTCCAGTCTTTTCATCCAGAAGTGGGTCTGGCATTTCTCTGCCCTTGGTCCCTTCTGCCCCAGGCCAGAGCAGGCTATCTTCAACCTTCTAGGAAGAACCCCAGAAAGGGTGGGCTGACTTCACCCATCTGAGCCTTGCAGGCTGAACGAACAATCGAAAACACAGCTAAAAAGATTACCCTCAATTTTGTCTATAATTTGCTTCCTAAATAGATTTTTCCTCTGCTGATGAAATCTGTCTCAGTTTGGGGGTAGGCGTGTAGGTAGGAGAGTCTGGACTGATTTGGTATCAGAAGGTCTCATATATCTGCCAGGAAAAATATGGGGAGGGATTTTATGCTTCGAATATGGTGGGAAACTACAGCTTCTTTCATGGTTTATCCATCCATCCATCCATCCATCCATCCATCCCTCCATCCATGCATCCGTGCATCCATCCCGCATCCATTCATCTATTATCTAATCTATCTATTTATCTATCTATATATCTATCATCTATCTATCATCTATCTCTATCTGTCATCTATCACCTATCTATCTGTGTATCTATCTAGCCAACATTTTTGCAGGTTGATAATAATGTTGAGGCCACCGATCAGGATGCTGCCTGGTGTGTCACCCCTCCACAGCCCTGTTTATGGCCATCATAAAATGTCTGTGGACAGTCCAATGGCTGATTTTCCAGGGTCTTTTTCTACTGTCTGAAGGATCAGAAAAAAAAATCTATCAGCTGGAGAAATTAAGCCATTTTTCTTCCGGGGAGAGAAATGGAGTAGCAGGCTTTCCACATTAAAATGCTACAGTGGATTCCAGATGAATGAAAAATTGGTCTGCATAGTAATGAGACTCGGGAGAGATATGGAAGGTTTGTAGCTGGTTCCTGGCAGAGGCGCAGGGTGGGACAGTACATCAAGCCTGGAGGAGTCAGGCAAGTGGGTCTCTGGGGCTTTCACTCTGGGGAGCCAGGTGCCAAGACATCACTCTCTTTAGTCTCCCTGCATTTCTTTTTCTGAAAAGCTAGTTGTCCAGGTGGTTTTATTAGAGAGGGGCCATCACTGGGCTCCTCGTCCAATTGGCACCCTTTGTCCCCTCCGGTGCCATGCCCCAGATGCCTGACAGAAATCCCACTGTTAAGGATGCCAGCCCAGACCCCGCCTTAGCTTCCTGTGGGCTTTCAGGCGTCCAAACTTCCTGATTTGCCCTGGAGTTCCTGGCTCAAAAGGGCCATTTCTCACCTGGGAGGCTCTTGGGGACAGAGGCTACTTTGTCTTGTCACTGCTTTTTCGGGGTGAGTCTTCTGCCTACAGCCACTGCTCGCTTCCTACAGAGGGGCCCCATCACAGGAAGTGAGAACAGGGCCCCGGCAACTCGGATGCGAAGCTGCTAGGTGGGAGGTCAGAGGTTTAACAGCTCTGAGCATCATGGATAAGATGGGGATGGCAGTGCTGAGCCTGCACAGATGCTGTATCCACTGAGCAGGTGCTTCATACATGGGAGCTGCTATTTCATTCTTCTTTGCTGCCTGGCATGAGTGGAAGGGCAGTGAATTCCTGCCGCTCCCAAGTGTTGCCTGATCTACCATGTCTGTAGTCCCACTATCATTTTTATTTATTTATGTCTAATTTCATTCCAGAGCAGCTTCTCCCTGAGGTCCCCTTAAAAGGCAAGTATTCATGGGAGAGATAACATATCAGATCCACCCTTTTCACAATTTCCCACAAAGCCCTCTAATGGCAGAGGGAAGCGAGCGTGTATATTCTGGGTGGCTGTGCGGATTGAGTCATACAGCATAGCAAGTGTGAAGTTTCTTTGAGTTTTTTGCCTTAAAAGTGCAGGCCAGGGCTTCCCTGGTGGCACAGTGGTTGAGAGTCCGCCTGCTGAGGCAGGGGACATGGGTTCGTGCCCCGGTCTGGGAAGCTCCCACATGCGGCGGAGCGGCTGGGCCCGTGAGCCATGGCCGCTGAGCCTGCGCGTCTGGAGCCTGTGCTCCACAACGGGAGAGGCCACAACAGTGAGAAGCCCGCATACTGCAAAAAAAAAAAAAAGTGCAGGCCAATTTCGAAGCATCGTCTGAATGATTTGTTTAGAAAAAATAAACATTAGATGCTGCAGAAAGAAGAGTGATGATTACCCGTTGATCTAGTGGTTCCTAACACTGTTTTCCAAACCTGCTGCATCAGAGTCCCTGGGAAAACTTAAAACCATCCAGCTACCCAGACCCCATGCCTGAAACTTTGACCCATGTTTCTGGGCTGGAACCTGGGGATTTGGGTTTTAGGAAGTGTCCCTAAGCAATTCTGACTTGAGGCCAAGTTTAGGATCCCCTGCAGAGTAAATACCCCCAATCTGCAGGGAGACATGTCTGTAAATGGAGGAGGGGAGTTCGTGGGCACAGAAGCCAGAGGAAGGCTCCAGCGGGTAAGGAGGTAAAGTAGACAAAGAGTTGGGCTGAGAGAACAGTAAGATGGGCCTTTTGAAAGATGTTTCCACGTCTGTTCATTCTGCCTTAGAATGATCAGTACTGATGTCAAATCTGCCCAAGCCTGTGGTTTCTTATGAATCCGTGGCCTGAACATGAACACTGCTCAGGAAGGTGGAAGGCACCTGGCCTGGACACTGACCATGCGGCAGGCCCTGCCCACCTGAGACCTGGTCTGAATTTGGGATTTGAGTCAGGCCCAGCGTGGGGAGGTCATCAAAGCTGCAGCTGGTCACACCGGCGCTGCAGAGGCCGTGTGGCATTGTTTCTCTGATGGTTGGGAAGGGGTTGGGGGTGGGGGGGCCGGGATGCTCTGGAAACTTCTCTAGACTCCGAGCCCAGGACAGGACTTCCTGGTTATTCCTAGCCGGGGTCTGCCCCTACACTGTTGGGACCTTCACTCAGTCTGGCTCCCCTGTGGAGGCTCCCTGCTTTCCACGCCAACCCCCCACCCCAAGGCAGCACCCAGTGCATTTGCTGCTCCTTCTCCCATGATCACGGGCAGGCGCGGGCGGGCTGGTCAGGAACATCCCACTTCAGGTTTTCCAGTTTGCCGACCATGCAGGCCCCAGGCCTGGATTTCTGCTGAGGCAGGTGACCCCCTGGGACCTGACCTCTGCACCCTGTCCCTCGGCAGGGCCAGTTGTCAAGGAGATGACAGGATTGAATTCCGAGTTAAGGGAACCAATCTTGTCTGTCTAATTTTATCTTCACTGTCTTCCTCTTGCCTGCTCTTCCTCCGCTCTCTCTCTCTTTTTTTTAACCCATTCAGCAGTTAAAAGAATGGTGGTCATTTTCTAAGTGGTGACCAAATCATTATTTTATTAAAGTAAGACCTTTGGCTGGCTTTTAGGAAATCTCTGCAGTAGGGTTGATTTTGCATATCATACACACAGAGCTGCCTTACATTATTGATTGCTTCCAAGCCCCTGGACTAACTCACCTGTGATCCTCACAACACCCTAGGAAGACTTTATTACCTCCAATTGTCTGATGCAAAACATAGAAATAAAAGGCAAAGCCCACAGCTAGCCAGTGACTAAGCTGGTCCTGGATCCCAGGTCTCCTGACCCGCAGTTCAGAGCTGGCCAGGATTTAGGATGGGATGTGTAACCGTCCCTGGGTTCCTGGAGGCATTACACCTCTGGGGCCGGGTCAGTACATTCAGTCAGCTGCACACAGCCGAGGTTTGAGCTCATTTTGCTGCCTGGTTGCCATGATGCTGATGTTGATGGGATGAGACTCAGCTTATGGGATGTGATATCATCTGTATCCTTTGTCAAAAGCCATCAACTTTTCAGGACAAATCTGGAAATGGTGCTTCTTGCTTTCTCCTCTCAACACCTACTTCTTCCTGCTCATTTTAAGTTAATAAAAATATATGACATTTCTAAAACACCACTCATCAGGCATCTTAGAAATTCACTTAGAAACTTGCAAATAAATGAAATAAAATGATGGCCATACTCAATGTGGGTAGAGTTACCCTCTTCCTCTTGGAGGGTGATGAGGGCATCAAGTCCACATAAACAGAGTCCTTTTCTGTTGTCCTGATACCTACAAAAAATCTTCTAGAATGAACCCCTTCTATCCATTATCCTCCCACAACCCAGAGGCATTTTTGTTTGTTCTTATTTCAGTTTGTAGTAAATGACAATCACCTGGAAAGAGCGTGACTATACCGGGACTTAGGCGAGCCCTACCCCCAGGATGTGAAGCCCAGCTTAGGGGATGTCCTACTTCTTTCTTGCCTCTACTCAAGTTCTCTGTTTGGAACTCCTCTCTCAGGGCCTCCTCCCAGCTGCCCATCCCTATAGCCTCCCTCCCACTCTAGATGTGCTCAGAATCACATACACACAGCAGCCAAATTTCTTCCTCCCATGGGGACTTTCCCAACCTGTATCTCATTATTTTCAAGAAGACAGAACTTTTCTCTAGGGTAATTACATGTCCTGGTTTGCCCATGACCGTCACAGTACGATTGTGACATCATAATCATGAATTGTGTGTTCCTTTTGACTCAAATAAAATATCTCGTTGTGGATACTAAATTACCTGGTCTCTCAATTATTGGGCTTGGGAGAAGGACACCTTCATTGATATTTCCTAAGTGTGATGATCTCCATACAAAGTCATGGCAAGAGGGGAGAGAGACATAGGAGGTGGGTGTCTCAGGTAGCTTGCCTCGCTGAGTTACAAGCTCATTTATCTTGGTTTCCTCAGAGCTTAGCACAGAGCTTGGAACACACTAGAGTAGTGATTCTTAAACTTTTGGGTCTCAGAACTATTTTACATTCTTAAAAGTTACTGAGGACTCCAAAGAGCTTTGTTTATGCAAATTATATCTGACATATTTAATACATTAGGAATTAAAACTAAGAAAGATTTAAAATATGTATTGGCGTTGATTTATATTTTTGCATATCTCTTCAGTATGTTGCCCGGTAGTAACTAGCTAGATTCCATATTTGGTCTTGTGGCAACCCTCAGCATGTAGTCTCTGAAAAGCTCCACTGTACACTCAAAAGACAATGAGAAGGAGAAAGGCAAATAAACTCTAGCATTAACATGAAAAAATAATTTTGCCCCTATGGACCCCTGAAAGCATCTCAGCGACTCCTGGGAGACCCAGACTGTACTTTGAAAACTGCTTCCCTGCCTAGAGACTGTCATACTGAGCAAAGTAAGTCAGACAGAGAAAGACAAATATCATATGATATCGTGTATATGTGGACTCAAAAAAATGGTACAAATGAACATATTTACAAAACAGAAATAGTCATAGATAGAAAACAAAGCTTATGGTTACCAGGGGGGAAAGGTCGGGGGCAGAAGGGATACATTGGAAGATTGGGATTGACACATACACACTACTGTATATAAAATAGGTAACTAATAAGGACCTACTGTATAGCACAGGGAACTCTACTCAATACTCTGTAATGGCCTATATGGGAAAAGAATCTAAAAAAGAATGGATACATGTATGTGTATAACTGATTCAATTTGCAGAAACTACCACAACATTGTAAATCAACTATACTCCAATAAAAATTAATGGAAAAAGAAAGAAAACTGCTTCCCTGGGTATTCAGTTAGTACCTGTTGAATAAAACAAATTTTCATGTGAAAAATCTATAAGAGGAATGTGGAAGCTTCCAGTGGGAGGGGAGGTATTATTTGCACTTGCTGGATAGTTCCTGTATAATTTAAATAGCTACTTTAGACATATTATGGTTCAAATTTGGGGGGATGAGGGGGACCTGGTGCCTATAATAAAACAATTATAAAATTTTTTTTCCGTGGAAAAAGGTGAAATAAAGTTCAGGCAATAAATTAGCAAAAGTTTGAACATATTTGTGTCTGTGTGAAAGGGATGTATACAATTCTCAAGCCACTGAAGGTGAAAAGAGGGGATGTTCGATCTCTTCTGATGAAATTATAAAGTTTCCAAGGTTGGGGCTATATTTTCTCATTTTTGAGATCTGTGTTGTCCAATACAGTAGCCACTAGCCACCTGTGACTGTTGAATACTTGAAAGATGGTGCTAGCCAAATTGAGCTGTGCTATAAATATAAAATGTACACTGAATTTTGAAGATTTGGTATGAAAAAAGAATACAAAATGTCTCATTAATAATTTTAAAATATCAATTACATGCTGAATTAATGTTTTGGATATACTGAGTTAAATAAAATTTATTATTAAAATTAATTTCACAGCCAAGATGCCCTTCAGTGGGTGAATGGCTAAAAAGAAACTCGGGTCCGTCTAGACAATGGAATATTATTCAGTGCTAAAATGTAATGAGCTATCAAGCCATAAAAAGACATGGAGGAACCTTAAATGTATATCACTAAGTGAAAGAAACCACTTAGTGAAAAAATCTGAAAAAGCTACATACTGTATGATTTCAATCATGTTAGCATTCTGAAAGAAGCAAAACTCCGAGGACATTGAAAGATCAGCAGTTGTCAGGTGTTAGATGGGGGGAGAGGCAGAAAGGGGTGAATAGATGAGCACAGGGGATTTTTAGGGCAGTGAAACTATTCTGTATGATATAGTAAAGGTGATAACTTGTCATTTAGACATTTGTCAAAACCCATGTGTTGTGTTTTCTGTACAACACAAAGAGTGATCCTTAATGTAAACTATGGGTTTTAGTTAATAATAATAATAATAATATAATAATAATAATAATAATAATAATAATAATAATAATGGGGCTTCCCTGGTGGCACAGTGGTTGAGAGTCCGCCTGCCGATGCAGGGGACACGGGTTCATGCCCCAGTCCGGGAAGATCCCACATGCCGCGGAGCGCCTGGGCCCATGAGCCGTGGCCGCTGAGCCTGCGTGTCCGGAGCCTGTGCTCCGCAACAGGAGAGGCCACAACAGTGAGAGGCCTGCTTACCGCAAAAAAAGAAAAAAAAAAAAAGAAAAAAAAAGAATGTATCAATATTGGCTCATCAATTGTAGCGAATGTCCCACACTAATGCAGTATGTCACTAATGGGGCAACAAGTTGGGGGAGAGGAGGTGGTGGTGCAGATATATGGGAAATCTTCATTATTGCTCAATTTTTCTGTAAATCTAAAACTGGACGAAGGATCCTGGTCCCGGCTCCACTCCGTGGAGCAGGTCGTGGAGCCAGCTCCCTCTCAGACCCCAACAGAAATCCCTAACCTTGCAAGATGCATTGGTAGCTGGTGTCTTTAAGTGAATTCCTGCATTTTGGCAGAGAGGTCTGTGAGTGGTCATTTTTATAAATCCCAAAGAGGGAGTGGAAACGACCTCCTTCCTTCCCAGTCCCACACTCACCCAGGTTTCATCCCAGAGGGATTCACCTGGGAAAGTCACTTTTTGGAGACTGGTTCCCTCTACTGCCAAAGTCGGCAACCAAAAGTTCTGAAAGCAAACCAGGCACCTCCTGCCCTTGGGGCTCTTGGACTTCATCAGGGCTGTGGTCCGAAGTCAGATGTGGGATGAGGGCAGCCTCCAGGCCCCATGGGGTGTTTGGAGAACTCAAACTCATCCCTTCATTCCCCAAATACCTTCCTTTACTTATTTTTATTTTAAATCAGGAAATACTCCAAACACACAGAAAAGCACAGAGAATACTGCGAGATTCTCATGTGTCCACTGCCCAGATGTAAAAGATGTTAATATTTTGCCTTAAAGCTTCAGATCATTTTTTAAAGAAATAGCCTGTTTTAGATGGAGCTGGGCAGTAGCATCATCACCTGTCCCCATCCTTTGCCTTTTCTCTTTCCAGAGGGAACTTGTCTCCTGATATTACTGGAGTTCTTCCCTACCTAGGTTTATATATCATCTATGTACATGGCCATAAGCAAATGTATTACTGCTTTTAACAATGTAATAAATAAATAGATAGATAGATATTTACTGAATGTCTAGTATGCACTAGCCACTGTTCTAGGTACTGAGGAGGGAGTAATGAAAAAAAATCTCCACACTCGAGTTTAAATTCTAGGGAGGGAGGCAAATTAAAAACCAACACATATGACAGTGGGATACTACTCAGCCATAAAAAAGAATGAAATGTTGCCATTACAATAGACAAATAAGCGCAAAATAAATAGCTTAGTTCCCCATAAGTGGTCTGAAGAAATCATGCAAAGTAAAGAGAGAGAGAAGGACTGAGGTTATGTGAGTGCTGGGGCTACATGCAGCAACGTGAATGGACGTGGAGGGCATTATGCTAAGTGAAATAAGTCAGAGAAAGACAAATACTGTATGATATCACTTACATGTGGAATCTAAAAAATACAACAAATTAGTGACTATAACAGAAAAGAAGCAGACTCACAGATATAGAGAACAAACTAGTGGTTACCAGTGGGGGGGGGAGGGGCAAGGTAGGGTGGGGCAGTGGGAGGTACAAGCTATTGGGTGTAAGATAGGCTAGAAGGATGTATTGTAAAACATGGGGAATATAGCCACTATTTTACAGTAACTATAAATAGAGTATAACCTTTAAAAGTTGTGACTCACTATACTGTACACCTATATAGTAACTTATATAGTATTGTACAGCAAATATACTTCAATTTTAAAAAAGAAGATTAAAAAACGCCAACACCTGTGAGTATGCTGAAGAAAAATAAAGCAGGGAAGGGGTGCATCCCTGGGTGCTGTCGGCTGACCTCCTGGGGTGGGTCCTGTGCTCATATTGTCTTAAGCTTTGACTCCTTTTCAGTGGTGGTTAGTTTTTTTCTACAGGAGTCCCATTGCCCTGGGTCATGCAAGGGCAAAGAAAGGGGTCCTGCCGTTTGCTTCTGCAATCTGTGAATGATTTCCTATGAATTCCACAGCTTGGGGGTCTGGCACCCAGAGGGTAGTTTACATTCAGACTCCCCTCTGTGGGAACCTCAGTCTTGGGATTTCAGTTTCACAAGGGAGACATTTTTCTCTCTGGAGCCCCGGCAGATGACACCTCTTTGTCATTTCTCGGAGCAATTAGGAGAGATTTTCCCCCAGTTTTTTCTCATAGAGGAGGCAGTTCTTCCAAGCGCCTGCTTAGAGGCAGGTCTCAAGCCTGCTCCCTGTGTGATGTGAACTGGGTCCCCCAACGTGCATGCCACAGGGACCCGTGTCCAGGACATGTATCCGCCGGACTCTCCAGCCCTCGTCGGTTCCATTTTATAGTCCCTTTTTGCCTCCTGCACCAGGGGAGTTTTCTTTCCTTCTTTGCAACTTGGCTCAAAATTTAAAACATATTTTGGTGATTTTATCCAGGACCTCTGTGTGTTTGGAACAGGAGGGCATCCACAGCAGCTCTGATTGCTGTGCTCCCAGGATTTTAAACCATCTTTTTATTGGTTTGTCTCATTGCCTTAAATCCTCCCTCTGGCCTCCTGCATTGTAGTTAAGAGCACGATTCTAGAGTCGGACTCTCTGGATTCAAATTCTGTCTCCATCATTTATTAAATATGGACCAGGGGAAAGATAACTAACCTCAGTTTCCTCATCTGTACAGTGGGACACTCATAATACTGACCTCCTTGGATCGTTAGGAAGATTAAATAAGTTAGCGTTGGTAAGGTGTTCAGATGGGTGTCTGGAACCTGGTACATGCCATATAGGTACCAGCTGTTATTTATTTAGGTTTAGGGTCTTTACTGTTAGTCTGCTACTAATAAAGGATTCAACTCTTGGAAAATATATCCCATAGGGTTACTACTATGTATCTACCACTAGTATGTTTAGTTTATTCAGTTCTCACCTAGTTGTCATTTTGGATAAGGGAGATGAGGAACCTTAGGAACTGGAGTCTGAGAGGCTAAACTTTGATGAGGATGGGTGGTCCAGGAGGATGGTTTGTCCAGGTTTGGCGCCAGAAGTTTTTTTTTTTTTTTTGCGGTACGCGGGCCTCTCACTGTTGCGGCCTCTCCCGTTGCGGAGCACAGGCTCCAGACACACAGGCTCAGCGGCCATGGCTCATGGGCCCAGCCGCTCTGCGGCATGTGGGATCTTCCCGGACCGGGGCACGAACCTGTGTCCCCTGCATCGGCAGGCGGACTCCCAACCACTGTGCCACCAGGGAAGCCCGACTATATTTCTTTGATAAAAATTTAGAAATTAACAAAGAAAAGAAGCCATTTCCGATGTTGGCTCTTTCCTATGATTTTGAGGAAGGAGTGTGTCTTTTTACTGGAGTTTTTGTCTGGGCCACTTTTGCATTTATTTTTTACTGAAGAGATGATCACTTCCCAGTAGACTTGTCTAGGAAACACTTTAAAGTATTCCTGTGGGACACTAAGTGTCTGATGAGTTTCTCTTTCTGACACAATAAAGTAAGTGCTCAGGCTGGACTTAAGTCTATGCCTTGCTGAAAGACACTTGGATGGATCATGCTGCAGAGATGTTTGCTACAGATGGATAATCACTCTGTAAAGCTAGGGACTCCTGGCTTTGACCCTGGTGTCAAGTTTGGGGGGAATAAGAATAATTGGATACATAAACTTCTATTTCATGCTCTGTAAAAAGCAAATATTGGCCAGGGTGGACTATGTCCCTCCAAAAACAGAAATTCATTGAATACCTACTACGTGCCAAACATCAGCACCAAGGAGGCAACCACTGTTTCTAATTCCATAGACATTCTCTCAACTTATTCTATACAGGCAAACACACACACACAAACATTTTGTAAAATGTACTGTTGTGTACCTTGCGTTTTCACTTAACGTTGTATCTTACAGGTCATTTCGCATCAGTGCATATGCTTCAGTATAGCGGCTTCATTCTTTTTAATAACTTCATGGTATTTCACCACATGGATATACCATAATTTATATGAATAATCCCATATTGATGGAGACTTAGAGGTTGTTTCCAATCAGTCTGTCATACAGAGTGAAGTAAGTCAGAAAGAGAAAGACAAATACCATATGCTAACACATATATATGGAATCTAAGAAAAAAAATGTCATGAAGAACCTAGGGGTAAGACAGGAATAAAGACACAGACCAACTAGAGAATGGACTTGAGGATATGGGGAGGGGGAAGGGTAAGCTGTGACAAAGCAAGAGAGTGGCATGGACATATATACACTACCAAATGTAAAATAGATAGCTAGTGGGAAGCAGCCGCATAGCACAGGGAGATCAGCTCGGTGCTTTGTGACCACCTAGAGGGGTGGGATAGGGAGGGTGGGAGACGCAAGAGGGAAGAGATATGGGAACATATGTATATGTATAACTGATTCACTTTGTTATAAAGCAGAAACTAACACACCATTGTAAAGCAATTATACTCCAATAAAGATGTAAAAAAAAAAAGCTGCAGTGTATAATCTTATACAAACGTTTCACAGATGTGAGCATATATAAGCAGGATAACTTCCTAGAAGTGGAATTAAAAGAAAAAATTCACATACATCTTTTCTAAAGACAGCAAGAAGCAGAAGTTCATGTTATTAAATGAACTGATTGGATGTGGGAAAACAGTGCAGCAGGGAGCACTGGCCTGGGGGAGCTTTATTGTGGATAATCAACTGGTGACCTTGGGCAAGTCCTTTAACTTCTTTGAAACTTAGTTTCTTCGTTTGTAGAATGGGTCACTGGGTCATTCAAGGCTGAGGGAGAAATGTCTTTGAACCCATGCATCTTTTTAAAGTATTTACCATCCTGAGAGTCAGTGCAGATTTCCTCTCCACTCCCAGACTTCTCTTTGCTGAGCTAGGTGAGGTGTTGATTTTAGGTTCTATTCCTTTTTAAAGGCTGGCACACTCCATTGCCAGCTTCCATTTTGCAGGAACATGCGGTACAGTGAAAACAGCCCCAAAGAGCTGAGAGTCCAATCTGGACTCTTGTCCCCACTGGGTGACATTGGGAAGTCCTATTCTCTTGTACAGCCTCATTCCATTGTTGAGTGGATGAGTCCAGGGGGAGGTTTGGGGGCTCCAAAGAAGGGTAAATCCCCATTTTCCATTTTTTTTCCCACGGGGGACCCTTTGTAGGATAAACATGTCTTCACTAGGTCCAATTTCTAAACAGTCCTTCCTTCCTGTGGCCAGTGTTTCCTCATAAGGGTGAGCCAGCCAGGGAGCCCCAGGTAGAGAGAGGAGAGACAATTGCTGGTGGGAAAGATTAGACTAATCCCTATAAGCCAGCAGGGCCATTGGCGAAATCTTTTCTTAGGGTTCAGTTTGTGGTGTTTTTGTGACAGATAATCATTTATTACCTGAAGTAAGCCCTGAGCTTTCCTGAGAGTCGGGTTGCTCAGAAAACACTGACCCGACTGTGGGTGCCTGTCACGATCTGAGCAACCTAGGGCAAGTCCAGGGACCAGAGGCCCTCAGTCTTTCACTGATAGGCATCAACCTCTAGTGACCAAACAAGGAGATCTTGGTTAATGAAAGACTATTGTTGGTTGGTAACGGAAGTGTCAACATAACCTTAAATAATGACCTTTGCTTATAGCTTTTCTTTATAAATATTTTTGTTCAAGTTCAGGCTTGAGCCTTAAGGGATTATTAGCGGAGGGGTGGGAAGTGTGTACACAGAGAAAGAGACAAGGTCTCAGCAAGATTTGACTGAATGAGATTGTATGAAGTTGAGAAACGTGAATGAATGGGATTTGCTGTTGTGTGGAAGCTTTTTACTTCACTCAGGAAAAGTCCCACCCTTCACTGGAATCTTATCCAGGCTTGAGCCCATTTGTCATCACGGACATGGCCCAGTTTTCCTAAAACTTCAGACTAAGGTGAATCTTCACACTCATGAAATTCTAGCACGGGGAAGCAGCTCTGTGGCACCTTAAATTGAGGTCTCCTTCTGCCTCAAGGCCATCAGAGGCAGAACGCGCCCCTGGCACTCAGCCCTTGCAGGCTGCAGGCAGGATGGCTGCCATCTTGGTCAGATCTTGTCCAAATCAGGCCCTGAAGACCTTACTTGGTGTCTAATCTATCTCTTAGCACATACTTGGAAATTCTTGGAACTTCAGTGTGTGAGAAGTCGGTCAGATTTTTCCCCTTTAGCACTACCTGGAGCTCAGCTTTTCTCACTTTTAGAGCTTTCTCACCCGATCCTGCCCCATTCTTCACAGAGTCTGTGATCCCAGTACACCTTCCCACCTCTCTCCTGTTGCCTGTCTTCTTCTATGCTTACAGACTCTGGGTCATTGGCCGCCTCAAGCTGGCCTTCTATTCTGGGCTCCCCATATGTGTATCTGGCCCATGTCCAGATGCCTGGCTTGGAGACTGAATCTTTTGGAAAAAGAACCACCAAGGCATTCTAAGGGGTCAAGCTATGGGCTTTCAAAAGAAGAGTCTGCCGGGGCTGAAAATGCTTTGTGCTCCCATAGCTACCCCTTCTGCCCATCTTTTGCAGCTTTCCTCTCCTTGGTTCTTTTCTAGCTCCTGAGACCCCAATTCTCATGGCTCCCTTGCTTGGCTGTGTCACCCTGTCGGTTGACTTCACTCATCAGTAGGCGGCATGGATGACCGGTCTGCTGACCCCACTCTATTTTAGCTGGTGTCTAACTTTATAGCTTGGTTCTCTCACATTGGCTTTGACCTGTTGGAGGGCCCAGCCCTGCTCTGTAATGTGCATGTGAGAGATGGGGGAACCTTTATCTCCCACTCCCTCATGTTTCCACGTGGTGGAGCAGTATTGGAGTGAACTCTCTGGTCTCATCTCCCCGTCCTCAGGGCTGTGTGACGGAATTAGTTGGGGCCTGTATCTTCAAGGCCAGCTCTCCAGGACAGGCTCACATCACTGAAATGCAGTCAACATGGCCCATTTTTCTCGGCCTGCCTAAACCTGCCCCACACGCCCCGCCCCAGGTGGAGCGAACTTTTCCTCTTCTACGTCCCAGTGACTCGGCCCAGGCCTGGGACTGTCACTTCCAACTTGCAAGGCAGGTAGGACACACTGCCGTGCTCTCCACACCAGCCTCTCGGGGCCTCCCACTATGGGGAAAGGGGCTAATACTTTGATCCTTTCTAGGTCAGTTGAACCTAGTTCTCAACTGGTTGGCCCTGGAAAGGAGGAATTGTGGAGAATAAGGTCTCCTCCCTTCTAGTAAGTAGCAGGAATTAAGGTGCCATGGATCTCTTGTCTGCTCTGTTGCTAATCCTGAGCTTTCTTTGTTTAACTCCTCATTCTGATATCTTCCTGGCGGCAGCAACCAGGAAAATGGGCTTCCTCTGATTTATGAATCCTACTTCCCTCCTAAAGAAGCCTTCCCCTCCCTCTTCCGGCCAGGGACCTCTCCCAGGCCCACATGGTGGACATTAATACTGGGTCCCCTTTTGCAACAGCACAAGAGTGACCCTCTTCTCCCTTCAACGTGCCTGTCCTTCCAGACCAAAAAGCATCAGCAAGCATGCATATTCCGGTCATGCGGAGCGTACCATCAGGGTCCTGAAGGCCAATTTCATCACGCTCCTGCTGGAGTATGAAAGTGTCTGGTGTCTTCTGGGCATTTCATGCACTTGCAAGAACAGGTGAATCAACCTGAGAAATTTGGGGCTGCCAGTGTCATCGGGCCACTGGCCGCCCTGCGTGAACTTTCCCACTGCCTTCCTGCAGACACAAAGTGCGTGTCCCCAGGGGCGGCCGTCCACTGTGGCAGCCAGAACACAAAACCAGGTTCTGGTTTCCCTGAAGACCCTCACCTTTCCTCAGCACTGCGGCCCCGGGGAAGCTTTTCAGGGACCAGACGACGCGTTCCTCTTTATCCTTCTCTTCAGCTCTATCTTTCTGCCTTTTCCTGACTTGTTCTTTGTTAAAAAGGTCCAGAGTGGGGGAGCAGTGGCAGCTGTTGTGCAAGGGATGTAATTTTGACCCCCTCAATACTCCTTTGAGTCTCTGTGAAGAGTGTTTTATAGACTCCCTCTAAGCAGCCCCAATCTGTAAAAGCTGATATTATCTGATGACCCTTCTCATAGTTACACATTGTGGTCAACAAAATATTTCCTGAACCTTACCTTTCTCTAGAGCTGCGACTTTAAGGCACATATCTGCTTTGTGACAGGACATCTTCTCTGTCCATTTTGGAAAGAAAAACACCACACTTACATACCTGAAGGCACTGGGGGATGACAAGGGTCACCAGCTGACATGGTAGCCTCCAGCCGGGTGGGAGCGGGGGGTAGGGAAGCCACATTAACCGTGAAAGGCCATCAGCTTGAGAACGTCTGTCACCTGCGATCAGGCCCAGCCTTCAGCTGTGTGGCCTCAAAGACAGAAGTCACCTAGGTTTTATTCTTCTTATTGTATGTGTCACTTCACAGGAGGAGAAACAAGCAACCTCCACTTAATTGCCAAATTCCAGAGCTAGAACTGACTTCACATGTCATGTAATCTGACGTTGAAAACTGATGGCCAGGCAGGTCTCCACGATGGACACATCTTTTTTGACCTGAGTGGTTGTTTTGGTTTGTTTCCTTGATTCTTTGTTTGAAGTGGAGTTTGTTGTCAATATTTAAAAATCTGGAGATTTCAAATAAAAATAAAGTTTGAGAGATTTTCTGGAAATACTGGAAGCTCTGGCTGACAACTCCAGGTCCCATTCCTACATGGGCACAGCTGAGGGGTGGCCACCTTCTTACACTTCTGGAGGCTGCAGCTCACTTACGGTGCATCCAGATGTTGACAGCACCTGGGTTTGTGCCCCCACCTGAATTTAGCCACCTCCTCTTTTTCTTTTCTTTTTTAAAAAAAATAATTAATTAATTTGTTTATTTATTTCTGGCTGCATTGGGTCTTCGTTGCTGCGCAAGGGCTTTCTCTAGTTGTGGCGAGCGGGGGCTACTCTTCGTTGCGGTGCGCGGGCTTCTCATTGCGGTGGCTTTTCTTGTTGCGGAGCACGGGCTCTAGGTGTGCGGGCTTCAGTAGTTGTGGCACATCGGCTCAGTAGTTGTGGCTCGCGGGCTCAAGAGCACAGGCTCAGTAGTTGTGGCACACAGGCTTAGTTGCTCTGCGGTCGGCGGAATCTTCCCAGACCAGGCCTCGAACCCGTGTCTCCTGCATTGGCAGGTGGATTCTTAAGAATCCACTGCACCACCAGGGAAGTCACAACCTCCTCTTTTTCTGTCTGAGGAAACAGGAGCCTAGAAGGTGAAGTGACTTCCCAAGTCTTCCCAGGGACTAACAGGCAGAGCCTCTGCTGAGTTCTCCCTGGTTGCTGTGCCAGAGACTATTCTAGATGCTCTGCTTTAGTTGAAAAATTCCTATAAAAAAATTTTTTTAAACTTATCTTTCAAGAAAAGGAAGGCAGAGACAGATTTCTCTAGTGGAAAGAGAATCGTGTTAGACTCAGATAGACCCAGATTCAGATCCTCGTATGTTCCCTGGAGTGTCACTACATGGAGATCCAGCAATGAGCCCACCAGAGAGAGAATATCCCTGGTTCTCACACTTCCAAGCTGAGTGACCTTGGCCAGCTTTGCAACTTCTCTGGCCCACACGATGGGAATATTGATGCTCACCTTAGGGGTGGTTGTGAAGGTTGGTGCAAGCCCTGTGGAGTCTTCTTCTGACACCCTATGCCTGGTCGTCAGCCCCCTCCATCCCATTAGCTCCAAGAGATGTGACAACTCCTTCCTTTGTGCCATTTGGTCCTATAGACCACCGTTCCTACACGTGTCACACTATTACATTTGCCCCCACGAGACCGCAAATCCAGACATCGGAGCCCTGTACCTGTTTTTGTAACTGCGGCATTGAGCACTTGGTAGGAACTCTGTGAATGCTTGTTGAAAGCCCCTAGCACAGTGGCTGTGATTGTTAATAAGTAGCACAGGGGAATGAATGCACCCAAATCCGTTCTACCCTCCAACAGTGGCAATAGCTGTCCAGTGAGGCTGCCGCTGCTCATAGCTGGTCCAGAACTTGGCCTTTGGCCTTGCTTTGGGGGCTACCCTTGAACCACCCAAGAAACCTGTCCCTTTTCTTCATTATCATGTCAAAGTTTCTACTCAAACAATACTCAACGATACCACCTTAGTTGTAAGTCTTAATTCTGACTCTGTCAACATGAAGGATGCCTTAGTTCTCTGAACCTGTAGAATATTCCGTACATTCACGGTTGTTATTATTATCTGGCTAAATAACCATGGCCAAACCCAGCCTCAGGGATGAAACATTGCCACTCTTGAGAATTACCCAAAAGAATATTCAACAGCAACGAAAGAAATGCCAGGAAAAGTAGCAATACATTTTGAACAATGGGGATGTCATTAGAATAAGAAAGTACTTTAAAGGAAAGCCTTCTCATTTAAATGAATGAAAAAAAAAATCAATCCCATTGCTATATGGTTACCCTGTGCCTGAGGGAACAGGACAAAGGAAGAAGAGGACCAAAGAAGTAATAACATTGTGTCCAGAAATAATAAGACCCAAGATGGATCACACTCCATGCATTTCTCCACGTTACCTGATTCCTGGTTGCCCCCATTTTTCTCTAGGAAAAAGAGCGACCCTTGGGGTAAACTAGCTTTTGCTCCAAAATAATTGATGGAAAAACCTCCTCTAACTAGACTTTTCCCAGGGATGGTGGGAGTGTTCAGACAGGCAAGGCTGGGGCCATGAATACTGCTCAGAGGACACAGACATGGAGCTGACATTCTAGTTGAGGAGATAAGGCAGGATAGAAAAGCATGACCAGCATTAGGGAGATGCCTGAGGGGTGGGGAAAGGTCAACTTCCATGGCTGGGTCTCAGGAAGGTGCCATGGAAGAAATAGTGTTTCTGTTGGACTGTGAAGTCCTGGGGCCACAGGGAATGTGTGGAAAGGACAGAAGGGGGAGGGGAAGGGAGCCACACTAAGCTAAGGGAGCAGGCTGATTACTTATTAATAAATGACTCAGCTAAAAGCTTACACAACAGAGACACAGTCTGTGGATTAGTCCCTGACTGCTTTTCATCTTTCCTTCCAGGGTAGAAAGAGCAGTGTGAGTTCTAACGCCCTGTAACTCATTTTCCATGGAAACTTAGGATGTCATTGGGTCCCTTGGCACCTCAGTTTGCACATCTGTTAAAAAGGGGAGGAATACCTGACTTTCCTATCTCAGCAGGTGGTTCTAAGGATGGAACAATACAGTGCATGTAAAAAAGTATTTGTTCATTCATTCAAACAACCATATATGGAGCCCTCTGGGCTTCCATCAAGAGCAGAGGGGTTAAGGCGTGGATGTGGAATTCCAGTTAGATCAAGAGTTAGAAACCAGTTTTATCAGGAGAGAGAACAGGACCGTAATGACTAGAGCCATTTGAGCACTGGCTTTGGAAATGCTCTCTTGGCCCCGAAACCGCTGGTAATTTTGTCTTTTCTGTGTTTTCATTAACTGTGAAAAGGATAAAAGCTCAATACCAACAGAGAAGCATCTCTTGGGAGGAAGTCAGCCTGGGTTGGGAGTGAGCACCCCAAAGCTGGCCTCTGTGTTTGGAGGACCAGGCAGGGCCAGCAGCCCTCACCCCTC
The DNA here is from genome assembly GCF_964341445.2 of Mesoplodon mirus. Taxonomy (NCBI): domain Eukaryota; kingdom Metazoa; phylum Chordata; class Mammalia; order Artiodactyla; family Ziphiidae; genus Mesoplodon; species Mesoplodon mirus. Next base: position 72,597,660 of record NC_138989.1, read on the forward strand.
CCCTGTGAGATGCCTTGCCCACAGTGTCTCTTCCCCTTTGGCCATCCCCAGCACTCTGCTTGAAGATGAGAGTGTTTGGCTTTTTATTTCTCTGGGCAAAATGGAAGAACAAATGTGTGGGAGGGGCAGACACACCCCTAAGAGTTAGCTTAACTTCTTTGAGGAAGACCCCAAAATGGAGCCTCTCAGCTTCCCTCTTCTGGGTGGAGATCGGTCGAAAGACTACTTGCTTTGCCTGAGTTTCCACCCTTCCATGTTTTACCTGGGTTCTTGGGGCAGGACAGTTGCTAGGAACCCCTGAAGGAAGATTAGGAAGAGGTGAAAAGGTAAGGTCTGGGGCAGTATTTACTCTCCCACACAGCCTGTGTGACCAAGAGAATGAATGAGAAGACTACAGATAAGGCTAATCAACACCACAAGATCATTGCTGCATAGGGACACAGGTTACAATTTTCTTAAACGCTGGGAATGTTTTTTGATAAAGGGGAGAATCACGTGGAGTTTTTCACTGTCGAGTTCCCTCAGAATATCAGACCTTTCCAGAGACCGGTTTGACATTCTCTGTAAACACAATTAGTCTGCAGTCCCTGCCACACGGTAGTAAAGATGCCTTCAGAAAAGCAGGAGGGAGATTAAATGATTACATTAGTACAGCAAATATATGTATGATAAAGTTTTATGAGCTCTTCTTCCAAGAAAGGGGCTCTGCAAAAGCAATATTTTATTAGCCTTATTTCAAGCCTCAGGGAAATGTAGTCTCCCTTATTCAACTTGGCAGTTGGTGATCATATTTATCTATTTACGACTTAGCCTTTTTTCTTTTTTCAAGAAAATTCAGACCAAGCATCATATTGGTGTAATTAACGTTCTTTAGTAAGTCTTTAAACATCTGGTTTTATACCATATATCCTTTTCTTCTAGAGAGTAGCTCAAAATTTCTCTCGTGATCTAGCAAAAGCCTATCATAGCAAGTAAACATTCAACTATTATATGAAGTGGTTATTCGTCGAGATGATATTTCCTTCTTTGTAGGATGATCACGGTCGTTTCATTGACTCTCGAAGAACTGGATGGAAGCTGATGGTTGGGCTAAATGATGCTCTGGGCTTGATTGTTACCTTTTCTATTAGAACCACCCGCAGGTAAAATGAGCGCTTCCGCTCAGGTATTCTCATCCTTGTAGCCAGGGACTTACAGCCCAAGACAGACAGACAGACAGACAGTTGGTGCAGTCACAGCATGTGGTTCTCATTGTATAGCTAAATTAATGCAATACAAGCTAACTTTTTACATTAGGTAAAGGAAAAAAATGTACCTACATCCAGTAGGTGAAAATGCAATTATGGAAGCCATATATTAATACCAGTCACCCATAGTCTTCCAGTTAGTTGAGGAAAACATCCCAAAGGAAAAGTTTTGTTGTTTTATTTTGCTGAATGACAAGCTGTCACAATAATTGACTGTTAGGACAGATCTCTCCAGAGGAAGGGGCTAGAGCGTCAAAGTCGTCAAAGCATGAGGGAAACCTGGCTCTCTGTGTTGTTATGAGGACATTAGCTTTTCTCTTAAATCAGCCTTATTGAAGGATAATTTACATACAACAAAAGGCAGATTTTAATTGTGCGGTTTGGTGGGTATAAAAAATGTATCCATCCACATAACCACCACTTCAGTCTAGAATTAGAACCTTTCTATCACCCCAGAAAGTTCCGTCATGTGCCTTTGCAGTTAATTACCCCCCATCCCACATAACTGCCCCCAAACAAACATGGAGCTGACTTGAAGTTCAGGTTTTAGTCAATTGAAGTTGGAAGAATTCTGACTCAGTGCCTAGCACCGCCCTGGAGCCCTGGAATACAATGTCAATATAAATAAGGATACATTGATAATAATTATACCGGTCCAAACTGGCTGACAGAGGGCAGGCCTCTGTAACTCCAGGGTCTGCTTAGAGACAGACCTGGGAAACAGCTGAGGTGCAACTGCCCCTCCGATGTCAATTAGGGCCAGAATGACAACGGGATGAGGTGACTTTTACATGTCTGGAGGTGACTTTAGGCCGATCCGGTCAGGGAGGTCTTGTGGGTCCGAGGAGGGTCTGTGGCAGATGGTGGGGTGTGGGTGGTCTGGTGTGAGAAGGGAGGTACAGGGAGAGGCAGGCAGCCCAGCAGGTGACAGGGTGGGGGGTGGATGGGGGCGTGGGTGGCATGGGGGTGCAGAGGGGATGGGGTGGGGCTGAGCTCCCACGTTCGCAGCCTCTCACGGACCCAAGGAGAAGGCTCTGCTGGAGGGGCTGCAGGATCCCTGCCGAGTAGCCCCACAAGACCACGTGAGGCCTGGGATGGCAGGGGCGGGTCATTTCCATAATTATTGCATAATATAACCTATGTTGCATTAACATACATTATTTACTAAATAAATGCAGGTTTAAAAAAAATGTCAGACTCTGATCCTGTTGCCCTTTTGCTTTTGAAAATGGCTTTGGTGGCTCTCAGCCCTTGGCCAGCTCTCCGGGGCTTTGGGGAGCCCTGGCGTGGGAGCGTTTGCCAAGCCTCTAATGACAGGGGCCCATTAGCGTGTGGGGCTGGATTCCTGGAACCACCGGTGAGATTAAGAAATGGAGCCAGAGAACAAGCTTGATGCAGGCTCTGACAGGGAGGGACCTGCGTCCCCAGCAGTGGCTGCTCCCTCGAGGCTGGAGTTGACTGCGAGGACGTGTCTAGGTCATTCAGGCAGCGCTGCCGACAGCGGGCTGGCTCTGGGCGCCCCTCCTCCCACCCCAGTTCTGGGCAGGTCAGGAATCCCTGTGGCCATCGGGCTGCGCTGTCACTAGCAAGGGACAGTATGACATGAAGGAGGTGTGGGGAGAGGCGTGTGAATTCAGTGCCCACCCGATGGCAGGCACTAGACGCAGTCCCTGCCCTTAGTGAGGTGGGCAGAAGAGGAATGGGGCCAGTTACCTTCTTAGGATAAGGGCCCTCTTCTGGGTTGAATTATGTCCCCTCCAAATTCATATGTCAAAGTCCTAACCTCCTATAAGTCAGAATGTGACCTCAATTGGAAATAGTCTTTCCAGAGGTAATCAAGTTCAAGTGAGGTCGTTAGGTGAGCCCTAATCCAATACGACTGTGTCCTTATAAGAAGGGGACATTTGGACACAGAGACACTCACAGAGGGAAGAGGATGTGAAGACAGGGAGAAGACAGCCATCTACAAGCCGAGGGGAGAGGCCAGGAACAACCTTAGAAGTAATCAACCCTGCCCAGAACTGGGAGACAATACATTTCTCTTGTTTAAGTCACCCAGCCATGCAGCCCTAGGAAACTTAAGTACAGGTCCTGCTGGGGAACATTTGGGGTGGTGGGATCCCCTGGAGCAGACTGAAGGGTCCAAGAAAGTGCCTGCACCAAGGACTGTCTGGGCTGGTACCCCGTGGGGAGGGGAGGGGAGGGACCGCGGGTCCAGTGGGCAACCAGAGGGAAGCTTTGGGACTGACAGTGCTGAAGGGAGGCATCAGATACCGAGCTAAGGAAACAGGTCTGAGGGCCAATGGAATGCCGATCGCCCAGCATGCGTCTCTGGAAATTATATATTCTCAGAAATGTCTCCGATTCTACTGGCAACATTGTAAACCCAGGCCACTGACCTTGTCACCTTGTCCACACATTTACTATGGGAGAACAAGAACTTTATTTATTTTTTTGGCTGTAGTGATTGATTTATGTGGGTTTCTTGGATTAGGTTAATTGTCAACACTAACGTGAGCTTCCATGGCCAGGGCAGGGATGGGGTTATCGGCTCCCGGGGCTGCCCAGGGTTCTCTGGACTGAGAGCCGTGTGTGATGCAATCCTGTCTGGCCTTGCAGGGCTGTTGGGCTCCCCACCCACAGACAAGACGTGATGACTGATTGCCTGTTGTCGGTAACCAGCTCAACATGGAACCAGCAAACTTCCAAAGTCAGGTTAGGGGGCGAGGAAATTGGCCGAGGACTTGGATTTTAGTTCATTAATGTCCAAACAACAGGGAAGCTTTCTGAATAGGAACAAGCCAGACTATTTGGTCTTAAAATTCCTTTCTGGGAGCATCTTAGGATGGGGTTCCAGTAGAGAAGGATGGGCACTGGGTAAACAAAGCTGGTGGGTAAGAGTTTTCTCCATTAAAATGCACAAACATAAAGCACCTTGGGATGCTGGAAAGACAATACTCGCTTCACAAGTGCGTGGAAGGATAAAACTGTTAAAGCAAAGATTTTTGGCTGGCAGTTCTGGGTTCTCAGGAAGGTCACATGAGGATGAGTGATGAACTTTCTCAGGGCCAATTCCTGGATAGTGGATCCTGTTTTACCGTCCAGAGAAAGGCAGGGTCTATTCTCCAACATTCTGTAGGCTGTCGAGAGCAGGGATAGATCTGAGACTGCCTTTAAATACTGGGTTTCAATTGCTTTCTTTCTTCCCTGGGCAGATATATGGGCTTGTGGTATGATTTGGTGCCCGAGCCCCAAGGAACTGGAGGGCTTCTGTAGGACAGAAATGGGGCTTTCCAATTATTTTAGTGTTTTCTGCCGAGGACAAGACTCAGTTCCCAGGAAGAGGGCCGTTCAGGGCTCATGATTCTTCCTGGGAGGAAAAGCAGAGGCCACAGCTCTGGCTGGGCCTGGGGGGAGGTGGCCTATGTAATAATGATAATAATAATAATAATAATAATAATAATAATAGTTGCTATTTTGTGCTTAACATGGGGGAGGTGTTAATCACACTTTCTCCCCTCTTGGTTCTAACCTATTGAAGAGCTAAATAGGATCAAAGAGTCACCTGAAACCTAGGGCTCCCTCATAAAATTGAATAAGGGCTCTCTAGTCTGAACTTACATGCTCAGCGACTGGCCCCTTCGAGAGAGGCCCCCCTCCCTAGAGGATAGGGGTGGGCAGGGGAGGAGGACAGCAAACTCCAGATGAAACCAGGCAGGTCTAAGTGAGAACGAGCAGAACATGTCCACGTCCACTCAGGCAGCCGGCTCCTGGCAGATGTGACCCACTGGATTTGCTTGGTTCTTTCTCCATGATGTCCCCGGGCAGAGAACTCACTGTTCCTCTGGCTGGAGCCGCATGTGAGGAGTGGGGAGAGGAACTGGGAGCGTTTATTCCAACATTTCTCTCTTCTGGGCGTGGGGCAACAGGGTGAAAACATAAGGAGTAGGGTCATACTTGTATACCTGTAATAACTGTCATTGTTGAGAACTCTTCCCAGGTGCCAGGTATTCTGATGGGGATGTTACATGCATTATTAATTTAAGGTGGTTTTGATTTCTTGACAAAGGACCAGAAGCCACAGGCCTGCCAGTTCCCCTAAACAGTCACTGGTCTCCCCAGACCAACCTTTGGGCTAGCAAAGGGCTTTCACCCCTAGACAGCCATCAGGGACCATGACTGGCCATAGGCTGAGTCTGCTATGGGGTATTAGGGGTCAGGAGCTCGAGAAAAGAAGGAATTTTCTGAATTTTTGTGTTCCAAGCATCAGGTTAATGTGATTGGTTCGAGGATGGGGATTGGCTCAGGTTACAGCAAGAGACAGAATCCTGGGGCTTTTGTTGGACCATCTCTTTCTCAGAAGCAGCAGCTCCTTTGCCCGTGGAGGTTGCTAAGTATATGGGTAATGTAAGCCTGGGAATCTGGGGGGAGTCCTTGTAGAGAGATGCAGCTTGGGAGGAAAGCCAAGCCAGAGACCAAGTCTTGTTGACTTTATCCAAACATTTGGGTCCCTTGCTAGAGCCTGAGCTAGATATACTTCTGGGTTTCCAGTCAACTGAGGCTGTATGTCCTTTCTCCTTTTTTGAGTTGGGTTTCTGTTGCATACAACCAAAAAAGCATTGGCCAATATATCTGTAGATCTATCCAATGGGATGAACAGTCTTCAGACAGTTTACTGTGGAAATTAAGTAGAAAAATGCACATCTAGTGAGATAGGAATGTTCTCAGAGCCTCTATGACCAAAAACAGCCCACTCCCACCTCCAGGCTGAACCAGAGCCTCTGGAGATGTCGCCATACTCACTCTTAAGTTTAGGATGAAATGCCCTAATTACCCACAGGCAGGTATCTGGAGATACCAGCCAGCAGCCTTGAGTATCTTAGTTGGAGTTGATCAGTTCAGCTTTAGTCATTTATTGTGGGAAAGGGGCCCTGAAAGAGAGGATGAGTTGAAGGCACTTTGTTACCTGGGGAGGGGCTAGGAAAGATGTAGGTTATGTCGGGGTGACTGGGGGGGATGCAGAGCACAGAGTATTAGGGTGGGGTAGAGAAAGCACCAAAGATGTAGGAAGAGGTGAAGGTGGAAAATACCAAGGTGTCACCGGTAGAGCGTGACACGAAGTATAGTGAAGACGAATCTCCCTGAGTCCTGGCTTTGCAAGGAGCCATCCTTACCCTTAGACAGTAACAGAATAGGAGCCACATAATACATCAGGAAAAGGGAGATGATAAAGACCTGGGGTGTGATCTGAGTCAGACCCTAGTGTGATTGTGGGTGTGGGTGTAGTGGGCGTGTGATCTGTATGGGACACTCAAGTGTGAGTGTGGGTATCGGCAGCTGCAGTGGGGGAATGGACGTGATCCGAGGTGGGTCCTGGGTGTTCGCACATGTGTGCATGTGGTGGTGATGGGCGGGGTGTGGGGGGGGTTTAGAATCAGCAGGAGGTTGGCTCGGCCGACAGGCAGCTGTCAGCCAAGGGCCCCTTCCACTTGTAATTGAGAAATGGCAGTGTGCTATCTCTCCCGGAGCGGGATGATAGTAATTAATTGTTCATTGATCCCCACAGGTCAGCTAGAGGTCAGTGAAGTTACTCCAGTGGCTTTCCAGTTTGCCCGGCAGCCGGGAGCAGTGGTTTGAGACTCAGTGGGAACTGTCCTGTGCCCTAAATCCTGACGAAAGGTGACGGGATAATTATGGTAACCTCGATGTCTATTATTACAAATAACACACAAGTGAGCCATTCAGGAAAACCATGCCAGCACACAGTCTACGACGTGGGAAGGAGGAGGCGGAGGACACGTGTGCGACAGCGGACATTTTTCAGTGCAGAGCTGGTGGCTGCAATAGGATTACTATGGTCACTATCAAAAGCTTAAGTGAGTGTCCGTCTGTGTGTGTGGCAGCAACTGGGGAACCAAGGAGATCTCATTGCTGAGGCATATAGGCGACTGCAGTCTAAGATGGGGAATTCTCACACAATCTGAAGGGCACATAAGGTGGATGGATAACATAAGACTCAGGTCAGGCCCCAGCTCTTCTGCAAAGCCTTCTCCCATCCTCCGTGTTCTCCTAGCCTCTGACGTTCTCCAACACACTGCCAGGCACAGAGTAAGCTCCATATCGCTTAGCACAGGGTGACACATGTACTAGTCCCTTCATAAATATTGATTGATTAACAAATATGGAACCTTGTTGCCTTGATCATGGGGATGGTGAGGGGTGGAGGTAGGGAACTGCTGTGGTGAAATCTTGGTGGTTTCACTGTTTCCTAGAGAAGAGATTCAAAGTGTTAACCTTTCTAGCTATCTGCACTTGTATCTTAAAGGCTATGGGGTGAGATTATTGATGGAGGCTGTAATTGTGTGAATTTGCTCGGTGAAATATACTATCTCTGAGTTAGGACAGAGCTCATAGAACAGTATAGTGTCCACATTTCAGAGGCAAAACCATCTTAACTCGGGGGAGAGAGAGTGTTTCGATGAAATCAAGGATCTGCTTTTCTTTTGAAACGCTGGTGTTTTCTTTCTGGGCGCCTCCACTCTCCCATCGGGTGGAGCTGGATGTGTTGCAGCTCTTAGATGCAATAAATTCTCTCGCTGAAACCATCTGCCAACTGTTTGATGCCCCCACCCAGGCCCACCAACCACCACCAAATCCAAAGGACACCTTTTGGAACACAATGTATCTAAAGGATGATTTTGGGATCACCTTCTTGAAACTTGGTCTTCTGCAGGCTACAATCCCAGGCTCTTGCGTTTTCCTCCCACCTCTTTGCTTGTTTTTCTCAGTCCCCTTCATGGGCTCCCCAAGTGTTCCTCCATCTCATCTAAGTTCGCCATTGCAATTGCCACCTGTGTTCTCTATCTCCAGAGAAACAGATGTCTCTCCCAGGCCCAGGTCCCTGTTTCTCTGGACTTCTTAGGCACTAGTCTCCACCTGAATGTCCCATAAGCACCTCGAACTCAGTAACTAAACGTAGACCATATCATGCACACTTCTCTACCTCTGCATCCTCATGCCCAAAGCTGTTCTCCATTTAGTAAATGACACCTTCATGCACGTTACCCAAGTCAGAAACCTGGGAGTCATCCTGAGCCTCTCCTTTCCCTATTCCTCACCCCCAGTTGGTGCCGAAGCCCCAGAATGAGTCTGTCTCTTGAGTCACTTTTGTATCACTGTTATCTTCTTCACCTGCCAGGCCACCAACGTAATTCAGTCCTTACCATCTCCTTCATAGGTCGTTGAAATGGCTGCTTACATTGTCTCCCTTCCTTCCCTCTTGCCCACATCCCATTCATTTTCTGCCCCAATATTAAGGATCTTTTAAGAAATACAGATTATGTCCCTGCCCTCTTTAAACTCCACCAGAGTTTGCAATTCTTCTAGAAGGTCAAACACCTGGCATAGTTTATAAGGACCGTGATACTCAGGCTCCTGGTCACCTCTGTTGCCCCAAACACTGTCCTTCCCATGTGACAGCCATGCCACATGACCGTCGCTGTCCTGTACACACCAAGCACCCTCTATGCCCTGTGAAGGGAATGCCCTCAGCCACTTGACAGTCCTACTCTCCTTTAAGCCTCAGCTTCCAGGCAGCCACCATCACCAGGCCCGCCCCCATCTCTGCGACCAGGCAGAGGGACAGTCTCCTTGACTGTGCTCCCATAAATCCCCCTAAATATGCCAACACTTATAATAACAGCTAATATTTAGGAAGCACTTGCTGTATGGAAGGTGATGTACTAAGCATTTTACTTTGCTTACTGAGTTAGTCCTCACAATCTAATGAAGTGATCCTACCTTTATTCCCATTTTACAAATGTAGCCCAAGCGGCAGAGCTGGGTCTGAGCCCATGTCCAACCCCAGAGCCCACACTTTGAACCCTGGCTCCACACTGCCTCTCCTCCACAGGGAGCTGTCTTTGCTTGGAGATCTGTTCTCCCTACTTAACTGTGAGTTTCCTCCAGGGTCCGGATTTGCTTTGTTCCGTTTTTTTTCTTAACCCTAGTGCCTGGTATATCACAAGGGGTCAGCAATTTGTAGACAGAATATCGTTCTGGATCCGTCTACTCCAGAATGTATTCAATTTCTCAGATTGTGCCTTTTATCATTTAAAATATGGGGGAAAATGTATATCTGGCCTCTTCATGACCGAGCAAGAGAAAGCTTTCTTATCCCGGCATTCATCTATTTATCCATAATATTTACCTATGAGCTATTTAAAATGATTTCCCAAAATTTAGAGTCTTGAAGGCAGAAGGGTAGGACAGAAATCATGTCCTCTTGAAAGACGTCCCTTTCTCTCCCAGGTATCAGGCTCCTTTTAAAATTAGCTTCTGAATATGAACGCCCAGCTCTTTAAAGTTTAATGTCGCAGCCATTTTAATTGTTTCTTTCCAAGTACAAAAGAGCAGCTGGGCCACATCGGCACTAATCACTTGCCAACTTTCCTTTTTACAAAAACAGCTAAGCTCTTTCTGAGATTTAAAATCATTCCATCTGAGACCCCTGCTTGGCACCTACGTTTGCACTCACATAAAAGGAGCCTCATTTCTGCTTTTAAGAAATGTGTTGCAAAAGCAATTTTTGGTTTTGTTCTTTTTTCTAAAAAAGTATGATAAAGTATAATACAAGTTTTTAAGTTTTTCTATCCTTTTCCTCTACCAGCGTCTCTTTGCCCTTCTCTACTTGAATTGTCCTGAGGTAGTGTCGTCAGATAAAATACAGGACACTCAGTAAATTTGAATTTCAGATAAGCAACAGATACTGTCAGTCTACATCCGTCCAATGCAATATTGGGGATATACTTTTATTAAAAATATATTTGTTGTTTGTTTGAAATTCAAATTTACTGGTGCCCCGTGATTTTATTTGCTAAATCTGGCAACCCTAGCTTAGGAGCTTCCTGTTTCTACTAAATGGAAAACACTAACTTATATGATGAACAATATTCTGAAAATAAATAAGTAAACAAATAAAGCTAATAGCGTGTCTTGGGATATCTCATCACACACACTCATACATGCCCACACACTCGCTGGTCCCTGATAAATAATTCCTTTCTTGCAATCCAGGAGGATAAGTGAATGTAATTTCTGGAGCCCTGAACAGCCCTTATCAATGATCTATAAGCATTTATTGAAAATGAATATGTTTTAGGGGACTTGGGATGCAAAGGGGAAGGTGGCCCTGTCCCTAACCTGGGGTCATATTCCAGGTTTCATGAAGCAAGAAAGAAGATGATTTATTTTAGTGTGACTCCCATGAGGAGTGAAGATGATTTCAGAGAAGGAATAGAGAAATAGGAGAGAGAGAAAGAGAGAGAGAGGGAGAGGGGGAGGGAGAGAGAGAGGTGCATTCCCTTTGTAAACCGCAAGATGCTGCCTCCACCCCTCCCTCCTCCCTCTCCCCCTCCAGATCCAGGGCTGGAGTGCGTCTGGGGGTCTGGGCGGAGTCACTGTCTGTCACAGGCACGCCCCCTGGGGCACTGTTTGGCCCTGGGTCTGAAATTGATTCTTTTTGGGTTTCAGGGTAGCAGCAGCAGGCAAGAGCTCCTGCTATCACTTCCAAGACTTTTATAGACTCTGACAGCGGCAAAGGCTCCCTGTCTTTTGTCTTTTGTATTCTGTTTGTGTTCAGCCTCTAATGCACGTGGGGAATAACATGAAGGGGCCTGAAGGGGAGGGCCTGCTCCACAGGCTGTGTGCACTGGGAGGACGATCCTAGGAGGAAACGGGTGAGGTCCCCCTGCCCCCGGGCCATCCTTTTTGATTTACACACTTGCTCTGGGATCTCTTTTGGAGGAAAAGCTTGCTGGGCCCACCACTTGGGATCACCCAGGGTGTGCAGGGGGTCACAGGGTGGGAGACGCAAGGAATTCCAGGGCAAGGGTGCCGCTCCCGAAGGCACTTCTCTCCTGTTTGGGGAAATGGGTATTAAAATAGACAGGCAAGCGCAGGATGAGAGGTGGAGATATTAGTGTGTGTGGATTCCCAGCAGGGAGCAGTTCCCAAGGCTGAAATGGTGCAGGGGCCTTTGGAGGAAGAGACTTGAGTAAGTCTGGGAAACAGACCAGCTGGTATGATGCCCCCGTAGGTAGGGCAGGGAATGAACAGGCAGAAGCGTAGGGCTGGGCAAGAGCATCTGGGGGCAGGGAGTGGGTGTTTTCAGAGTCTCCCACTCCCATTTGAATGGCCCCCAATACAGGAAACTGGGGTGGGGTTGTAGCTGAGAGCTTCTCAAACTTGAGCAAACATCAGCATCACCTGGAGGGTGGATATTGTTGAAATATACATGACTGGGCCACCCCCAGAGTCTCTGATGCAGTGGGTCTGGGGTGGGGCCTGAGCATCTGCATTTCTAACAAGACCCCAGGGCTGCTGGGACAGCTGGTCTGCAGAACATCCTTTGAGATCTACAGTGTAGCTGGCTCTGCCCTGGAGGACCAGAACTGCTTCCCTTAGTAATTCATTTTGTCTCTACTTCCTGAAAATGGCTAGTCTCTAAACTGTTAAGCATAAAAGATGATATTGGCTATTTGCCTATTTTTGTTTTGTTATGATTGGCAGGAGAGGCGGAGGAGGAAGAAAGCTTTCCCAAGTCTCTTTTTTCCATCTACTCAATTTTTGGAACTTCAGCTGTCATTTCCCGGGTGCTATTCCCACCCCACCCCAATTCACCCCTCACCCCAATTCACAGATGATTACAAATATCCAGCAAGTCTAAAGTATTCACGCTAGTCTTTCCCCATCTTTGTGCCTCCAGTTAAGGCACCATTGGCAGGTGGGGATGCCAGATTTGGGCAGTGTCCTTAACGAAGCCTGAGGGTTAAAAAATTCTTTGTGCCCTCCACCCTTGGAGCACTAAAATCACCAGACCCCGGATAGAAAGAGCAAGAAAGGGGTTCAATGGGGTTTGGCGTTTTAGACCTGTCATCAGTTGTCCCAATGTAACAGACAGGTTCCAAGACTGAGAAAATGAAACTTATCCAATGGGGATCTTAACAAATAGAGGGGGCAGTGGAGGGTGGTCCAGCTCGAAGCCATGGGAGGAGCCATGTCCTTGCTGAGCACCCAGGAAAGTGGGGCTTCTCACTGATGTTTCCAGTACACATTTCTTGCTGCTTCCTCTAATGTATTTGGTTTTTCTTTCCCCTTCTTTGTCGTGGTTGTTAAAACTATCATATCAATTTAGTACCTTGAAAAACTTGAAAAAGGTACAAAGAGTGGGGAAAGAGATGCTGAATGGTCACACTTGTTCTGTTTTGGACAACATGGAAGCGGGATTTTCCCCACCTTCCAAAGCAAAACTTCTGAGCTAGAGCAACATTGCGTGTGGTCTGGAAACCACATGCAGGGGCTGCATAGGGTCGTAGCTGATCTGGTATCAGTAAGAAGAGACCAAAGAGAGGAAAGCGGTGTTATTTGTAGCAGTACTAGAAGAGAGAAAGCTCTCTGAGAGATGTCAGGAGTGGCCCAGGCTACTTGGAAGGATTGGCAACCCATGGAGTCTAGGCATGGGGGTCAATTAACTAGTTCTCTCTACACTCAGGTCATTCACAGCCCTCCCCAGGGAAGACAGGTAAGCTGATCCCAGCCCCTCGACCCCGTCTACTGGGGAGAAAGAACCCCCTCCCACGAAGAGGTCCAGCCGTCCTCCCCCTCAGCTTCCACCAAGACTCTTCTCTTGCTTGTTCCCTCTTCTTCCTTGTTTTTCCCTTGCCCTTGATCTCCAAAGGCAGGCAGCCTCCTGTCGTCCAGTGGAGTTAGTAGCAGGGCTGCGAGGGAGTCTATGAGAGCACTATTTGCTTTAGGACTAAAATCGATTATTTCTGGGTGTCTGGATCTTGCTGCTACTGCAGACTCTCTTTTTATATTCCCTTCATGGATTGTAGATGAAACATGGATTGAAAGCAAATGGCAGGGAGCCACTGCCTTTCTCAAAGTGGGAGGAGCCTTGTGTGGGGATTGGTGACCTGAGCTAAGTCAGGGCATCTACACAATCCCCTGTGTGACCTTAGGCAACCCTCGTGGCCTCCCAGGGCCTCAGTTCCCTCATCTTCCTGAAATGCTCACGCCAGTGGCTCCACAGCAAACATGGAAGCTACATCAAGAAGGCCGCTTCTGAAATCCTCCTTAGTGATCTGGAAGGGTTAGGTCAGACCCTCTCTCAGGAGTACACATTGACTTTCTAAGTCAGTTCATTGTATCCCTATACGGAAGAGAAGAGATCATTGAAACCAATGGTTGGGTTTGAATGGCTGAGTTTTAAAGCTAAGACTCCAGTGGTTGAGTCTGAATGGCTGGACATCCTTCTGGGAGAGCGGAGGGTGGAGGTCTGGGGTTGGGGGGAGCTGATGGGGCCAGGAAGCCCTGAGGCCAGGTTGGGGAAGTCCATGCCGAATGGTCAGTGGACTCAGGGCCCCTCCCTCCTCCCAATGCCCCCCACCCAGCACCCCACATGTGAAGTACGTTGTCTCCTCCACGAAATGCATCGATTCAGAAATAATTTATTTTCCTAGGTTTTTTTTGTTGTTGTTTTTTGCGGTACGCGGGCCTCTCACTGTTGTGGCCTCTCCCGTTGCGGAGCACAGGCTCCGGACACACAGGCTCAGTGGCCATGGCTCACAGGCCCAGCCGCTCCGCGGCATGTGGGATCCTCCCAGACCGGGGCACGAACCCGTGTCCCCTGCATTGGCAGGCGGACTCTCAACCACTGCGCCACCAGGGAAGCCCATGTTCCTAGTTTTTGTCAGTTAGCACTGAACAAAATTGGTAACTGAGTGTCTAGGCAACTGTACTGAGTGGACAAATAATTCCAGGCAAAATTTAAAAATAATAATTATATATACATCTATATATACGTGTATATATGTATACATATATATACACACACACACATATACCTGTACAGCTTATTGTGAATAAGTGCATGCATGATTTCTTTTTCTCTCTTCAACAATTGAAAACAGGTCATGAACTCTGGCTTTTGAGCACTTCCGGGATCTGGGAGACTCAGGCTGGGAGAATGAGTTTCTAGATTAGGGTCAGGAAGAGGGCTCCAGAGCAGAGGGTGGCAGACCCCTGTTTGGGCTGCACGGAGCCAGAGGCCCTGCACCCTCGAATCCCCTCCATCCCCTCGGAGCCCCCCCCACCCATCGTCAGCGCAGGGACCGACCTGGCCTCCTGTGCAGGGTCCTCGCGGCAGCCCGCTTCCAGGCAGCCCTCACTCTCTTCATACCCCAGCCTGTGTCTTGGCTCGCAGCTCATCTCCCCAGATCGCTGACACAGGCTAATTGCTTGTAACAAAACTTGGCCTTAGAAATGTCAGGCGTAATGGGAAGGTGGGGGAGGAAGACGGGAATCAAAAACAACAAGAGAAATTCGGCAGAAGCCACCACGGAGGGTGCAGCCTCCGGGGCTCCCGGGGCCGGCCAGGTTCATTAACTGATCCAGATTTAGAAGGTCACCACCTTGCACAGCAGTTGCTCCAGCCCCGCGGCCCCCAGGTAGCAGCTGTCATGAGAACACCTTGGAAAGGGCAGGGAAGTGTCAGCGGGGCCCACAGCTCTTCAGAGTGCTCTGAGGCCTGGCCCGGCTCTGCCCTCCTCCAAATGCCAGAGTGAAAACATTTATTAAGCGTGTTCCCTCCAGGCCGCTGGGCCCATCGCTGACAGGAGGCAGGCTCCTTTGAAGGCCGGGCCTTGACTCTTGGAGGCCACAGGGCACCTTCCTGACCACCCACCTCCTCCTGCAGCTGCTCTGGGTTGGGCAGAGCTGGAAGTGCATGCAAGATTCTAGCTGATGATCTTAGCTGGAAGCTAAGAAATGGCAAGCGTGACCTTGGGATTTCCCCCCCAGGAAACCCTGATTGCAGCACATTACTGATCTCTGCTTTCAGAGCTCTTGATTTCACAGTCATTCAAAAACCGGTAACAGTGAGGTTTGGTTTCTGGACTATTGCAGTTCTCAGCAGAAAGGTCTGGCCAAGGGTACCGCCCCCGGCAGAGAGGCTGGGATTCCCCTCCAGGCTGTGCAGGCTTCCTTGGCTTTTCTGCCCCATTACCCCAACCCCCATGAACCCCAGACCAATGCCACCCATGCACTGCGTGGGTCCCCAAGTGCCCGTGGGCGGGGAGGGTTCTGCTCCCCCCCCACATCCAAATGTCAAAATTAAACATTCATGAGGTCAGCTTCTTGCCTCCCCGCTGAGGTCCCCTTGCGTGTTCAGAGGCAGCTCTTGGGCACACAGTTAAGCCCACACAGCTGGTATTCTGGTGTCCCAAGCAGACAGTGTGGGTGTTAAAAGCCAGATTCCCTGGGTTCCCTTTCTCTGCACCTTCTAGCTGTGTGACCTTGGGCAATTCACTTCACTCAAATGCCCCACCTGTAAAACAGAGTATGGTATCTACGTCCGTGGGGTTGTCGTGTGGATTAAATGAGTTAGTATGTGTAAAGTGCTCAGAACCACGCCTGGCACGTGGTGATCTGCTATAAGTTTATCAGTAGCACGCTTTGTTCATTTGCTGTTTGAAATCTTTGCGCTCCTGTTATTAAGGGCAGCTCTCCTTTCCCTAAAACCCGCCGTTAGGAGGGGATCTGACGGAACAGCCTCCTCCAGCGGGAATTGATCCCTTACTGTACCCCATAGCGTTCGGTGCTGTGCAGACAAATACGGACACGGCAGACGCCAGGCGGATGCCCATCATTTGCATCTCCCCAATGGAAGCAGTTTTTCGCACTTAGGATGTCAGCAAACCTGGGTAGAAAGGTCCGTGGCTGGCAGATGGTGCCAAGGGCCACAGGGCAGGAGTGCTGAAGGGCTCAGTCACTCCAGTCGGCCCGGGGTGGGGGCTGGAACCAAGCCCTCCTGACCACAAAGGTGGGTATTTGGTTGCTAATTTTTAAAAGAGTGAAAGAGACTTAATAGACATATCAATTAAATCTGATATGTGGACCTGGCTTGGATCTTGCTTTGAAAAACCGACTGTAAAACCACATTTTTGAGACAATTAGGAAAATTTGATCACGGACTGGTTGTTAGGAGTGATCGTGGTATGTGGTTATGTTTCAAAAAGTCTTTCTTGATTAGAAATATACACAGGTGTTTATAGATGAAATGTTACAATGTCTGGAACTTGCTTTATTCCCAGCTTTATTGAGATATGATTTACAAGTAAAAATTACATATATTTAGGTTGTACAACATGATGTCTTAAAGGTGTACAATGTGATGATTTAATATATGCATGCTATGATTACCATAGTCAAATTAATTAACACATCAATTACTTCACCTTTTGTGTACATGTGTATGTGGGTGTGTGGTGAGAACACTTCAAATCTACCCTTTAGCAACTTACAATGAAATATTATTAACTATAATAATAACTATAATAATTTACTATATTATTATTATTAACTATATTTATTAACTATTAACTATATTTATTATAATATATATATTTAACTATTATTATTAACTATAACTATTATTATTATTAACTATAATAATCATGCTGTACGTTAGATCCCCAGAACTTATTCATCTTATAACTGGAAGTTTGGACCCTTTGACCAACATCTCCCCATTTCCCCATCTCCCCTCAGGCCCTGGTAACCACCATTCTACTCTCTGCTTCTATGAGTTTGACTTTTTCAGATTTCCACACAGAAGTGAGATGATACAATATTTGTCTTTCTGTGACTGCTTGTTTTAGTTAGCATAATGTCCTCCAGGTTCATCTATATTGCTACAAATGGTCGAATTTCCATCTTTTCATGGTTCAAATAATATTCCAGGGTGTATATACACCACATTTTCTTTATCCATTCATCCATTGACAGACACTTTTGTTGTTTCTGTATCTTGGCTACTGTGAATAATGCTGCAATGAACATGGGAATGCAGGTTAACTCTTCAAGATACTGATTTAATTTCCTTTGGATAGTTACCCAGAAGTAGGATAGTTGGATCATATGGTAGTTCTATTTTTAATTTTTAGAACCTCTATACTGTTTTCACAGTGACTGCACCAATTCACATTCCCACCAACAGTGCATGAGGGTTCCCTTTTCTCCACACCCTCTCCAGCATTTGTTCTCTCGTCTTTTTGATAAGAGCTAGTCTAACAGGTGTGAGGTGATATCTCATTGTGGCTTTGATTTGTATTTCTTTGATGATCAGTGATGAGCACCTTTTCATTAACCTGTTGGCTATTTATACGTCCTCTTTGGAGAAATGCCTGTTGAGGTCCGTTGCCCATATTTTAATCAGGTTATTTGGTTTTTTGCTATTGAGTTGTAGATGTTTCATCAGGAATTTGCTGTACAGTGTGGGGTGACAGGGAAAAGAATGAAGATAAAGCAAGACTGACCAAATGGGATAATTGTTGAAGCTGGGTGACAGCTACAGGGGAACTTGTTTCACTATTCTCTCTATTTTTGCATATGTTTGAGAATATCTGTAATAAAATGTTAAAATGAAAACACAGTGGACCCCATAAACATAGTCAACTGATCTTCGACAAAGGAGCAAAGGCAATACAATTAAATGAAGATTGTGTCTTCAACAAATGGTGCTGGATCAACTGGATATCCACATGAAAGAAAGTTAATCTAAACACAGACCTTATACCCTCTACAAAAATTAACTCAAAATGGATCAGAGACCTAAATGGAAAATGCAAAAGTATAAAACTCCTGGAAGATAATATAGGAGAAAATCTAGAGGACCTTGGGTATGATGATGCTTTTTTAGATAGAACGTCAAAGACATGATCCATGAAAGAAATAATTGATAAGCTGGACTTCACTAAAATTAAATATTTCTGCACTGTGAAAGACAATATCAAGAGAATTAGAAGAGAAGCCACAGACTGGGAAAAAATATTTGCAAAAGACATACCTGATAAAGGACGGTTATCCAAAATATACTAAGAACTCTGAAAATTCTACAAGAAAATCTGATTTTAAAAGTGAGCCAAAGACCTTCACAGACACCTCGCCAAAGAAGATATACAGATGACAAATAAGCATACGAAAAGATGCTCCACATCCTATGCCATCAGGTAAACGCAAATTAAAACAACAATGAGGGCTTCCCTGGTGGCGCAGTGGTTAAGAATCCGCCTGCCAATGCAGGGGACACGGGTTCAAGCCCTGGTCCAGGAAGATCCCACATGCCACAGAGCACCTAAGCCCGTGGGCCACAACTACTAAGCCTGCGCTCTAGGGCCCGCGAGCCACAACTACTGAAGCCCACGAGCCTAGAGCCCGTGCTCCGCAACAAGAGAAGCATGCACACCGCAACTGGAGAAAAGCCCACGCAGCAACGAAGACCCAACGCAGCCAAAAATAAATAAATAAATTAAAAAAAAAAACAAAAAAACAACAATGAGATACCACTACACACGTATTAGAATGGCCAAAATCCGGAACTCTAATAACACCAAATGCTGGTGAGAATGTGGAGCAACAGGAACTCTCGTGCATTATTGGCTGGGAATGCAACAGGGTACGGCCACTTTGGAAGACTGTCACTTTGTTATAAAACTAAACATACTCTTACCATATGATCCAGGAATCATTCCCCTTGGTATTTGCCCAAAGGAGTTGAAAACTTATGTCCACAAATAAGTTTAGAGCAGCTTTAATTATAACTGCCGAAACGTGGAAACAACCAAGACGTCCTTCAGTAGGTCAATGGATAAACAGTGGGACATACAGACGATGGAATGTTATTCAGCACTAAAAAGAAACAAGCTATCAAGCCCTGAAAACACACAGAGGAAACTTAAGTGCATATTACTAAGTGAAAGAAGCCAGTCTGAAAAGGCTGCATGCTTTATGATTCTAACTATATGACATTCTGAAAAGGGCAAAACAATGAAGACAGTAAAAAAAGATCCGGTGGCTGTCAGGGGTGAGTAGAAAGGGAGAGATGAGTAGGCAGAGCATGGAGGATCTTTTTTTTTTTTTTTTTTTTTTTTTTTAATTTTTTGTGGTACGCGGGCCTCTCACTGTTGTGGCCTCTCCCGTTGCGGAGAACAGGCTCCGGATGCGCAGGCTCAGCAGCCATGGCTCACAGGCCCAGCCGCTCCACGGCATGTGGGACCTTCCCGGACCGGGGCACGAACCCGTGTCCCCTGCATCGCAGGCGGAGTCTCAACCACTGCACCACCAGGGAAGCCCTGGAGGATCTTTAGGGCAGTGAAAATACTCTGTATAATACCATAATGATGGCTACGTGCCATTACATATTTATCCAAACCCATAGAATGTACAAACCAAGAGCGAACCCTAAGGTAAACTATAGATTTGGATTATTATGTTGTGTCAACGTAGGCTCATCCTTGGTTACAACTGTACCCATCTGGTGAGTGACGTTGGTAATGGGGGAGGCTGTGTGTGTGATGGGGCAGGGGGTATATGGGAAGTCTCTACCTCCCTCTCAATTTTGTTGTAAATCTAAAACTGCTCAAAAAAAAAAAAAAAGAAAAAGAAAAAGAAGAAAACCACACGCAATGGAGAGGCAGCTGCTTTGGCTGGGACAAAACCTCCCACGACCTTTCTCTTCACAGACAGGCATGGTCACCTGTTCCTTGTCCCAGTGGCCCCAGTGTAACCACATCCCCTGTGTCCTTCCCGTGGGGTGAGCATACTTCGACAGTGAAACCAGTGGTTATAGGGACCAAGAATTCATATTTTTGAAGGAGCCCTACAGGTAAAACGTGGAAACCAGGAGAGTCCATTCCTTGGGTTGCAGTGCATCTGCTAAGCAGCCTGCCCTCTCCCCACTCTGATCCGAGGGCTGCCAATGAATTGTTTTGCCCACCCTCAGGCATGCAAGAGGAAGAGATTTCCACTGCCTTAAAAGGCCCCTGTGTCCCGGGGCTCCTTTGCTCTGCCATTTCCAGAAAAGCCTATTTGTGGGAGAAAGCGGGCTGGTTGCAGCCCTATCAATGTCTGAGCCTAGTGCTTGAAGGATCCATCCCTGAATGTCTGCGAGATCGCTGTCACTTTCCAATTGTTTACATGCAGGTCCTAGATGCTCCATCACTCTCCCAAAACATCTCCGGAAAGTCACCAGAGGTTCCTTTTCTTCTCCCTCCCTCCTTCGATGAGTCCACTCAGCACCCCCATTTTGGAGCTTGGGAGGGTGGGGTGTGCGCGGGGGACGAGGGGGCTGCTCACTGTCATGGAAAAGCAACACGGCCCCCATTGGACTGTGGGGAAGGTCCCGGATTAGAGGTCAGGAGCCCTGGGCTTCCCTCTTCTGTTATCTGGTCTGGGTCATAGAGGACAATGCCTTTTATCTTTCTTCAGTCCAACTGCTCCCCTTTAGAGGACTGGATTGAACGGCGAGTCTAGCTCCAAAAGTCAAATATTTCCTTTTTTTTTAAAAGAACAACTGGCACACTTCCATTTTAGGGAGCGTCCCACAAGCCCACACGGATCCTATCTCTCCGTGCCGCGCCCCAGTGACGGTGGGAAGAGCCTCCGTGCCTCCTGATGCTGCCAGCTGTGCACTCACACAAGACCCCGCTGCCCTGAGCGCTCACCATGCAGTCCTCCGGGAGGAGAGCTGAGTGGTACCCAGGTCAAAACTATCCCTTGTGCCTGTGATGGGAGGGGACATGGTTTTGTCAGATCTGCCTGGGTCTGCATTCTAGAATCTTCTGAGCAATCCTGGGGATGTCAGCACAACAGTTAGCAAGCTTCTGTTAAGCCTGTCGCTTTCTAATCGGCTAGCTAGATTTCTTGCCGTTTGGGAGCTTTTTCCAGCTACCCATAATTCTGGTCTCTCAGGCCACACCAGCCCCATCTGGAGGAGCGGGTGGGATAGAATGCCGTCGAACGTTGTCTGGTTGGAGTCCTTCCTAACTAGCTGCTGGCGCTCTGCCCCAGGTCCCTCTGACCTTGGGTGTGGTGTCCCCCAGGCATACAGCACCCAGAGCCAGTTCAGTGTGGCGGTTAAGAGGAAGGTTCAGGACCCTCTGGAGTCAGATGCCCGAGGCCCACTCCCAGCCCAGCCACGGACCAGTTCTATGTGCTAGGGCCGGGTATTTAACTTCTGTGGGCTTTAGTTTCCCCATTTGTGAAGTGGGGATAATGAGGCTCCCTACCTTAAAAGTTTTTTGGTGAGGGCTTCCCTGGTGGCGCAGTGGCTGAGAGTCCGCCTGACGATGCAGGGGACACGGGTTCATGCCCCGGTCCGGGAAGATCCCACGTGCCGCGGAGCGGCTGGGCCCGTGAGCCATGGCCACTGAGCCTGCGCGTCCGGAGCCTGTGCTCCGCAACGGGAGAGGCCACAACAGTGAGAAGCCCGCGTACCACAAAAAAACCCAAAAAAACAAAAAACAGTTTTTTGGTGAGAGTTAAATGAGTCAAGCTCTCCGAAAAGCACTTGACACAAAAGAGGGCTCAATAACCAACAGTTACATTATGATTATTCCACTTGCTGCGCCCATCACCACGTGATTTCCGAAGAGCCAACTCTGGCAGGTGGGAGTGGGTGTGGAGTTACTGTGTAGTGGGAGGTGGGGAGGGACGAGAGTATCAGTTATTTTATCATCTCACAAGTGGGGGTCTATGCAGTACCCTGAGAAGCAGCTCAGACCTTATTTATGTCTTTGGGGCTCACCCTGCCGCTCTCCTGGGCCAGGAGTTTTGGGGCTGAGTGATGGGAAGGTCAGCTCTTCCTGGACCTCCGGTCCCACACCCAGCAGCGGCCACCAGACTTTCCCTTAGAGAGTAACCTGGGAGGCAAAACTGTTTCACCTGGGAGGTGAGTTAGTTCCCTTGGATGCCTTATTTCTTGAGTGCCTACGATGTGCTCCCACTTGACCAGGTGCTGCGGACCGCAGACTGCGTGAGACAGAGGCTCAAATCTTCTCTCAGTCTCAAGGCTCCTTCTCAACGCCCCCCCCCCCCCACTGAAAGAGCTCCACCCCAGGTCCACGCCCAGTGCCCTCTTGTCTCAGATCCTTCACCTTGCTGACCCCTTAGCTTGTGTGTTATCTTGGGGAATGATACACACACATGACTCTCCCTGGCTTCCTGCAGGTCCGTGCTCAAATGACACCTCCTCAGGGAAGCCTTCTCTGATTTCACTGTTTAAATCAACCCACCACTCGCTATGCCTTTCCCCTGCCTTTTGGTCTTCAATGAACCTATTACTACCTGACATTAACTTACATACTCATGTAATTTGTTTTTGGCCCGTCTCTCCCAGACTTGGATATATATCAGGTGTTCTTAAGCATTTTTGTGTGTCCCATGACCACATTAGCAATCTGGTGAAGACTACAGATCTCATTTCAGAATAAAGTATTATAAATGCATACGATCCAGTACAGTGGGCCCTCTGTATCTGCTGGATTGATTGAATCCACAGATGTGAAAACCTGCAGATACTGTCTGTATGTAGTTTTACAAAGGAAACCAACCATACTGAAATATGGTTATCGAAATACAGAAGAACCCACAAATTTATGACACTGGGGTATATGTGCTTCTTTAATAACACATAAAATAACACTTTAGGGCTTCCCTGGTGGCGCAGTGGTTGAGAGGCCGCCTGCCGATGCAGGGGACATGGGTTCGTGCCCCGGTCCGGGAAGATCCCACATGCTGTGGAGCGGCTGGGCCCATGGGCCATGGCCGCTGGTCCTGCGCATCTGGAGCCTGTGGTCCGCAACGGGAGAGGCCACAGCAGTGAGAGGCCCGCGTACCGCAAAAAATAATAATAATAATAACACTTTAATGATCTAAAGTGGTCTGCCAAATCCTGAGTTTTGAAGTAATGCTAATTCTAATAAATATTCCCAGGTATCTGCAAGAGCTTGCAGTGTGATATGGAAATATTTATTGCTTTTGGTGACAAACCACAGGTACTGCTAATATTGTGGTTTGTGGCCTATATTCATAATCGAAGGAATGCTAAAGTTTAGTTATTTTAGTGAAAATAAAGATACATGTTTTTCCCCATCTGAGTTCACAGATTCCCTGAGTGCTTAACTTCTGCTTAAGCTCTTCAGGCCTACTAGCAGCCAAAACCATGCCTGGCATATCACAGGCACTCAGTAAATATTTCTTGAATAAATAAAAGCTTATGTTACAATCTAATAGTTAAAGGGTTAAAGTTTTTCCCTACTCTTTCACATCCATTTTAATAATAAAATAACAGCAGTAGGTAGAGTTCAATGATCATTTGCTATGTGCCAGGCATTGTTTTATAAATATTATGTCATTTATTCCTTCCAACAACTCTGAGGAAGGTACTATTAATACTCCCTTTCTGCGGTTGTGGAAACTGAGCCAGACAGAGTTTAAGCAGTCTGTTCAAGGCCACACAGCTGGTGTTCTAACAACTGTGAGTCCAGAGCCTGTGTTCTTAGACTCTGAAGGTAAGCTTCCTCAGATGTCTCGGCCTTGGGAACTGGCCCTCAGTTCCAAAGGTCCAGCCCTGGTCTCCTCCTCTGGCTAAGGCTCAGACCAGCTCTCTCTCACCCTCATCTTCTGAGGTGCCAGCTGAAGGATCTCAGCCACACCCCAGCATCACACAACCACCTCAAAGCTAATGACCACCATCAGAATGGCTGTCATTAAAAAGTCTACAAGTAACAAATGCTGGAGAGGGTGTGGAGAAAAGGGAGCCCTCCTATTCTGTTGGTGGGAATGTAAGTTGGTGCAGCCACTATGGAAAACAGTAAGGAGCTTCCTCAGAAAACTAAAACTAGAATTACCATATGATCCAGCAATCCTACTCCTGGCCATATATCTGGACAAAACTATAATTCAAAAAGACACATGTGCCCCTATGTTCATAGCAGCACTATTCACAATAGCCAAGACATGGAAACAACCTAAATGTCCATTGACAGATGAATGGATAAAGAAGATGTGGTATATATATTCAATGGAATATTACCCAGCCATAAAAAAGAACAAAGTAATGCCATCTGCAGCAACATGATGCAACTAGAGATTATCATACTAAGTGAAGTCAGTCAGAAAGAGAAAGACAAATACCATATGCTATCACTTACATGTGAAATCTAAAATATGACACCTATCTACAAGACAGAAACAAACTCACGGACATAGAGAACAGACTTGTGGTTGCCAAGGGGGAGGGGGTTGGGGGAGGGATGGAGTGGGAAGCTGGGGTTAGCAGATGGAAGCTATAATATATAGAATGGAGAAACAACAAGGTCCTACTATCTAAGCACAGGGAACTATAGTCAATATATTGTAATAATCTATAACAGAAAAGAGTATGAAAAATAATATACATACATAGCATTCACAGTGGCTTGTATTGGTGTGTTATATATGTACATATAGCTGAATCACCTTGCTGTACAACAGAAACTAGCACAACATTGTAAATCAACTATACTTCAATTTTAAAAAATAAAAAGCTAACGACCACTAGGTCGGTATCTCCAGAGCAGACTTTTCTTCTACTCTCCAAATATCAATGTCCACCTGCCCCCTGGACATCTTCCCCTGATGTTCTTCAAGCCCTGCTGTGCCAATGTAAGGGTCACCTTCTCTGTGAGGACTTTCCTGACCTTTCCCGGACAGATCTGACCACCTGGTATCTCCACTGTTATCTGTACACAACTTATCACCAGCCCAGTGATATGGTGCTACCCAATTTGCTTACATGCCTGCCTCTCCTTACCATTCCGGCAGCTCCCTGGAGACAGGGACTGTTTCTAGTGTGTCTCTAAGTCCCTAGGACTTTGAGCAATATCTGACACAGTAGGTGCCCCGTGGATGCTTATTGAATGGGTGAACAGATGAATCAATGAATAAATGAGTAAATATATGGTCCAACTTTACTTACCACTTTGTCTATTGTGTATATTATAATTCACAACCAAGCATCTAGTACCATTAATGACCCAAGGGAAATGAATTCCGAAAGTGCGAGGACAGAGTTCCTCTTTATTTCCAAGCTTGAAGTCAGTCTGAGCAGTAAAAATACAAAGAACTAGATCACAACAGGGTATGATAGTTATTTGTTTCAGTTCCTCGAATCAATTCAAACCCCGTTAATACTTAATTTAATTCCTTGGCTTCCCCCCCGACCAGAACATTAACAGATATGTTATTAAGCTGTGGGGTCATCTATAATTGGTCATCTCTCTGTGAATTAAATTTTAAAAAGGAAAAGTAAGATCAAAGAATAATCAGATTTCCTATTTATACAGGACAACTGAGTTAAATTATATTTACTTTCTAAAAATAGATGATTTTCTTAAGAATCAAACATTTATTTTTATCTCAAGCAATCTCCATATATCTTATGTAGAGTTAACAAATAAATTCCAGGTAATAGTATTACATATTTAATAAATGTAGCATGTACAGGATGGTGTTTGAGTGCAAAGCATCGAGCAAGCTCTTGAAGGCAAACAAAGATGGATTGAACGGTGTCTTCCCTAAAAAGGAGCTTGTGAACCATAGAAGGGTGTGAGCCTTGAGGGAAAGGCTGAGCAAAGCTGGCCACAGAACTTATATTTCAAAACACCAAATTGAAGCTTTGAGGCATTTTGAAGTCTCGGCCTAGTGGCACGGTTAATGGTGGAGAGGTCTGTTGGGTCTGAAGATAAAGGAGAACTTGGGATAAAAGGCTTCTTTACACCACGCTTGCCTTATTAATTCCCCTCAGGCACCTGGAGTGTGTCCTTATTACCAGCTGCCACAAGCAACACTGTGCTGAGCATCCTTGCCCCTGTTACTCTATGTGACATCGCTGGCATATGTACCCAGGATTGCTAGATCACTAGAATGGCACTATCCACCCTGATAGCACAAAAGATATGAGATAGGACAATGGTTCTCAACTGGGGACAAGTTTTGCCCCCCCAGGGAACACTTGGCAATGTCAGAAGACATTCTGATTGTCGTGCCTGGGAGGGGTGCTACTGGCCTCTAATGAGTAGAGGCCAAGGATGCTGCTAAACATCTTACAATGCACAAGACAGCCCTCATAACAGAGAATTATCCAGCCCAAAACGTCCATGTGCTGAGGTTGATGCCCTAGTCAAGGTATCTTAATCTTTGGTCCATATTCCTTTCTGATGATCTATTGATAGACTTGAGTGATTCCATGAACCTCCTGAAAATGTAGGCCAGATTTTATGCATGTGTGTTTCTGAGGTGTCAATCGTATCCTCCCTACCTCCTCAATTCATGTCCACCCAGAACCTCAGAATGTGATCTTATTTAGAAATAGGGTCTTTGCAGATGAAATTAGTTAAGGATCTCACGATAAAATCTTCCTGGATTTAGGGTGGGATCCAATGACTGGTGTCCTTAGAAGAAGGAGAGATGGCACACAGAGATACACAGGGATGAAGGCCACATGAAGATGGAGACAGAGAGAGATTGGAGTTACGCTGCCACCATCAAGGAATGCCAGGAGCTGCCAAGAACTGGAAGAAGCAAGAAAGGATTCTCCCCCAGAGCCTTCAGAGGGGGCATAACCCTGCTGGCCCCTTGATTTCATATTTCTGGCTGCCAGAACTCTGAGAGAAAACATTTCTCCTGTTTTAAGCCACAAAGTTTGTGGGAATTTGTTACAGCACTGCCAGGAAACGAATACAAAGTATGTGCATTTTTACTGGGCAAAAAGTTTATTTTTTGCTTGCCCAACATTCTTTTTCTTTTGTTTTGTAACAGTACCCCAGTTTTCCTCCTACTCATTTCGTCCCAGAGGTTTGGGGTGGGGTTGACCTCATCCCCGGTCACGTGACCCAGTGATGTTTCAGGATTAGACATGGGGCTCCTCCTTTCAGCTCAAACGGCCACACAGCTACATAAGGCTGCCTTTGTTGGTGGCCCTCTTACCACCGTGTAGAGAAAGCCTGCTGAGAATAAAATCAACACAGAGGACAGCACAGCCAACAGAGAGAGACGATATCTATTGATTTCATTGGAGACCCTGGGTCAGTCTGTTCTTGAAGATTTCATCCTTAAACTTACCTTTAACTACTCTCAGTCTCATACTTTTTTGGTTTAATCCAGGATAAATTGGGTATTGGTCAACTGAAAGTAACTAAAAGAGTTCTGACAAATAGAATCCCCAGCTTTCATTGAAATTGCCATAGAGAGAGTCCCCTCAGATGTTTAGGAACCCCTAACCTTTTTTTATTATTGTTAGCAAAGTTTGTAATTCTGTGCTTAAAAGGACACTTGTATGACCATAATATTAACTGGACATTCTCAAACCCAGGAATAGGGTCTCTTTGATTTATTGAATTTGGGATTCTAAAAAGTTTTCACAAGTTCCTAGGATCATGGAATATTAGAACTGAAAATGATATCAAAGATATCCTGATTTTTTCTAAAGATAAAAGCATGGAGGAAGAAGATATTATACACCAACCTTCCAGATCATTAGAAATATAATTTATCTCAAAGGTCCTTTAAATAAGCAATTTTCATTGCACATGTAAAATAAAATTTATTTAGAACGATATTTCTCCTTAGAACTTCTTTGGAATGCATCTATTATGTAAAGAAAGATGAGCTTGTAAATGGCACAATCATATATTCAAATGAGAAGTGAAGAGGAATATTAAACACCCGCTTATTCTGGTCAATGTTCCCTTTCTGAGATGTCTGTCTGACTTCCCTGTGGTTTGTGACTCCGCCAGTGTGCTCAGAAGTTCCTTAATAAACAAGGTCAACACGTCTCTATTGTTTGCCCTTCCTCTCTCCTCTGAGCACCCCTCTCTGGAGGGGTGCCCTGAAAACATTCATTGGAAAAAATGAAAATGACGATGCTTCGGTCTTTACCACAGTTATGCATAGAACCAGTCTTGTGGATTCGGGGAGCACATCTCCAGGTTGAGCCACTTGTTTTTGGTGGCTTGGAAGGTGCAGCATTTTCACCCCTCACTCGCACACCTACGTGAGGTCTTGGTAAGGGTCCCCATCTTGTGCTCCAGGTATTGGCATGATGGCGTGACCTCACTGATCCCCCTGACCCCTTTAACATTGTAAGGCGGAAGTAGCAGCATCTTTCTCTTCTGCTGGAACGAGGAAAAAAGATGGTATTGGCTAAACCCATCCGTCCCTTCTCCCCGACATTTCCCTAACTTGGGGGATACTTGATGCTCTCTTGAGCAGATCTCAGAGTTGACACTAAAGTAACACTGAAGCAGCTGTTCTTTTTTTCTGCTTTCTTCTGAAGAATGACCTTTAGATTCCGAGCAAGCTGCTGCACAATTGTGTCCTCATGCTGGGCAGGTCTGAGGGAGGAAATGGCAGGATAACTAGGCCTGTATCCCAATAGTTGAGTTCACCTCCACAGCCTTCTTAGGAACTCAGGGGGATTTCTGAAATTGACCTAAACCTGCAGCCAAGCTAAATAAGCCCCACAAGGACATGGATTTCAGGCGTGTGTGAAGGAATCTCAATATAATATTAACCATTGAAGAACTAAGACAAATCCTACAGAGGAGTCTCCCTGCACACACATTCTCTACCTCTCCTACTGGTGATGTGTAGACATAGAATCAGAGGTCCTTAGATAGTTATAGTACCCAACCTATTCATCTTACTTAAGACTGGACAAGTAAAGGGATCCTCCGATATGACAGAACTAATTGCAAAGGTGGGTTCATGCCGGGCAGCCTGATTGTGATGGTTTTAAAACATGTCCCCCAAATTCTTTGACATTCCTACCATTGAGAGAGTGTCTATGTCCCCTCTCCTTGAATCTGGGCCCCGTGACTGACTGAGTAATAGAACAGTGGCAGGAGTAAGTGATGCTCTAGTAGTTTCCCAGCACAGCAATTTAAGAAACTGGCAGCGTCTGCCTTCTCTCTCTCGGAACTTGCATTCTTGGAATCTAGCCACCATGTTGTGAGGAAGCCCAAGCAGCCTGTGGAGAGGCCCATGTGGAGAGGAATGAGGTCCCTGGCTGTTAGCCTCAGCTGAGCTGCCAGCCAACAGCAATATTGACTTACCAGCCTTGTCAGTACGTCATCCTGGAAGTAGATTCTTCAGCCCCCCACCCCAGTTGGTGCCACATGGAGCAGAGATGGGCTTTCCCTGCAGATTGGTGGGTTAAATAAAGGTTTGTTTCTAGCATTTAATGGTTTTAAGCCACTATGTCCTGGGTGGTTTGTTATATGGTAATAAATGACACGAACACTCCCTGTCTGATACAGACCCTATTACCCCATCAACCAGCATCTTTTGGGGCATGGGAGCTGGGGCAAATAGGAAGGTGCTACATCAGTGGTTGTCACACTTAACCAGAGAGCAGAATGGCATGGGGAGCTTGTTCAAAATGCAAATTGCCTGACTATCTCAGTAGCTCTGGTTTGGGTCCGAGTACCTGCTTTTTTTTTTTTTTTTTTTTTTTTTGTGGTACGCGGGCCTCTCACTGTTGTGGCCTCTCCTGTTGCAGAGCACAGGCTCCGGACGCGCAGGCTCAGCGGCCATGGCTCATGGGCCCAGCCACTCCGCGGCGTGTGGGATCTTCCCAGACCGGGGCACGAACCAGTGTCCCCTGCATCGGCAGGCGGCCTCTCAACCACTGCGCCACCAGGGAAGCCCCTGAGTACCTGCAGTTTGAACACACACCCCCGCTGGCCAAGAATATCGTACAGTGATCAGTTAATTAGATTATAGTTACTCTAACGAAAGAGCAAGCTGGCTGGACAAAAACGCTTTGGGAAAATTACAGCTGTCCTTCTGATCTACCCTCTCTCCCGCCTTCATTATCTTTCAGCTTGAAGAAGACTGGTAGTTGGCATTCTAGAAAGAAGGATAAGATATTACTTTAACCCACCTAATCACACGTGGTGAAGCTTCATGGATTTGAATTCATTCATTCAAACCTTGTATGTTCAGAGCTGCCAGCCCCCAGCTCTGCCCTGTGTCCTCCCAGCTGCCCGTCACTTACTTGGGGCAGGGTAGGCTAATGGTTAGAACACATACCCTCAAATCAGACAAACCCAGCTTCAAAGCCTGGGGGGCTTACTAGGCATGTGACCTTTAGCCAATGACTTCCCCTTCTTAGATCTCCAATTACTCATCTGTAAAATGATCATAATCATGTTGCCCGTCTCGTAGGATCTCTGTGAGGAGTAAACGACTAATGCACATTAGATGCTCAACACAATGCCTGGCTCAATACATATTTGTACTATGACTGGTCCAACAGAAGATAAAGAAGGGGGGCACTCTACATATCACTCATCCCGAATTTATACCTGAAGACAGAGAAATGGACAAAATCAGTGGTAATGTCGGCCTGGTGTGAACCAGGGTCAAATCCCTTGGGCACATCTTTAAAAACACAGATTCCCAGGCCCCAGTCTCACAGATTCTGATTCAGGGGATATGCACGGGCCTCAGAATCTGTGCACATAATTCTGGGGTGCTGTCAGGTTTGGGATCCCGTGGGACACTCAGGGCCCATTGCTCTTGAACATGATGACTACCTTATACACTAAAATAATATGCAAGATGTTGTTCCATTGCAGGAGATTTGCATATGCATTTTATGCACCTCTGCGAGAACAAGGCTACTGTGCTCCTTAACCAACTTGAAAGACACAGGCCTCTGCGGACCAGTCCTGTTTCTATCCTCCAAAGAGGCTGGACCTCCAGCATGTCCAGGGCGCAACCTCAGGGTGAGGGATGTCCCTGGGCACCTCTGCTTCCCTAACCTTCCGGAAGCTTCACAGTAGCCACCTGCACACCTGACCCAGTTCTTGCCCACAGGATGGGAGTAAATGTCACTGCTGGAGATTTTAATTAATCATCTTTCTGTTTTTTTTTTTTTTTTCCTTTTGGGTCAGACTCTTAAGTGTCTATCAAGTTGATGTTGCTCTAGGGAGTCTTTTGTTCTGAATAGGTGAAAAATTGTACCCACAAAAAGAGCTCCTCATCCAATCAATTCTCTCTAACAACTTTATTGATTAGCTGCAGGAACATTTTTCATTTATTAATTATGAAGAAGATGTCTCAGAGATTTTTTAAAGTTAACTATTGTAAGATTTTTTTTTTTAATACTGAGTTAACATTGGCTTGCCTCAAACTGCTTACCAGGGCACAGTCCTAAAGCAGGTATTTGGGGGTCCTGGCAAAGGAAGGTAATAAAATGCCTGTGAGCGTACACAGTGGTCTGAATCTTCATTTGGGGCTGATTAATTGATTCCTTGAAAAAAAAAAAAAAACACGGCTTGTCCTTTTCAATAATGTGTTAGCATCAAAATATCATCCCATTATGATGTCCAGGTTAGTAATGGTTAATTAATTAATTGCCGCCAGTTAAAAAACACTGTTCAACCCAGGTAAATCTTTCATTTATTAAAATCAATTTTGATAATGGCTTTGCAGAGGGATTCGGGGGCAGAGTCAGGAGTCTTGACGGGCCCCTCCTTCCCTCCCTGCCGCTTCGCTTCCTTTCCCCTCTTCCTCCTCCCCCCTTCCCTCCCCCTTCCTCCTCCAGGCCCCGCCCCCGCCGACCTGCCTGAGGCAGATGTCTGTTACAGCCCCATTCAGCAGTGCCGTGCAGCGGCTCCCTGGGCTGTGGATACTCTGAAGTCTGCAAGCTGGCTTCCTCCCCCTGAGTTGTCCAGCTGAAAGCCTCTGATGGTGGGCAACCTTGCCAGCTTGATTCCCCAGGCTTCCTGAGGAGGCCGGCTGGGCTGCTAGGAAGTGAGGGAATTTGTACCTGGAAATAAAATTCTTGCTGCCCAGCAGCCAGTAGCATCCCCAGCCCTTTCCCTCATCACACCAGTGCTGGACAAGGTTCATGTAAGTAACCCTCATCCTGGATGCAGGAAGGAAGGCATCCAGTTATCCAGTTTCATTCCACAATGATCCTGCATACATCAGGCTGGATGAACCAAGCGCTGTGGTGGCACAAACATGAATACGGGTCCACCCCTGCCCTCAGGGTGACTGCAGTCTACAGAAGGAGACTGAAGCCTACTCACAGTTCTAGCACAATTGAAGAACCCTCAAAGAATATGTGTATGGGGCTTCCCTGGTGGCACAGTGGTTGAGAGTCCACCTGCCAATGCAGGGGACACGGGTTCATGCCCCGGTCCGGGAAGATCCCACATGCCGTGGAGCGGCTGGGCCCGTGAGCCATGGCCGCTGAGCCTGCGTGTCCAGAGCCTGTGCTCCGCAACGGGAGAGGCCACAACAGTGAGAGGCCCGCGTACCATCAAAAAAAAAAAAAAAAAAAAAAAGAGACTATATGTGTGTATTGGGTTGGCCAAAAAGTTCGTTCGGGTTTACCATATAAGGTTACAAAAACCCGAACAAACTTTTTGGCCAACCTAAATATATATATGTGTGTATATATATATGTATAGCTGAATCACTTTGCTGTACACCTGAAACTAACACAACATTGTAAATCCACTATATTTCAATAAAAAATTTAAAAAAATAAATGAAGGACCCTGAAGAAGACAGCTGGTGGTTGGTGGGCAAGATCAAAGACAGGAAGAGATGCCCACCTCACCTCCAGTACTTCAGAGGGCAAATGGGTTTGATCCCAAGGTAAAAGATTATAAAAGGGAGTATTTCTCATGGGGAATAAGAGAGGGTAAAAATGAATCAGATTATTGAATGTGAATGATTCCAGCGAAAATGAAAAGAGAGTGAGAGGCACAATAAAATAAAACAAAAAGCAAAACCCCGGGTGCTGCTCAGGGAGCTCAAAGTGGAGTGTGAAGTTAGGGAGATCTGGTGAGAGTAGGTTGGTCCACCATGGGATGGGGACTGAGGCAGAAGGAGCCTGGGTTCCCAAAGGGCTAATGAGAATCTCAAAAGCTCTAAACCATGTGTCTGGTGTAAGAAGAAAAATGGGAAAGGGAGGGATCCAGGTTTGAGAAGGGTGATGGGGGATTATGGGGCTCTGGGGCCGCATCTGTGTTCTCAGGCAAGAACCAGCCTTCCTAGTGATGGGAAAGCTCCGCAGTAGGGAGACAGTGAAGGACGCAGGGAGCGTGTGACCATCTGAAGTGGACTGATGTCGCCAGATAAATTGCATGCCAGGCTCCAAAAAGTACTTACGGGTGTGACCTCAGTACTACTTTCTGTTGCTGAGAAATTAAGGAAGGAGGATAGGAAAATAGGTATTGGTAAAAGTCCTCATTTTCAAATAAAAAAGAAAGGGTAGATTCTAGAAACCTTAAACGTGAACCCTGGTAAAATTCCAGAACAGATTATTAAAAGGAAGATTGGGGGCTTTTAGAAATAAAGCCAGGGGTTCTCAGTAGTTATCATGGATTTGTGAATAACAAGTCAAACTAAATACATTTCCTTTTTTTTTTTTTTTTTGCGGTACATGGGCCTCTCACTGTTGTGGCCTCTCCTGTTGTGGAGCACAGGCTCCGGATGTGCAGGCTCAGCGGACATGGCTCACGGGCCCAGCCGCTCCACTGTACGTGGGATCCTCCTGGACCGGGGCACAAACCCGCATCCCCTGCATCAGCAGGCGGACTCTCAACCACTGCGCCACCAGGGAAGCCCCACATTTCCTTTTTGATAGGGTTCCAGGCTTGTGTATCACAAGTACAGCATAACTGTGGATCATCTTGATTCTAGGAAAACAACTAAGCTGATCATGCTCCACATTCTTATGGGCAAATCTGTAAATTCTGGGTTCAGTTGGGCAGTTAGTTTGAATCACCATCAGTGGGGATTCTTAGGAAAAAGATCTTGATTATTCAACCCAAGGAGGAATTGAGTTTAGAATTCTGTCCCTAATCCTACCTTGTTCAACATTCTTCTAAAAAAAGTCAATGAAGGCACAAAGGACATGCTTATCAGATTTACAAATATGACTCATGTCTGGGAGGGATAGTTAACACAGCAAAAGAACAAATCAATATTCAAAGTTATTCTGTTAGGTTGGAATATGGAAATAAACCAAGAGTATAACAGGAATGAACACAAAGTCTGAGTTTAGGTTAAAAAAATCAATAGGAAAGGCATAGCATTAGATAAGTGTGACTTGGCAGCAGTTGACATGAATAAAATGTTGGAGATTTATCTGACTGTAAAATCAGGATAAAGCAGCAGCATAATGTGACCGCTAAGAAAGCTGAAGCAGTATTAGGCTCTGTCTTAGTTTGGGTACCCCCAGAAGAAGAACCCAAGATAAGGATTCCAGTATAAGTAATTAACTGGGGAGGTGACCCCATGACACCTCGTCCTGTAGGGGGTGGAAGAAATGGGACACGGAAGGAGCCAATAAAGAGTGAGTATCAAGCCAGTAACTGTGCAGGTGACAGGAGCTTGATGCTGCTGGGACACTCAGTGAATCATGGAGAATGTGCACCTCAGGGTCACCCCGGCTGAGAGGTGAGAGAGCTGTGGCATTTATACTCCAACTCCCATCGGTCGTTGATTGAAGGCCCGTGTGGGGAGTGCTCATTCCTTGGCACTTCCAACTGGGCACAATCCAAGTGGACTCTGGTAGCCAGAGAAAGCCCTCTGGTGAAGACATACAGGTGCTGGCAGTTAGAAGTCAGACGGGCATGTACCAAAATGGTAAGGCTCGAGGGGATGTGAGCTGTGCACCAGGAATATCTGCTACAGTCTCTAAGACTCATACAACAAACAAGTGTCTTTCTTGTTGGTCAACCATTATCTGGAACACTGTATTTAATTCTGGTGCCGCATTAAAGAGGAACCTTGAAAAATGGAGTATTTCTCAGAGTAGGGTCCCAAGACAATAAGGAGTTTGAGGACCATGACATCTGAAGATAGAACTATGGAGTCCCAGTTTGGACTTGTGGGTGGAGGATATATGCTTGACAGCCCCTGTTGGCTGTGAAACAGACATGTCCAACTCCACATGTCCACGTGGGAATTCAATTCCTCCCCTGTCTCCCAAAAAACTAGAACACCATGTTTTGAAATAATTGTGCACAAATACAGAAAATACAATATGACCCCTACTTCCCACTAAAAAAAGTGGTGATACTCTTGTTCTAAAGGGATGTTGAGGAAGGGGAACTGAATAAATATGGAAGGCTGAAAACCAAATACCAAAATGTCATATATGTATATATATAGATATAGATGTATAATTTTAAAGAAGCACCACATTTTGATATTGAAGCAATTAGTTGAAAGAATATACAGAACTTGGACAAATTCTTAACCTGAGACCAAAAAGAACACGGGAATTCATTTTAAAAAACTAAAACACCACCATGGATGAAAAAATAAAAGATTATTTATATTTATGTGAGCAGATAGTATATGAATAAAGATCTCCACATACAGGGCTTCCCTGGTGGCGCAGTGGTTGAGAGTCTGCCTGCCAATGCAGGGGACACGGGTTCGAGCCCTGGTCCGGGAAGATCCCACATGCCGCAGAGCAACTAAGCCCGTGCGCCACAACTACTGAGCCCACGTGCCACAACTACTGAAGCCCGCACGCCTAGAGTCCGTGCTCTGCAACAAGAGAAGCAACCGCCTGCGCACTGCAACAGAGTAGTCCCGGCTCGCTGCAACTAGAGAAAGCCCGCGCACAGCAACAAAGACCCAATGCAGCCAAAAATAACTAAATAAATAAATTTATTTTAAAAAAAAAAGATCCCCACATACATACATATAGTTAATAGTTAACTGTTAACTATTTATTCACGTGTATACACATACAGTAAATTATAGCTGGGTATGACACTATGGTGGTTTTGACTTTAATACCTGTTCCTCCTGCTTGGTGAAAATAAATTATGACACACCCATAAATAGAATATGAAGCTGGGGACGTCTCTAGGTATTGATGGAGATAGTCTTCAAGATACAGTTTGCTCTAAACAAGCAGAGTCTTCCCTGCCATGAACACTGGCCCTGTGTTTTATTTG
Source organism: Mesoplodon mirus (assembly GCF_964341445.2). NCBI lineage: Eukaryota > Metazoa > Chordata > Mammalia > Artiodactyla > Ziphiidae > Mesoplodon > Mesoplodon mirus. The sequence goes on from NC_138989.1 coordinate 72,633,787, forward strand.
GTTTCAGTCCTGAAGGGATCCTTCCCTTCCTTTCACTGCTCCTGGATCCTGGTCAGACTACTTACTAAGCATGTGGCCTTGAAAAAAATCCTTTAACTTCTCAGGATTCTAGTTTCCCCAGAATACCTTTGTCATAGGCTTACCGTGGAGAACATTGGGAATAAGAATGAGCTTTTGGGATTGAGAATTTGATTTTTTTTTTTTTTGAGTTGACCTGGGGAATAGAGAAACCAAAGCTGCCCCTAAAGCTTTTGCGGAAAGGAGCATTTATTCCTCTTTTCATTTACTGTTACTCTAGCCAAGGGACAAAATGTTTGTTTCTGGAATCCTTGCTTCCCCTGAGGAGGTCATCAGGGATACAGTGGCCTGGACCAGTAGTAATGGACACGTAAAAATCAGAACAAAAGCAGGAGAACAATACAGAGAAACAAAGAAAGCATCCTCATCCAAGTCACCTGGGTTGGTACAGTTCAGGTCAGAAGCTGTGATAATAGCACTCTGGGAATCCCAAGGCAGTGTCAAGCGGGGAAGCTGTCAGCTCTCATCTAGGTTTGTTCCAAGACCTCCTGTGACAGTCAGGATGCCACCGCAAATTGAATGAACAGAAAGACACAGTGTGAAGACCAGACCCAGGAAACGTCTTCCAAGAATGAGGGAGAACTGAGCCCATGCAAAAAAGGACACTTAAATGTCTAGCATTCACAAGAACAAACTCAAGGAGACCATCTCCCTATAACCAAGAAGAATTTGTTACTGTGCAAATCTAAGCAATTGAAGTCAATGTCTGAGGCAAGATGAAAAAATGAGAGTTGACCCTGATGATGGAAATATTTTCACAAGGCTTTCATTGTTTAATCTGTTGCTGTCTGTACTGTCTAGAGAATGAGGTGGAAACAGTATAGAACAGTTTTGTCCTTTCTTGCCAAGTGTCTGCCTTGCACAGGGCTGGCATTCCTGGCAGCTCAGCACTCTGGACTTTGGGGGATGCTGGTGAAAGAGTAACAGTACCTTGTACCTTACAAAGTACTTCCACATCAGTTTTGTTAGTTGACCTCATCACCACTAAGAGAAATGTCATATGAGGAAACTTGGGCTCTGCAAAGTGACGTACATCACACAGTTAGAAATGGACCACACCATGGGCCATGCTACCTCTACCAGCCACCCCTCCATTCCTCAAATCCTCCTTGACCTACTCCCGTCCCTGTAGTGCCATTCATTCAGCAAAGGGATCTCGGGAAGTCCCATCCCAAGATGAAAATACCTCTAGGAGGATTATCACATGGATGACATTATCTGCCAATGAGGATGAGTTTATCCAATAGGACCCTTAGGAGATGAAAGCCAAGACAGACACGTTCTGAAATACGGCTGGAGAGAGTAGAAGAAACCTGGAGCACACAGCAGTGTTAAATACAGTCAGCGAATCCAGGCAAGAAACCCAGAGGAAAGTCTGGGCAGCTGGAGAGCATTTTGAAGGCATGGAGGGACCCAGAGAAAATGGACAGAAAGTTCCCAAGACAAGTGTCACCTACGCTGAGTTTATATCTGGAGATGGTCCAGATCCCGTGACTTGCGGTAGGTCTTCAGTTCCAACACGGCTGGCCAGCTAGAAGGAATTTAGAGTTGGGTTTGATGGAAGCAGACAAAAGGGAACCTGGATGCACAGAGATGACTACGGAAGAGGTCAGTTAGCACTGGAAAGAGCTCTCGGGAACTTTAAATCTAGACAGAGGCCATAATCCCAGGGTCTGGGGAACAAGCCCAGGCAGAGAGGAAGATGTCTGCAACCTTCTGTAATGTGGAAGCCTGAGTCTCAGAGGCTCAGCTGGGTGCCTAGCAGGGAGCACATTGGGCAGGTGAGGGTCAGTGGGCTGCCCAGACCCATTGAAATGCCCCTGGAAATCAGGGCCCCAGGGTAGAGACTTGGGACGTAAATGAGCAGAGGCCTGGGCTCTGTTACCCAGAGTGCCAGGGATTAGAAGCCTGACTCAAAGTGGATGGGAAACTGGAGTTAAGATGAACAATATACCCTCTGGCTTACAATTCCACTCCCATGAATTTTAGTCTACAGATATTCTCATACCTGTGGGAAATGGCATACATACAAAAATATTCACTGTGGCATTGTTAGTAATAGCCAGATGTTGGAAACAACCTAAACATTGTCTATGCCATCAATAGAGGATGGCTAGAACAAACTATGGCCTACCCTTGTGAAGGAATTAAGCTGCAGAACTTCTATGCATGGATCTGGAATAATCTTCAAGGCATAGTTTCCTCAAAATAAGCAGAGCAAACCACTATGTACAGCAAGCACACAGCACTGTATTTCTTTTTTGTAAAGCATGACTGGAGGAACCCTCTGGGCACGAGACCTGGGTGCCTGGGTTATAGGGTAGGAAGGAAATATTTATCAATATGTCCTTTTGTAACTCTGGGGATTTGTACTGTGTGTATGTATTACCTATTAAGAAAATACAGGCTTGGAAGGATTTGATGACAGGGAGTAGGATATCAGAGCCAGAGAAAAGAGTTAGCAAAGATGGGAGCTCAGGCAGAGGCAGGGTCAGTGTGTGTGCTGTGGTGTGCTCCTAGCCAGGGTCAGAGGGAGCCAGAGAGGGCGAGGGTGAGGCAGCTCAGCCCAGGAAAGGGACACCTGACCGTAAGGAGTAAGGAGAGGGCCAGGTGACGAGGCAGCTCTCCAAATGCCCTCCTGCCTTGGAGATTTAGTTCTGGAAGGAAATTTTCAGATCACTCAGTCTAGTGGTTCCAAAATGTTAGTCTGCTATTTGACTGTGTGAGAACCAACCAAAGACCTTGTTAACAAAATTCAGACAGGTGGCCCCATCACAGACCCCTGAGTCTAAAAGTTTTAGTGCGAGTGGGAGCTGGGCCTTGGCATTCCTGCAGATTGTAAGTTCAGCCAGGTTGGGAACCACTGACTTTGACCATCCACCTCTCTCATAGCTCAAGGGGATTTCCAAGCAAGATAATGCTGGTGTAGTGACCACAGATCAGTCAGGAGGCTTCAGGTTAGTACCCACAAGCAGTGTAGTTCATCATCCATGGCAAAGAACACAGGTTCATGGTCACACAGACTATGTGGGAATCCCGGGCTGGCCACTTGATAGCTATGTCCTTGGAGATGACTTAATATTGTTATGCTTCAATCTCTTCTTCTCTACATGGATTTAATAATACTTAGCCCATAGACTTAAAATTTAAATAGGATTGTATATAAATATATTTGTATATCGCCCACTTGTTATTACTATTGCTGTTGCAACCTCACAGGAAGATAATGACCTTGCCAAAAGACAAAAGACTGTCATCACAGGAAGAGTCAGAAATGGACCAACCAACTTCTGCAGCATCATTGAAGTCCAGCATCAAACCATCAGAGGAACCACAGCAAAAAGTGGGCTCGACATGACATCAGTTTTCTGTGAGGCTCATAATCCCATGACTGCCTGAGCCATTTACAACTCCATCCTGGTGAACATTTAGTGCTTAATCACCCTCAAAATATACCATTCTATGCTGGTAGTGGGATTGTCTTGGGCTTATGCGGTGAGCCACACTAGAGGGAAAAACAGACGGGTTCTGGATCTCCAGAGTACTTAGAGCCCGCTGCACTTTTTGTTATATTTAACTGGGCTCCTGATCAGATCACTTTCCTAGGATTACAGAATGGAAGCCTGAGGTATTCATCTGATCTCTTTCTCTCCGAGCACCTAATTCCATTAATGAGCACAGAAGCACCTTTCTGGAGCGTTTAATGGGTTTGGGCTCAGAGTCACTTCAATTTCGCATCACGACTGGCTGGCAGAGGTCCCAAAGTGCAGGGAACTTGGCAGTGTAGGGCTCTGAGAAGCTCATCTTGACCCCTCTTTCTCAGGCAGAACTAAATTTTACCCAGAGGCCAGGTTCCAAGCAAATATTTCTTCAGGTTTGGAACTTTCAGGGGAGACTTCATGTGAAGTGTGGTAGTTTGGTTGCAGTTGGGGTTTTTTAACTTATTCCTATTTTTTTAGGTACTGAAGAGAATGGAGAAATGGCTGAGGGGCTCCCTGAATCTGGCGCCGAGTGTAACTGGTGCATCGGGATTCCCTGTCAGGGTCCTCCTCGGGGCTCCTGTATTTTCACTTCATTTCTTTTCTCCAGAATCTGCACTTCATAAATATTGGAGCCTTTACATCTGAAGTGAGGGGAGAGAGAAAAATGAAGACTAAATGCAAGGAGATGAGATGAAGAACTCACCCCTGAGAGGCACAGAGAGGAGGTCCCTGGGGAGCAAGTCCCTGGGGATTGTACCCCACCCCGTCTTCACAAAGGGGAGGCAACAGACGCCTAGAGAGGTAGGGGATTCTGTGGCCAAGCAGGGACCAGGATCCAGATGTCTGAGACTGAGTAGTTTGGCAAAGTCAGGAAGAAAGCCCTGGGCAGGGGAAAGGGGAACCGAAGCTGAGGAGTTAGAGCTAAATTTGTTGGCAAACCTGTCCCTAGGACTTTTTTCAAAAGTAACTTCTAAAATATCATTACATCAGTGTCTCACTTTCTATTGCTGTGTAACAAATTAACACAAAGCTAAACAGCTAAAAATAACACACAGTTATCATCTCCCAGTTTTCGTGAGTCAGGAATCCTGGCACAGCTGAGCTAGATGCCTCGGGCTTAAGGTATCTCAGAAGACTGCAGTCAGGACTTCAGCTGGGACCATGGTCTCATCTGCAAGTCCGCCTAGGGGAGGACCCGCTTGCATATTCACTCATGTTCCTGGAAAGACTCGGTTCCTTGTGGATTATTGGACTGAGGACCTTAGTTCCTTGTTGGCTGTTGGTCAGAGGCCCCCCACAGTTCCTTGCCATGGGGACCTCTTCATAGGGCAACTCATAACATGGCAGCTGGCTTCCATTGAAGCAAGTGAGGAAGCAAGAGAGCATGGGAGAGTGCTCAAGACAGATGCCTGTCTTCTTATACCCTATTTTGGAAATCACATCCCATCAACTCTACTGCATCCTATTGTCTAGAAGCAAGTCACTAAATCCAACCCACATGCAAAAAGGAAGCAATGGTTCAAGGACATGAATAACAGGAGATGGGGATCATTGGGGGCCATCTTGGAGACTACCTGCTGGTGATTTGTGTTTTTTGTAGAAAATCAGAAAATGCAGACATGCTATACTTCATAGGCAATTTTATCATGAAGATTTTAACTACTTATATATTCTTTCATGATGTTTTATCTACACATATATGCAGTTTAAAATATGTATCAAACAATAGAGACTCTTTGGGAACATATCCTGTTAACTCAGGAATATATCATTAAATCTGTATCAATAAATATTGTTCTATATCATTTTCAATGGCTGAACTACTTTCATCATATATTCCATCATATGAGCTTTGATGGTTAATTTTCTGTGTCAGCCTGACTGGCCCATGGAGTGTGCAGATATTTGGCGAAGCATTCTTCTGGGTGTGTCTGTGATGGCATCTCTGGATGAGGTTAACATTTGAATTCACAGACTGAATAAAGCAGATTGCCTTCCTTGGTGTGGGTGGTCCTCATCCAATCCTTTGGAGGCCTGAATAGAACAAATGGCAGGGTAACAGAGAACGCCCTCTCTCTGCCTGACTATTTTTGAGCTGGGGACCAGTCTTCTCCAACACATGGACTTGGACTGGAATTTACACTATTGGCCCTCCTGGTTCTCAGGTCTTTGGAATTTCAGACAGTTGATCATGGGACATCTCAGCCTCCATAATTATCTGGGCCAATTCCTTATAATAAATCTTGAAAAACAATTCTAAAATTTGCATAGAACCAGAGAAGACCCTTAAATAGCCAAAGCGATCTTGAGAAAGAAGAACAAAGCTGGAGATATCACACTTCCTGATTTCAAATTATATTATAAAGTTAGAGTAATCAAAATAGTATAATATTGACATAAACCATATCCAAAGATTGGATACACAGACACATGGATAAATGGAACAGAATAGAGAGCCCGGAAAGAAACCTTGCATTCAGGGTCAATTAATTTATGACAAAAGGAGCTGAGAATATGCAGTGGGGAAATTATAGTCTCTTTAATAAATGATATTGGGAAAACTGGACAGTGACCTGCAAAAGAATGAAACTGGAGGCTTATACCATACACAAAAATCAACTCAAAATGGAGTAAAAAGTTAAATATAGACCTGAAACCATAAAACTAGAAGAAAGCACAGGGGATAAGCTCTCTGACATCAGTCTTAGCAGCGGAAGAAGGAAACCATGAACAAAGTGAAAAGGCAACCTACGGAATGGGAGAAAATATTTGCAAATCTGATAAGGGGTTAATATTTTTAAAAATAGTCATTTCTTGGTATCTCCAGGGGGTTGGTTCCAGGACCAACAGCAGATACGAAAATCCACAGTTATTCAAGTCCCATGGTTAGCTCTCCATATCTGTGGGTTCTGCATCTGTGGAGTCAACCAACCACAGATTGTAAACACAGTACAATGTTTACATCATGTAAACCTTGATGTAACACAGATATGAAGTGTTGACTACATATAAAGAACTCACACAACTCAATAGAAAAAAAAACAAAATAATCTGATTTTAAAATGGACAGAAGAACTGAGTAGACATTTTTTCAAAGAAGACATACAAATGGCAAACAGGTACATGAAAAAGTGCTCAACATCACTGATCATCAGGGAATGCAAATCAAAACTGCAGTGAGATACCACCTCTCATTGTTAGAATGGCTATCATCAAAAACTCAAGAGATAAGAAGGGTTGGTGAGGATGTGGAGAAAAGGGAACCTTTGTGCCCTGTTGGTGAGAATGTAAATTCATGCAGCCACTATGGAAAGCAGTTTGGAGGTTCCTCAAGAAATTAAAAATAGAACTACCATATGGTCCAGCAATTCCACTTCTGAGTATATATCCTAAGGAAACCACATCAGTATCTCAAAGACATATCTACACCCCCATCTTCATTGAAGTATTGTTTACAATAGCCCAGACATGGAAACAACCTAAGTGTCGATCAGTGGACAAATGGATAAAGAAATTGTAATATATTTATACAATGAAATATTATTCAGCTATAGAAATAAGGAAATCCTACCATTTGCAACAACATGGATAGACTTTGAGGGCATTATGCTAAGTGAAATAAGCCAAACAGAGAAAGACAAATACTTCATGGTAACACTTATATGCAGAATCTAAAAAGAAGTCAAACTTATAGAAACAGAGAGGAAAGTGGTCGCCAGGGTCTGGGGGTTGGGGGAAATAGGGAGAGGTTGGTAAAAGGGTACAAATTTCCATTTATAAGAATAAGGATCTAATGTCTAACATGGTGACTGTAGTTGACAACACTGTATTGTATAGTTAAGAGAGTAAAACTTAAATGTTCTCACCAAAAAATAAAATAAAACCATCAGTTGAATGGTAGAAAAATAGGAAGAAAGAGAGACAGACAATGAGATGGCTGGTTTTGAGGAGATTGTCCCCATTTGGGGCTTTGTAGGAATTCCTAGTTCACATGAGAAGTATCTATCGCAAATACGCACATTTAACTTCATGGCACATCCTGGAAAGTGCTACCTAAAGGCAATGGACCAAAGTCAGCAATTTCAGTTCAATTCCTGGTTCTGCTAACTAGTTTTGTGACTTCAGGAAAGTCACCTCATCTCTCTGGAAATGAAATTGTGGAACCAGATCAGAGTGAGTAAATATACAGCCCATAATTCCATCCTTGCATCTACAGCAGACACTGATAATTAACTGTTGCATTCTTGATGACCAGTCTACACAGCAGCCTCATGAACCTTAACCCAGCTCTCCAGGCAGACACTACCAGTGGCTAGAGTTGGCCCTCCAGAATGCAGTCTTGGAACAAAATGATCCAGTGCCAATACTCCATGATTGGGGCTTCACCTCATTTACCTTCTCCACAAGAAGCTGGGATGATTTCATCTGCAGGGGAGGTAGCGGAGGCTAAGAGTGGAGAGGGCTCTTACATAGGACACAGAGTAGGTGTTCTCCTTCCCTCCTCAAAAGCCAAGCTGTTTTGGCCAAAATACTCTGACAAGGCACCAAACAGACCTGTGAAAAAGGAACAAAGAGTCCTTTCAGGGGGCTAACTTCCTTCATGGGTTCCTGTCACATCCCAGGGGAACATGTTTTTGTTCTCTTTGCTTTTTGGGGTCTGAAGGAGCCATCGAGAGGAATAAATGATTGCCTCTTGGTCAACCATGTGGACCCATGACCAGGTGCTGGTCTTGCGGGGAATGGCTGAATTCCTTCAGTCTTGGGGTCTCCAAAATGGGACCCCTTTGAAGGTAGAACTTGGATTTGGATCTAGGTCAGAAGGACAAACATGACTACCTCGCTGGACAGATGGTAGAGAAAGCAGAGTTCTGAGATGGAGCATGGGCTGAGGATAGCTCTTCCGCACCAGGCATCTGAAGGTGGTGGCAGGCACTCAGGAAGCAGACCAGACAGCCAGGTTAGGAGACTCAAGGTGGAGCCAAGGGAAGCAGGCAGGATCCAGGCCCAGGGAGAGGAGGGGCTGGGATCTGAGGGCTCATGGACAGGGTGGGAGTGGTGAACAGGCAGAGAAACCAGGCAAGAAGGGTGGGGGGATGTGAGGCCAGGAAGTCAGAAACCAGGCCCAAGGGCAGGAGAGCAGGGAGGAGACCTCAGTGAAAAGGACAGCTCCACAGAGGGGCAGTTTCCCACTCAGACAGAAAACTTACTACATGCTTCCTCCCGGGATGGGACAGCTCCTGGTAGAGGGAGCCCTGAGCATGTGGTAGGCAGAGGGTGGGGAGGTAAGTGCCTGCCTTGCCTACGTGGGGGAGCCAGGCTGGGGATGGGGGAGATTCTGACTGCAGTGATTGGGGGTGGTGATCGCAACTGCTCTGCTGCAGCTCCTTTTCACAGGAGTACGCTCAGTTTCAATCAGTGTGTATGACATAATTTTCATGCCACTAACTAATGCTTCCTGGGTGTCTTTCAGATGGAAGCTGAGTGGCTCTAACACTATGGGGTACACCTGGGTAGAACTTGTTGAGAGAAATGGATTACTAGCATAGCCTAATGCCAGGTTGATGCCAGAGGAAGAAGGTGTGTTCACTGGAGCAAGTAAGAACTTGGCCTTGCGAGTATCTAAGAGGCTTCAGACCAGGCCCAGGTTTTGTAACCCAGTGGGAAATGGCGACTCACGCAATAGCATATACAGCCATTTATAGAGACACCGAAACAATCTGTCCTGTGCTAAGTGACAGCTGGTCGGTGTAACTTCAAGTCTTTGAATCACCACAGGTGGGCTGCCAAAAATCTCAGAGTTGAGTGTGACACGAACACAGAAAGCTTGACAACCACTGAAATGAAGTGCCAGAGCCAGTGAAGGAAAGAAAAAGACCCAACAGGGGTCTTGACCCGACCAAGTTGGGTGGCTGGAAAATACAGATCAGCAAACGCAGCGGTTCTCAACTTGGCTGCACATTGGAATGACCTGAGCGGTCTTATAACTGTTGCTGCGTGGGTCCCACCCTCAGAGGCTCTGAATTTAATTGGTCTGGGTGGGAGTTTTCAAAGCTCCCCAGATGATTATAATGTGCAGCCCAAGTTGAAAGCTGATGGGCCAGCTGCACAGCACTGATTTAATCAGGGGTGGGAGGAAGGAAAGGGAACAGCAATCAGTTTTACCTTAATTTCCCTTTGCAAACTACTAAAACTGAGCAGCACCACTGAAAACCCCACTGCTCTAGGAAGAAGTCATTATTGGCTGGAAACAAGCATAGGAGGATTTCACTAAGTGGAAGAACTGATTTTCCCATGCTGGTACCTCCAGGAAAGGCCTTCTATCTGCCCAGTTAGGGAGCAGGCATCCCATCACTTCATAATTTAAACTTAAAGCCATCCCAGGAAGACGTGTACCATTTGCCCTATGTCGGTGGGGCTTGGCTCATGTTACCAAATGGGTCTTCCCCATCTCACTTTTATATTTTTTATGGAGGAATTCAGCATTATCCTCCAGCCAAATGGTACTGATGGAGCATGTCCATGCCCGTACCCTCTTAATTTCTCACCCTCTGTCTCCTTCTCAGAGCTTCAAAGACCACTAACTGGCCCCCTCTGATGCCTCTCCCCATCCTGACCTCACCTTCCCAGGGGACATAGCAGATGGCAGTTTCCTTCTTGAGTCATCAAAGTTTACTTGTCCCATCTCCCAATTCTTCAGAGTCCTGATAAATGATTTCAAGTTGATGGGCTGGGATGTGAAAGTAGCTTACTGAGTAAGATATGGCACAGAACCTTCTGGACCAGGTGTTTCCCAAGAGGTTGGTATTAATTGAGAGAGACCAGGCAGTGGGATGGGACAGGGTAGGGAGTGATGGGGGACAAACAAGACTTTTTAACGTGCCTCAGATGTCACAAGTGGTTTAACCTGCCCAGGAGCTGCAGGAAGAAACTAAAGAAGGAGAAATGGGGAAAAGTTGTATGCACGGGGAGGGGGTGGGTAAGGGAGAATATGGGAAGGAAAGAAAACTGGAAGGACATTTTAGGCAGTGGTTGGAGTTTCTTGGTTTCTTCATGGAAAGAGAGTGAAACCATTTCCTCTAGTGAGTGAGAATTATACAATTAATCTACAAATCTAAGGGCTGCTGTGGGAAACGAGATCTGCAAAGAAATGCCAGGTTGGCATCTTGGGTGATGGGTGTAAATGTGTATGATGAAGCAGAAAGTCTCTTCTACACTAAAATATCTGCAGAATAAATCAGGATGAGAATTGCCAAATTCTAATAGTACATTAGGAGCAATTTACTTTATCTTGATTCATTTCTTTGGAGGAAGAAAATTTAGATTTGGGGTTGAGTGCAAAAGTCTATGATCCTTAGTAGGCATTGTTAATGAAGAAGAGAGAGGCTTTGGAAAGCAGATTTCTATACCTGAAGGAATTTATAAGAAGTTTCTTACTACGTCATGGAGGAAAAGGCTCAAGTAGATAAAGAACTATGGGGGAAAACAAGTGCCCTTTAAATAATCAGCTCAGGGGACTCAAGAAAAACACTGGAACGCAGAAAGGACAGGAAGCGTAGCAAAATGGTGCTGTGTTCTGGGACCTAACAAGGGGGCAGGTGGGAGCCGATGGAGAGGAGAGGAGGAAAAGAGCAAATCACCGAGGAACAAAGAAGTGGCCTAAGCACCAAGGCACAGAAGCAGAAAGGTTAGACAGGCTTTTATGAAATTTTACCAGAAGTATTCTTCATTTACATTGCACAGAAGAAAAACCCAGGAAAATACCATTCCTGATGGGCAAAGAGGGCAAGCAGGTAACAGGAGGACTCAAAGTAGCAGAGGTTTTAATGTGTATATTTACTTCTGTCTGGACCAAAAGATGTTACATTTTGATGTAAGGTCTGCGGGTTACACTCAGAAAGCAACAACAACCAGACATTTTGTCTCATGTGGAACCTGTTCCCAATAATTCTCAAGATTTCTGATCTCCTTTCAGCCCCACCGTGGCTGCAGAGTACCGTAGGTTTCTTCTTTGAGTCTTCCTTCTTTAACCCTGGGTTTGTTTTCCAGGCATGGAGTCCCACCCTAAGTGACATGGCTGGGACCAGTGTACCTGAAATAGAGTGGAGCATCTTTTGCAAAAAGCTGTCTGCAACTAAACCCACGGAGACTCACAACACTCAATTGAATGGATATGGGGAGTTGGCAGGGACCACTGGGGAGGGACCAGCAATTATTCTGAGCGTTTCCCAGGGAAGGGGCGTTACCTTGGGAGCGTCACAAAGAACAAACACGATGCCCATCTTTTAGGAAGCAGAAAAAGATGACCACATTCCTTACAGCCTGATAAGCTTAACCTGGTTTCCAGGGAAGATGCTAGAACAAATCATCAAGCAATCAATGTGCAGTCAGCCAGAAGGGGGCAAGGCCTGGGGAGCTTATGGACACAGCCGTGTGAAGAGTAAATCAAGTCAGACCAATTTAATTTCCTTCTATGATAGAGTGACAGGCCATGTAGATAAGGTGGAAGCAATAGATGTAATCGACCTGAGACCTCAGCAAGGCATTTGCTTCTGCCCCACGTGACAGGCTCAGCGACAAGCCCTCTTGCTACGGTTCAGGCCAGGGGTCAAGAACCCCAGAGCTGTCACACAAGACGGTGGGAGAGCCAGCTCCTGCTACGCTCGCCTGCTCTTCTCTCTGTGGCCTGAGTGGGCTGAGGTTCATTGTCACACAATTTTATTTGACGAGCATTTGTTTTGTGCCTCCTGGGTTTGCATACTCCGGCATTTAATAAATGTTGAATAAATGAATGAATGGATTCTTAGGCACATGAGCTACGACCTTAGGAGACTGGCACCAGGGAGCCTAACCGCAGTCCACCTCCTCCATGGCAAACAGACAAGCAGAAAATACTCAGCTAATTGCTCCTCCATCCATTCAAAATACCAGAACTCATTTTTATATTTATACCATATTGACAATGGGTGTGTGCAGAGTAGAAAGCAGGAGTTTTCCTGCTGCCAATGGTTGCCATTTTTTTCAGAACTGAAAGAGAGAGAGAGAGAGAGTTAGTTCCAGAATGGATTAGATGATCTTCAGATTACCCATCTTTGCCTGTAGGCGAGATGACAGAATTTTAATAATGCAAACTATCCATGGGTCATAACAAATTAGACTAAGTTGAAAAGTTGAAGCAGGCACAGAAAACAGCCTACTGCAATGGGGGCCCATGAGACAAAATTCGGGAATGAAACTGAACACGATTGGTCTTTGTCGAGATTGTAGGTCAGGCTAGAGCTAAATGCGACCTAAATGTAGTTTTCAACAGACCCCCAGATGGCAGGAGAAGCCATACGGCTTCAACCAATGGCATAAGGTGAATGCTATCCAGCCAGGGAGCAAACGTTCTTCAGTGCCCCACAGAGCAGATCTCATGTGATTTCCAGCCCCATTTCTTTGAAGTGAGTGCAGAAAAAAATGGCTGAAATAACTAAATGGTTGGGGAAATACCTGAGATACGAGAGAAAGGGCTAAAACAGTTAACTAAGGAGAAGGCTATCAGGTTGTCAAGGGTCTAAAAGTGGTAAGTGAGGCACAAATAATTATTCTCTCCCTCCTCGTTGGGTTAGGAAAAAGGAAATGGAATATTTTATTTTTTTAACTTATTATTTAAAAAATATTTTATTTTTATACAATTTTAAAGGTTACACACTATTTACAGTTATTACTAAATATTGGCTATATTCCTCATGTTGAATATAGATCCTTGTAGCCTATTTTACACCCAACAGTTTGTATCTCCCTTATGTTGCCCCTCCTCCACCACTGGAAACCACTACTTTGTTCTCTATATCTGAGTCTGCTTCTTTTCTGTTATATTCACTAGTTTGTTGTATTTTTCAGATTCTACATCCAAGTAATATCACACAGCATTTGTCTTTCTCTGTCTGACCTATTTCACTTAGCATAATGCCTTCCAAGTCCATCCCTGTTGTTGCAAATGACAACATTTCACTCTTTTTATGGTTGAGTTGTATTCCATCATGTGTGTGTGTGTGTGTGCACATGTGTGTGTGTGTGTATGCCACATCTTCTTTATCCATTCATCTGTTGATGGACACTTAGATTGCTTCCATACCTTGGCAATTGTAAATAATGCTTCTATGAACATTGGGATGCACATATCTTTTCAAATTAGTGGTTTAAAAAAAAAACTAACACCATAAACAAAGTAAATTCAAAATAACTTAAAGACTTAATTGTTAAGACCAGATACTATAAAACTCCTAGAGGAAAACATAGGCAGAACACTCTTTGACATAAATTGCAGCAATATTTTTGTGGATGTGTCTCTTAAAGTAAAGGAAATAAAAGAAAAAATAAACAAATGGGACCTAATTAAATTTAAAAGCTTTTGAACAGCAAAGGACACCATCAACAAAATGAAAAGACAGGGCTTCCCTGGTGGCGCAGTGGTTGAGAGTCCGCCTGCTGATGCAGGGGATACGGGTTCGTGCCCCGGTCCAGGAAGATCCCACATGCCGCGGAGCTGCTAGGCCCGTGAGCCATGGACGCTGAGCCTGCGCATGCGGAGCCTGTTGCTCCGCAACAGGAGAGGCCACAACAGTGAGAGGCCTGCGTACCACGAAAAAAAAAAAAAAAGAAAGAAAGAAAAGACAACCTATGGAAGAAAAATATGACTGATAAGGGATTAATGTCCAACATATATAAACAGTTCTTAGAACTCAACATAAAAAAATAAACAACCTGATTACAAAATGGGCATAAAACTGAATAGACATTTTTCCAAAGAGGAAATGCAGATGGCCAAGAGGCCCATGAAAAGATGCTCAACATCACTAATCATCAGGGAAATGCAAATCAAAACCACAGTGAGATATCACCTCACACCTGTCAGAATGGCTATCATCAAAAACTCAAGAGATAGCAAGGGTTGGTGAGAATGCAGGGAAAAGGGAACCCTCATACACTATTGGTGGGAATGTAAATTTGTGCAGCCACTGTGGAAAACGGTATGGAGTTTTCTCAAAACACTAAAAATAGAGTTAACATTTAAAAGTTTATTTTTAAAAATAAGACATGCATACACTTTAAAGAGTGCTAAAAAACTTATACCAAAAAATAACAGGCCCCTGACCCTGATCCTTCTCATCCTCAAGTCCTGCTCCCTGGGCAGCCATTTTTTAAAAGTCTTTTAGCTGTTTTCAGTTGTTTACCTTCAAATAAAATGCTTATACTACACTTCTTGATTTGACTGATTTTTATATTGTCTGTTGATTTTTATTTTGGGATAAGACAATTTAGCTCTCATTTGCTCCCCCTTTCCCCTCTCCCATCCTCCCAGTATAGTTACATCACAACTTTTGATTAAGTCAACATTCAAAGTGTACATTGTTATGATTATGATTACTGCCAAGCCAAGTAGTGTGCTATAACTGTATTTCCTTTTTTTGTGTATTTTGGAGTCAAAAGTTTTCTCCTTTCTTTGTTTTTTTTCTTTAATTTTTTGAATTGAAATATAGTCGACATATGTTAGTTTCAGGTACTACATAATTTTACGTTTGTATACATTATGGAATAATCACACTGATAAGTTTAATAACCATCTGTCCTCATACAAAATTATCGCAGTATTATTGACCCTATTCCTTATGTTGTATATTACATCCCCATGACTTATTTATTATGTAGCTGGAGGTTTGTACCTCTTAATCCCCTTCACCTATTTCACCTACCTCCTACCCCCTCACTTCTGGCAACCTCCCATTTGTTCTCTGTATCTATGAGTCTCTTTTCATTTTGTTTTGTTTGTTTGTTTTTTTGATTCCCCATATAAATGAAATCATGTGGTATTTATCTCTCTGTGTCTGACTTATTTCACTTATCATAATATCTTCTAGATCTACCCATATTGTCACAAATGGCAAGATTTCTTTTTTTATGGTTGAGTAATATTCCATTGTATATATATACCACATGTTTATCTATTCATCTACTGATGGACACTTAGTTAACTTCCATATTTTGGCTATTGTAAACAGTGCCTCAGTAAACATTGGAGTGCACATATGTTTTCAAATTAGTGTTTTTGTTTTTTGAGGAGAGTAAAATTGCTTCATCATATGGCAATTCTATTTTTAATTTTTTGAGGAAGCTCTATACTGTTTTCCATGGTGGCTGCATCAATTTACAATCCCACCGACAGTGCACAAGGTTTCCCTTTTCCTCACCAACACTTGTTATTTGTTGTATTTTTGATGATGGCCATTCTGACGGGTGTGAGGTGGTATCTCACTGTGGTTTTGATTTGCATTTCCCTGATGATTAGTGATGTTGAGCATCTTTTCATGGGCCTCTTGGCCATCTGAAGGTCTTCTTTCAAAAAATGTCTATTCAGGTTCTCTGCCCATTTTTAAATCAGGTTGTTTGGTTTTTTGATGTTGAATTGTATGAGTCCTTTGTATATTTTGGACATTAACCCCTCATGGTATATATTGTTTGCAAATATCTTCTCCCATTCAGTCAGATGCCTTTTCATTTTGTTGATAGTTTCCTGTAGTGTGCAAAAGCTTTTTAGTTTGATGTAGTCTCTTTTATTTTTGCTTTTTTTTTTCCTTGCCTGAGGAGAGAGATGGAAAAAAATAGTAATCAGACTGGTATCAAAAAGCATACTGCCTATGTTTTCATCTAGGAGTTTTATGGTTTCAGGTCTAACATTTAAGTCTTTAACCTATTTAGAGTTTATGTTTATATATGGTATGAGAAAGTAGTACAGTTTATTTTGCATGTAGCTGTCCAGTTTCATAACACCATTTATTGAAGAAGCTGTCTTTTCTCCATTGTATATTTTTGCCCCCTTTGTTGTAGATTAATTGACTATATAAGTATGGGTTTATTTCTGCACCCTCTATTCTGTTGCATTGATCTATGTGTCTGTTTTTGTGCCAGTACCATACTGTTTCGATTAATGTAGCTTTGTATTATAATTTGGAATCAGGGAGCATGATACCTCCAGGTTTGTTCTTCTTTCTCAAGACTGTTTTAGCTATTCAGGGTCTTTTGTGTTTCCATACAAATTTTAGCATTATTTTTACTAGTTTATCTTTATAAATGATAAATTCTATAAGTTACGTTTCTGTTTAAGCTGCTATAAGAGAATTCCCCCAAACCTTAGATTCAGTAGAGAATTTTATTTTCCTGCCATATACTTTTCTAGGCATAGGTTGTCCTGGTCATGTAACTCTGCCATCCTCAACAAATGGCTTTCATCTCTGGGTCAATTTGGCTGCCTTAGCTCCCACCATCACAGCTGCATCCCACCCAGAGGGAAAGGAGATTAGAGGAAGGGAGCACATGTCCATTTCCTTTGAGGATATGACCTGGCAGTGGCACACATCACTTTCTGATCACACCCTATTGGCCAGAACTCAGTCACATGGTTATACCTAGCTGCAAGGGAAGCTGCAAAACACTCTTATGCTACCTTGCCATATTTTCAGCCAAGACTCCAGAGTTTTAGAGTTAAAGCGAATAGGTGTTAGTAAAAAGCTAGCAGTCTTTGCCACAGCCCACCTCATACTGTATTGGTCAAGGATCAGAAGCAGGCCATAAAACAAAGATCACTCTAGATATTAAAGAAGAAAAGGATTTAATACAGGGAATTCAGTGCTTTCAAAATCAGTGGAAGGGCCAGAGGACTGGGCTGTAGGATTTTGTGCTGAGCTTCCAGCAACTTCAGAGAACTAACTGTCAAAAGGACTACTACTTTGCCACATTCAGAGAGATAGGGCACCAGGAGGCTGCCATGGGAATAATTAAATTCAAAAACACTTTTCCGGAGATTCAATGCAAGAAACAAGAAGCTGCCACAACTCATGAGAGCCTCAACAGTCACTCACTTCCACAAAGCTGGAGACATGCCCTGGGAGAGGGCTGCTGTTAGAAACTTCCATAACCTGCTCACCAGCAGGAAAACATCCCAAAGTATCAGGAAGATGACCTCTACCCGCCTTCCATCTTCCCAAATTGTCCAAGTGCTTCTTATTGGTGGGACCAAATCTCTTCTCATACCCTAGCTACAAGGGAGTCTGGGAAATACAGGTTTTGACCTGCTGGGTTCCAGACAGCAGGAGGCAGAGATGGAGCTGAGTGCTGACCCATCACATCCAGGACTCTGGTGATCTTTGAAAGTGTGGCAGAAATAACAGATTATGTGGGAACCTTGCCTTTTTATTTGGGGGTAGCTTCCCAAATGTTATTAAAGATGGTCTTTTTTCTGGGCCTTTCAGTTTCTCCATAGAAGAAGCCCTCAATCTCCATCCTGGAATGATAAGCCAGTTCTCAGCATCCTGGGGGCTGGAGGTGTCAATGCTTGGTGTGTCTCACCCTGTTCTCCCTCTACCTGAAGTCCCTGAGTTCAGAGTTTCAGTTTTTAACCTAAAAATTCATGTGGATGAATCCACTCCATAATAAATCTTAGTTTGTTTTAGTAAAAAATAATAATACTTGTTTTAATATAAAAATATTCTCTGCTGAATCTTTGGGTGAAATAATGCTCCAGAAAGCTATTCCATGTTTAATTTGTAGTTTAAAAACTACTCCCTGAAACATGGCCACATACCCCCCAGAGATACATATCATCCAGTTTGAGAAATACGGGCCTGGATTATTTCTCTAATATTCTAAGATTCAATGACTATTTTTCTCTTCTTAGTAGGTAGGTAAAAATGAAAAACAACAAAAGAAAGGAAGGGAAGCTTGAGAAGGAATGACCTCCCTCCTGTTTTACAAATAAATCATAGAAGGACAAAGCTGCAATGGAAACTTCAGAACAGTGATCAATATTTGGAGAAAAGAAACCAAAAGGCCATGGTTTATTGCATGATCCATGCACTACGTGCAAGAAAGCAGCTAACTGTGAACACACGTTTCCAGGGCTGGGAGGAGATAGAGACAAATCCTTTTCTCAATGAAAGGAGCCAGTGAGAGCCTGCTGGAAGTAAATTCGGTGCTTCTGGAAAAAGCCATAGTCCTGCTTTGGGAAGCTCCCAGCATGCCTTTTTTTTTTTTTTTTTTTTTTTAACTTCTGGGGCACTAAACACAGCAAATCATACATTGTTTTCTTCCAACCCTTAGACTGGCTGATGGTGACAGGTCCAAGACACCACTCACTACCTTCTTTGGGTGTCAAGCTGGGCAAAATTGGTATAATTGGGTGAAAGAAAAGGAAAATCAGAGCAGTGTGTAGTAAAGTGAAAAGAGAAAGATGTACAGGAACTCCTTTGAGTAGGAGAGAAAAGGATGGAAATGTGAACGAGGATGCTTAGGTTTGTGGTACCCTCTGGGGGTAGAGTACTTGGACAGACATGAACTCATCCACTCCTTTCAATGCTGTCTGATAGTCCCATTTTATAGATGAGTAAGTGAACTCTGAGCAAGGTCCAGAGATGTGCTCAACGTTACAAAGATAGAAAATAGTAGACCCTGGATTCAAACCCAGGACTATGGGCTTCCCTGATGGATGATCATTTAACTGCACTCCTATGTCTGAAAGGGAGGAGCTAGGAGGCTGGGATACTGTCCCAGCTCTACCACTAACTGGCTGTGTAACACTGAGCATATTACTTAAATGCTTAGTTTCTTCATCCGCACAATAGAGATAATAACAGCATCTGCCTCACTGGAGAGTCAAGGGGATTAGATGATATAACATATAACATATATAAAGTACTTAGCACAGGGCTTGGTGCATATCAAGGGCTCAGGAAATGCTAGCTACTGTTGCTGTGCAAATACCTGGGAACTGTAGAAGAAAGGAGTATTCCAGGAAAATACCAAGCAGAAGAATTCAGAATGTCACTCCAGGTAAGAGACTGGAATCACAGGGAGCTACATTTCTCAACCCAGCTGGCTTCTGTGTAGTTTGGGCCAATGCAATCAGTCAGAATCTCTAGAAAAACAGAACCAGTAGGAGGTAGATATATAGTAGATAGATTAGATAGATAGATGGATAGATAGATAGATAGATAGATTAATTGATAGATTTATCTCAAGGAACTAGTTCATGCAATTGTGGGGTGGGGCTGGAAGGTCTAAAACTTGTAAAGCAGGCTGGCAAGGCTGGCAACTCAGACTGGAGTTGATGCTGCAGTCTTAAGGCAGAATTTCTTCTTCTCCTAGAAGTCTCAGGTTTTGCTTTTAATGCCTTCAACTGATTGGATCAGGCCCACCCAATTTGTGAAAGATAATCTCCTTTACTTAAAGTCAACTGATTGTTAGCCACTGTTACTAGATGCTAGCCATGTCTACAAAATATTACCATAGCAACACCTAGATTAGTGTTTGATTAAATACCTGAGTACTCTAGCCCAGCAGTCCCCAACACTTTTGTCACCAGGGACCAGTTTCATGGAAGACAATTTTTCCATGGACCGGGGATGGGGGGGATGGTTCCGAGATGATTCAAGTGCATTACCTTTATTGAGCACTTTACTTCTATTATTGTTACATTGTGATATATAATGAAATAATTGTACAATTCACCATAATGCAGAATAAGTGGGAGCCCTGAGCTTGTTTTCCTGCAACTGGATGGTCCCATCTGGGGGTGATGAGAGACAGTGACACCTGAAGCTCCACCTTAGACCATCAGGCATTAGATTCTCATAAGGAGCACGCAACCTAGATCCCTTGCATGCGCAGTTCACAGTAGGGTGTCTGCACTCCTATGAGAATCTAATGCCTCGGCTGATCTGACAGGAGGCGGAGCTCAGGCTGTAACGCGAGTGACGGGGAGTGGCTGTAAATACAGACGAAGCTTCGCTCACTCGCCCACCACTCACCTCCTGCTGTTCGGCCAGGTTCCTAACAGGCCACGGACCGGTACTGGTCCGTGGCCTGGGGGGTTTGGGACCCCTGCTCTAGCCTAGCCAGTGTGACCTAAAATTTACCATCATAGAAGCACAGCCAGTGGTGGGAGGTAGAGGAGGGGAGAAGCCAGGACACGCCTCCCCATCTCCCCGTCTTGCTGTGCCTCAGGAGCATCTCCAGCAGCGACGGTGGGCTCAGCGGGCAGCCTTTCCATCTTGGACCCAGGTCCCTCTAAGCAGCCCCAGACAATGATTCTAGCTCCCACAGGATGGCCTGGCTTCTGGTGACAAGTCTTCCTCCATTGCCTCCGTGGCCCTTGGTGGTAATGGCTTCCTGCTCTTACCAACCTCTGGGCTGTCTCCTTGTCTCTGCTTGGCTTACTTAGCCTCTCGTGTGTCTCTGATGCCCTGTGTGGGATCTAGAGTGGCTTCTGACTTGACCCTGACTGCATGAGAGGCCCTTTTTGTTAGTTGGGATGCTTGCCCAGCCTTTCGAATTGCACTGGTTTCTTAGGACTCTGTAGATGAGTTGTGGGGATGAATTTAGAGAAGTGAAGAAGACAGAGGCAGAAGAACTTGTCCCATGACCTCACTCACAGCTGCTCAGTCAGAGCAATGCCAGATGGTGAGAGAGGATAAAACCATGGCGCAAACTTCCTGAGGGCAGATGGGGGGAGATGGCCCTGGTCCAGGGGATTCCACTTACTCGTGAGTGTTGGCATCTGCTTCTCTCACATCAAGAGGGTCATCACCAAAACCCTGCATGTCTCAGAGGGCAGCCCTGCATTGCTCAAGCACCGCCCCTCCACTGCTCAAGACCCGGGTTATTTTGGGAGTAGTCTCTAAATGGCTGAGGCAAGTACGCAGCTGCTGATCACGGCGTCTCTGGGCATCTGTCTGTTTCATTCTAGAAGCATCTGTCTGAAGATGTTGGGGCTGCCCGTGAGGAAAGTTCAAGAGCCAATGTCCCCCCCACACAAACCCTGACCTCTTTCCGTGCTTCAATATTCTCCCAAACACTTAGCAATATCTGACGCATTGCACATTGCGATTATTTATTTGCTTATCATCTCTCTGCCTGCTCAAATATAAGCTCCACCAAGGCAGGCAGTTTTGTCCCTGTGTTCTCTGCTTTATCTCTAGCGCAAAGAGCAGTGCTCAGCTCAGAGCAGGCACTCAGTGGATGCCAGATGGAGCGACATCATTGCCTCTTTGATCCAAAGGACAGGACCCAGAGACCTGCATTCTCTATTAACTCTTAGCAGATATCCTGCCAGAGTCCAGGGCACGGCCGTTCTTCCAGCGCGCCCCCCAAACACAGCAGCCCAGAATGGTGAGAAATTGGGAAAACACCCCCAATTCCATGCTGGGCAGAGACAAGGAGGGCGTGGAAAGAAAGGCAAGGAAGAAAAGTAGTTTCTGTGGCAAGAAACACGTAAGTCAGGGACCGAAGGAGGTGGCTGTGGACCCCCAGTCCCCTGCCCAGTTCACACGCCTACAAAGGGCTCATGACACCCCTTAGCCCCCTTCCCACCAGATAGAGCTGAAGGATGTCTGATGGCAAATACCCCTCGCCTCCCCTCCCTCCTTTCCCTCCCTTCCCTTCTCCCAGCTTTAACGCCATCTGAGTTCTGTTCCCTTTCTCCTCACGTCATCTCTCTCATCATCTCTCTCTCTCGGGCACTGTCCTTTCTTCAGAGTTAGTAGACAGCAGGGTGGAGGGAGGGACCGAAGCCAGTGGGGTGGCCCACCCTTCCAAGCCCCTTGCTTCCCATACCCTTGCAGGGTGAACCTAGCCCCTTGTGAACCACCAAGCCCGGAGATTTTCTAGTGACAGATCCAGCAGTCACCGTGACCCCAGGAGCTCTGCCACTTCCAGCTGAATGGAGGCCTCTTTCCCTCCTCCAGTCCAGCACACCCCAGCTCCCCTGTTCAAGCCCATAATCAGTGGCTCCAGATCAAAGTGATCAACTTTTCACGGCAACCTTTCCCCTCTCCAAGGTCTAGATCAAGTCCCACTTCTCCACTGACTGCAGCTGCCGCAGATGGATCCCTTCTCTGAAAGGGTGAATGCCACATCACCACAGCTCTGGGGGTTTTGTTTGTTCGTTTGTCCTTGAAATATATTTGACATATAACATTGTGTGACTTTAAAGTGTCCATGTTGATGTGCTACCTTTATGTATTGTAATATGATTGCTAGTGTAGGGATAGCACCTCTGTCACCTCACCTAATTATTTCTTTGTTCTGGTGGAAATAATAAAGATCTAGTCTCTTATCAAGTTTGACGATTAAAATACAATATTGTATTCACTTTGTATTTACTGTATTTATAGTCACTAGACTGGGCATGAGATCTCCAGGACTTGTCTATTAGTTGCAAGTTTGTACCTTAAACAGCATCTATTCCCCCTCCCTCAAGCCCCTGGTAACCACCAGTCTACTCTGTTTTTACCAGTTCAGTTGTTTCGATTGCACAGATAAGTGAGACCCTATAGTCCTTGTCTTTCTCTCTCTGATTTATCTCATTGAGCATAATGTTTTCGAGGTCCAGCCATGCTGTCATAAAGGGCAGGATTTCCTTCTTTCTCGTGGCTGAGGCTCTGTTTTTTTCCTGGCTGCTTCTCCCTCTCTCCAGCCAACCCTAAAGCCCTTTGCACACTGCCCGTCTCCCCCCAACCCATCACCTCACCCAGAGGAGGAAGCGCAGTGGGCGCTCAACACATCATTGCTTCGTGCACCTCACCTCGGAGGAAACAATTTCCTCCCAGTTCCCAGAGAGAAGGACAACAGAATAAAAGGCATGGTAATACCAATAACATAGCCAAGGCTACCAGCCATCTGTGCTCCTTTTAATCATTGTAAAAGTAACACATGTTTGTTTTAGAAAATTTGGAACATACAGAAAAGAATTTTTAAAAGCCACATCTATCCTGGTGTGTTTCCTGCCAGTGCAAATATGCACATGTTTTCAAGGAAATTGGAATCATAACACAGTTTTTTTTTAATTGGAATATGAATATATTTCTTTCTGAGGATGCTCACAAGTGTAACATCATTTCTGATCCTTCTTTCCCTTTATTATTTTATGGGGAAATTTTCCATGTTGTTAAATAGTTTTTAGGTTGTTAAATATCTTTCAAAAATGTGATTTTTCACAGCCGCAAAATGTACCACCATATGGATGTGCCCTGCCCTATGGCCCTGTTGTTGGGTATCCCAGACATTTCCCGTTCCCTGTCACCTCCAGGCCTGTGCTCCACCGTTTAGCCCCATGATGTGCCCACACAAAACAGACCCTGCCTGACGCTGACTAGCCCTTCCACCAGGCTCCCAAGCTCTCCTTCTTCCTCATTTATTCTGTCTCCCAAAAGAAGCAGCTAATCCCTAGGACTTCCTCTGTCACCACTCACCACCTGCCACTCACCCCCCACCATGGTCAGACTCACCCACGATGCTTTAATCAGTCAGCCTTCCGGAAGGTTCCAAGTGCCCTAACACCCAGAACTGGGGCACATTTCTCAGTCTTGTCTTTCTGGCCCTCTTTGCCTCTCTGGGGCCTTTGATCCCACCCTCCTTCCCGAATCCCTCCCCTCCCTGGGCCTCCAGGATGGGGCGCTGCCTTTCTCCTATCTTTCTTCCTCTTCTGTGCTGCCATCTCCATGTCCTCCCCCAAATGCGGATGGACCCCAGGCCTTGTCCTCAACCCTCTTTTCTCTCTCTCTCTTTTTTTCTTTTTTTCTGGCCACACTGAAATGCTTGCAGGATCTTAGTTCCCCAACCAGGGATCGAACCGGCCTCGATCACCCCATTGGTACGTGATAATGAGAGCCATTAAGCTGGGGGAATGGGAATCACCTACTTGTCTACACGTGGCCCAAACTCAGCTCCTGGGCACTGTCCTCTCTGAGAGGCCTGAGTGGAGGCCTTCAGAGCGTCCTCTTCTGTTTTGGGAGGGCTCACTCTGGACCTTGGCCGAGCTTGCTTTCATTTATGAGAACTCTCTCATAAATGAGTTCAGCTCTCTCTCTCGAGGGCTTTTAGGGGGTTGAGTAGAATGAGCTGGCACAACAGCAAAGAGTCAGAGCACTGATTTCCACAAGAAAATGGTGTCTGGGTTCACTTTCTAGCTGTGTGACCTTGCACTTGGCCAAGTCACTTACCTCTTGTGCCCCAGTTTCATCGCCTGGAAAATGGAGACGGGATAAGGGTTACACGAGTCATGCACATAACATGCTTAGAACAGAACCTCGTGTGTAGTAAGCATTTACTAAATGTTAGCTATTATTATCAATGTTCAGATCCTTCTCTCAGGGAGATAAGGAGGTGAAAAAGGATGCTTGCCCCCCTCTACTTCACCTCTGCCTCCAGAGTGGAGGGAACTGGGGATCAGAGGGGGATGTTGTAGTCCAAATACATCAGGGAAGAGGGGGTCGGGAAGGTTTCTTTCCAAATCTTAGTTATGATCCTCCTCTCTTATGTGCATATCTGGAATTATAGATACGCAACTATGTCCCTGGTTCAACTCTCTGGGCTGTGAGACCCTTGTAGACCAGAACTTGCTATGCTCATCTCTGTGTCTCCATGGCAACCTGCATACAATAGGTGCTCAACTTATGTGACAAATGGAATAAGTTAAGGAAGGTATTAGAAGAAAGAAAACTAAGGCCATAGAGGCTGAGGCTGAAGTCATCAATATTTGAAATTATTGACCAATCTAGGAAGTTAGCGTCTGGGTAATTATGAAGCTACAGCTGCTCAGACTGAAGAGAACCAAGAACTGTGCATTCTCAAGCAATAGGCATTTTGGCTGTTATCCCCCAGTGTTGATTATGAAGGAAGTAGAGAAAAAAAGAAAATAAAAGGGGAACGTTTTGGTGGACATGATTTTAATATGGTAAAAAGTGAGCACCACTGGCTACTATTAAATTAAGAACAAGGTTCAAGGACTCACCGGGCAGTGAGTCGAGTATTAGCTGGACAGAAAGCATCCAAACATGGTAACACACGAGATGGAGTTTGTGGAAACTCACGTCTTGACTCAGGATTAGTGAGGTGGGAAAGAAGATATACCTTGTTACGGGCATCAGAGCAGGTGGCAGTCAGTGCGAGTCACCTCAGGCTCTTCTGGGGGTGTCCCTTCCTTCGTGGGTCCCTCTCGCTTGATGCTACCCCATCCCTCCAGTCCACTGGAGCCCTCGTGTTAAGCAAGCTTCCTACGTGGGGCTTCAGCTGGACAGTTAACTGTGCCCCAGATTTCCCCTCAACCTCCCTCACCCCATTCCTCAGCAACCTGGCCAAAAGATATACTGCCAGTGTAGTGGGTTAAAGCGTGCCCTTCCCTCAAACTTCATGCTCACCCAGAAACTCAGAATGTGACCTAATTTGGAAATGGGTTCTTTATAGATGTAATTAGCTAAGGACCTTAAGATAAAATCTTCCTGAATTTAGGGTGGGTCCTAAATCCAATGACTGGTACCCTTTTTAGAAGAGGAGAGGATCCACAGACAGACACAGAGAAGAAGGCCATGTGAAGATGGAGGCAGGCAGAGATTGGAGTGATGCTCCCACAGCCAAGGAATGCCTGGGACTGTCAGAGCTAGAAGAGGCAAGGGAGGATTCTTTCCTAGAACCTTCAGAGGGAGCACGGTCCTGCTGCTACCTTGATTTCAGACTTCTAACCTCCAGAACTAAAGAAAGTAAGTTCCTGTTGTTCTAAGCCATGAAGTTGGTGGTACTTTTTCATGACTGCCCTAGGAAACTAATACAGCCAGTGGGATGCTAGTGACTGAAAATGGGTAAATCTATCACCCCAGGAGTATTTACATATTAAATCTAATTTAACTGGACAGCAGAAGACTTTAAACTCAAAGGAATGAATCTCAGCGGTTGGAGTGTCCAGCAGTAAGGTGGGCCATAGGGCTTTTAGGCTTTCCAAGTTCATCATAAATTACCCCATGAAAGTAACCAATGCTCCCATCTCTATGGCCCGAGCAAGTGGACGTGAACCCGTTCAAAGGTGGTAAAAAGTTGATGGACAATAATATTCCAGTTTCCCAAGTCATTGACTCAGGTTTGCTTCAGATAAAAATTTAATTTCAAAGTGGAACAATTAAGGAAGTATGTAGAAATTGTACTAAAAATGGTTAGAATGATGTTAGGCAAGAAATCCGCTCTGTGATCTGCAAATATTGACTGATCTATTTTCAAAGCATTGAGGAGTAAGATATGAATACAAATGTGATGCAAAGCAGAGAGTTAACTCTACTTATGAAGTATTCTTCCTCCCTTCCCCCAAAAATCAGCCGTAACTCTGATCAAACCTTTAGATCTAACTATGAATTACATTAACTATAGAGAAGAGAGGACCATATTCAGGGATACTGTGAGAATGCGATCAGCAATGCTTTTTCAACTGTAGCTGCATGGAAATCACCTGGAGGGCTTGGGGGGTGGGGTGGACAATTCTGATTCAGTAGGTTTTGGGGGGTGCCTGAGATTTTGTATTTCTAAAATCTCCCATGTAATTGATTGAGACCACACTTTGAGAACTACTGCTATGGAAGGTAGTTTTTCCTTCTTTTTTCTTTCCTTTCCTTTTTGCTTGAGATATAATTGACCTATAACATAGTTTATTAGTTTTAAGTATACAACATAATGATATACATAAATATGGCAAACTGGTCACGACAATAAGTTTAGTTAACATCCATCACCCATCACCCAGAGTTACAAGTTTTTTTCCTCGTTGAGAACTTTTAAGATCTACTCTCTTAGCATCCTTCAAGTATACCATACAGCATTATTAACTATA
Source organism: Mesoplodon mirus (assembly GCF_964341445.2). NCBI lineage: Eukaryota > Metazoa > Chordata > Mammalia > Artiodactyla > Ziphiidae > Mesoplodon > Mesoplodon mirus. The sequence goes on from NC_138989.1 coordinate 72,661,030, forward strand.
GTCACCATGCTGTAAATTACATCCTAAGGACGTATTTACCTTATAACTGGAAGTTTGTACCCTTTGACCCCCTTAACCCATTACACACACACATACACACACACACACCTCGCCCGCCGCCTGCCTCTGGCAACCACCAATCTGTTCTCTTATCTATGAGTTTGGTGTTTTGGTTTGTTTAGATTTCACATATAAGTTACATCACATAGTGTTTGATGCTGCTCTCTTGCTCTTTTAAAGAATTCTTATCTTTTAAAGATACTGCAATATTTATGGATGAAATAATAAGATGTCTGGGATATATTTAAGAACAACTCAGGGAGGGGGTAGGCAGAGAGCATAAATGACACAAAATCTATGACAAAGGAGTCAAGAATATACAGTGGAGAAAAGACAGTCTCTTCAATAACTGGTGCTGGGAAAACTGGACAGCTACATGTAAAAGAATGAAATTAGGACACTCCCTAACACCATACACAAAAATAAGCTCAAAATGGGTTAAAGATCTAAATGTAAGGCCAGACACTATAAAACTCTTAGGGGAAAATATAGGCAGAACACTCTGACATAAATCACAGCAAGATCTTTTTTGACCCACCTCCTAGAGAAATGGAAATAAAAACAAAAATAAACAAATGGGACCTAATGAAACTTCAATGCTTTTGCACAGCAAAGGAAACCATAAACAAGATGAAGAGGCAACCCTTAGAATGGGAGAAAATATTTGCAAAGGAAGCAACTGACAAGGGATTAATCTCCAAAATATACAAATAGCTCATACAGCTCAATATCAAAAAAAAAAAAAAAAAACCACAACAAACCTCCCAATCAAAAAATGGGCGGGGGCTTCCCTGGTGGTACAGTGGTTGAGAGTCCCCCTGCAGATGCAGGGGACACAGGTTCGTGCCCCGGTCCGGGAAGATCCCACATGCCGCGGAGCGGCTGGGCCCGTGAGCCATGGCCGCTGAGCCTGCATGTCCGGAGCCTGTGCTCCGCAACAGGAGAGGCCACAACAGTGAGAGGCCCGCGTACCACAAAAACAAAACAAAACAAAAAAACTACAATGAGGTATCACCTCACACCAGTCAGAATGGCATCATCAAAATATCTGCATGAGCTGTTTTTATATTTTGGAGATTAATCCTTTGCCCATTGCTTCATTTGCAAATATTTTCACCCATTCTGAGGGTTGTCTTTTTATCTTGTTTATGGTTTCCTTTGCTGTGCAAAAGCTTTCAAGTTTCATTAGGTCCCCTTTGTTTATTTTTATTTCTGTTTCTCTAGGAGGTGGGTCAAAAAGGATCTTGCTGTGATTTATGTCATGGAGTGTTCTGCCTGTTTTCCTCTAAGAGTTTTATAGTGTCTGGCCTTACATTTAGGTGTTTAATCCATTTTGAGTTTATTTTTATGTATGGTGTTAGGAAGAGTTCTAATTCCATTCTTTTACATGTAGCTGTCCAGCTTTCCCAGCACCACTTATCGAAGAGGTCCTTCTCCACTGTATACTCTTGCCTCGTTTATCAAAGATAAGGTGACCATATATGCGTAGGTTTATCTCTGGGCTTTCTATGCTGTTCCATTGATCTATATTTCTGTTTTTGTGCCAGTACCTTACTGTCTTGATTACTGTAGCTTTGTAGTATAGTGTGAAGTCAGGGAGCCTGATTCCTCCTGCTCTGTTTTTCTTTCTCAAGATTGCTTTGGCTATTCGGGATCTTTTGTGTTTCCATACAAGTTGTGCAAGTTTTTGTTCTAGTTCTGTGAAAAATGCCAGTGGTAGTTTGATAGTGATTGCATTGAATCTGTAGATTGCTTTTGGGTAGTATAGTCATTTTCACAATGTTGATTCTTCCAATCCAAGAACATGGTACATCTCTCCATCTGTTTGTATCATCTTTAATTTCTTTCCTCAGTGTCTTATAGTTTTCTGCATACAGGTCTTTTGTCTCCTTAGGCAGGTTTATTCCTAGATGTTTTATTCTTTTTGTTGCAGTGGTAAATGGGAGTGTTTCCTTAATTTCACTTTCAGATTTTTCATCATTAGTGTATAGGAATGCAAGAGATTTCTGTGCATTCATTTTGTATCCTGCTGCTTTACCAAATTCATTGATTAGGTCTAGTCGTTTTCTGGTAACGTCTTTAGGATTCTCTATGTGTAGTATCATGTCATCTGCAAACAGTGACAGTTTTACTTCTTCTTTTCCAATTTGGATTCCTTTTACTTCTTTTTCATCTCTGATTGCTGTGGCCAAAACTATGTTGAATAATAGTGGTGAGAGTGGGCAACCTTGTCTTGTTCCTAATCTTAGAGGAAATGGTTTCAGTTTTTCACCACTGAGAACGATGTTGGCTATGGGTTTGTCATATTATTATGTTAACCCCTTTACTATGTTGACGTAGGTTCTCTCGATGCCTACTTTCTGGAGAGTTTTTATGATAAATGGGTGTTGAATTTTGTCGAAAGCTTTCTCTGCATCTATTGAGATGATCATATGGTTTTTCTCCTTCGATTTGTTAATATGGTGTATCACATTGATTGATTTGCATATGTTGAAGAATCCTTGCATTCCTGGGATAAACCCCACTTGATCATGGTGTATGATCCTTTAATGTGCTGTTGGATTCTGTTTGCTAGTATTTTGTTGAGGATTTTTGCATCTATGTTCATCAGAGATATTGGCCTGTAGTTTTCTTTTTTTGTGGCATCTTTGTCTGGTTTTGATATCAGGGTGATGGTGACCTCATAGAATGAGTTTGGGTGTGTTCCTCCCTCTGCTATATTTTGGAAGAGTTTGAGAAGGATGGGTGTTAGCTCTTCTCTAAATGTTTGATAGAATTCGCCTGTGAAGCCATCTGCTCCTGGGCTTTTGTTTGTTGGAAGATTTTTAATCACAGTCTCAATTTCAGTGCTTGTGATTGGCCTGTTTATATTTTTGATTTCTTCCTGGTTCAGTCTTGGAAGGTTGTGCTTTTCTAAGAATTTGTCCATTTCTTCCAGGTTGTCCATTTTATTGGCATATAGTTGCTTGTAGTAATCTCTCATGATCCTTTGTATTTCTGCAGTGTCAGTTATTACTTCTCCTATTTCATTTCTAATTCTGTTGATTTGATTCTTCTTCCTTTTTTTCTTGGTAAGTCTGGCTAATGGTTTATCAATTTTGTTTACCTTCTCAAAGAACCAGCTTTTAGTTTTATTGATCTTTCCTATTGTTTCCTTCATTTCTTTTTCATTTATTTCCCATCAGATCTTTATGATTTCTTTCCTTCTACTCACTTTGGGGATTTTTTGTTCTTCTTTCCCTAATGCTTAGGTGTAAGGTTAGGTTGTTTGTTTTAGCTGTTTCTTGTTTCTTGAGGTAGGATTGTATTGCTATAAACTTCCCTCTTAGAACTGTTTTTGCTGCATCCCATAGGTTTTTGGCCGCCCTGTTTTCACTGTCATTTGTTTCTAGGTATTTTTTGATTTCTTCAGTGATCTCTTGGTTATTTAGTAGCATATTGTTTAGCCTCCATGTGTTTGTATTTTTTACAGTTTTTTTCCTGTAATTGATATCTAGTCTCATAATGTTGTGGTCGGAAAACATGCTTGATACGATTTCAATTTTCCTAAATTTACCATCTTCATCTTCATTTATTTGGTCTTGCAGGTTTTTACCTTGCTCCTTCGTCTGTAACATATTTTTTGGTCATTTCTTTTTTGTTGTTGTTTTTTTTATGGGTGGTGCTGTATTCCTTTCTTACTGGTTGTTTGGCCTGAGACATCCAGCACTGGAGTTTGCAGGCAGTTGGATAGAGCCAGGAATTGGTACTGAGATGAGGACCTCCAGGAGGCCTCACTCTGATTGATATTCCCTGGGGTGTGAGGGTCTCTGTTAGTCCAGTGATTTGGACTCGGAACTCCCACCACAGGAGCTTGGGCCTGACCTCTGGTCTGGAACCAAGATCCCGCAAGCTTCGTGGCATGGTAAAAAAGAAAATTAAGAAAAAAAGAAAGAAAGGGGAAAAAAGGAGCAGTACAATATCAAAGAATAAAAAACAAAATAAAATTAGAAAGATAAAAAAAGTATTAGGAAAAATAAAACTTTAATTGAAACAACCTGTGGCTGGGGGTTCCACCCGTTCTCTTAGGGGTCTGTGGTCCCCCACTAGTGTCTGGTGGGTGTCCTAGTTGTGCAGAGACGCTAATTCCCTGTCCTCCTAGTACACAGTCTTGACTCTGCCCCCTCCAGGATGTGCTTTGATCTTAGATTTTAGGTTATCCCCACGTAGCAAGGGACAGAAAGGCATTTCAGCAGGAACCCTGTATTATCTTGCTTGGTCTTAGGATTGGTTTAGCCTTGCAAAATATAGGTGTCTCGGTGTTCTTCTGGGATCAGAGACACTGGTCAGTTTCACTAGAAGTTAAAGTGATCCTGTTGAGTTGACTCAATCTTCACCATCCATAGTGGATAATGCTTTAAGTTCCTCTGCATTCTGATTTCAGAGGCCCAGCACCCCAGCCAGGGCTTCCCTGGGCTCTCCCAGAGGGCACCTGACACATTTTTAAGGAAGAGAGGCTGCCTTTAGGTACCAGGATGCTTTTCTTCCCATTTGTGCCAACATCTTCATTGTATGACATGTTTTAATGAGGGAGGATAAAGGGAGAAAATGATGCCAAATGTTTCTGAAATGGGTCTGAACAATAATTACATTCTGCACTGAAATGACAGAAATTCTCCACCCAATATGCTTTGGAAAGGCCTGGCAGGAGAGAAATATGTGTTCCAGAAAGCACAATTGAGTGAGCACATTTTAAAGTTCTAACATAAAAAAAGAAGTCTAAAACACCTAAAGAAAACCAAAGTTTAACACTCTCCTTCCACTTTTTTAAAGGAATAAATGTGGATTGAACCTCAGTAAAGAGTGTGAACGACCAGCCCTGCCGAGAAGTGGATTCCTCCCATGCTGGATTCTAAAACAGTAAGGGAAGATGATGTGGTCTATCCAACCTCCCCAACCCTGGGGGAATTTGACTGAGGGACTGTGGGTTGGATACTGCGAAATCCAAAGATAACGGTGCTCCATAGGGCAGCCCACTCACCCTCAGCCAGGCCATAGCTTGTCTGAAACTAAAGGCAAGTGCTGGAGGAAATATGAGCTGTATCTCTGGTCTTGGAGGGTGGTCACCAGGAGGGACAGTGCTGCTGACACTTTCAGGGAGAGCTACTGCACACATCCAGGGATCCAGATGCTCCCCTGAGAAGGCATGGCACCTGCCTTAAAAGTCCAGCATTTTCTCTTAAAAGTCCAGTATTTGAGTCTCCACCCTTTTGAGCCTTATGCAATTTGAAGTCAGGGCCTAGAAAGCCCAGCCACCCACAGAGCCCATCTCATTTTGCTGACAGTAGCCATTCTCCCTTCATTTACTTATTTACCACCACCATCACCCCCCCCAGTAAGATAAGGTAGTTCATGGAAAACACACATTTTAAAATATAAACATCAGATATAGGCAAACCATTTTGTAATCGGAGGCCAAGTGTGAATGTGTTCACAACTACAGGTCGAACTTTCATACCCTTCACTGAAGTTCAATTCATATTTTTTCATTTGAAAAAATGGAAGGGTTATCAATGTCAATATCCTGGTTGTGATATTGTACTATAGTTTTGTGAGATATTACCATTGGGGGAAACTGGGCAAAGGGTACATGGGATCCCTCTATAATATTTCATACAACTGCATTAGAATCTACAATTATCTTCAGATACAAAGTTTCCTTTAAAAAATACCAAAAACAAATGGAAGGGGCAGGATCCTAAAGAGATTAGATGGTGTATGGATTTGGCTTGAGATTCGGGAATGGCGAAGTGAAAAAGGAAATGGGATTATTATGAAGTCTTGGCTCTCGTGATTACGGAGGCCGAGAAGTCCCAAGAACTGAGAATCAGGAGAATTCATGGTGTAGGTCCCAGTCTGGTCCTAAGGTAGGAGAAGGCCCCAGCTGAAAGACAGTCAGGCAGAGAGCAAATTCTCTCTTGTTCAGCTTTTTGTTAGACTAAGGCCTTCAACGCATTGGATGAGACCCACTCACAATAGGGAGGGCAATCTGTTCTACTCCCTCTCCTGATTCAATCTCATCCAGAAACACCCTCACGGACATACCCAGAATAATGTTTAGCCAAATATCTGGGCAGCCCATGGCCCAGTCAAGTTGACACAAAAAATCAGCCATCGAAGTTACTTCACATCTCAGTGTCTCGGTTTCTTGTCTGTAACATGGGCATGATGAGAGCACCTTCCTCACCCAGTTGGAGAGAAGTTCGAGAGAGACAGAATATTCAAAATCCTTAGTAGAATGCTTGGAATATAGTACGTGCCCCAGCTCCCAAGAGGGGAGAAGTTGGCAAGGAGCAGGGAGAAATTGGACACAGGCTTCCTGAGCCGACTCACCTCTAACTTGCCTCCAGGGCCCCTTCCCTCCTTCTTTCTCTTCCTCTTTTTGCAGCAGTTCTAATACCAACATTTGAAAAGGTTCCGATTGCTCAGAGTGACATTTCCTTTGCATCCCTTTGCCGGCAGCCTCTCTTCATCGAAAGTCTAATTGTTCCACCAAGGATTTCTGATCGAGACTCCGGCAGAGAGAGGGCTGGGCGGGTCTCAGGGACTTTATCAAATGTCTGCTACCCTGACATTTGATATTGTGGAAACGGATTAACTGCCTCCCTCACCATAATTGCTGTTGACAAAACACAAGAAGCCCGAAGGCATCCCCCCCGTGCTGACCCAGCTCCCCGCACGGCTGCGCTTATTCAAATGACCACGGCGTAAAATATCTCCGTGGAGACAGCAAGGCAGCAGCGTTACAAGGTGGGGGGCTTACACCTTACAGAGCAAGTGCAAGGAGGCAAGAGGCGGTGGCAATGGTGTATGTGAAAGAAGCCTCCCCTTTACACACAAATATCTAAAAACTATTAATTTGGGGGCAGCAGCAAGGAAGAAATACATGAAAGGAAACTTGATTTCTATTTAAATGGTATGTTTTCATCACCTTTCTTCGGAGCCTAAGTATCCATCTTTGAGTACCTGTGCTAATTGATTTCAAATGCAATTCAACGCCATCGCTGTAGAATAATAAATCTCAGGGCAAAGAGGCTAAGGGGGAACTTGAGCGGAAGAGGAGGGGGATGTAACCTGTGGCCTTTAAAAGGCGTGTCTGTGTCATCCTCGGTGAGCTCGAAGCCGTCCCCTGATGGGTGCCGGCAGCAGGGGTTGCTCAGTTGTTTGTGTAACGGACAATCCCTTGAACTTGAAATCCTCCTACTGATCCAGGGAGTGTCCATTGCTGGGTTACGCCCGGGGCCCCGGTGGCCACACCCAGGCACACGCTGTCCCTCTTCTGAAGGACTGAGGCATTCTTGAGGCCACCATTCCACTCTTCCTTGCAATGCCTGATGCTATCTTTCCCTGGGGCCCCTCATGGGCCTGTTCTTCCTGGCAAGCCTCTTTCCTATGACCCTCTCCTTCCTAAACTGGTGTCCCTTCCTCCCCAGGGGGGCTGTCACTTTGAGATGCAAGCAGCTGAGCAGGTCCCTGGAAGGTACAGAGACTTGCTAGAGACCCAGACGTCTACCCCGGGGTGGAGGGATGAACCTCAGAAAGAGGTGGGTCCAGGCTCCATGGCTGGTCATAGAGGGCAAGTGGAGCATTTGGGTTTCATCCTGGTGATTCCCTCCCTGCCTGTGCTGGAGTCTTGCCCTTGCTCATCCCTGGGAGAGGTGAGGACTGAGGCCACGATGGCTGGGATGCAAGACTGGATAGGAAGGATCAACGAGGGGTCTTGCTTACTCAGTGGCCACACAGCAGCTTTAATGTTGTTTTCCTGAGCAAGAATCTAGCCGATAAGGAGGAGAACCACTAATCTGTCAAAACGCCCTATACAAAGGAGCTGAGCAACCACAAAAAAGTGATGCGCCCATTCCAGAAAACAATTCATGGGGGACAGGCCAATCCCCAAGCCCTGTGTCAGCAGGTACCCTTACTAGGACGGAAGGAGCAGGTAGTCTAGCGAATCTGCGGGGGCCAGAGAGGAGCTAGGGCTGGAGACCTGTGCCCACCTGTACAACGGTTGTGACCTGGTGGGGTTGTATAGGGGGGGGAGCAGTTAGATTTGTGCAGGGCATCATCCAACCTGCATCAGCATCAAATCCTTGTAACTCCCCACTTTGCATTCCAGGAACTCTGCTGGGGCAGGACTACTCCCAAGAAGAAATAAACTCTCTCCAAGGCTTTTTCTCCAAATGACTGAGATCAGGAGTTTATTTCTGAAAATGGACAGCCCTACCCAGGATCTATCCACATAAACCAGAAGCAACATCTATATAAGATCAAAATACAGAGTCATTTCATTCAGTTTGGGCACAAAGGCAAGTAATCCAAATTTCCACTGCATAGACAAATTATCCCAAGACAGACTAAATTATTGATGGACTTAATGGTATCCTTTTTGTATAGATATGACTTCATTCTTTATGGTAAGCATCTCAGTAGTTATATAAGTACATTTAATCTGCCATGTTTTCATCCCACTGAATTCTCAGCCCACATAAATCACTTTTAAAAGTTTTACATTTTTTCTTCCAGTTTTATTGAGATATCATTGACACATAGCACTGTAAAAGTGCAAGGGGCACAGCAAAATGATTTGACTTGCATACATCATGAAATGATTGTCACAAAAAGTTTAGTGATCATCCATCATCTCATAGAGAAACAAAATTAAAGAAATAGAAAAAAAATTGTTTTCCTTGTGGTGAGAACTTAGGTTTCCCTCTCTGAACAACTTTCATATGTAACATACAGCCTTGCTCATTATATTTATCATGTTGTACATTACATCCCTGGTACTTCTTTATCTTATAAGTAGAAGCTTGTATCTTTTGACTGCCTTCATCCAACTCCCCCAGTTGCTTCTGTTTACGGCATCAAATGAGCTAGGTCCTCGTGTCCCACGTCTCTGTCTCTCCCCATGACTTTCACATTCATTCATTCATTCATTCACTCATTCATTCAGTCTCAACCCTCACGTAGCTCACTGTTTGGTGGGCGAAGCCAGACATGAAACAGATGAACGTTCCTTCCTGTGTTGTGAGGATATGATAAGGGGGATTTAAAGCAAAAAGCCCTGGCGACTGGCTAAGCCGAGTCAAGCTCTCATGTCCCCTCAGTTTGCCCATCTCCCACCTGCCAACCCCCCATGGGGCCTATTGATTTCTGACACGCCTTGATGTAAAATTACACGTCGTGATATCATTCAGGATAATGCTGACAAAGGCAAAAGGGGCCCCTCTGGCTCCCACTGAGAGTTCCTTCCCTCAAACCCACCGCCAACCAGAGCCAGTTGCTGAATTACATTTACAGCTGGGAGGATGCAGCAGCAGCAAAGACACCCCACGGAGGGAGGAAGATAAATAAAATTGCAATCGGGCCCATTGATCTCCCCTCTGATGAATTTAATAGGGAAGTGGAGAAACGGCAGGAAAAGCCCCTGCCATGCTGCTGTTTAACTCACTTCTGAGGGCAGGGGACGTCCCTAAGTAAATTGGCCACACTCCCGCTAACAGTCCCTGGGTGAGAAACCCCTGACTCTGCAGCCCCAAAACAGAAGAAAAGGAGGCGGGAAGTAATCTGGAATAGGAAAGAGCAGGCATTAACAAGCCGGACTTAAAATACCCATTAGGTGATTAAGGGGATTAGGCTGGTATTATTTGTGTGCTCTTTCTCTGAAAGCTACGAGGGAGGCTGAGACTCGGCAAGGCGCACTCCCTGCAGCCTGGGTAGAAATGCACAATGACTCATCTTTCTCCAAGCAAGAACCAGCTGGCACCGGGGGAAGGTCTGTCTGCCTTTCCTCTGTACTGGGTAAAGTACAGCTTCTCATCATGAAGATCAACCTTTTCCCGGCAGAGCACAAGCCCTGTTGCCTTTTTGCTCCCAGTTCTGTGCTATGACGGGGTGGCTGGAACTCTGGGTCTGTCTCAGGTGTCCCCAGTTCCAAATTCTATCCCACTATTGTCCTGGTGGGGAAATCTTCCATGTTGGTATAGGCACCCCATGATAGACTAAACATGACAGCAAGTCTAGGGGTTCTCCATGATGAACTGAGACAGGAAGGAACTTGGATCAGATGTCGCTGAGTTCAACAGAGGCAGCTCTTGGTCACCACCCAGGACTTCTCAGAGGAAGAGCCCACGGGTGTCTCCTGGTTGAGCAGCGTCCGCGAGTGGACAGGACTGGGCCTCGCAGAGAGAGAAGGAGAGGGCTTTGACCTTGCTTCTTAGGGTCTGCTGCTCCCCTAGCCTGGCCACCCTGCCCTCCTCACTCCCCCTGGCTGAGGCCCCCAGCGTCTTCCTGCAGTTTCCTGCCACACACTCCTGGAGCCCCACCTTGGACCTCTCACTCGCCCTCTACCAGGCATCCATCCAAAGGGCAGTCAGCATCGTAACCACAATCCAAGCCTTGAGCTAAAGGGAGGGAGCTCTAACCAAGGTGGACGGGGTGGGGCTTTCAGACATAAGAGGACATTGTTGGAGGCCTGGGCCTGCCGGTGCTGCAGGAACCACACCGCATGGCTGATCCCCTGTGTGCAGCCTGCCTGGAGGGACCTGGGTGCATGGGGCATCGCTGCGGTTGGACTCTGCCCAGTCGCCTACCCCTTGACCCCAGTGTGGCAAGGTGGTACTGACAGTGCGGGCAGCCAATGGATACAAAACTCCAGAATGGTACAGCATTGCAGGAGGCCCCCTCCTGGGTGCCCCAAACTTGTTTTGGGTTCAGGAAACCCCACACTGAACTGTCCTCAGTAGGTAAAATTGTAAATATCTGCACACAGCTCTCCTGCCGCCCCTGGGCTCAGGCCCTCAGTCCTTCCACTGTCTTCATGGGCTCCAGACCTTTTTCACCCCAGACCTCAGGTTTGCTTCAGGTGGTCGCATTCAGAGCCAAGTGTCCCCAACGTGCTAGAGAGAGAGTTCTTTTGGATAAGAGTTAAGGAACTTATGGAGCTGGTCTCTGCAATTTGTTCATCTGGAGAGGAGATGGTTCCTATTTTTCAGGGATGGGCAGCCATCCAGGTGAGTTTTTTTTTTCTGTATCTCCAACGTAATCCAACTCGATTATATCAACAGGTATTTACTGGGCATCTATTAGATGCCAGGCGCTGGGATGACAGTAATAAACAAGCTGAATTAGTCTCCGCCCTCACAGAACAAATAGTCTAGAGGATGAAAGGGGATACAGACAGGGTAACAGAACATTCTAGTACAGTGTGATAAGGACATTAGCAAGAGAAGCAGAGGCTGTAGTCAAGCTCCTGAGCTCCTGATGGAAGTGAGGAATGGAGATCAGTGGGAAAGAAGCAATGTCTGAGCTAAAACTTAGAGGATGAGCTGGGGTTAGCAGGCAAAGGGGACGGGGGTGGAGGGAAGGAGAGGACCACAGGAGGGAGGAAGAACACGTGCAAACACGGAGGCAAGAGATTACTGGGATAGTGGGAGGACCTGTAAAAAGTTCATCTGGAACGTGGATGATGGATGATGGGGGAAACGGGGAGAGATGAGGCTGGAGGAATCAGGCAGGTACAGCTCACAAGGGACTTAGCAGACTGACTAGGGGTTTGGGCTTCATCTCTCCTATGGGCACTGAGAGGCCAGTGGGAAGTTTTAAAATGAGGAAGTGACAGACTCCTATCTGCACTTGAGAAAGATCTTTGTGACCTGAGGGCGTGAGCAGAGGGTGGAATTGGAAGCAGGGAGATCAGGTTGAAGGCAACTGCAGAGCCCAGGCAAGAGAGGCGCCGGAGAGCATCGGTGGGAACAGAGACAAGGAGGGACACGGGAAAGTGACTGGGCAGGACAACTGATGCTCTGATTGAGAGCTGTGGTGCCATTCGCTGGAAGAGGGGACCCGAGAGCTGAGAAAGTCTCTCAACTGTAAGCCCAGATGCTGGTGTACCCGTGTGCCCTGCGCCACACCAGGCCCTAAGGGGAGTACACAGACCCTGAACTCCTTGTCATTGGCTGATGCATCATGCTCTCTTTTGGGTCCCCAACACCTGGCACATAATTGGTGGTGAAAAGTATTTATTAAATGCATGCACGAATGAATGCATTAATACGTGAATATAAGACAGAATCTCTAACTTCAAAGTTCTTTGAGTCTTATTGCAAGACAAGGTGATCCTACATCAAACAATTAAAGAACAGCACAAGATAGAACATAATTAAGTTCTAAATCATCTGGTTCAGGCTGTAAGTGCTGGAGTTTCAGAGAAGAGAAAGATCCATGTGGGCTGGAGGAGTTAAGGATGGCTTAAATATAATTCCCCAACATTACAGTACCCTGGAAACAGCAGTGCCGGTCTTAAAACTGAAGAGAGATGAAAGCCAACACAGACAGCCTTATTTACCCAGTGTTGTACAGCAGACCACCATGATATTGGGGGACTGAATTAATATCACTGGCCATGGGAGGTTAACACTGTTCAAGTGGACTTATTCCTGCACAATTAATAATGGGCTCTGGGCTTCCCTGGTGGCGCAGTGGTTGAGAGTCCGCCTGCCGATGCAGGGGACACGGGTTCGTGCCCCGGTCCGGGAAGATCCCACACATGCCGCGGAGTGGCTGGGCCCGTGAGCCATGGCCGCTGAGCCTGCGCGTCCGGAGCCTGTGCTCCGCAACGAGAGAGGCCACAACAGTGAGAGGCCCGCGTACCGAAAAAAAAAATAATAATAATAATAACAATAATAATGGGCTCTGACGTAGTCCATTCTCATTGTATTCTTTTTTTAAAGATGCTTTTTAATTGAGGTAAAATCCATGTGACATAAAATTAACCATTTTAAAGTGTACAATTCAGTGGCATTTAGTACATTCACATTATTATGTAACTACCTCCTCTCTCTGGATCCAAAATATTTTCATCACCCCCCAGAAACCCTGCTCATTTTATACTTGAACCAGCAAAGCAATATGGTGGATTGGAAGGAGCTCTGACATGCAGGGCCTTGAGTTCCCATTGGGGTCTATGATTAAGTTACTCAAATCTGACCCAGGGTAAGTCACCAGTGATTTCTTTCTTTCTGACCCAGGGCAAGTCACCAGTGATGTCTTTCTTTCTTTTTTTTAAAAAAATAAATTTATTTATTTTATTTATTTATTCTTGGCTGCGTTGGGTCTTCGTTGCTGCACGCAGGCTTTCTCTAGTTGCGGCGAGCAGGGGCTATTCTTCGTGGCAGTGTTCAGGCTTCTTATTTCAGTGGCTTCTCTCGTTGTGGAGCACGGGCTTTAGGCAGGAGGGCTCAGTAGTTGTGGCTCACAGGCTCTAGAGCGCAGGCTCAGTAGTTGTGGTGCACGGGCTTAGTTGCAGCACATGGGATCTTCCTGGACCAGGGCTTGAACCCATGTCCCCTGCATTGGCAAGCGCATTCTTAACTACTGTGCCACCAAGGAAGCCCACCAGTGATTTCCAGACCTCAGTTCCATCATGTCTAAAATGGGGATATATGATTAAGATGATATCCAAGGCCTCTTCTAAATTTACAACACAGTTATTTTAAGTACAGTTGTCTTTCACATTTGAAGATAGTTGGCATAAAAACAGATTTGTTGCTTGACTGTATTATGCAAAAAAAAAAATCATGGTGAATGTCTGTAAGTATGTATGCATTTTAAAGGGCAGAGGTGGGAGGAGGGTAGACTAGCTGAGGCTAAGATGGAACCAGAGCCATGCATTGGTGAAGAGAGTGGAGTCTGGGGAGATTATCTAGCTGGCTCTTGCATTGTTTGTTCACTTGGGTATTTTAGTGTTTAACTCCTTGGTCGACTCTGAATTGAATTCAGCAATTGGGTTTGTTCTAGACTTGCATTAGGTGCTACCACTGAGCTGTGTTTGTATCCTGAATAATTTTATATCTAATCCCAAGGCTAAAAATGTTTTTCTCTTTCTTCCTGCCCCAAACCTTTAATTACCACTTTTCTTTACCAGCCTCTCTGTGCACGCCTCATGGAAAGAACATGTTTCCAGTTTTCTAAGTAATTTCAGACTTATGCAGAGTCCAAGAAAACGCACAGAATCTCAAAACTAATGGAGCAAGAAAAGAATGATTATATGCTGAGTCTCCTGGGTTCATGGGGAGTCTTCTAAAATTCAGTAGCTATCTGGAGGTAGTAGTCCATTGCCAACATTTGAAGTTCAAGAATGGAGAGATTCCCTGAGCATGGGATTGCCTCCACACGCTGCTTTGGGTAAAGATACGAAAGGTAAGTCTAATAAAGTGAGCCTAGAAGCCACAGGGTTGTTATTGCGAGGGTCCTTCAAATCATAAGAACAATAAGTACAATCAAAGGCAGAAGAAATAAATACATCGGTGGTTAATAGGACAGATTTTGGTGCAAGGCTGACTGGGTTTGAATTCCACTTTATCTACTTACTAGCTGGGTGATTGGCAACTTACTTAACCTCTTTGGTGTAAGTCAGCCTATGCTAAATTATGCTGCAGTAACAAACAATTCCCAAGTCCCAGTAGCATAAACAAACAAAAAGTTTTACTTCTTTTTTATTTCTTTTGGGGTTTTTTTGGCTGTGCTGGGTCTTAGTTGCAGCATGTGCAGTTGAGGTGTGTGGGATCTTCGCTGCAGTGCGTGGGCTTCTCTCTAGTTGTGGGGTGCAGGTTTTCTCTCTCTAGTTGAGGCATGTGAGCTCAGTAGTTGTGGTGCATGGGCTTAGTTGCCCCTCAGTATGTGGGACCTTAGTTCCCTGACCAGGGGTTGAACCTGCGTTCCCTGCATTGCAAGGCAGATTCTTTACCACTGGACCACCAAGGAAGTCCCAAAAGTTTTATTTCTCATTCACTATCCCACCTCTCTACTCTGGTACCCAAGCTGAGGAACAAGCCTCTATCTGGGTGGGACATGCTAACTTTGCAGCAGAATAAAAAGGGAAATGGTGGAATCATGTAATGACTCAAAGTTTCTCATCAGAAGTGGTTTACATGACTCCTATCATATTTATTGGCCCAAGCAAATCACACAGCCAAACCAGGCTTCAACAAGGCAGGGAAGAGCAGCAAATACTTGAGAATCATACAATCTACTATGAAGTTATCCTGTTTTCCCATGTGTAAAATTGGAATAATAAGACTATTTACTCCATAAGTTTGTAATAAGATTCAATGGGATAATAGTTTTAAAGTGCCTTAAAGCATGTCGTAAGTGCTAAGAAAATGTTAGCTATTGGTATGGCCTTACTGATACATATCTGCAAGTGGTTTTCATTAAAAAATTTTTATTATGAAAAATAATCAGAGAAAAATACGGCATATCACACAAGCAAAGAGAAAAAGAATTAGAATCACTTTTAACCTGACTGTCAGTCAGGTAAGGAGAATACCATAAGTATTTTGGAGTATATCTTTAAGACTTTATACGCACAATCACATCACATCACACACACACACACACAAACACACACACAGATGTATGTTACAAAAATGAATTATAAGGGCTTCCCTGGTGGCACAGTGGTTGAGAGTCCGCCTGCCGATGCAGGGGACACGGGTTCGTGCCCCGGTCCGGGAAGATCCCACATGCCGCGGAGCGGCTGGGCCCGTGAGCCATGGCTGCTGAGCCTGCGTGTCCGGAGCCTGTGCTCCGCAAAGGGAGAGGCCACAACAGTGAGAGGCCCACATACAGCAAAAAAAAAAAAAAAAAGAATTATAACAAGTTGTATTATAATCTTTTTTTCCATCTAACTCTAATGTAACCATCTCCATGATAATAAAAATATATTCAATCCATGATTTTAATCGGTTTCATAGTATTACATTCTTTGTATATAACATTTTCCTTCAAAAATACCATCCGCGTACTATTCGGGATATGCAGATTTTTAAAATACTCTTTCCAAGTATTTGGAACTCACTCTGGTTAACAGTGGTTTGCTGCTCACTCTCCCTCATCTGTCCACAGTTCGGTCTTCTCCTCAGGTCACATTTTTAGAAGTGGAATTACAGGTATCTTCCCAAGGCTTTTGATATGGATTGGCAAAATGTCCTCCAGGAAAGGTCCAATTTGTAAATTTCACTAGCAGCGCAGCTCTCACTAAATAAGATTCCTTTTTTTTTTTTTTACACTTTTTGCTATCTTAGAATCTAAGGGTGGCAAATGTCATCCCAGTTGCTACTTTAATTTACATTCCTTTGATAACAAATAAGGAAGAAATTTTCCTACAGTTATTGGCTACTTATATTTCTTCTCATGTGAGTATAACTGTTTTTCAAATATACTCGAGAACTATTGTGATTTTCTTTTAAAAATTACACTAAGTCAAAATTATCACAAATATTAAATTACACCTAGTAATTATTGTACATTTTGTTAGATTCAATAGTGGTATCATAGTTCTGTAAGAAGTTGTCTGTATTGTTAGAGATTCTTACTGAGGAACCAGCAGTGTATGGGTGTTCTCATTTTCCCACTACCTCACCAATGCTTGATACGGTCAATCTTCAATTTTTGCTTTCCTGGTTGGTGCATAGTGTATTACATATTACATTGTGGTTTTAATTTGCATTTCCCTTTTGGCTACTGAGTTTGAACACATTTTTATATATTTATTGACCATTTATTCTTTTGTGAAGTATCTGTTCAAGTATCTTGTTCATTTTACTATGGGAATATATGCTTTTTTCTTGTTTTGTGAGAATATCTATATATTTTCTACATATAAGCCCTTTGTCATTTATAAGTGTTGCATATATTGCAACGGTGGCTTGCCTTGCCCCTCTGAAAACGGTCTTTTGATAAGTAGAACTTCTAAATTTTAACCCAGTCCAATTTATTAATCTTTTGTTTCATGGTATAGTACTCTGTGTATCCTGTTTAAGAAATCTTTGCCTACCCTAAAATCATGAAGTGATTTTTCTACGTTATCTTTTGGAAGGTTTTGGTTTCCCATTTAGGTCCATGATCCATCTGGAATTGATTTTTTTTGCTTAGTTGTCAAGGTTTCCTGCACCAGATATTTAAAAAAACAAACAAACATCCTTTCCCCTGGTCTGCAGTGCCATCTTTGTAAAAATTGCAGTGTCAGCATATATGTGTTTGTTTCTAAGCTTCCTATCTTGTTGCGTGGCCTATTTGTCTACCCTTTTGCCAATTCCACACTGTCTTAATTAGCCTAGCTTTATACATCTGGATATCCAGTAATAAAAGTTTATCTGCCTCATTTTTCTTCTTTAAGTGTTCAATCCCCACAAGGGACTGTATATATATTACTTCTGGGGTTTAGCCCTTTGGGTCCTCACTGTAACATGTGGTGGTGTTTAGGAACCCCCCTTTCTTGCTGTGCCCCCAAATTTTATCTCGCAGTCATACATGCTCTACTCAGCTTCGTGGTCGCTCTCTCTTGAAACAAGCAGGTACTTCTATGGACAAACTAGCCCTCCCAGTGACAGGCTCAACACTCTAGGCTTCCTTCTTCTGCTGGTTCTTGGCATCATGATTCTTCAGCCATGTCCTGTTAGCCCTCCAGTACCTCAAACTGGTATATTTTAGGTTATGTCCGGCTTCTCTAAGTGAGAGGTTTAGTCTGAATTATCTAGTCTGCCATTACTGAAGACAAAATTCCTAACCCTTTTAACATTTAAGTATATTTGGAAATGTTCACAATACCATAATTTTTTTAATGCAAAAAAAGAAAGGAATCTCAAATCCACAGGACTTTGGGTCATTACATAACTCCTGCATCATTAGCTACCAGACATGACTGCGCACCATTGAAGTGCTAACACAATGTTCTGATTCTGGCCGAGGTCCTCAGACTGGAAATGCCTGAGGCTCACAGATGCCACTGGAACAGAGGCAGGGTCTGGAGCCACACCTGGAGATGGTGTCACCTGAACCAGCACTTCTGACGTTTGACCAGCCCAGACAGGTTAGGGAACTCAGTGCCAAGTACTTAGAACTAAGAGGGAAAAAACGCTTAACTGACTGAAGTTTTTCATTTTCAAAGGACTTCTCTGGGCTGTGTCAGAAGCACCTTATATAGGTACCCATGTCACTGTGCGAGGTCTTTTGATATTCTCATAGGCGGATTTTTGTATGCAGAAAAGACTGTTTCAAGTTTTGTTTTAGAAATAAGATTTCCAATTTATTACGAATGAATGCTAACATTTAATGGGTTCTTATCATATAGCAGGGACTATTCTAAGAGCTTACATCTACTATCTTATTTAATGCTCTATTAATATTCTGCTATTAATGTCAGCATGTCCATTTTATAGGTGAGAATACCAAGGCACAGTCAGGTGAATCTACCAGCCCAGAATCACACAGCAATTCAATGGCAGCGCTGGTTTTAAACCCTGGCAGCTTGGCTCCAGCAGCAGTAAAGCTATGCTCTACTGTTTCTCCTTAAAGAGCCAAATTTGAAAACCTGCTTCTAAGTTATGCTTTTACTTTTAGCTTATAAATCTCATTATTCTATGTGTAAGTCTAACACATTTTAACAACCACTTTAAGGGAGACTTTGATGCATGGTTGATTCAATTTATAAACTTGGTTAATTAAATTCCCTTAAACATTTTAAACTGCAGTTATAAATTTACTATGTTCTCTTTCCTTTTTAAATACCTCATCTGACTGATTTAACAAACAAAAACTTCCCAGCTACTTACATTCTTATAAATCTAATAAATTAAACTTCTGAGTGTGGTGAACCCTAAGTTCTCCTAAATGTTTTAACCCTGTATGTTAATTTTATAAAATTTCCATTTAAGATCATAAGCCTCATGAGTCACTCAGTTCCCATTTTAAACTAAGATTGCAAGGCTGAACTGTTTCTGCAGAAGACAAATTCTCTTCAACTTTAGAAAATTAAGATACCAAATATGCAAAGAATTCCCTGATATGAAAATATCAATGCTACCAATTTGATTCTTTTAAACATTCCTATTTTTAATTTTAAAAACTTCTGAGTTAAAACATGCCTGCACTCTAAGGAAACAATTTTGTCCTAAACAAATTTGGGGGTTACCTTCCCTGGCTTTTTTTTTTTTTTTTTTTTCCTCTCTCTCTCTACTGGAGAGGATTCTTAAATGACCAAGGGTATTAACCAGAATTTGACCAGACTCTTGTTTGCAACTCCAACATCCAGGATAAAGCCATGTTTGCAGTCACCACTCCTGACTTTCAAAAGTCCAAGAATGAGTGGGCGTGTGGTCCTGATTCTCCCCGGGTTATGATTTTAGCTAATTTTTAAGTCATGCAGTGTCTATAACCTCTCCTCAGGTATCCTCATATTTTATTGGGTTCAATAATCTATTTGCTACTCCATTCCATTCTGATCTATTTTTTATTCTTCTTCTCTGTTAAAGCTATGCAACTTGTATGGATATTAATATAATAACTGATTGAATTCTGTGTGTCTCCAATGGCTATGTCTGACTCGAATTATAACTTCTGCGATATTCACGCATATATACGCAACACTCACCCACACACCCCAAGATATTTTTAGGCCCACCTAGTATCTTAGACAAACTATTGACCAGTTTTGAATATCCAAAGAATCATAAGTCTAAGCATTTGCTTAGGTGAGTTCTAAGAGAAATGAATAAGAACATTTGCATAAATTAAATGTGAAGATACTTGCCAAAGAAACATGGGTTTGATTGCAGATTTGAAATGAAATTTCTCACTTAGCTTGGGAATTGCAAATCAGTTGGTCTCACAATCTCCACCCCTACCCACACTCGACCAGGAAAATATTCCCTTTTTGCTTTAAGACTTTTAAAGAAAATGTGAAGGATTCAGAAGTTCATTTTCTCTCCTCCAGACTCAACGCATAAGCCCCCTGTACTTGCATTATCATAAAGCCATGGTAATTGCTTGAACATGTTCATTTATCCTGCAATGTGCTGGTTTTATCTGCCTGTATTTAAAGGATTGAAGGGGTGACAGGGAACAGCTAGAGAGAGCAGTCTAGTCTGCGAATGCAGAGAGCCTGAGCTCAGAGATGGATGTGTTAGGACTCAAGTTTCTTGAAATGGAGCAGCTCGCTGCCTGGCTGGTACTGAGTCTACTCTACCCTCTCCTTTCTCTCCTCCCTCCTCCTGGGGCTTCCCTCACCACTAGCTCGCACACACTCTCTCTCCCTTCCTCCTTACCTGCTCTCTGCTCCCTCACCTAACCTCCCTCAGTCCAGAGACTGTAACCCTGCAGGGAGTGGTAGATAGACAACCCCTGCTCCATCAAAAAAAAAAAAAAAATCATATTACAATTGCTACAATCAGAGCCAGGAGCCGTTTGAACGCCCGTATTGATAATCACAGCTGGGACTGCATAAGCAGAATAAAGCCAGCAAAATAAGAGCTAGTGGACAGTCAGAGACCATGGAAAACCCATCGATTGTTGCTGTGGCTTCTTTCCATAGCACAGAAGGAGCGCGGAAGAGCTGAACTCTGGGTAATTTCGAGCAAACAACATGCTGTAGAGCGTTATTTGTAGGTCCTGAAAATCGAAGTGGAACCCCCAGCTCCCCGTAGAACATGCTTCGTTAGTGTGGAACAAAGGGCTGGTGCTGGTTGGGGACTGCAGTGCAGTGGGGAGGGGGGATGCAGCAGGTACAATGGAAGCTCAGGGAGACTGTGTGGACCAGTCCCTGCACCAGAGAGGACTCGGAGATAGAGGAGAGCCACTCTGCTTTCTCAGTGTAGGGGCTGCCATTCATGAGGTCAAAGATGGCAGCCCTGATGCTCACTAGCTGGGTGAGCTTCTGCGGCCTTTCATCCAAGGGTCCTCGGTTTCCCTTCTGCCTCCAGTGCAGGGTTCTTATGAGGACGAAGTATGACTCAGCCATGTAAAAGCATCTATTTCATATGCATTGATATGATTTTAGAGATCTGCCCAGCACCATGATGGGGCCAAAGTGTGCATCAGGGACCAGCATGGTCAGGCCCCAGAGGAAACAGAGGGCACAGTCAGTCAGGGTATCTGGGGGAGAGTTGAGGAAGGGACTCTCACAAAGAATAGACAGGGTTAAAGGAAAGCAGCAAAGGAGGGCAAAGCACCAGGGGTTAGCCCAGCAGAGAGACGTTCCAGCCCTAGGTCCAGAGGAGGAAACAGGCTCCCGGACTTGGAGGGAGCTGCACTTGTAGCTGCAGGAGAGGGCTGCCCCACAGAAGCTGTGGCCTGTTGGGTGAACTCAACTACTCCAAAGGATGACCCACGCGAGGAGGAAGTTGGGGCGGAGGGGTGAGCACCCTGACTTCACTCTCATCTCAACCTCTGATCTCCTGGTAGAGACTTGTACTGGCCTGGCCCAGCCCAGCCAGAAGCCAGAGGACAAGGAAGCCCATCAATGCAGACCTCCTGGACCCACCTCCCAGGACCAGGGCAGGTACAGAAGGGTGGAAAGTTCTGGAAATGGCCGGTACAGCAGCCCTGTTCTGTGTCCCTAGCCAACCCTAAGCATTACTCTGATACTTATCCACTCTCAGGTCATTTGTCCACATGAGACTCCTTGGAAACAGGGCCTATACTGACTGCAGTGGATTCAACAAGTAAGAAGTAGTTGGAAGGTTCGGGGCTGCTGGAGTAGGTCCCACAGGAACAGTGTCAGAGCAGGTTTCTCTGGGAGTCTCTTGGTCTTTCTTTTATGTTGTCACCTCATGGTGACATGATCCAGGCATCTCAACATTCTAACCTCAGTACCTAACCTGGTCCCTGGAACACAGAGGATGCTCCGTAAATTAGGACTGAATGAAGGAATGATGACCTGACCACCAGCTGGAGATGGTCAAGGGCAGAACGCTTCCTTGGCCTGTGAGCACAGTCCTCTTAGGGGACTTTCTGAGCAGAGTCTACACACTAGTAGAGCTCAGAGACCTTCAGGAGACTCAACCTGTGTTCGCGGAAGTCGCTGCGCCAGAGACTCCTCTGCTGCGCCCCTTCTATCCTGAGCACATCGGCACCAGGACAGCTGAACTCCACACGGTCTGCTCCCACTGTCTCCCCACTGTTACCCTGAGCTCCTGAGAACAGACCCCACTCTCATCCATCCTTGTCACTCTCATGCTCAACTGAGTAACAAGTGAGTCCAACCCCCGTTTTACAGGCGAGAAACTGTCTCAAGATCCTTGTTTTCTAGTGCAGTAGATTCTTCACAATCCTCCTACAGAGAAAACAGCCATAGGCTTCAGGCCTCGGGGAAAAAGAAAAAAACAGTCTGCTCCCATGGTCTCCCCACTCCCAACCTTTCCCACCATCCCACAGCCAGCTGCTTGGAAAAACAGGCCTTTCCATGGGCTCTTGATTCTTAAAAGAAAAGGAAGAAGAAGAAGGGATGGGGGAAGGAGAAGAACTAGAAGAAGAAATCATGCCCCAAACTCCTAGGTTGATTTAGAGGAGCCCAAATATGTGCCTCACACACCAGTTCCTTCAGCCATGGGCCACACGGACCAGATCACTCCTCGGGGCAGGCGGCAGGCTCAGAGGGGGACCAATGCCCCAACCCCGCTTCCAAGTTTTTCCAGGAAAATGTTAGTTCCAAAGAGTGGATACTGGACCTTCTCTTCAAACCATCAATTCACAGAATTCTCCCAGAGAGGAGAGCAATAGGGTAGAGCCAACTGCAACAAAATGACATTTGTCTTGAAGAACAAACTTGCTTCATTTGCGCTGCAAAGCATTTTAAGCAATGAACTGGGTTACTATATTGATTAACTACAAGATCACCCATAAACAACAAACCCAACATAGAAATGCATTTCTATATCACATCAAATCTAGGCTGGTGCAGGGCCCCCATCTCCTGCTGTCTTGTTGGCTTGTCATGTCCAGGGTGTTTATTTTGTCCATATACTTCCGAGTGATCACCAGCATGTCTGTACACCTGCCAGCAGGAATGCTGGGGAGGGGAAGGCAAGGGCACACCCCTCCCTTTAAGGGCAAGACTTGGAAATGTACACACTGTTATTTCCACTCTCATTCTATTGGCTACGTTTTAGTCACATGGCAACCCTTAGCTGCAGGGGAGGCTGGGAAATGTAGTCTTTTTTCTCAGTGGCCTTGTTTCCCAACTAAAAATTATTTCACTCTTTAAGAAGAAGAAAAAATATTTTTAGGGACAATTACAGTCCCTACTGCAGTTGCAAACATATAAAAACAGGTATGTTTCACATACAAATACAGATTTTAAATTTCTCTTTAAAAAGTTGAAGGATCTGACAATATTGGGAGATATTGCTATGGGGTAAGAATCAACAGGACTAAGTAAAAGCTGAGCCAATGGGGCAAGGTTTACCCCAGTTCCTACCTGGAACTAAGAAGAGTGTGGAACTGAATGATGCCCTTAGGGGCAGGGTAAAGTAACAGTTTGGATTAATCCAGCTCCAAGAGATTAACCCTTTTCTAGTAGAGGGTTCTACTACACACCCCACTCTCACCACCATCTCCACACCAGTACTGTAAGAACAAGAGTGCTTCGAAGCAATGTTAAACCAAAGAATACATTCATTCATTTTCTTCAACAAACATTATGTGTGTACCTACTATGTGCTAGTCCTGGTACTAGGCCCAGGGAAACAAAGAAAAATCTAACACAGACTTTGTCTTCCAAAGAGCTCTTATATTTTTTTTTTTTTGGAAACATTTATTTTGGGGACCCTCAAGGTATTTTTCAAATTAAATGAGTTCCTATATTAAAGTATGTGAATCAATCCTCCACTGTGAGCTCATCATAATAGGAGGTATCAGGGACATAGTTATGTAGTTTAAGATAAGACCCAGTACCTGATGACAAACTAGAGAATAAATAAATAGTCCTGAAGGGTTTCACTGTGGGGAGTTTTGAGGCATTTCCTCCTACCATCCTTCTTCCCATTTTCCCAAGTGTATATTTTCAGTACAGAGGACAACATGTTTTA
Source organism: Mesoplodon mirus (assembly GCF_964341445.2). Taxonomy (NCBI): domain Eukaryota; kingdom Metazoa; phylum Chordata; class Mammalia; order Artiodactyla; family Ziphiidae; genus Mesoplodon; species Mesoplodon mirus. Next base: position 72,684,993 of record NC_138989.1, read on the forward strand.
TGGATTAAGAAACCATGCTTTCCTCCCAGACATGCAGCACATTTCTTCTCTTAAAGAAGGTTAGCTGCTTCAAGACAGAAGACATTTCTCTGGCAGTCCCATTGGTTTCCACTGGTGGTTGAATCATCGCCATTGGGGTTGGGATGGTCATAGCACAACATTCTGTAGATCATCACATGACAAGCCTTTTGGGCTAGAACTTCAATTTTGACTCTATCATCAGGTAATCTACTTCTGACCCATAAGTGAACTTGGAGCAAGTATAAGAGGAATGACACAGGACCAGATTTGTTCTGATTCCCTTGGCATGGACTTGGTGAGATGGAAAAATGGCAGACTTCCTAGTCTCAGCCCCTACCCCTACCTGGAGATCCTCCATGAGTTCTCTACTGTTCAGTCACTCTGAGAACTAGATACAAGCACGCTTTGGGATCACATAGCTCTGAGTTCAAATCTCAGCTTTACAGCAAACACGCTGGGAGATTTTGGAAACATTACTTAATCTTTCTAAAGTACAGCTGGCTTCTGTCTAAAATGAAGATAATTATGGTGACAATACAAGATTGTTGATAGGAATCATTCATTCATTCAACATATTTTGAACTCCTACTATGTTCTAAGGACTATGTTCTAGCACTGACAAATTCCTACTTTCATATAACTTATATACTAGAGAAATAAATGAGTTAGTGCCTGAAAAGGGTTAAGTCTGGTGCCTGAAATGTGGTCAGAGCATCATTATAAGGGAAGCTAGCAAAAGTGTCCACTGTGTTCCAGGAGCTTGAATACCCCTAGGGTCCAGGGAAGAGACTAAGGAGAAAGTTCTACTGCCTGAGCCCTCAGAGGGGAAAACTTCTGCCCGCTCATTCACGTTTAGAGTCTACAGACTCAATGTGTTGCCCTCAAGAGGTCTTGCATCTTACAAGAAGATGCCTAGAAATTCTGAAGAACAGAGACCCCCAATATATATATATATATATATTTTTTTTTTTTAAGCAAACAAGGAATGCTTAACCTTATGCATAAAATACCATGGTGAAGCTTCAGACACTGAGATATTTTGGTAAGTAAGATATCTGGTGGCAGGAGCTTTCTAGCGCCCTTGGATCACAGTCATAAAGGTAACAACCCCTCTGCTTCCACATAAAGCTAAACCCTCCTTGATGCCTTCTTATCCCAAACAGATTACAAAGCAGCTTCCCTCCCTCAGCCTTCAGGGAGGTTAGCCCAAACATGGAAGCAAGCCTACTGGCATTGCAGCTTTTCACTGCACTGGGGGCATCTGCATGCCAAACTGGGTCAGAAACCATTGAAAATGGAAAAGTACCGAGAGGCAATTCTTGGTGGGCGCAGGTGGGAGAGGGTAGGCAGAGGCTCATTCCCAGCCCTCCTCTCTGCCATGGGAATCACAAGCACATGAATAAACAACATGGGCCTGGAACAGCAATGCAGGGAAAGGATGAACCCGCTTTTGCCTGAGGCCCCATGTACTAGCGGCCAAAGATTTCCAGGAACATCAAACCTGCCTGGCTGGCTTCCCTGGAAAAGAAGGAAGCCCCGAGAAGTGGGCAGAGGTGTCCTGGCCCCCAGCCCCTTGGTAATAATCAAGATCAGCCCCAAGCAGAGGGTGTCAAGTGGGTCTTGCTGTATTTATGACAATACCAGAAGGGGAAGAGCTGTGAGCAATTGGCCCTGTGGTTTATTAGTAAATCAGCTGCCCAGGTTGGCCAGAAAGAGGGTCCAGAAAATTAAATGACCAACACAACAGACCTAAGAAAGGGGAACAGAGTAGACCACGGCACCTCTCCTCAGAGCCTTGGGGTTCCTTCAAAGACCTCTCACATTTTTGCTTGGTATGAACTTAAATGTTTTCTTTAATATATTAGTTTATACGGGTTTCACTGATTATCATAAGATAAATGATGTCACTTTGAAAAACATTTTCTCTCTTTCATCATTTTAAATAAAGGGGACAATACATCAAACGGCAAAAACTCTCCTCAGGTTGGGGTTCTTTCTGGGACCATATATTTTGCAACATAGATCTTTCAACTCACTGGAAAGAGACACAGAGTGGGAAAGAAAAAGGTAAGGGTTCCCTCTGCTCTTCTTGTCAAACGCCTTGAAGTTGAAAATCCATCTTGCCTGGCCTGATGCAGGCTGATTGCCAAATTGCATTGCTGTCTCCTTACTTCCCTACTTATTTAGCTTCTTGAAGGGTCTCCAGGCCTGGCTTGAAAGAGGCCACAGAGGGGTTGAAATGGGCTTTTTCTTGGGTCGATTCAGGTGGACCCCAAGGTTACCTTGCCCATTGTATCCATGGCAATCATTTGCTCCCAGCAATGAACCCCATCTCTGCCATCGGGCCCACTGGACAGGGGTGCTCCCGTCGGGGGTCAAATGGCCAACTGTCTGCTGGACTCTTGCACACCGGTCACCAGTCCCACACTGAGGTTCACGGCCAAACCTCAGCCATTGGGGTTGGGGAAGAGTTGAACCAACTTTTTCTTAGGTGTCTTAACTACCTTATCTTATTTGAGTCATTTCCTAGATGCCTGTCCGCTGTTCTGAAGACAAAATTGGGGAAATGGCTTCTATTCTGATGACATAAAATGCCCTTCAAGGCAAAGACTTCAGTTCATACCAGATTTTTGTATCCAACCTTCAGGAGCAGCTGTGGCTCCCGGAGCAGCTGTGCAGTAGGACGCAGTGCCCTGAACTTGGGCCCAGGAAGCTGGAGTGTGAGTCCAGGAGCGCCCAGACCTGCCACTAATTTATCACATAAACCAGGCCAGTCATTCACACTCCTCACTCTGCAAGGAACTGTTGTGAAGACCAAATGAAACCATGATTCTTTCTGGCCACAAAAGATTTGAGGAAACCGCTCCTGAGAAAGCAGGACTTGGGGTTGAGGGAGCAGCAACCAGGCCCTAATGGTCTTGGAGGTACAGGAAGAGCCTCCAGGCTGGGACACCCAGCTTCCTCTGAGTGTGGATCTCACATTCACAGCACAAGTGTGAACACTCAGGAAAGTTTTCCTTAGAAGTTCTAGAAATGTCATACACGTGGAGTCACTTCCCTGCTCAAAAGCTACCCATGGTTCCAAATACATGCCAACCTGCCCGCCCAGGCTTCCTGCCTCCTTTCCATCCAGACTGGTCTCCTCACCGCCCCCAAAAGACTCCTTCCATTCCCCCACAGCTCCCCCAGAACACCTTCCTTCTTGGGACCCAGATTCCCCTCAGCCTCTTTGTCTGGGGAGTCCTCTCTCAGCAGCCCGCTCCACCCGGACCCCTGCTTTAGAGCTGGTACTCATCATCATGCTCACCAGGCAAAAATCATGCGCTGTCCTCATGGGAGGGTTTTTTGAGCTGTGATTTCAATCCTTGGATTAAGATTTAACTTTTTCTGAGTTTTTACCTTGTAGGTAAAAGCCAAGTAGGTTGGGAACCCTTCAGGGGGGTGAGAACTGCATCTAATTCATCCTTGTATCCCCTGGCAGACAGTAGGTGTTTAATCAATGTGCCTGGAGAGATCAATATGGAAATCTCTCCATCTCTAGAACTTTGTTCAGACCCCAAAAAACAGAAGACAGCAGAAGACAGTCTCCCTCAGTGACCTGGTTGAGAGCTCTATGGGCTGTGACTACAGGCCTGGAAAACAACCCTGTACCTCAGTTTACACCCTCCTCCCCAAGGCCTGAAATGACTCTAAGTGATGTCCCACAGGTCACATAGCGGGTTTCACAGAACCAGTGAGGTAAAGCCCGGCCGAGAGCCTTAGCTCCCTCCCCCTCCCTCCTTCCCTCTCTCTCTCTCTCTCTCCACTCCCCGCCTCCATTTTCATCTACCCTGACACAGGCTGTTTACTATACCTTGATGTAGCTTAGGAATATTGCTAACATTTATGGAGCACCAACTGTATGCTCGGCACTGTGCTCACGACTTCCCACATGCTGTTTCACGGAATCCTGACACCAGCCCTTTGAGATGGCTTCTAGTTCCCACTTTAAAGGTACTGAAAACAGCAGTGAAATCGTTGCCCAGAGTCACTTAGGTAGGAGATGCAGGACTTGGCCCCCTTTGGCCTTATTCTAAAAGCCTCTGTATTTAGATTCTTCCTCTTGGTGGGGGAGGGAGGCAAAGCAGGATGCACTGTCTTCATCTTCATAAAGTCCAGGAGACAGGAGGCAACCCTCCATTGTGGTTATCCCAGAGAAGACCAGGAAACCGAAGCCAACCCCGGCTGCTCAGGAATAGGGAGCACAGCATATCCTTAACCACACCCGAAGGGGTGAGTGACACGAACATGCAGTATTATAGAAACTCTCTCTACTACTAACCCACAGAGCATGCACCACATCCATTCACTCACTCATCTATACAGCAAGTGTTTCTTGAGCATCTACTATATTCCAGGCCCTGTGCTAGGATCAAGGGGCAAAAAGTAATCAATGCCTGGCCTTGAGGAGCTCACTACCTAGTGAGAAAACAGAAACGCAGACACACAATTACAGAGGAGAATCCAGGACTGAGTGGTGTTCGTGGGAGCCCGGAGGAGGGAGAGACCAGCTGTGGGGGGAGGTCGGGGGCCGGCGGGGGGGCTCCCGCATGGCCCCCGGGGTTCTGCTCTCTGTCCTTACAGAGCTTCATGCATGTTCACATCTGATCCCCCCTGCCTCTGCCCATTTCCCCACCCTCTTCCCTGACCCTGACAGATTCCACCGAGCTCTCCATAGAAGGGAAGTGTAACTCACAGCTCAGTTGAGAAGCTCTGGGAACTCCCACAGAGAGCAGCTCCCAGTCTCCTGGAGCAGCAGAGGTGTGGGAGGGAGAAGATGAAAGGGAGGAGGGAAGAGTGGAGAGGGGAGAGAACCTGCAGCCAACCATGTACCTGGCTCTCTCTGGCTTTCTCTCTCTCTCTCTCTCTCTGTGAATCTCCAGAATGTGTAATCTCTGACCACTGCTGGAAACAAACAAAAAAAACTGAATGCATTAAATATATATAAATACACACATACACATATATGCACATACACATATCGGAGCCTCTGGCTTCCCCACCAAGCTCAGCGCCCCTTATTCTGTTCTCCTCTCTATGCACACCCCAAAATGTTCAAAACCCCATCTGGAGGTGGTTTGGGATCTTATTTGGCTTTAAGCCATTGGGAGCCCATCAGCAGGCTTGCCCAGTCCCTTGTCCGAGAAGCCATTATGGGAGAAGTTAATTCAGCACAACCAAGCTCAGGATGATGGAGACAGATGAATCAATCAAAATATTCATTTATATTGGATGAACAAGAACTTTAAATGAATGAATGAATAAATGAAACTTTACCGAGGCCCTCCTATGTACCAGGGCCTGTGCCAGAAATGTTTGAGTATTACTTATTTTAATCCCCACACTAACTTTATGAGGTCAGGATTATTACCTTCATTTCGATGGCCAAGATTCTGAGGGTCAGAGTGGGTAAGTTTCTTTTCCAAGATAACATAAAAATGCTATTAAGTGGCCAAACTGGAATTTAGTGGATTCTCATTGTTCCACAGCTGAAACCAAAATTGTGTGCTCTGCCAGACAGTAGGCACATGGCAGAAGTGTAAAAAATAGAAGATGTAGACTTATATTTGAAGAGCTCACAGATTGGCAGAGAAGGAGAAAATGCCCTTCAGATACAATGGGAGTTGGAGTGAAAGCACACCCATCCCCAACAGAGCATATAATGATGCATGTCACGGGGATTCAGGAGGAGTGCTTAGTTCCTGCCCAGGGTCTAGCAAATGCTATGTGGAAGCACAGAGCTCTGAGCTCAGAACTTGGTGGGTTCTTAACGAGTGCCATGTTGGTCTGGTACAGGTCTAGGTGGATCAGTGTAGGAGCAAAAGACAAAGCCCAGAAACAGGCCCATGGGTAAAAATAGTTTACATTATGATAAAGGCGGCATTTCAAGTTAGCAGGCATAGGATGACTTTTAGTCAAAACTAGTTTGGGGACAACTGGCTAGCAATTTGCTAAAAAGAAAAGCTTTGTACAGTACCTAAAAATAAATTCCAAAAGAATTAAGAATTTACCATGAAAGAACTAGGAGAAAATATAGGTGAATATCTCATCTTAGAGGAAAGAATTTTCTAATTATGTTTGCAAAGGAAGTTTTACAGGTAAAAGAACAGATAGTTTCAACTCCATAAAAATTTTAAACTCCAATGTAACAAATCAAGTACTGTTAAGGTTTAAATGATACACAACAAACTGGGGAAAACATATGAAACAAATGTGAGAGATAGAGGTTAGTATTCTTAAGCTAGAGGATGCAATTATAATCAATAAGAAAAGAAACTTCAATTTTTAAAAAAATCATCAAAGGATACCAACGGCATAATTCCCAAAGAAGAAATGCAAATGACAAAGAGGTTTATGAAAAAACATTCAAATTCACTAAATATTTAAAGGCAAATTAAAATTTTAAATTGTAAAAGTGAGTGGGTTTTACATTTTTTTCATTTTATTTTTTCTGTTAAAAAAACTAAGTATATTTACATGGTCCCCAAATCAAAAAGCAAAGAATACAGTGAACCGTCTTCCTCCCACCATCCCCCCATCTGCCTGGGACTCACCACACCCCAAACAGGCAAACACTGCTATGAATATTTGTGTACCCTTCCAGAGTTTATATACATATACACAAACAAATATGCATTATTATTTATTTTCCTCCCTTTTAAATAAAATACAGCATTATATATACACACATACATCCACAGTTTCACACCTAGCTTCTCCCTCTTAACTATATATGCTAGACAACTATTAACATGGGTATATTAAGGACTTCTCTATATAGCATTACATAGTATTTTATTGTATAGATGTACAATAATTTATTTAGATGGTTTCCAGTCTTTTACTCTTGCAAACAATGCTGTAATGAATAACCTTGAACATATGTCATTTCCCAAATATGCCAGGGTGTCTGGAGAATGAATTCCAAGAAGTGAAATTACTGAGACCAAGAATATATGTATCTTTAATTCAGGAAATGTTGCCAAATTGCCTTCTATAAGAGTTTTACCAATTTACACACCCACGTAAAATACATGAGTGTGCCTGTTTCTCCACAGCCTTGCCAACAGTGTGTGATACCAATGGATGAGTAAAAAGTGCTATCTCAGGATAGTTTCAATTTGCATTCCTCCTGTTGTAAGTGAGTCTGGGCATCATCCCATATATTAAATAACCATTTTATCTCCTTTCCTATGAAATGTATGTTTATGTTCTTCAAATTGTTCCCAATTTTTTCTTTATAGGATAATATCTAGGGAGTATCAGAGCACAAGGACTCAGACACAGACTATAAATGGGGGTAAAAAAATTTTAAAAAAGTCTTATTCAGGGGTCATTTGGCACATATATCAAAATCCCTAAAATGTAAATATTCTTTGACTCATAAACTCCATTTGCAGAAAGTTATCATAAAGAAATAATCAGGGACTTCCCTGGTGATGCAGTGGTTAAGAATCCACCTGCCAATGCAGGTAACAGGGGTTTGAGCCCTGGTCCAGGAAGATCCCACATGCCGTGGAGCAACTAAGCCCATGCGCCACAACTACTGAGCCTACATGCCTCAACTACTGAAGCCTGCGCACCTAGAGCCCGTGCTCCGCAACAAAGACAAGCCACCTCAATGAGAAGCCCACATACTGCAACAAAGAGTGGCCCCCGCTCGCTGCAACTAGAGAAAGCTATGCTCAGCAACAAAGACCCAACACACACAAAAATAAATAAATAAATTTATTAAACAAAACAAAAAAGAAATAATCATAGGTGTGGAAAGATGTGCACGTGATCCTCCAAGCATTGTTTATGTCAGAAAACTATATAGAATCTGCCTCTCTCTGGATTTTCTTGGGGGGTCACTTACGTTTCTCTCTGCATCTTTCTGCTTTTTCCTTTAACCTGTTTTTTCTGATGCATGTCAATGTCAATCACTGACGGTTGCCTCAAAATGGTTGCCCCAATATGGCAACCTCAAAAGTCAAGACAATCTGCATTGGCTAACAGTGTTACATCAGGGCCAGTGCTGGCAACTAAGTGAGCCAGCCTCTCTGAATCTCAACTCCAAATTCCTGGGAGAGGGAATATCATTGTCTCGGGAGGACTCTGGGGCCAATTGTGGGTCTAGAAAATTGCAGTCTCTTGGGGCAGGGCTGCCATACTTCAATGGTGATGTTTGATGAAGAGATACTTGCCTAGCAGCTCTGAAAATAGAGCAGTGCCCTGGCAAGTAGAGCTTTGGTGCATCAGAAGCATGCATCCATTTACCACTTCTACCTAAACACATGCCAGAAGCATGTGGACCTTTCTTACCCAGAGCGGGTAAGAAGGGTCCAGACCACAGATGTCTGAGGAAGCAAGATTGGTTCAATGAGCAACAGTCGTTATTTAATTTATTATAATAATTATTTCTTCAATTGGTTGGCATTTCAAAAACAAAGTTCATCAAACTAAGCCACAGTTCCTGTGATTTCGTGATTGGACCAGCAGCCACTTCTTATGAAGAAGGAAGAACACATCTCAGCCACTGTATGCATACTTGTAGTGAAAACATACTCTTTCCAGTGTCCCGAGAGCATTCTGAACCTGCAAAACCTTCAGGCCACTTTCGTTTTGTGAATGCCAAAAGGAGGCTGGCATAATTTCTTTGTTGGAGGAGAAAGAGCCCCTGGTGAATTAACGATTTTCCCCCAATTTCTCCTCAGCCCGGGGGACAAATTTGAGAGACATTTCAAAGTTATAAGATTTGGTGAGTAATCCAATGTAGTAGACAAAATAAAAGAGAAAATGACTCTCTGGGATTTCTAGCTTGGGAACTTGAGTAGATCACGCTAACATAGAATACTACCAAACGTAAGGTAGATAGCTAGTGGGAAGCAGCCGCATAGCACAGGGAGATCAGCTCGGTGCTTTGTGACCGCCTGGAGGGGTGGGATAGGGAGGGTGGGAGGGAGACGCAAGAGGGAGGGGATATGGGAACATATGTATATGTATAACTGATTCACTTTGTTATAAAGCAGAAACTAACACACCATTGTTAAGCAATTATACTCCAATAAAGATGTAAAAAAAAAAGAAAGAAAATGACTCTCTGGGATTTCTAGCTTGGGAACTTGAGTAGATCACGCTAACATGGAATAATCCAGAGTGCAGAGAGTATCAGAGGCAGAAATCAATGTAGGGACAGGAGCCAAAGTCAGTGGAATGGGCTCAGTTTGGGTCATGCTGATCTTGAGATAGTATCCGTCTACAGATGCTACAGGTCTGGAGATCTGAAGGGAGCCTTGAGCTGAAATTTCAACCATGGAGTATTCTAGTTTGGGTTCCTCCCAAAGGAGAACCTGAGACACAGACTCGGGTGCAGGTAGTTTAGTTGGGAGGTGATGCCACAGAGCAGAGTAAAGAAAAGTATAGAGTGAGACGGGGCATGAAGAAAAGCCAGTAAAGTGTGTTATTGAGTGGCTTATGTCAGTGGGCAACTGGAGCTCAGTCTCACCAGAGATTCTCTGTGGTCACATGGTAGTAACCACTACAGAGCTATCCCTCTAAAGGTGGGAAGCTGGAGGATTTATCCACTTACCACATACCCATCGGGTGAGGGCTGCACCCAGGAAGTGTTAACTCCTCCATCCTTCCTGCATTCAAACTTGGCCCTCTCCAACTTCAGAAAAAGCCCTGAGGCAGGAGAGTAAAGCGACACCCAGAGCATTCTTATGTGTGCATGAGCTGTTCAGCACAGGTGTACAAAAATCCAGTGGGCTGAGGAGATGTGGTGTGTGTACATAAAGCATAGGCTACAGGAATCAAGAGGATGTGGGTCATATTTGACATCATGGAGTGGATAAAATTGGTGAGTCTAGAGAGAAGAGAAGAGGCACACAGACAAAACCTCAGGACCCAGAGGAAAGGAAAAGGAGTGCTCGGAAAAGGAGGGTGATCAGGATAGTGTCACATCAACCAAAGGAGACTCAAGAGGGAGAGATCAACAGCACCAAATGAGGCCTCGTTGAGATGAGTTCAGGTCATCGCTGACTTGGGTGGTAAGAGTGGAGACAGAAGCTTCACTGCCTTTGGAGACTAGATGTAATGTGAGGAAAGGGAGGTAGAGAGGTAAAAATGGTACAGATGAACCTATCTGTAGGGCAGGAATAGAGACGCAGACATTGAGAACAGACATGTGGGCAATGCGGGGGAAGGGGAGGGTGAGACAAATTGGGAGATTAGGTTTGACATAAATACACTACCATACGTAAAATAGATAGCTAGTGGGAACCTGCTGTATAGCACAGGGAGTTCAGCTCAGTGCCCTGTGATGACCTAGATGGCGGGGGAGGGGGGAAGGAGGTCCAAGAGGGAGGGGATATATGTATACATATAGCTGATTCACTTCACTGTACAGCAGAAACTAACACAACATTGTAAAGCAATTTTACTCCAATAAAAAAAAAGGAAAGGAAAAAAAAGAACTTTGGTTTTAAAGAGAAGGGGAGATATGCTGGTAGTGGGGAACGTGTGGGTGGGAGTAGTGACATGCTGCTAAGCTTTAACAACCAATTCTCAGGACACCAAAAATAAAGCCCTGATTTGTAGCATTTGCTGACATCCGTAGTGTAAATGCTCATGGCTGATTTCAAGCTACCAACATGATGCTAACTGTCTTGCAAAATTCCTGGTATTTTAACAATCAGGTCTTGTGAGCTGGTAGGAGTTATCTCCAGCCCACCAATGCATGGGAGTTAAAAAGTGTTGTTGATCGGCATTGTTGTTAATAGAAGAAAAGCCCATGGACCAAGCCAATGGAGAGGGAGCTATGGAAGATACAGGAGCAAGAGGACAGTGAAAATTTTCGGAGCCAAGTTCTGAAGGAAGCTGAAGGGGATGAAATAAGTACAGTGACCTTGGAATGGAGTAGAAATATGATTGAAGGCCATGAAGAGTTTGGAGGTACAATGTAAAGTGCATGCCTTGCCGGTGGGGGGGGGGCACGCTTCCATTTTGATAAAATAAATAAATATTTTTATAAATTAAAAAAGATACACCTGGGAAACCACAGACCTGGGTGTGATTACCAGCTCCACAGCTTACCCCTGGGGAAATTGGGGTAAGTCACATAACCTCTCAAGCCTTAATTTCTTCACCAATGAAAATCGGATAAAATGCCTACTTCAAAGGATTCTCATAAGGGTTAAAGTGGTAAGTGTGTGATAGTGAGTAGCTGAAAATAATAGCAGCTAGAGTTGGTTGAGCACTTAACCTCATGCCAGGCACAGACTTCCTGGCAATCTCATTAAATCTTCACAGTGACCCTATGAGAGATACTCTTTAATAGCCCAATTTACCAGGTGAGAAAATGAGCTCAGAGAGGTCAAGTAACTTTTCTGAGTGCAGAGAGCTAGTACTTGGTAGAGTTAGAATTTGAACTTGAGCAATTTGGCAACTATATTAACCACGACGCAAACCTGCTTCCCCCAATATCTGGCACACAGAAGCCAGAAAGTGACCATGTTGTCCCTTTCATGAGAAGGGAGAGCAGGGCTTGGAAGAGCCCACAAGTGGCCCAGGAATGGTGTTCAGTTAGAGATGAATGAAAGAATTGTTGCACAGTTTTCACAAGTGAGGTCAGAAATCACAAACTAGTCATGGTGCCGATCAACATGGCCCATAAATGCTTGTTGAACTGAATGAGAAGCTGGATTCTTTCCCATGAGTCAGTTCTAACTGAGGTGCTGGAGGCATTAGGAGACCCTGAGACCCTAAGATGGGGAGAGCAGGGGAGACACAGAGAGGCATGGTTGGCCAGAATGACAAGCAGAGGTTTACATGGAAATCCAGTAGGTGTAGCCCAACAGTGATTTTAACAACAGTCACAATCAAACCTATTCCCACATCCACATCAGTGTAGCCAAAGTGTATTTCCAAAAACCCAATGGTCTCAACACCTTTCCCCCAAAGTTTGGGATGGGAAAAGAAAGGCAATTCCCTGAGTGTTCTGGAAACTTGAAGCCAAGACACTGACCCTAGAGGGCTGTCACCTGGTGCCAGAGAGATAACAATGGTGGCTGGGTTCTGGACACCTGGCTGTGCTTATCGCTAAGTCGACTCGAACCCTGGTAACCTGACCGGATTGGCCACTCTGGTCAACTTCTTGTAAGACTTGAAAATCAGAGAGATCCACAGCACAGAGTGTATGGCCTGGACTCTGTGCTTCCTGGAGAAGTTGTCTGCTTCCCACATGAGAAGACAGTCGAGGACTCAGAAAGCCGCCTGGTTTTCTGTGCAGCTGTAGATGGTGTGAAGGGTGCAGTTTTATTTACTGCTCAGGCATCTGGTAAACCAAGGCCAGTGGTTCACCTAAGAGCAGCCATCGGGAAAAAATGTCAATAGGCCTCAGCTTTGCCTTCTGGCAACAAAACCCTTCGCTGGCCCATCTTCCATGGGGAGTGGCTCAGGAGAGCTTCCAGCCCACGGGCTTTGAGTGGTGGGAGTCACCTCTCACGTCCTGTAACAAGGAGATTGCAGGCAGGCCCGGCAGCTGTGAGTATGACAAACTGTCTCATATATTTTAATGAAAAAATGATGCTTCATCTTTATAATGACAGAGAACGTGGAGGTGGCTTACAGTAATATATGCCCTTTTTAATACATGGATCGTCATCTCAGGGCAATGGCAGCATGAGGGATGGAGCAGCAGACAAAAGGTTAATAGAGCACTGGGCCTTTTTTAATTGAAAAAAATGACTGAGGGACCCCACAGCAGACTGAGTGGTAATAGTATTACAGACTGTAAGTACCGTTCTGGAAACTTACTATTCATCTGGGGGGAGAGCAACGGACACCAGCACATGTCACCAAGCCTCAACATGAGGGGGAAGCCATTCCCAAGGAGGTTAACAAGCAACACAGTGTTTCTCAAAAAGATATATACTTTTAAAAACACACCTCTCCCATTTTTATTGTTTTTAATTTACTATTACTTCTAAGAAATAAACACACCATGTGTTGGCCCAATTTGAATCAATTCTTCTCTGTCAATGTATCTGACCCAAATTTAGTCAGATTTTCCAAGGCTAGTCTCACTCTGGGCAAAATTTTATTTTGTCAAATATTTTAACTTCAAAGACCACTTTGTAAGAAGGATCCAGTGTGAAAGAGAAAATGAGTCATTTGTGATGGGCTAAGGATGCCCAGATGAGATAGTGAGTGAGGAAGTGCTTTGAGGGCGTAAAAACATAAACATGAACTTCTCTTTCAGCTTGCTCTTCATGTAACTGCATTTGTTCACATTAAGATTTTCAAAATCTCCCAGGGTGACTGGAAATCCGCAGCCTTTTAAGTCATGTGGTACGTGGGGCTGAGTCCAGGAATGGGTCATGTGAATGACTCAGCCCAAAATAAACAAGGGGTTTCCAGTTAACCTTGAGCTTCTCAAGTGCTTCACAACCAAACATGTCGAGCCTATTCAGCGGAGGACCTGGGATCTGACTAGGCAATGGAAGGGTTAGCCATGGAGCTGATGATGGGACACAAAGGGGCCTGTCACAAAACTGCCGCAACTCTGGAAGGACTGATCCCTTCAAGCCTACTATGCTTCTGCACCCCTCCTGGCTGACACCCTGTTACCCTTTACCCCCGTGAAGAGGAATGAAGTGATTGGATCAGCAAACATCAGGAATCTCCCCCCTGCATGAAATCCAGGTAAAGGCATCACTGTAGCCAATGTAAGGTGGGAAACAGAGGTCTTCCCAGCAAAGACCTTCCAATCCACACACAATCACTGTGACTCTTCTGGGTCTTTCCAAGCCCCAAAGAAGCAGTTTTCTGCCCTGAGTTACCAGAACATGTACTCTCAACAATTCTCTTGCCCACAAACAGAAATGCTTCTAAGGGACAATCCTGCTTCTTAGAAGCTGAGAGAGAATTCATTTACACCCATGATAACTCAAAATGTGTCTGCTAAATACCAGCCTAGAAAGGTGACTTTCTCAAAGGTGTTTACCTTTCTGAAAGTGACATGGGGCATCTAGTAAAGATCATTGCCACCAAGCATAACCTTGCACAAGGCTCCTTTGCCATGGTCCAGCAGGTGTCTAGGACACACAGCTGCTCTGTGGCTGTGTCACATTTATTTAATAGAAATATTAGGATTTTCAAAGGCAAAGTAAAATCAGTTTGCCTGTCCACTCTCAAACAATGATGCGCCTTTAAACTCCAGTCTTCTCTGGCTTTGTGTATCTCCAAAAGATAAATGGACGTGGGAGAAAGGCAGGTTAGTTCTTTAAGAGATTAAAATACCATGTTGTCCCCTGAAGTCCCCCACTGTCTGGAACAGACAGGAATGGGGAGCAGAAGGTTTGACAACATCTGCATGGACATTTTGGGGCTGGTTGATGAGGGGTTAATTGGGGCTAATTTGAAATGCACAAGCCAGAAACATTTTCCCTGGAGAACCTATGACAGTATCTTAGCTTCCCTGGCTGAGAGATGACGGCTCCCAGCTCCCTGTCAGTTCGTCCGGGGAGCTCAGAGACATGATATGTACGTGAACCCAACAGAAAACATAAAAATAATGAATGAAACTAATAATGCAAAAAGGGTAGGGGAAATAAGTAGTCCCTTCTGACACGAGCTGTGCCGGAAGCCTTGGGGAGAGAAGGCTGGAATATTAAATGAAAGATGTAAATTGTAAAAATTGGAGCTGTAACTTTTCCTTTGGAAGCAGAGGGAAACAACAGTTCTGTCCAGAGTTAACTGAGCTCACAGGAGCTGGTCTCCAGTTCAGGTTCAATCCAGGGAGGGCGGCCCCTTCCCTCCCCCAAAGAGGCAGGGGCTCGGGGGCAGCGAGGTGTGGGGAAGGCAAAGAAGGGTGGCTGAACAGGATTTGCAACGTGCCCTTCTAGTTAAACAGAACGTGCTCTTTTCAGGGGGGCTTCAGGGGCAGCAACTCCTTGTTAAACCCGTCCTTTCTCAGCGGAGGTCTCCTCGCCATTGCCCCCTCTCCCCTGAGACGGCCAACCAAGGAAATAATGTCACAGTGGCCAGGTGGGAGATCTTGACAAGGATGAACAGAAAAACCTAATGAGGCGAACCAGCTCGAATCTGATCGAAATGTATTTCCAAGTGATTGCAGCACCACAGGATGGAAATGTGAAGATGTTCGGTTTTGCTCTACAATGAAGGAAAGAAGAGAGGGAGCATGCAAGGACCCACTCGTAAAGAGAGGAGACGGTTCTTGCTATTTATCCGTTTGTGTTATGATTGTCTGATCTCAGTCACAGGGCTGACAATTCCAGCTGGTTGGTCATTTTCAGCTCAAAGCTCATTGGGAACTCTCAGACAGTCTCCTCACTGCAGCAATCCAGAGAAGTCACATCCTACTTAATTCCATCCTTTCTTTGAGGCAACCTTGCCACACCACCCGCTTCTGAACCCAGCCTGGACTCGCCTCCCCCTTACCCACCATCCTTTCTCGTATTCTGAGTAGATGGAAAATGTAGGCCTTGGAGCTGTGGGGTCAATGACAGAGACCCACGGTCCCCTGGAGGCCTGGTCCCTCAGTACTGCTCCTTTGGTGTTGATCCGAGATACAAAGGATGAAAGTAATCCAGAAGTGACACCACCCTGGTACGTTACACCTTCCCGCACCTCCAAAGTGAGCATCAGTACCATGCGAGGGACGGACCTGGGGGCCATCCTTCCGCTCACTAACTCAGTACAGGATCTTCATTTATGCCTGTATGATTCATTCAGTCAATCTCTACTGAGCCCCAGGCACTGGGTCTACAGCAGTAAGTGAAGAAGATGTGACTGGCGATCTCAGGGCGCTTTGTGCCATCAACGTCCAGTGCCCCCTGAGCACCTTGAAGCGGGGGACGAGACATGATTCCTGCCCTCCAAAGGTCTCCCTCCAGTTGGGGAGATACACCTGGGACACACAGGTGAGGGGAAAATTCCAAGACAATGTGTCCGCATTTCACAGAGGGGAGGAGCAGGGCTTGACCGACGTAAGTGGTGGTGCTGGGGCCAGAGCTCTGTCTCTGTTCCAACACCCCGGCGGCTGCAGAACGGGAGCAAGATCCCGCTCACGCTTCCTCCAGGGGCTGGTGGCTGCAGTGACTCCACCTTGGCCTGCCCCTCCTCTGTGCACCCTGCCCCCCAGTCATAGTGCAGCCCAGTGGACCCGTGCTGACCCGCCGGTAGAGTCCCTGCGGGTATCACCACAACCATCTTGGCATAAACCAACTGTCTTAGTGTCCTAGGGCTGTTGTAACAAAGTACCACAAACTGGGTGGGCTAAAACAACAGAAGTTTATTCTCTCATAGTTATGGAGGCTGGAAGTTCAAAATTAAAGTGTCGGCAGGGCTGTGCTCCCTCCGAGACTGGGGAGAAGCCTTCCTGGCCTCTTCCTTGCTCCTGGTGGCCGTCAGTCCTCGACCTTCCTTGGCTTGTAGATGCAACACTCCTATCTCTGCGTCATGGCATTTTCCCTGTGTGTCTCTGCCTCTGTGCCCAAATTCCCCTCTTCTTAGAACGACACCAGTCCTACTGGATTAAGGGGGGATTAAGGGGCCATCCTACTCCAATACGCCTCATCTTAACTAATTATACTTGCAATGATCATACTTCCAAATAGGTACTTGGGGTTAGGACTTCAGCTGTTGGTGGGGGGGACACAATTCAATCCATAACACAAGACCATACCAATAAGCTTGTCAAAGTTCCCTCAAGGAAGCTTCCAGAACCGTCGTGCTGTAAGGGAGAAAAGAAACAGCCTTCATGTTCCCTTTTCTGCCATGATCACTGTGTACCAGAAGGTGCCCTCAATCAATATTTGCTGAATGATTCTTTTCAATCTCCTGATACCTCACCCCAAACATCAACTGCATCTGGTTTTTTGTTTGCTTGTTTGTTTTGGCTGCATTGGGTCTTGGTTGCTGCGCATGGGCTTTCTCTAGTTGCAGCGAGCGGGAGCTACTCTTCGTTCTGGTGTGTGGGCTTCTCATTGCGGTGGATTCTCTTGTTGCAGAGCATGGGCTCTAGGTGTGCAGGCTTCAGTAGTTGCAGCACGCGGGCTCAGTAGTTGCGGCTCATGGGCTTAGTTGCTCTGTGGCATGTGGGATCTTCCCGGACCAGGGCTCAAACCCGTGTCCCCTGCATTGGCAGACTCCTTTCCCAACAGGGAAGTCCCTGTATCTGTTTTTAAAAGCAGAGAATCACAGTGGCTGCTAGTCTTTCAAAAGCATAAAGTCCCCACTCATTTTCCCCTCCAATATTTATTATACACATACTCTTTGAAAGGCACTGTGTGGGCTACAGAAATTTGTTAATGTGTTTCCCTGAAGTAAGGATGGTGGAGATAAAACAAGAAAACGCCTTGTCTTTGGCATGCCAAGATTTTTAACTCCTGCTATCTCCTCCCTGAGAGGTAAGTGGAAACTTAGCATGTTTTTGAATCATGCACTCTTCAAGGACCTGAGTGCAAAAGCGAGTTCCTTAGCCAGCGAGGGAGCCCGGCCACCTACCTGTGTGATTGTCTTCCTTTCAGTGTCTATGACTGTACTGTCCCCAATGGGAACAACTAGCCCCATGTTTAATGTGGCTATTTAAATTTAGCATTAAATTAATTAAAATTAAATAAAATTATGAATTCAGTTCTTCAGTTGCACTAGCCACATTTCAAGCGCTCAATAACATAGGTCGCTACCCTATTGGATGGTGCAGATATAGATTTCCATCCCTGCAGAAAGTTCTATCGAACAGCTCCAGTCAATGCAGTCACTGGAGCGAAGGGGTGAAAACATTGATGCTTTGTAAAAACAAAGCAGCTTCCATAGGAAAGTAAGTGCTTGAAGAGAAGGGGAAAGTGAAAAGGAGGTGAAGATAGCTCTTGAATAGAAAATGCAAGTTCTGTGGAAGCAATTATCCATAGTGATGAGTGGAAGTTATGATCTGGGCCCCTGTGAAGGTCCTGGGCACATCCTTTGTGACTGTCACTGGCCCACTATGTATGCATTGGGCCCTGCAGAAAGTGGCCAGTGCCACAAGAAAGGGAACCTCCAGCTGCAGCGGGCATGCCAAGCAGAGAGGCACCCTCTGGCTGTAGGATCAGGGAAAAATTTATGGAGAAGTGGCATCCAAGATGGACCTGGAAGGGTCGGTGGGGTTCAGACCTGCAGAGCTGAAGGAAGAGCATTGCAAGCAGAGGGGACTTGTGATGGGAGAGACCCTTGCTGTGTTCCCTAGACTCAGAGCAACAGGGAGAGCAGTGTTTCCTTCCTTGGGCTTCCAGGAGGTACTTGAGCAGGTACATTTAAATTAAAAAAGAAACTCATAATACAAATGATTGATACTGATACATATGTAAGACACAAAAAGCCTACAAATGGTTAATAAGATGGGATAAGATGAAAGTTTGGAGTCGGATCCCTGTCTCAGTGGCCCAGCCGTTTAATGTTCTTCACAGCCCTCAGTTCTGCAAGTTCCTTCTCAAAGGCCGTAGGAGTTTGAAAGCAGAAGTGGCTGCTTCTCCAGCCCTGGTCCACCTCAGGGATGGACTTGACATGCCAGCTCCTCTGGGCTAACAGGAAAATACTAACATCGACCAAAGCAAATGCTTACTGTGCATTTGACCAGAAGCCACGCTCTGTGCTAACCTTGTCTGCTGTGGGACCCTGGCCCTTGCATTGAAGGTGAAATTTCCTTGACGTCCAACCCCTTCTTGCAAAGCCCAAGTCCTGAGGATTTCTGTGACTTCCCTCTGCCCCTCACTGTCCCTCCCTACTGTCCCTGGGCCCTGGGCCACCTGGTCCCAAGGCTGTTACCCCTTCACCAGCGTCCACTAGGGATCAGCTTCACCAATATTTCTAGAATGTTCCTCAGAAGAGGCGGCTTCCCAGTCCTCTCCCTCTACTTAGCAGGACAGTTTCTGCCTCCTCTGAAATGTGACCGTCAGTATCCAGGCTCTGGCTGTTCGACCCCAGGTGAGCTCATCAGGGGATTCTTTCCACATCCGAGGGTTTCCCTGTACCAGCTCTGAAGAAAATAAAATGTTCTCAAGCTCAATTCATATTCATTGCATATAATCTTCCCCAGGGCCCTCTGGAGAGAAATAATTATTGCTGTTATTTTGCAAATGAGTAAACTGAGATTCAGAGAAGTTAAGTGACACGATGAAGGTTATGGGGCAGAGAAGTGGTGGGACCCATTCATAAACACAGGTCTGCCTGGTCCCAAAGCCCCGAGCCTGGCCCCCTCCCCCACTGCCTGAATTGATTCCATCAGGACCTTATGCCCTGGCTGCCTCAAGGGGAATGGAGACAAACCAATCAAAAGACAGTGGGCTTTATTATGTTGAGGAAAGTTCCCTCTATGCTTACTTTCTGCAGGGTTTTTATCATAAATGGGTGTTGAATTTTTGTCGAAAGCTTTCTCTGCATCTATTGAGATGATCACATGGTTTTTCTCCTTCAATTTGTTAATATGGTGTATCACGTTGATTGATTTGCGTATATTGAAGAATCCTTGCATTCCTGGAATAAACCCCACTTGATCATGGTGTATGATCCTTTTAATGTGCTGTTGGATTCTGTTTGCTAGTATTTTGTTGAGGATTTTTGCATCTATGTTCATCAGTGATATTGGCCTGTAGTTTTCTTTCTTTGTGACATCCTTGTCTGGTTTTGGTATCAAGGTGATGGTGGCCTCGTAGAATGAGTTTGGGAGTGTTCCTCCCTCTGCTATATTTTGGAAGAGTTTGAGAAGGATAGGTGTTAGCTCTTCTCTAAATGTTTGATAGAATTCGCCTGTGAAGCCATCTGGTCCTGGGCTTTTGTTTGTTGGAGGCCTGGAGGGGTGGGATAGGGAGGGTGGGAGGGAGGGAGACGCAAGAGGGAAGAGATACGGGAACATATGTATATGTATAACTGATTCACTTTGTTATAAAGCAGAAACTAACACACCATTGTAAAGCAATTATACTCCAATACAGATGTTAAAAAAAAAAAAAAAAGACAGTGGGGTTTACAAAAGCTCTTTCCAAGCCGTTTACAATGACTGGGAAAATAGAATTCTCTAGAAGACATATAAGATGCCGATTGGCAAGAATTCTAATGAGCCTACAGACTCTGCCATGCATATCTGGACTGTATCTATTGCAGGTCAGGAATGAGGGAGTTATTCTATCTGTGAATCAGAGAATAGTTATTGTTATTATTTAGCATTGATTCATTGTTCCTCCAGCCCTCTAGGCCTCTCCACACAGTTCTCAGAATATAATTAAGCTTCCAGGGTTGCTCAGGCCTTGACATTCTGGGTAAAGAGCTGCACTGAGGGCCCTGCAAGGATGAGGCAGATCTCAGAGTGGCTGGGCGAGGGACCACAGAGGAGATGGCCCAGCCCACAGCGGCACACTCATCACCCCTCGCCCCTCCTGGCCGGTCTCACAGCAGCTCCAGGGGTCACGGCGGTGACTCAAGCACAAGGGCGGAAATCAAAGACCTCCCCTTCCTTACAGAGAAAACCAAGCAGGCTCTGAGAGTTTTCCACATTGAGAACTTCGGGAAATGCATAAATATTGCATAACTGCTAATAAGGAAGGGCACGCTCTTCAGGGGTAAATACAGCAGCCAACATCGCAGCTTCACTCGCAAGGGCCTGATTAAATGTAACATTGTAAAGGGCTCCGAGCAGTGAATTTTCATCCTGACATCCAATAACACTCCCTGACCCTTTGGATATTGTCCTCCCCAGAGGTCAAAAATGTGAATAAATTATGGTTCTGACAACCTTGACACTGAGTAGAGGTGGGATGAAAAGCTCTCTGGGAGAAAAAAACTGACATTACATCTGTGATCACAGAGAATAAAGGAAAATCCATATCCTAATTTCGGTAAATTTAGGCTTGTCGGGAAGAACAGAGACTAACCTTTGACGTGATGTTTATTCAGGAGGCAAGGGGCTCTCAGAGCTCACAGCCAAGATACATCCTCTGCCATTCGACGTGAGGTGGGAGTTACTCGTTCCCACGGACAATTTTTATCGATTAGAAGTGATCAACCCAGGGAGAATGCCATCCAAAGGAGTCGGCTCCGAAGCCGTCTTGTTAAATAGTTAGCAGTGCCGCTTCCTGTTAGGTCAAATGTATGTCCAGAGCATGGGGCCATCCGTCACGTGTGAGGAGGCTCATTTACAGACAGACAGCGGAGCCAGGACAATCAGCCTGAGATCTGCTAAGACAGGAATTTATAACTGTTGGGCAAAGGAAGGTTGTCTCTTATTTTAGCTTCTGTCAGTGGGTGGGAGAGGAGTGGAAATCAAGGCCTGAAAGGAGAGGAGTGAATTACTCAGGTGGCCTTGGGGAGATGGCCTTTGGGATGAAGGGTAGAGGTCAATGTATAGACCCATCCATCCATTCCTCTGAGCCTAAAACCTACCTACCGATTTGTCATTAAAGCAGCAGGGAACGTGCCAGGCAGAAGCCCTGCGTCACTCCAAAGGCTCGATTGATGGCGAGAGAGGGATAAGCAGACGCCCTAGTCCTTGCACATCAAGACCTTGATGTGACTGTGTCAGCCGTGGCACGGTAACCTGTCCAGCAGCCGAGGTGGGCTCCCTTCTCTACTGAATCCAGAAGGGTCCAAGTGCTCATAGATGGAGAGCCCAGAGCACCGTAACCCAGCTCTTCATGGCCCCGTTGGCATTTCCATTTCACAGAACAATGAACTGATCTGATTTTGTAACACAACATACTTAGTAACTTCATGGCTTCTATCATTCCTCTTGCTTGATATACTTCCTCTAGATGCTTCTAAGCAGTAGAGGGCAGTGATTCAGCATCCAGGCTATGGAGTCTGACTACCTAGGACCTAAACCTGGCCTTACTTCCTGGGCGCAGTGGGCATTGTGGTTTGCCATCCAGAGGTCCCTTTCAGGACCAAGGCACTCTTTTCTGTAGCTGCAGGGAGCAGTGCCATGCCAAGCCATTCTGCAGCCCACGGCAAGAGGAAAAATCAATGCTACTGATTTAAATTTTAAACTTAATTTTTTTTTTTTTTTTTAATTTTTGCGGTACGCGGGCTTCTCACCGCTGTGGCCTCTCCCGTTGCGGAGCACAGGCTCCGGACGCGCAGGCTCAGCGGCCATGGCTCACGGGCCCAGCCGCTCCGCGGCATGTGGGATCTTCCCGGACCGGGGCACGAACCCGTGTCCCCTGCATCGGCAGGCGGACTCTCAACCACTGCGCCACCAGGGAAGCCCTAAACTTAAATTTTTGAGAGGTGTTTTTTCATCATGCATGGTTTCACTCATTGTAATTTTTGTATAATTTTGCATTAAAATATTGTTTATCTTGGGTGCTGAGGCGTGGCAGCCCCTGACACTTTGCACCCTGGCTGAAGGCGCCTCTCTTCTCTCCCCCTCGTCCTGGCTCTGGCAGGAGTGCTGGTTGCTGATGCCTCAGAGCTGAGCACCTCTGCAGGAATAACCCTGACTAGACGGAGCTGCCTTACCCAGTTTATACCCCTTGGATATGGGGAGCAAGCAGCCCACACCCAGGGAGTGGTTGATGAACAGCTTCAAACGCATGACCCCTAGAACCAGCTGCGACAACCCCGAAGAGCCATGGGATCAGCTCTATTGGTTTCCTAGAGCTGTCATAGCAAAATACCACAAACCGTGCAGGTTAGAACAACAGAAATGTACTGTCTCTCAGGTCTGGAGGCCAGAAGGCAAAACCCGAGATGTCAGAAGGGCCAGCCTCCCTCTCAAGGTAACCGAGGCGGCTCCGTTCCAGGCTGCTCTCCTCGCTTCTGGTAGTTCCTTGCCCTGTGGCAGCATAACTCCAGGCTTCACATGGTGTTCTTTTTCTAAGAACACCGCTCACATTGCCACCAAGGGGCAGGCTACAGGCCACCCTCAGGGTTTTCCGGGTGTCAGTGTATGCGAGTAGGCCCGGCCAAGGGTCCTCTTTGGATATGAGGGGTCGTTTTGTCATACATGTAAATTTCGGGGCACTGCTTGGATGTGCGTACCTACGCTCACCTTCCATGAACCTGAAGAGTGGAAAGAAGGAAGAGAAAACCAGAGACTGGATTAATACTTTTATCTCATTTATTCCTCGGGAACACCTTCCACAGAGATCAGGAAAATGCAGTTGCCCTTGAATTCAGCATCCAAACCCTTGCCAGCTGATAGGTCCCAAAGTGTCCATCCTCCTACCTCGTGGCTTCAGTCCTGTTGCCTGTTCTGGCTTTGGTCTGGGTTTCGTCATACCTTCTCCTCTACCGCGTCCCCCTCTGCCTCGATTTCAAGCTAAGTTCTTGGTCCGCGGCTTTCCCTCCTTGGCACCCTTCTGACAGCCCAAGGTTAGAAATGTTGGGTTTTGTACGAACTTAGTCCTGGAACTGATCTCTGGAGAAAATATGGTTTCCCAGAGCCCTTCACATAGGTGCCGTCTCTGCCTGTGGGAAGGGTGGTTCTCCCTGCCTTTCCTGGTAACTCTAAACCCCAAGACAGAAGGAAGCCAGGTATCAGTCCCAGGTTGGGCCTCAAGACACCCAGTTCTCTCTGGGAACAAAGCGAATTTGCATAAAGAACAAACATTCTCCCTTCTAGGGGAAAACAGATTCCTCCAAATCCCACCCGAGCCTCAAACCAGACTCCAGGAGCTCAGTCCTCGAGTTCGGGGTAGGAGGGGACACACAATTACTCCCTTGGTCCAGCTGTGCCATGTACTAGCTGAGCGATCTTGAGGAAGGAACTTAATCCCTCTGTGTGTCTGGGGTGCCATTTCTACCATGGAGACAATGCAGGGGTGTTTACAATTTTATCAGGGTTGGATTCTAAAGTCAGTGCCTAAGGAAGGACTCACTATTGGTCGGAGCTTCCCTTGAAAACCCCTTGAATTGGCCACAGTTCAGCAACAGAGTCTCCTTTCTCCTGGTGGAGATCAACACAGTATGTCTCACTACACAGATCAGGGTTTCTTCAGGTCATCAAGAGAGTCTAGCTGGTTTGCCTTCAGAGGTCAGGTTATGTGGAAAATGGCTCTCCTAAAATATTATAATTACATTCCTGACAGCTCACACTTTGGAAGGCACTTAGGAACTTAATCTGATGGGGGAGAGAAGGAGGTTTATGTCTCCTGTCTCACCCTTGTTCCACACAGGCCATCTGCCAGTGGAAATATGATGGAATTAGTTAGCCCTCGGTACTTAATCTCTCTCTCTCTCTCTCCAATTCGTTATGGATGAAATTCTGTTCCTCCTAAAAATACATTGAAGTGCTAACCCCCAGCACCTCAGAATGTGGCCTTACTTTGTGCCACAATCTTTATAGAGGCAATCAAGGAAAATGAGGTCATTAGATGGGCCCTAACCCAGCATGACTGCTGCCCTTACAAAAAGGGGAAATTTCGATGCAAAGACACATACACAGGGAAGGTGACGTGAAGACACAGGGCAAAGAGGGCCATCTACAAGCCAAGGGATGCCTGAAGCTACAAGAAGCTAGGAGAGAAGGCTGGACCAGATTCTCCTTCACAGCTCTCAGGAGGAAATCAATCCTGCCAACACCTTGATTTCAGACTTCTAGCCTCCAGACTGAAGACAATAAATGTCTGTTGTTTCAGCTACTCATTTTGTGGTACTTTGCGATGGCAGCTCCTAGGAAACTAATACACAGTTGGGTCTGCCCCAGTTAAATGTGCCTTTGATAAGACTCCCCTGAAATACCTCCTTCAGAGGGTTTTTGTGAGAATCAAGTGAGCTAAGTTCTGAGTGCAAGGATTAGTTCTGTACCTAGCATGTTAGTTCTGTACCTAGTTCTGTACCTAGAATCCTCAGTGTTAGCTCTCACTATATTACTCCTTTAATTCAGGTGAAGATACTGAACTAGGAGCCCTGAGACCTCTGGTCTTAGTCCTAAGTAAGTGAGGAAGAAAAGCACATCTGCCCAGGCCTCAGTTCTTGGCAAAATGAGGGCTTGAATGGATACATTTCCTTCCAGCCCTGACACTCTGGAGTTCCGTGACACTACAGGACACAAGTCAAGATGCCATATTAGAACGTCAAGGTCTGCTTTGACCCTGAATAAGACAGCAGGCAAGCGTGCCTGTAAATATTTCAGGGTCATTCTGTGCCGGTCCAGAGGCTGACACACATTGACCTCTTTGGGTTTGCTGTGCAGAAACCAAAAGAACAACGTTCTGTGTCTTGAAATTGAAACCTAATACCTACCCTTTCCCTTCTGGTAACTGCAATGGCTTTGCTTCTCTGGTTTGTGATGTTTGTAGGGAAACGTTGCTTTTCCTACTGACTTATATCTTTTTCTAAATAGAAAATGTAGAGCCTATTATATTCCCAGAAGTGTTCAGCTGGGTAAGGCCAAGGCATTGGAGCCCCTCCTCCTGAGGTAGCCCTCACCCCATAGCCCCAAATCGCCACCATGTTCTATTCATAATACTGCTGCTTCCACACACCTAAGGACCTCAGCAGAGCCAGCTACATCATCAGCTGGGCTAAGGCAAGAGGAAAATGCAGCACCCTGGCCAGGGGCAAGGCAGTCAGTCTCCCTGCCCCCGGGCAGATGGGCAACCCCCAAAGGTTTGCAACTTCCACACTGGGATGTGCTCAGGACCTGGATCGGGGGTGAATGAGAGGCCCTGCCAGCCCAGCCCAGGGTGGGGATGGCCACCACCAACCCCAAGGCGCTGAAGGGCACACACCTGACCCCCACCCTCCCTGTGTCCACACTCAGGCCCTGCCCGAGGGCAGCAGGAGTACCTGGGCCTCCCCTGTCAACACCCAGGCAGAGAGTGGCAGTGTTGGAGAGGGAGAGAGAGGAAGAGGGCTTGCTGAGCAGGGCCTTGGTTGCCAGGGTACCAGGAAACAGGCAGCTGAGAACTTTTCTGGGGGCACAGGGAGGCCCCAGAGGTGTACTGTGCTTACCTGAAGCTCCAAGTCCCCTGGCACACGTGCCACTGTCCCATCGGACTTCACTTATGAAACACAAATTCAAAGACAGAATATGAGTAAGAATTTCAGGACTCAGCATCCACAGATCATGAACCCCCAAGTGCAAGGCCTTTCTGGGCGTGGGGCCCTGGGTGGCTGTACGGCTACACGCCCATGAAGCCAACCCTAGACCTAAGGTGCCCGTTGTTCCAAATAAAGGTCATTCGAGCTCATCCCTTGTGAGCTTCAGAGCAGTGGCAGAAAGAGAGGAGTGGGCTTTGGAGGTGGGCCCGGCCGACAGTGCCCACTCTGGTTCTCCCACGGGTCCTCTCGTGCCCTGAGGGATCTGTAGATGGAGATCCAGTGCATCCATGACGGCTGTCCTCAGCGAGGGCTGAGTAAGTGGTAGCTGTCCCTGACAGAGTGGTGGGTTTCCAACAATAACGCTTTAAAGAGGCTGGATTCTACCTTATAAGGTGCCCCTGTGAACCCAGTAGGAATCCAAGAAAAGGAGAGGGGAGGAATCTAGACAGACACAGACGAGAGACTGCCTGAGGTCAGCTTATAAGGGGCCGGGGTGGAGCAAGAGAATGCCATGTTTCTATTTAGGGAGTGGCTTATCACATCGCTCTGGTCTCTAAAAATGAAAAAAGCTGGCATCCTGGCGGGGGTGGAGGGCAGGCCTGGGGGCTGGGACAGTGACCAAAAACCGTCAGTCTCACTGGGGAAAATTAATCTTGCTGTCTGTGAGTTTAAATATCCATTTGAATATAGGCAAAATGCCTTGGAATCTCACGCTTGGAAGTAATTACGGTGATGGATTTTGCATTTTGTCGTACAATGCAATTAAGGGATAGGGTTTCGCCAACATCTTAAGTCTATTTAGAGCTCCGTATGGAAGCTGGCCATGTATTCCACGACTCTGATGAGACTGCATCTCATTCGTGGTGCCCTCCTGCAGCCGGCACACTGGCTCTGGCCACACACTGCGGGAAGCAGCTAAGAGCCGAGGGGCCAGAGGACCTGCCCGCTCTCGCGTGACCCTGCAGCATTTTAATACATCACCGTTGTGGCCCCTGTCACCTCTGACAGCAAATATGATTTTAGCTGTCAGGCAGCTGACAGAAAGCAAAACATAATTTACAGCCAAATGCAGCCTGCAGAAGCACACACCTGGCTCCCAGAGGCTGGAGCTAAGGAAGCACACACCCAGGGGCAGGATTTTGCTGGCCTGCCTGAGTGGGTGAGACCCCCCCCCCTCAGGCTACTCAGTGTTACTGGGAGAGGAAGGGGAGAACAGAGATGTAGTTACTGTTTCTGACAACTCTGAGTCTTATCCATAAAATACACTGAGAATTTTATGACTAATAACCATTCTGCCATAATTACACTGTTAGCAATAAATTCCCTAGTGAAACAAGATCCCCCCCTTTTTTTTTGCTAATTCCAAAGGGAAATGATGCTTTGTTTCTTTCACTACCTGCTCTGCAGACTGAGTCCTCTAAAAGGACACTGGGGAATGTCCTTGTGCCCTTGGAGAAGGACACAAGTTGACAGTCCCAAATTCTCAGGCTGGTTGCTTGGGGTTGGCGGGGATGAGAAGGGGTTGGGACAAAAGATCTGGGAGATGATAGAAACCCAGAAATGTCGAGATCTGTTTTCAGGCTTGGCAATGAGCTCTCAGAACTGAACAGATGAAGGTATGTAAGTAGGAACACATAGGTGTCCCAAAGGAGGCAAATTGAATCAGAAATACGTAGAATGAGCCAAACCGAGATTAGGCAATAGGAAATCTATGCTGTCTGTGAAAATGGAAGACGTTGCACTGTGGATTATTTGAAAGGATGCTCATCAGCTGCGTTGGGGCTCTGGACACTGACGCCCCAAGAGAGGGATTCTAGTCTGGTTTATTCTTAACTCTCTGTGCGACCACCATTCAGTGCAGAGTAGTGATAAAGCACAGCAGCCAGATCCATCAAGTGTACCCAGGTTCAAATCCTGGTTTCATCACTTACTAGCTCCGTGACCTTGGCCAAATCATCTAACCTTGCTAAGCCTCAGCTTTTCCCTTTGTTAAACGGGGATGAAGATATACCTACTGCAGAGGGCTGCAGAATTCAATAAGATGGAGTATGTTAAGGTGCAAAGTAGGACAGGATATAGTAGCTGCTCAAGAGATGGTACTATGTATGCTACATAACAAGTAATGACTGAGCATCTACTGTGTGCAGGCACATAGAATCACACAGGGGTTAAAGGTTTGAGCCCTACTTTCAGGAAGCTTGACAGAGGAACAGATAATACAAGGTGAGAAGAAGTTAAGATCCATGCAAGTGCCATCTGGACAAGTCACCCTGGAGTTGAGCAGAGGAAGGAAAACTTCAAGTCAGGGATGTTGTACATATCACATAATCCATCTGTTCATTCCTCTCCCCATCTAGAAAAGGGAATCGTCATCCTTTTTTCTCTTACCTCTCAGAGCTGGTATGAGGCCCCAAACAAATTATAGACATAAACCCATGTTGGAAAGTACAGCACGCTCTATAAACACCAAAGGAGGATGAGAAGGGTGGTGATGTAGGGACTTGGTAAGAGTGAGAAGGGTTCTTGGAGACTTTGCAGCTTGGTGGTTTATGAAAACTACGATCAGCTCTCAGGGGCTCCAAAGGCACAGAAGACAGCCTGGGGCATGAGAACTGTACCAGGATTTCAAATTCCCAACTCCACTCTAGTTCAGACTTCTAACAGACACACATTCAACTGCTTACACACTTTCAAAAGGGAAGGTGAAAAGTCATGCGGACGAAGTGGTACAAAACAAAAACTTGTCTTTCTGTGGAATCTTCTGCTATGGAAGCTTCCAGGAACTCAAGAATGTAGGAAAATAAGAAACCCAAGTACCGTCTGAAGCAACCAAACCTTGTGATGGCTCTGGTCTGATCACAAGTTTGATCGCCTCAATTTTATTAAAAAATATGTCCTCCTGTTTGTGTATTGTCCAGTCAAACATCCGTGCTTATTTATGTGTGTCTGGAAGAGGTAAGGAAGGAGAGTGTCCATTTGTAAAGAGAGCATAGACACAGAGAGTTCATTCATTTACTCCTTGACAAACATTGAGGTGTTCCCGGCTTGTGACCCCCAAAATTCATACATTCAAGTCTTAAGCCCTAGTACTTTAGAATGTGACTGCACTTGGAGTCAGGGTGTTTAAAGAGTTGATTAAGTTAAAGTAAGGCCATTAGGGTGGGCTTTAATCCAATATGACTGTGTCCTTATAAGAAGGGGAAATTTGGACACAGACACACTCAGAGGGAAGATGATGTGAAGACACAGGGAGGAGATGGCCATCTATAAGCCAAGGAAAGGGCCCGGGAGAAAGCAAACCTTGATCTCAGACTTCCAGCCTTCAGAACTGAGAGACAGTGAATCTCTGTAGTCACCCAACCTGTGGTCCTCTGTAGCCACAGGCCTTGGAGAGGCAAGGAAGAAGACCGTGCCCACCTCGGAAGAGCTCACCATCTCATCAAGGAAGCAAAGTCTTACAAACACAGCATGACTGAGGCTGGGCTAGAAGACATAAAGAAGAACACGACTGCTTGGTACTGGGGGATATGGGGGTGTGCACCAGGGCAGACTCACGCAGAGGGCCTCTGCCAAGATGACACAGATTGGAAACCACAGCGTGACCTGGCTCATTCCTCAGTCCCAGTCTTGCGCTGGTCAACCTTTAATTAATGAATCACATATCTTGGTGTAGCAGGTAGGTTATTGACTTACGGGACTTGTCCTTTTGGGAAGTAAAGAGGCATAAATTCTTAGGGCTGCAAGGTCTCTTGGAGTTTTCTAATTCCATCGGGTAGCCTGGTGAGAGGTAAAGTCAGCTGCCATTCTAGACAGCCAGTCAAGGAGATCAGGAATGTCCATATAGGGACAGCAGCAAGGCAAATGGAGGAAGGGAAGGAGGGAGGGAGGGAGAGGGAGGAGGGGGAGGGAGAGAGAAAGAAAGAACCTTTGCTCAAATTTCACACCGCTCTAGAAATAAAGGCTACATCCACAGCTGCATCATGTGGATAAAGGTGACTCTTAGACCACCTTGGTCTACAAGGAGCCAAACAAACATGAAGAGGGTGGCCTGAGGTCTCTGCAATCCTCCTGGACAGCAGCCTCACTCAGACTCAGCCAGTAGGAGAAGGTGTTGTGTCTCAGGGAAGTGAAAATGGACGCAACCAGAGCTTTGAGTCCCACCCCTCCTGAAACTAACACCTTGTCAAGCTACCTGCTATCCGCCAAGGCCAGGCCCAGCCATCCTATGTACACCTGTGTCAGCCACCCCTACCTGTCCCAGCCAGCAGCATGGACTGCAAGCTCACAAGGAGCCTTACGGCTCATCTAGCCAGTGGTCCTAGATGGAGTGTGTGAGCAGCACCCGTGGGCTAGTTCAACACACAGATCCTCAGGCCCCATCCCAGCCATCAGAGGGTCTGGAGCAAGGGCCAGAAGCCACATTTTCATCAAGCACTGAGCGATGCTGATAGGTCACACTTGGAGCAAGACCCATGCAGCAGGATCCTTTGAAACACAGATGAGAAAACTAAGGCTTCAACTAAGGCTGTGACTTAACCCAAGACCACAGAGCCAGCCAGTGGTAAAATCCATCAGAACTCTCATTCTGACCTGTAGTAACAAGAGTATCAGCTCAAGACTGTCAATTCAATGTCCACGGGGCTGGCCTGTTCCCCATGCCCACTGCCTCTCCTCACTTCCCAAAGTCTTCTTTACAAAGACGGAACAAAACCAGAGGGAGATTAGAACTCAGGGCAAGAATTCTCTGAATGAATGTTGCAAGCACTCTAAACCCTTAAAATATCTACGTCCATGTCCTTTCTCTGGCCCCCTCCCTTTCCATCTCCTGTCTGAGACAGTGAAAGACATTCTATAAGTGGTTGTTGGAAAGAGCAAAAGGCTGGTACAAGACAAATAGGCAGATAGCTAAATAAACTTTGAAATTCAAATGGATACTTTTAGCTCAAATTAATACACTGTGTAATTAACACTTGTGCTTCTATCAACCAGTATTTATGACCGGGTAGTGCCATAAGCCTTACCTCACAAAAGACCATTTTATGCACATCCGTTTAGGGCTGAAAAAATAATCTTTCAAGATTATCAGAGGAATCCAAGGGGGAGGTGATTTCTCCCCTGGTGTGCTTGAACTTGGGAAGACTTTCAATGTAATGGTTGACATATAAAAGACATTTGTAATAATTACTTAGGCACTAATGACAGTTTGGACAATAAGAAGCCTGGTTCCAAAGTTCTTTGACCAGCAGTGTTTGCTGTGACTAAGGCCCATGTAGACGGCAGGCGTCGACTTTGTCTAACCTTTGCACTTGTAATAAAAATGCAATAAAGTAATTGGTTAAAATAGAGACATGTCTGATAAAGAGTATTTGCTTTTTAAAATAACTGTTAAAATAAGAACATATCTGATAAATGAGTTTATGGGGTGGGGGGGAAGGCCAGGCCTTACTAATTAGTTGAGATTCTGTTTCCTACATAGATGCCTTCTTTACCTCTTTGAAGAGAAATGGAGCAATGAAACAATGAAAATGCTCTACAGCCCTGACCAATAGCACGTGTGCTTCTCGATTAATAGAGAGTTGTTTACATGCTGTAACACTTGTTTTAAAATTCCCTTGCTTCACAGCACCAGAAAATACAGACTTTGATGGCATATTTAATCACAAAACTGTCGTTCCCATCAGGACACCAATATACTTCGACCTTCTTTGCCATAAAGAAGACACAGAAATGCAGGAAGGAGACTCTCTGTGTCCTCTGGTCTCTTAATTCATTGCCATCTATACTTGAGTTGAGAATCCATGAATGTCTTGATCTTATTTCCCTTGAGAGTTTGCTCTATATTAGGTCCCTATTTAAAAGTTCCAACTTTTAAGTAAAATTTTATTTCTTAACAATTAAATATATAAAGGATGACATTTGGTATAATTATGAGCAGACCGGAATACATTATACACCGCAATAGTAATAAGAATGACAAGGACAAGGGTACCATAAATAAGGATGTGTTGATTGTGCACCTTTTTGTGCTCCCCTAATAACAGTTAATGAACCTGGAAGGCAGCCATACTGGCTCTGGACACTATAACATGGAGGCCCCCGTTCCCAGGAATTGATGCTCCCTGAGCTGCTCTGGGCTTGGCCCTAATAACTGACTTTCATGGAGGTATGTGAGGTTAACATCTTTTCCTGCTGGCATAAACTATCTCTTCCTGAGAGGCTCCCAACCTTTGGCCAATTTGCGGGGAGCTACAGACAGTGAAACAATTTGGGAGGGCTTGCTCTTTTGGTAAAAGACCCAGCAAAGGGAGAGAGAAAATTCCTGAGTTGTGGCACCACTTGCCCTGGCTCCCAAGCCTGGGAGCATAAAATAAGGGCTGCAGACAAGATCAGGTTTAACCTTTGTAACCAACTGGTACTTACAGGGTGTCTGCATAGATAGAACCCTCTCCTGGGAGGAAGCATATCACCTAGATATGCCTGATACTTCCCAATCCAACTGTATCATGCTCTACCTTCCCCTCACAGAAACAAAGACTTATTTTTTAAGACTTTCCTACCTACAGAGGAATATCAATTAACCAGAACCCACCTAATTTGAATCTCTGGTTAAGTGCATATTCCCCCAGAACAAAAATTTTTAATAATTATAGTAGCAAACATTTGCATAGTACTTACCATGTGCCAGGCACTGTACTAAGCACTTTACATTTAAGCCTTTACATTTAAACTATTTGAAACAGGTCCTATTATGATCCCAATTTTACAGATGACAAGTCCGGGTCTCAGAGAAGTTACCACATCTAGGTCTGCAAGACTGCAGAGTGAGCACTGGTGCTCAAAACAGAGTGCCTGAAGCCCAACACAATCCTCAGTTAGTAAAGATTTGATTCTGGCCACAAGACTGGACTTTTCAAAGCCCAAAGAAGACTTAAAGGCTTGGGAAAAATCTGAAAATCACGTGTTAAAACAATGTGAATTGGGGCTTCCCTGGTGGCGCAGTGGTTGAGAGTCCGCCTGCCGATGCAGGGGACACAGGTTCGTGCCCCGGTCCAGGAAGATCCCACATGCCACGGAGCGGCTGGGCCCGTGAGTCATGGCCGCTGAGCCTGCGCGTCCGGAGCCTGTGCTCCGCAACGGGAGAGGCCACAGCAGTGAGAGGCCCGCGTACCGCAAAAAACAAAAACAAAAACAAAAACAATGTGAATTGAATGATGAAACTTCATTGTCTCAGAAGTTAAATGAATCCGTGTCCTCCATGAATTCCCCTGTTCTCTCCATTCCCTCTACCTCACCCTCCCTGGCCCTGTGATTCATCCCTCTGGGGATTAAAGGGTCCCCAGCATCCAAGGTGATTTCTACCAGAAACGCTCCCATTTTCAGGGACTGGAGGATTCAGGATGCAGGTGTCAAAACGGAGCACCGCAGACCTCCACTCCGGCCGCTGGAGCTATTTGAGCACCACACTGCTGCCGAGCTGGCCTGAAAGGGGGTCTCGACGATTACTTTAGTTGATTGGGTTCTATTGTCGCCACTGCTAAGTGTTAAAAGAAGTGGTCTGAGCACTGCGGGGCTTTTCAAGGCATTACCTGGCCCTGAAAGAGGTGATGGAACTGCTTTAGGACCGAGGAGGATAGCGAGGGCTGTGAGGAGGGCTGGTGGTGGTGCTGAGTTAAAAGAAGCACAGTCATCCTCTATTCCTTCCCCAGTGAACACGGAAACACACTAACGGTGTCCATCAATATGGGGTTATGTAACATTAAGGCACATTTACTGAGCATTTCCCACGTTCCAGGCTCTATTCTAAGTCCTTTACCTGTATTATATCATTTGAGACAACAACCCCATGAGGTAAATTCTATGACATCCCATTTTATAGACAGAGAAACTGAGGCACAAAGAGGTTAGGTAGCTCACCTACAGATAGTAGTTGATGGAGGAGTCAACCTCAGGCAGGCTGACTCCAGAGCCTAGGATGACACTAGGGGCTTCTTTTTAACTGAGGGACGATTGTGCTGTGGTTAGTCACTCTTGTGCTAAAAGTAAATGTTAAGTCCATAAGAGACAAACATTCGACGAGCTTTCTGATAAGGCTGGAATGTCCAGTTGCAAATACACGAGGCCAGCCTCTTCTGGGGAAATGCACGAAAATAAGAGGAAGGAGGTGCTGGAAGCTGGAGGGTGGAACGCAGATCCGTGATGATCTGGTCCAAGTCTTCACGGGTGTTGCCCGTGGGTTGCCCAAAGCCCTCCTGAAATGCCTCTTCCTCCTACAGGACAGTGTGTGCCAACTCCTGAAGTTTCGGGCTCTATGGAACTAATCTAGGAATTTCCCCAGCGGACGTTCAGTGTTAACCACAGTTTTCTGGTCTATAAATCTGACAGTGGAGGGAAGGGCTGCCCGGGGTCGGATCCTTGTGTCGGGCCTTCAGACTCTCCTTTCCATCCCAGCGCTTGGGGTGCGGCTGTGCGGCACAGCTCGGCAAAGGCCGCTTGCTTGTGCTGCCCCTGTTCCACTTTTCTTGATTTGAGTCGTGGTCCATCAAGGTAAGTTTTGGAGTCAATATCTTAATCCATTCAAGTCCATCTTAATCCATCTTAAGTCCATTTCCCAAACTGTAAGTTTGCACAAATGGTTAAAATCCAAAGGCAACACCTACATTAAAGATGGACATACTTTACCCAAAGGGTTAATTCCATGGGGGTTCCTTAAGAAAATGTTATTTCTAACAGCTGATGGAGCAAAAAGGACAGGGAATATGTATCCTGGCTGACACACCCAATGCAACCATTTTCAACAGAGATTTCTCGGTCTCTGAGCCCCAGACAATGCGCACCTCTACTGTACTTTTCTCTGTAGCCCTCGTTCCCCATCATGCCAATTCTCTGACTTCTGTGTCCGAGCGTACCGTTAATAACTGCGAATAAAGATACAAAGGCTGGGCTTCCCTGGTGGCGCAGTGACTGAGAGTCCGCCTGCCGATGCAGGGGACGCGGGTTCGTGCCCCAGTCCAGGAAGATCCCACATGCCGCGGAGCGGCTGGGCCCGTGAGCCATGGCTGCTGAGCCTGTGCGTCCGGAGCCTGTGCTCCGCAACGGGAGAGGCCACAGCAGTGAGAGGCCCGCGTACAGCAAAAAAAAAAAAAAAAAAAAAAAAAAAAAAAGATACAAAGGCTAACAGGTGACCTCTACACAATTCTAACTCAACTTGGGGAAAAGCCAAGAATTGAGTCAGCCAGGTTCCTGATTTGCCCCTGCACAGAATTACCAATTTGGCTGATACTATTTACTAAATTAAATTGTCCTCACACTGAATTGACCAGCTCCGGCATCAAGCAGGGCATGAAGAGTATATTAGGAGGAGTTCTTGTCAGCAACTGGGTTAGGTTCACATATAAATGTTCAGGCCTTAGAATGAAACAGTCCTGGCTGTAAAATGTTTAACCCAACCACTAAGAACCATGTCCCTCTGTGAATGCTCTGAGCTTATGAGCCTTTCAACAGCACGACTGTTCCACTGACCTATTTATTTCTGGTGTTGGGCCCCTTCTGCAGCTAGGGAAGGAGGAGGGTGTTCTAGCCACAGTAGCCTCGTGATCCTAAATCCTCTTTTAGGAAGTGGCAATAATCAAAACGCAGTTTCACTCATGTTAATCCGTTCACAGAAACAGGAATCAGCTCATTAGGGAGTCAGTGGCGAGCCACAAAGAAAGAAACGGCAGATCCTTCTTCCCTAGGCCTCTGCGCTTCTGGCTGGCCTCTCTGGGATTCTCCAGGATCTAAATGAGCCGCATGAGGGCTCCCAGAGGTTTCCTGGAATGCAGAAGCAGGTGGAGAATCGCAATTAGGTTCAGCTCAAGGCACAGACACAAAGACAGTTTAAGTTCAAAGTGCTTCCCCACCCAGGCAGTTGCTCAGGTGGCAGTAATTGAGGACAGGGAGAAAAGTGACAGGTGCTGCGGACACCAGCCTAACAAGAACAAGCTCAGACTTTGGAGACCTGCAGGGCAGGTGAGCATTGCTCATCCTCTTTTCAGCAAAGTGCAAGGAGCTGCTGTAAAGTGAGCCGGTGACAAACCTGGATGTGGGGCTTCAGAGCGGAAAACTGGGTGTAGGTCCAGACTCCTCTCCTCTGACCGGTCCGGGGCCCCCCACAAATTCTACAGGCTGGTTTGGATGAACAATTTCCCTTCCTCCGTACCCAACATCCCCAGACATCAAAGGACATCACCATGCCTTTGCATTTAGACAAGGTTGGGAGAGTAACACCAAGGCCATCCCTTTACACCTATGACCCATGTGGCCTGGAAATTTCCTTCTTGGGAATTGTGTTCCTAATTTAACCTGAGTCATGGAGAGGCCATGAAATTAACCTTTGCTCATCAAGGCAAAGTACAGTCCAAAGCTGATTCGAGACCCAGAGCACGTGGGGCTGCAAAGCTACTCTTCACCTTCTTTTTATTTATTTATTTATTTTTATTTTATTATTATTTTTTTTTGCAGTACGTGGGCCTCTCGCTCTTGTGGTCCCTCCAGTTGCAGAGCA